>NC_139351.1:46760877-47361710 GCF_055883805.1 Amblyomma maculatum
CGCCGAGAGTATTCGAATAGCCCTGCGTCTTTCACTGCAAGAATTTGCCGAGGAAGCAGCTCTTCAGTTCTTCCCAATTATGACTGCCAACCTGCACCGATTCCACTCAGTCTCGACAACCATCTCCCAGAAGATAAGATCACGAACCCTTTCCCCATGGCTGAGCTGATCGCTGCGATTGAAGACATCCGCCCAAACACCACACCCGGACATGATGGTGTGCCTTATACACTATTCCGCAATCTAGAAGGTGAATCATTGATCTCACTTCTGAAAATTTTAAATGAAATTTGGATTTCCAGTGAAATGCCACTAGATTGGAAACATTCTGTAGTAGTTCTCATACCAAAGCCCGGAAAACCACCAACAACCCTTAGTGCTCTACGCCTGATTTCTCTTACCCCAACTATCTGTAAATTGTACGAAAAGCTACTTGCCATTCGAATATCCTGGTGGCTTGACCATCATCACAAATATTCGTTTTCACAGATTGGCTTTCGGCCTGGTTACGGATCTGAAGATGGTCTTCAACTTTTGCCAATGAAGTAATATATTGTTCATCTCACAGTCGTGGCAACAGATATCACGAAAGCCTACGACAACATCCTCCACACAGCGATCCTCAATACTATGTCATCACTTGGAATGCCCTTACAGCTTTGTCGTGCAATTCACGCGTTCCTCTAACACCGAACGTTTGCTATCCGTGTAAATGGAAAACCAACAGGACATTTCATTTCTAATCGTGGAGTACCGCAGGGCTCAGTTTTAGCCCCAACTTTGTTTAATATTGCATTTATTCCTCTCATACACGAACTTGCCTCAATTCCTAATATTAAAGTGCTAGCCTACGCAGAGGACATTACTATGTAATATTAAAAGTGCTAGCCTACGCAGATGACATTGCTATGTGGTCTACAAACTGCTCAGTGCAGGTGCAGCAAGACTCCCTGCAAAATGCCATAAATATCCTTCAAAAATTTCGCACCAACACAGGCCTATCCCTCAACCTCACTAAAACATGCTATGTCCATGTGGGCAATCAGGCCGGCCGCAGAAGTTTCAAAGCTAATCCATTCGCGTTGACAATTGACAATACACCCCTCCTTGAAGTGGAACATACCAAGGTGTTGGGCCTCCATGTACATTCTTCAGGAAAAGGCACAGTTTGGCTATCCTATGTACGCAAAAGTGCCATGAACACACTGGAACTAACTCGAAGAATAGCAAATCGTTCTGGTGGTGCCCGATCAGATACCGCTCGCCGACTTGTTCGTGCTGTCTTTCAACCGCGGCTTCTATACCAGGCACAGTTTCAGAAACTGAAAAAACGGCAATGGTCCACACTCGAGGCACTCAACCACGAGGCCATGCGAGTCATTACGGGACTGCCTCGATCAACTCCTATCCGTCTGCTCCAGGAGTACGCCCACCTTAATGCGTTGGAAGAATTAACTGCCCAAAGACAGACAGAGCAAGAAATGCTTCCCTTCGTCTTGAATTAGAGAACCAGCCACCTCCCTGGGACTACTACCACCTTACTTCTAATAAGCCTCTGCTCACCAAGAAGTCGCAGCCCTCATCATCATTCCCAATAACGTCTTGCGCAACACATGATGACTGTATTATTTACACAGATGCAGCCGTAACCCTAACAGCTGGTTCAGTTGCTTTTATAAGTTCAACCCACCCTCATCTGAACACCAATCGAATTAACCTTACCGACGCCAAATCAACTCTATCCTTCGAACTGCAAGCTATCTTAAACGCCATAGAAGCGTTACCTGCCGACCCTACGTTTAATCAAGTACACATAATGACTCACTCTAAAGAAGCCATAAAACATTTAAAGAACGTCCATGGCACTCTTAGGGTCGCACAGACTATACATGCTGCTTGCCACCGTTACCCAGTGACTATAATCATTCACTGGGTTCAAGACAACAAAAAATTTGAATACCATAACAGCAGACGTGCTTCCTCATGCAGAATATGTGTCACAACCTATTCATGATTCCTTGCCACCGGATCCACTCCTGACCCATTTGACATAATCAGCATCCCTCAGGCAGCGTACACGTGCTCTACTTTCCCCGTGTACGTACCCCCTTCCCTCAATCTAACAAGGGTGGAGGAGGTATCTCTGAGACGGCTGAGAGTCGGAGTGGCCCTTACACCCGCCGTTCGACACCAGTGGCAAAGTACTACTATTCTAGTTCCCGGCAAATGCCCACACTGCGAAGAACCCGCTTGCGACGCCACTGTCCGGCATCTAATATGGACATTCCCAGGAACTTCGCATATACGAAACATCATTTTACAAAAAGCTGGACTTTCACCGAGTAATTACTCTCATTTCTACTTATGGATAACAAACAACATTTATGCACGCAGTTTGTGTGACTTCTTGCACATGGCTGCACTCCACACATTCCTGTGACTCTATACCACCACCTTTTATGCCGTGCGGGAAACTCAGCGCCATAAATAAATAAATAAATAAATAAATAAATAAATAAATAAATAAATAAATAAATAAATAAATAAATAAATAAATAAATAAATAAATAAATAAATAAATAAATAAATAAATAAATAAATAAATAAAATAAAAAAATAAATAATTAAAAAAATAAATAAATAAATAATCAACTTGCTCGTCCTCTAGTAATGTGTGCCAAGACACAATTTGGCTTGAAACATTGAAGCAGTGCTTCTTTAATATTATATTTATTTATTTATTTAGGAATACTGTCAATCCCGGGCGGGATCGTTGCCAGAATACAATTTTGGATTAGAATATAGATGCCAGAATACAATTTTGGATTAGCCAGCTACACAGACATGCAGCTTTAAGTTATACCGTAACATGGGGAAATTTTGCATCGCTTTCAACGAGCCCCACAGGCCATTGATGCGATTTGCAAAGTGTCACATAATAAACCTTAGTGCCATTCGCTGCACATTGGATTCACCTCTAAGTCAGTTTTGCGAAATCACTTCAGTCACTTCATTCCCCATACTGTACAGGAGAGGAGTCAGCCGCTCTTTGTGGAGAAAATACCTAAATAGTGACACTGTGGTCTTATTTCTAGAAAAAAGTTTAGAAGAACGCCAGTGTAGTGTAGCCCAGAGTAACTGTGCTCTTGCTGTCGCGGCACAGACCTGCCACAGAGCACACTGCCAGTATGGCACTAAATTTCCTTATTTCCAGACTAAAAAATCAGGTTTACCGAATGCTTCTCTCTCAGCGCGCCGATGCGGAGACTGTGTGTGCATCTTGCGAGTTTAGAAGATGTTAACACT
This sequence comes from Amblyomma maculatum, assembly GCF_055883805.1. NCBI lineage: Eukaryota > Metazoa > Arthropoda > Arachnida > Ixodida > Ixodidae > Amblyomma > Amblyomma maculatum. The sequence continues at coordinate 46,764,184 of NC_139351.1, forward strand.
GTATTCAATATATTGACCCACAGTTCGTTATGTGGACGTGTGCTGCCGTCTTTACGCTGTATAACTTCCATCATGTAAGACCAACTCGCCCATTAGTTTGTGATTTCATGTAAAGTGTACTTTCAGGAATTGACTCATTCTGAGTGACACTTTCCTTCCCTATATAACGTCACACCATCAATATGGCGCTTCTTGAAGGGAACTAAATTCTTTGGAAGTGACAGTAAATGTGCGCATTTTACCAAGCTACATGGTATGCACTGCTGAGTTAATCACATCAAATAAGATCACAATGAAACACTCAAACCGCATTCCTTATACCCACTGATATATCTAAATGGCACTGAGCATGAAGGAAAGTATACGACACCCACACCATTGAGTTATTCACAGCAGGTGAAAAAAAGAACACTAAAGCAATTTTTGTAGTGCTGACTGCTGTAACAGCACGAACTCACCTCTCGAAGAGTGTTCCGCCCATTTCCTCGTGGTAGTCGCCAGTATTTTTGCCGCGAAAGGCGTCCAAGCAACCATCGACGAAGCCGTCCTTGTTGCTGATACGCGCCACAATCAAGAGTTGTACCTTTCCTGACGACTGCTTCAGACCCTTCGTCAGATCACGCAAAGGCGTCGCGGTGGGAAGCAACAGTCGCGTCTCTCCACACAGTCAAGAGAATGTGTCCTGCATTCACTCACGTTTCATCCCGAAAAAAATATTCCCCGGCCTTCTTTCCTGTACCAAACGATGTCACGTAGGTATCTTTGCTGCCAATTAACGATGTCCTCCCTCTCAATCAGCCGTGAGTACCGGCCACTCCTCTCAGTCCTGAATCCTATATCATGGAGAAATCAAGGCACAGTCCATGGCTTTAGAGGAGTAACGTCGCCGCTATCGTTTAAATCGGCGGCAATCTTCTTCACAGTTGGGATCACATTACGGCGAAGAAAAACGGATGTGCACAAGATCGCAATACGCACTTTGTGAAGTCTTCATAAACCTCCGTCCGTCGCCTCTTGCCTTCGTTTTGTGGGCGCTTCCGGAGGGCGTTGTAACGTTGCCGTCGTTTTCCTTGCCCTCCTTTTTGACATCCATCACCAACCCCACGCTGACTCCAAGACGGTCACTCACTACCACGCACGTTTTTTCCACGCTACGCTCCGGGTGCTGATACCTCAGGCGAAAATACGAATTTCGGATCATCTCTCGTCCGCAACTGCAGATGATACGGCCGCTCTTACTCTTTTCGTATCCTTTGCGAGGCGTGCACATTAACTCCCTAAAATCCTCACTCGATAAAAATGAAATGCATTCCGATGTCAACCCGTACGGCTCCATGACAGAAAAAAAGATGCAGTGAAGCGCAGAACAACAAAACGATCTCGTGAAAACTCGACAGTGCTGAAATTCACCATCAGAATTCAACGTTTTACCTGTTCTAATCTGATCAACAAACGACTATCGATTGAATTGAGTAAATGTGTATATTTTTGCTAGAACTCACGAAGCCTTTAGGAACTATTTGCCAGCACGAACTCACTCCAAGAAACCACATTCCAAGCGCTACTAGTAGGTGCAAGGCAGTCGGCCATGACGTCATGGAATAGCTCGGCATCTATTGGTTGCTGGGGGCCCCTTCATAGTTGGATGCCGCCTATTTTTTAACCTATATCCGACGTTGCGTCGACGTGGCCTGTTCCGAAATACACAGAAAGTGATGTTTAGTAAGCTTGCACAGGTTTCTTGGTGACAAATGTAACCGTAAACAGAGGGCCGCCACCTAATCGAATATGCGGCAAACACTTCGTCACGGCTAAGCTAGAGCTTATTCACGTATGCGCCAGAGCGGTCTATCTGCTCTAAGGCTGCGAATAACCCGAGTTTGGCTTTCTTTACGGCACGTAATGAGATCTTTGTTTCAGTGCGGGTGCGACTGCGTACGCAACATATGTAGACGAGGCATGCAGTATATTGTAATGCATAAACCTGTTTCTTTGTTGGAGCATGCGTAGATGCGTTTACGTATGTAAACAAATCGTCAAACACACATTTTCACTTTCATAAATTTACTTAAGCGTAGTGAGCTGCTCGCGAGCGATTTGTGTTGCACTCCTCCGTGGGTATGTTGCATGGCGAACCTTCATCGTGTTCACCTCAAATTATTTTATTCTATTTCGTGATGCAGATTGCCACTGCGCGTAGACAGCCGCTTATTTGCTCGATTGGAGCTGTATTTTGCATATACCAAGCAATTTTAGGTGTATTCACAGCGGCTAATTGTTAGTGCGAGCTAGTAAACAGGGGCGCAGCGTGATGATTTCAATTAATAACGCAAGGATAAGCAAATCCTTGCGGAGCAATGGCACAATCCACTTGCTACTGTTGCCATGCTTACTAAAAGCCCTCAACCATGCAGCCTCTCGACGCTAGCGAGGGACTTCGTGCTTACCAAGAATGCTCGTTTGCGGCTCCATATGAAGAATCATCCGAGAGTGCTATTGTGTTTTGAGCGGAATACTTCGTGTGGTATGCGCGCTGGTTCGAGCTAGAAAAATCACCGCCTACTTACTCGACTGAACGTAGTGGTAAGCATCCTAAGGTTTGTAATTTTTGAGGCGTTGCGCGGGCACTTTGCTGGGCGAAAACAGCAAAAAGATATTAAAGTTTCTTACTTCCGCTGGTGGGCAGCAACGCCTCGCTTGTATGCTTTGAACCCACTCTTCATTGGTACCTCGTGCGAGCCTGGACGCTGCACGCCGTGAAAGTGGAGTTTTTTCCGGTATTGCTATTGGCTGCACAGTTGAGGATGAGAAATACTCACAATACAGGCGGTTTACATGAGCCAGAAACTGTACTGTAGGTTAGTCGTGTCCCCTTATTGAGGGAAAGGGAAATACCTTAATGGAGTAACAGAGTAGTGACGCGTTTCCTATTAAAAGCTCGTTCTTTCTCTAGGATAATCGACTCGACCCGCTTCTTTCGAGTACATGTACACAAGGCTAGAGGCCCTGGTTACACCGTCAGCAAAAAAAGGCGCCTGAAGAACACAATAATACGCTTTTGACAAGCTTGGCCATAGTACGTGCCACTCCCGGGTCTTTGGCCTACCGTGGGACCGCAGACGACTGGAGCGCCACCTCGACTGACTTGTTTTCTGGTACACATGGGGAAGGTCTGTAGCATGGCTTCAATATTGTGACGTGCACTGGAACGCGGTCAGCCGCCACGAAATGAGCCAACCTGGGAGGTTTCGAAGGGTAGCCATAACGTAGTACTTTTACGTTGAAAAAGTGTAGAACCACAGAATGGATAATACATAACAAAAATGATAGGACTTCTCTTGGAAGGATCTGTGCTGTCGATGCGTCTCCTACGGAGTGATGCATTTGTTTGTGGAGATGATTTTTCTCCCTGAAATAGCAGTTTCTGCTTGACCCTCCCCTTATTTGCATTTGTTTATGGTGTTCTAGCTCCGTCTGCAGCTACACATGCGGGTCTTTGTCTCTGCTCGTCTAATTCCGAATACTTTAGTTTTGGCCTTGCACATTAACGTAAACGACGCGAATGTTCATCGCATAACCATATCGCAGGGTAATATTGGTAGCGTAAGATAATTTTAAGGGGAAAGCCTCATGACGGCGGAAAGCCAATTCGGTCAAAGACAGATTCTCGCACTGGGAAAAATTCAGTCGAATTTCACCAGCCAATAGAACGGCAAGGAAGTTGTATCGCCGTGGCATCGTCCGGTAGCATCCCTCTGTAATGGTCAACATGACGGCGGCGTGCTCATAAGTAATCATCGGCTCTCAATAAATTACGGCCGCAGCCGAAATTCTAATCGACTTCGTGAAGCTATGTCGTGTGCTGTATAACAAGCGCCACCACTAACAGAAAAACAGTGTGCTGGAGAATGACATTTTTAATAAAACTGGAACGGCCTTTGGCATGAGCGGTACATATGATCCTTTTGCTTTCAATATCTCTGCCTGCAAATAACATGTTGAAGCTTACCTTGCACCAGAACATGCGTCCCATGCTTTAGCGATAAATTGAAGGAACGATAATGCATTTTTCCTTCTGCATTTAGCATAGCTGGATGCTCTTTGATGGCATATGTAGCCTGGTTAACGAGAGTTCGCAGTCCGAGCGGCGAGGGTGGCGATGTGTTGTTGTCGGGAAATATGTACAAAGGAGCGTGCCGGCGGTGGCAAATTTTGCTTGCTTTCGCCGCGAAAGAGCCATTATAGATGTCCTATTTCCGGAAAGCCGTTATTGTCTTTTTTTCGTTAGCCTCGCAATATGGCCGTAGAAACCTCAGCGCTGACCTAACTTGGATGGCGTTATTTAGGGGCTTGATGGTACACACTAAAACAAAGCTTTCACGATAAATCGCTGCATGCATCGAGCCTCAGCCACAACCGAGGCCACCCTGTTTCTTCTGAAAACATTATACCTGTCGCTGTAGAGGTTTGTGTCATGAAAATAAAAAATGTCGTAGCGTTTCTTGTGCAAATGCGTGATTGAGATAAGTTTCGCGGGAAGGTGGACAAGCGTAGTTCACTTCCAACATGAAGCACTTACTAGTGCTTGAGCATGAACGCCTGCTTGGGCGTTGCGCTAAGGAAACGGATGGGAACGTTGGAAGAGGGGTACTGGTGAATATTTACGTTGAACTAAACAGTGTCCCTAAGTTCTTACAGGTCTCGGGGCTGAGATTCTGACAATATGAGTGTGCGCCCAATGTTCCCTTATCCTCTCCCCACGTGTTGGGTTGCCTAATTTGCCTAGTCAACCCCACTGTCTTTCTGTCCTCGTGTTTCGCTCTAAAGAGGTGCTCAAGTGAGAGGCCCGAAATGCAATCTGCAATCTGCAGATGCGCGGATTGCACGTTTTCAAAGGGCACAAATTATTTACAAATAGCCATAAACACGACTGATGACTTGCTAATTCGCCAAATATTCGCAAAAATTCAATTTTATATTCTACCTTATGAAAATGGAGACGCGAACGAACCTCTCCGCAAAATGGCAGTAACAAATAAGACGTGATTCAAACTTTCTAAAGTAACGTATTGGTGGAGGGGAAACGGGCACTAAAAAAAAATTAGTCTCCACCGGGAATGGAACTTCCATTCCTTGGATCCCCAGCCGAATGCTTTACCGCTGTCCCATGCCCCGGATTGTGAAACTTTTGTTTTATTTATTGCTTGGGAAAAGTTCCGTAAAAAACGAAAAACTCAACTTACTTAAACTTGTCAATGTCTAAAGTTACCGGGATGCTCAATACGAGTCCGCCATATCCCTAGCCCGACATTGCACCATCATCAAAACATCAACATTCTGGGAGGCAAACACATGCATCTAGATACGGCATCCAGTTTGGAGGTTCTTCACGTGCAGCATACACACTCCTCACCAAAGCACACGGCTCCCGAAACAGATTTGGGCGATTTTGGTGGCTCTGAATGCCTGTCCTACATGTGGCTTTTTCAAAGGTCTTTAAATTCCGCTTATCTACCGCGAGGATGACAGCGGGATTCCGCGAATGACAGATACTGCGATCGGCGCGCAATTTGAAAGTACGAAGCAATAAAATAGCTAAGCCACTCTATTAGGGTGACGTTAAGGATGTGACGTCACGCAACTGGAAGTAGAGCCGAAAAAGGGCATAGGAAAGAATTCGAGCACAATTTCAAAGTACCAAGGACTAAAATGAATAAACAAGAAGTGAATTATTGTAACGTTGGGGACGTGACGTCACGCGACCGGAAGTAGAGCCGAAAAAGGGCATAGGAAGGAATTGGCGAGCAAGTGGAAAGTACCAAAGACTAAAATGGGTAAACAAGAAGTCAGTTAAGCAACTAGGAGCAACCACAAGCAACCACAAGCGCATCCGTCCTTTCGCATTACTGTAATCCAGATTTTGCAGTTCTGCTAATGTTTTTTTTTAAAGCAAGCTACTTGAGTTGAGCAGGAAAACGATTACATGCGCCTTTTGTTCGAAGCAAGTGCTGTGAGCCCCAGCAGACATATAAGGCTTTGATCAAGGTGACCAGTACAGTGCTAAATATTGCTGATTGAATTCAGTTGTAACACTGAGCTCGTCCATAGGACAGCGAGACATTAATGCGAGAGTATTACTTCGCTATGTTCACAGATTTCTTTGTAACATTCGACAAGTACTAATGGAAAACATACATTTAAAAGCCTGTATGGCAAGGCAACGTCAGGTAGGTACCCGGTCACACCACCACGGGTAGTTTGAACAGACAAACGAATCCTGGGAGAAGTCTACACAACCCTGCATGAAAAAAAGTGCGCAGAAAGATGGCATTCTGATCCAGTAAAAAAAAGTACACAGCGTGGCACGATTTGTCGTAGAACCAAGTGAACAAGGGCATGGCCACATCTATTGACCGGAAATATCGAATCATTCGACCGGACCGCTTCAATGTTGAGACCCTAAAGAAAGCAGCAAAAACGCTATATACTTTTGAGTGCTCAACCGCGTAGCAGACGGCGCATTCATTACCTACAAGATTTTTCAACACAACAAAATTGAAGTGTGGCTCTAGAAAACAGACAGTTGCTTGCCTTGTCAGTCATCAGTCTGCCGACATCGTTCGCCGTGAAGTAGCGGCACGTAGAAAAAATGTAGCTGATAGAGCTAAACGAACCAGGGAAACTACCGGAGAGTGGGCAGAGAGCCTGAAAAAGCGACGACGCGATGCGGTGGAGAAGAAGGCGCGAAAAGAGCACACGGGAATGATTTGTTCTCATCCACTACTATAGTACTGCTTTTGTTTTGTACACCCTGCTTTAGCTCAGTTAAACCATCGGCAGTTTGTTTTGTTTAGTTAACGCAGGCTGGCTGAGGATTTATGGGAAAAAGAACTGATAAAAAATAAAATGCTTGTTGGCGGCCTGGTAAAAAATACACCTGCAGTGACTAGAGATGTGGGGACCATATGTTAAATCATAATGCCATCCTGGTTAAGTATACTAATAGTAGATTGTCAGAAAAATTTTTATGAAACATAAAGGGAAGAGAACGAATGTTCTGTGATGGCAGTGACGAGGGGGCTTGAGAGGATTGCAATAAGAAAAGAAAAAAAGTTGATAAGCTGATTCGGCGAAGATGATTACTGTACGCCGCCGATGCAAAGAGAAAAATATCGACGGAAATATACTGGCGAGAGAAGTATAATTATCGAATTGAGTTATTTTATTAAATTTATCGTTACAAGTATTGAAGCACTCGAAACTGTTTTCTTTCAAGATACTCAAACAGGAAATAATCGGCATATTCTTCCGCCAGTATTTAATTCTACAAGGGACACAGAATACAGCGAGATATTTGTAATCCATAAATCGAAAACCTTTGCAGAAATTAAAAATGAACATTTCGAAAGGAGAATTGAGGTGCCATATATATTTCCTCGCAACTATTCTGGTAGGCGAACACACGCAGCTTCTCAGAACAGCAGCGCAAAAAAAAGACGCGGAAAAAAACGAGATGACAAGGACGGGCGCTGATCAATGCTCGACCTTGTCATCGCGTCCTATTCGGCATCGTTTTTGCGCTGCTTTTCTGAGAACTATGTACTAACATGCCCAACTTGCAACATTAATATATACAGCTTGATCTGCACATAATTTCTATAGTATTTCATCCTCCCTCTGACCTGCCTTCGGTTTTGAGAACAATGCTTTTCCTTTATTTTGTGCTCATTATTATTTCTCGATGTTCTTTCTGCTTTGAATATTGGCGTATCGTATTTATTCGTTTCCAGACTTCCTTTTACCTTTTCTTGTTTCTTGATTACTGTTAAGAAATTATACCACAGGGCCTAGCGATCAATGTTCATTCTAGGTCTAGCTCTTGTCATGTTTGGACAAAATCCATTGAACCGAACAAACCGCCGTCCAATGTCCCAAGAGCGGGCCCCAAGCTGAGCCGCTAGATTTGGGAAAACAATTATACCGTCAAAGGATGACAAAAACCTCTTCTTTGCTTTTCATAGGTCTAAATCCAGAGATTCATTCTTTTTGAATCAGCTTTAAATAAATTGCTTTATGTAGATGTTAAATACCAGAGGAGAAAGCCTATTCTTGTCTTTCAGACAATGTGTTCTGAAAACCTTTTGTGATCTGCTTATTTACAATGCTGTCAGTGAAACTATCTGCATAGTCGTTTGAACTGTTCTATAAAATATCATGACTGAGCCTATATTTCATGAACCAAAATTGAAAACAGACTTTCGTGGCTGAAATGTTCATAATTTTGTTTTGAGTTAAGACTCTGGAGGGTGTCGATGGAATGGGAAAAAATGATGCATAATTGCTTATAGTTATAGCCACGTGAGAGTCAGTGGGGCATCGGTGGTCGAACGCCTCATTAGTTTTAATGTAAGTACGTACGTAAACAATGAAATCAAGAGAAAAAGTAACATGGCCAATGAAACTAACACGCACAGAAGAGGAGCACACAGAAGAGGAAAGAAATAAAAAAAAATGTTCAAACAAAAAGCTAAAATGAAGCAAAATAAAAAAGGAAACATTAAAAACACTGATAAAAACACATAATAACTATAACTACAGTAACCACTAAGCGAACTATAGAGTGTCCAGGCGCCTATAAAGGAAGAGGTCTCTCACTTATCTCTGCTAATAAGCCGATCTTGTGCTGGATAATGCTTTTTAATCCTCGTAAACGTGTTAAAGTATTCTCCCACCCAAACTTCTTATTGTTCCTTCTACATTTGACTCTTCTTGGAGTGCAGTCTGTTACCCTTAGCGACCGCCAATTATCTTGCACTCGCGTTACTTTACACGCCAATGGCCATTATATGTGCATGATTGCAACTACAGTATCATTAGCTGTAGTTTGTTCACCACGATGCAGGAAGAGTACATCCTTGCAATGTTAAAGCAAATATCATCAAGAGTGTGGAAATAAAATCCCTAGATGCTACATTTTTCGTAAAGAAAATGAGTTCCCGAAATTCCTTTCATATGCGGTTATCACATGTACGAAGTCAAATACAGAGGCTTTTTGCGAAAGCAAAGAAGACGACGACGGTGAAAGGGATTACATGTACCAACGCGGAGGTAATAAAAAGGCGCGATATGGAGACGCAAAGGGGGTGGAAGGTGAGGGACGCCTTGGCTGAGAGTGAGCAACGCCGGCTACTGTACCGGTGTCATCATGGTTCTCGGCACTCCACCGTAGACTCTCTGCTGTTCTCGAAACGGTTCCGGGGATTGAGCGACTACTGAGCCACCTGCTACGTCCAAAGGGCACCTCCAAATCTTTACCACCATCCATTTGCACCGCCAAGAAGGTTCATCTCAACGCCGCAACGAACGCCAACGTTGCTTCAGCCCACGCTTCAACGAAAGGCCGTCCGCTACGGCCAAGAAGACCAGCTAATTGCAAGCCGAACGCCACCTCGACGCCGAAGTCATTGCCTGGACCCACAAAACGTGTCGCCCGCTTCGAAATGTAAGCACGAAAGTGTAACGCTGACTCTTAGGGTGAAGCATCGTGTCTAACATTAGTCTTTTTAGGTAGTGTTAGTTTTTTTAATTTTTTTGCGTTTTAGCTTCGATGTGTGTGTGTGTGTGTGTGTGTGTGTGTGTGTGTGTGTGTGTGTGTGTGTGTGTGTGTGTGTGTGTGTGTGTGTGTGTGTGTGTGTGTGTGTGTGTGTGTGTGTGTGTGTGTGTGTGTGTGTGTGTGTGTGTGTGTGTGTGTGTGGTTGGTTGGTTGGTTGGTTGGTTGGTTGGTTTGTGGGGTTTAACGTCCCAAAGCAACTCAGGCTATGAGAGACGCCGTAATGGAGGACTCCGGAAATTTCGACCACCTGGGGTTCTTTAACGTGCACTGACATCGCACAGCACACGGACGCCTTGCTTTTCGCCTCCACCGAAAAGGTGTGTGTGTGTGTGTGTGTGTGTGTGTGTGTGTGTGTGTGTGTGTGTGTGTGTGTGTGTGTGTGTGTGTGTGTGTGTGTGTGTGTGTGTGTGTGTGTGTGTGTGTGTGTGTGTGTGTGTGTGTGTGTGTGTGTGTGTGTGTGTGTGTGTGTGTGTGTGTGTGTGTGTGTGTGTGTGTGTGTGTGTGTGTGTGTGTGTGCGTGTGTGTGTGTGTGTGCGCGCGCGCGCGTGCGCATTAAAATGTGCATCCGTGGTGGTACGGCGGGCGTCTCGTTTATGCTTTCGGCCTCAGTGTTCTCTGAAGTTCCGTGACAGCGGTGAATTTATCGGTAACAATAGAAAAAAAAGCATCATGAATTTATGGAGCAAAATGCTTCGAAGTGCGTCAGTGTCGAAGTGAAATCTGCCTACTAGATCCCACCAAAAACGCGGTATCACACTGTTTATTGAGCGGGGTTTAGAGGACTGATTACAGGATTATGTGATATATAGTGAACCTGCAACATATGGCGCTGGAATGCGCCCGGCCATATGTAACGCAATTTGGCTTTCGGCAAGAAACCTGCCTTTTTGCTTGATTCTTGGTGTACTACTGCAATTTGCCTTGCCTTAACAAGTATATTGCCTTCTTTCTGCGTCTCTATCTGCAAGAAAAAACGAGGTCATAAGTACGACGCAAATGGTTACTTAATATTTTCAATATGTGAGAAACCCGCCGGGGTGGCGCAGTGGTTAAGGCGCTCGACTGCTGCTTCCAAGGACGCGGAATCGAATTCCAGGCTTGGCGGCCGCTTTTCGATGGTGGCGAAAAGCGAGACCCCCGTGTGCTGTGCGATGTCCGTGCACGTTAAAGAACCCCAGGTGGTCAAAATTTCCGGAGTCCTCCACTACGGCGTCTCAAAAAGCCTGAGTCGCTTTGGAACGTTAAACCACACAAAACAAACCAAACCAATGTGTGAGTAAAAGTCATGAATAAAGTGGTTGCTTAAAAGGGAGGGCTCGAAAATTTCCTTCGAACGACGGCAGAGTTCTCTGGCAAAACAACATTGCAGGCAGGAATGCTCATACCAAAATATTCGTCACTCCCTTATGGCGTTCCGCTACAATTAATCCGTCATTAAATCAATAAGCATCTAAGTATGTTGGATATCGGTGCGCATGTTTTCATGATACTTTCGGCTTGTCAACGCATTGGTAGATTAGGAAACTTACGAAAGCGTCGCGTTTGAAGCATAACTGTTAATAATGTGCAGTTGCTTGTTTAGCAGGGCCACCCAAGTTAGACAGGTCACGGCAGAGTGTTCTGAAAAAATGTGATTCACTGGAGAAAATAATGGCAACCCACTCCAGCATTTCGTGCCAAGAAAACCTTATGGCCAGTCACAATACCATTAATGATATGGCGCCGGAAGATGAGCCCCCCAGGTTGGAAGGGGTCCCACATGTTACTGGGGGTGAACAAAGGGCGATTCCTTAGTAGCTCCAGGACGAATGAAGCGGCTGGGCTAAAGGCAAAAGGACGCTCAGTTGTGGATGTGTGGGCAAGAACCGGAAAGTGCGATGTTGCAAGGAGATGTATCACATAGCAACATGGAATGTAAGATCTATGACGCAAGGTAAACTGGATATCGTCAAACGAGAAATGGACAGATTGAACATTGATATCTTGGGTATCAGCGAGCTCAAGTGGACCGCAATGGGAGAATTTAACTCCGGCGACCATTATGTCTTTTATTGTGGGCACGAATCCAAGAGAAGGAATGAGGTCGCTCTCATAGTAAAGAGAAGAATTGGCAAAGCAGTTCTAGAGTACAACCCCAAAAACGACCAAATGATTTCACTTCGGATCCAAGGTCATCCTTTCAACATAATAGTTATCCAAGTCTATGCACCGACCACTACTGCTGAAGAAGCTGACGTTGAGAGATTTTATGCGGACCGACAATGCCTTTTAGACCGCACCCCATCATCAGACGTCGTTTTTCTCATGAAGACTGGAATGCTAAGGTAGGGAGTGAAGAAATATCCGGAATTACAGGCAAGTTCGGTCTTGGTGAGCCAAATGAAGGTGGGCAGAGGCTAGTAGAGTTTTGTCAAGAAAACAACCTGACCATAGCGAATACTCATTTTCAACAGCACAATAGGCGCCTCTACACAAGGACTTCACCGGACGGTCTGTACAGGAATCAGATCGATTATATTATTTGCCGGCAGAGATAGAGAAGCGCTATACAATCAGTAAAAACAGGGCCTGGGGCCAATTGTTACACCGATCATCAGCTTCTTGTTGCCAAGATTAAGCTTCGATTGTGGAAAACGCAGAAAACTAGAAGGCCTTACAGGTATGATCTGGATCAAATTCCATTAGAATATGCTGTGGAAGTGAGGAATCGATTTCAAGAATTAGATCTAGAAGACAGAGCCCGAAAAGATGTGGACTGATGTTCGTGATATAATACAAGAAGTTGCTACTAAGGTAGTTTTAAAGCAAAAGAAATGCAAGAAAGCAAACTGGTTATCTGAAGAGGCTTTGCAAATAGCTGAGGAAAGGAGGATGGCAAAAGTTATGGGGGAAAGAGAAAGATACAAGGTTCTCAATGCGGATTTTCAGAAAATAGAAAGGAGAGATAAGAATGCCTTCCTGAACATACAGCGCCAAGCAGTTGAGGAAAACAGCCAGTTAAGGAACACAAGAGCTCTGTACAAGACAATCAAAGATATCAAAGGAAGCTTCTGTGCTAAGCTGGGCGTGATAAAGAACAAACGAGGCAAGGACCTCCCTGAAGCCTCAGAGATAAAGAAGAGGTGGCAGGAATGCACAGAAGAACTGTACAAGAAGGACCCGAATGTGCAAACCCAACATAAGACGGTTTTGATCACTGATCTCAAGCCGGGCATCCTGAAGAGTGAAGTTGAATGGGCCTTAGCCAGCCTTGCTAAGAACAAAGCTAGTGGAATTGATGTAATTCCAGCTGGGTTGCTTCAAAACCTCAGCCATGACGCTGTGAACGTCCTGCATACATTATGTCAGAAGATTTGGACAACCCTGCAGTGGCCACAGGATTGGAGGAGGTCAGTTTACATCCCCATTCCAAAGAAAGGCAGTGCCAAAGATTGTTCCAACTACCGCACGATCGCGCTTATTTCGCATGCTAGCAAGGTGAAGTTGAAACTCCTACAAGGTAGGCTGCAGCAGTATGTGGATCGGGAGCTTCCGGACGTGCAAGCTGGGTTTCGCAAGGGCAGAGGAACTAGAGACCAAATTGCCAACCTTCGCTGGATCATGGAAAAAGCAAGAGAGTTTCAGAAACCCATTTACTTCTGCTTTATTGATTATGCGAAAGTGTTTGACTGCGTAGATCACAGGAGATTGTGGCAAGCTCTCCAAGAGATGGGAGTTCCAATTAACCTCATCTGCCTCCTCAGGAACCTGTATGAAGGGCAAGAGGCCACAGTCAGAACTGGGCATGGTTTTAACTGATTGGTTTCCGATTGAGAAAGGAGTGAGGCAAGGCTGCATACTGTCGCCCTGCCTATTTAACATATATGCAGAGTGCATCATGAGGAAGGCCGGTCTGGACGAGTGTTCAGCTGGAGTGAAGATTGGTGGAAAACGTATCAACAACCTTAGATATGCGGATGATACCACTTTAATGGCAGAAAGTGAAGCGGAACTCAAGAGTCTTCTGATGCGCGTACAAGAAGAGAGCGAGAAGTTTGGGCTTAAACTGAACATTAAAAAGACAATGATCATGGCGTCTTGCCCTATCAAGTCCTGGAGCATCAAGGGACCAGAAGTGGAAGCTGTAACAGATTTTCTCTTCTTGGGCTCCAAGATTACCTCGGAAGGAGACTGCAGCCATGAAATTAGGAGACGCCTGGTTCTGGGAAAGAGAGCAATGGTTAGCCTTGACCGCCTAGTAAAGAGCAGAGACATTAGTCTGCCAACCAAGATCCATATAACTCGTGCTATGGTCTTACCAGTTGTGATGTATGGATGCGAGAGTTGGACTGTGAAAAGGGCTGACCGCCGAAGAATTGACGCGTTTGAATTGTGGTGCTGGCGAAGACTCTTGAGAGTTCTTTGGACTGCCAGAAGATCAAATCAGTCAATATTGTCGACCATAAACCCTGACTACTCATTGGAGGGTCAAATTCTAAAGTTAAAGCTCAGCTACTTTGGTCATCTGATGAGATGAGAGGAGCCGCTGGAGAAAGATTTGATGTTGTGAAAGGTTGAGGGTCGCCGGAGAAGGAATAGGCAGCAAACTCGATGGTTAGATGGCATCCTCGAGGCACTGCAGATGAAGTTACGTGATGTTAGTAAGATAGTGAGAGACCGGAAAGCGTGGCGTGACATGGTCCATAGGGTCACGAAGAGTCGGACACAACTGAACGACTGAACTGAACTGCTTGTTTCATTACCACATCCTTCGTGTGCCAGTGTTGGATGACCAAATTGGCAAGAAAAAAGCCTATATTGAAGTGAATAATAATAATAATAATAATAATAATAATAATAATAATAATAAAACAAAATATCAGTGATTAACTTGGGTGCCTCAAGACCTTTACGAGATCTTTGAAGCGTCACCACCGAGGACATAAAAAGGCTCTGTCTGACCATCTTTCTCCGCCCCGAGCGTCCCAACAGCGGATGGGCGATAAAGGTTAAGCAAATGAATCTGCGCACAACCATGGGTAAAGTGGCGAGGGGACACCATGTGATGTGATAGAGATCTGCGCTCAGAGGTTCCTTTTGTATCACGCTCTTTATCGTCTATGCTCACTAGTGGGCTGGGCTGGCTTTCACAACATCTCTGTAGTGAGGGTTGAAGGCTCTGTTTGCGGTGAAAGAAATCTCAACGTCTCTACTGCTCCGATGTAGTTTGCAAGTCACATTGCCGGACACTGGTCGGTCCGCGGTTTGTTTTACCTCACAAGCTCACGTCTCATAGCGAAGTGGTAGGAGCTGTCAACTAGGCCAGCTCCTTACAGACTTGAACGTGAGATCGGAATCGAGGCCATTGGGGCCTATGGATCTCTGTATATTCAGCAGACACGATACCCTCAGGCTCCTCAGCTGCACCTCAAGGCCTAATTAAAGCGAGCCTTTATACCTATCTGGGGATACCTTTTACATACTGCGATATACTGCGGCTGTGATCTAGAGTGCAAAAGATAACAAAGGCGAAAATTAAAGTATTAGAGCTTAAGCGAGCAGGAATGTGTATGTTCGTGCACAAGGGTCCGTACGGGGAGCCGCAGGCAAGAGCCAAAACATTGCCGCAGCATACCTGTGGTGTCCGGTATCCGGATGCAGAGAAGAGGCACAAATGGCAGCTCAAAGTAGTCGCCTAATTTACGACAGAGAATGTGAGCGTGTGGGTTCAAGAGAAGAGAGACAAAAGTGCTGATGATGATAGTACTGGCCCTATAGAAAGCGAAACCGAAACTCGTGCGGGATAATTCGCCTCTCGCTTCAAAAGCACGAAACATACGTTAAAGTACAGTATGCACGCAGAAACAGTTAAGTCAGAATTGAAGTCGACTTTCTCTTGCACTTTAACACAGGACTTGTCCTGTGTTGTTGCTTTGAGGATGAGTTGAACTTACTTCAACCACTAAAGCAGCAGAATGCGGTTCAGGTGACGTTCCATCTGGTGCTGGTTCTGTGCGATCTCCGAAAGTGGTTGGCTGCTTGTTTGGAGGCAGTGCCAAAGTGCGGTGTGGTGCAGAGGCAGAGCTGTATTCTGGTACGCGAGCAATTTAGATGCATTTCAGATCATAAAAAAATGAATTCTCGCCTCTCTTCTTGACTACAAACTTTTGTATGAAAGCGATGCTTTTCCTCCAGCTGTGGGAATTCTTATCCGAACAAAGTCATCATACCAAAATGTGGAAGCCCTGGCACCACGTTTCCTATCCGTATATTGTTGAGTGTATGACATCTTATCCTGGACCCGCTGGCGAACTGGCTCCAGCACATCCGTGGAGTATCCGCCGCTCCCAGAGGGCAATCCAACCATAGTGAGTCGTGATCTGGGTAGACGACCATGTAAGAGCTTCGCAGGTGATAAATCAGTGGTCGCATACGGAGTTAGCCTATATGTGCCAAGGCAGTCAACCAAGGTAGGCTTGAAAATCAATATGCAGAAGACTAAGGTAATGTTCAACAGCCTCGGGAAGGAACAGCAGTTTACATTAGGTAGCGAAATACTGGAGGTAGTAGGCGAATATGTCTACTTAGGACAGGTAGTAACCGCAGATCCGGACCATGAAAAGGAAATAACAAGAAGAATAAGATTGGGATGGAGCGCATTTGGCAAGCACTGGCAGATTATGACTAGCAGCTTACCGGTATCGCTCAAGAGGAAAGTATACAACAGTTGCATCTTGCCTGTACTCACCTATGGGGCTGAAACGTGGAGGCTAACCAAGAGAGTTCTACTTAAGTTGAGGACAACCCAGAGGGCTATGGAACGAAAAATGGTAGTGGTAACATCAAGAGATAGAAAGCGTGCAGAGTGGGTCAGAGAAATAACTCAAGTTACCGACATTCTAGTGGAAATTAAGAAGAAGAAATGGACATGGGCAGGACATGTAGGGCGAAGAGAGGATAACCGATGGTCGCTGAGGGTAACAAACTGGATTCCAAGGGAAGGAAAGCTTAGCAGGGGGCGGCAGAAAGTTAGGTGGGCGGATGAGATTAAGAAGTTCGCAGGGGTCAAGTGGATGCAGCTAGCACAGAACCGGGTTAAGTGGAGAAATATGGGAGAGGCCTTCGCCCTGCAGTGGGTATAATCAGGCTGATGATGATGAAGATGATGAGTCAACCAAGAAAGTTTGCAAAGGGCGCGTCTCCAATCTCGCCATTTGTAACCAGTCTTTGAGCACCAAGTTGAAGCTTTCTATTGAACCATTTCCCTTTGGATAGAACAATAAATAGCACCAATGTATGATGCATCTCTTGAATAAGAATTCCCTGAACATTTGGGACTTGAACTGTGGTCTGTTGTCCGTTGAAATTTCGTGCGGGAAACCCCCACAGATAATTAGTCATTGCTGGAACTCAACCACAGTATGCGGCGTTACTCTAGGCGCAAATGTAACTTCAGTCGACTTCCAGTAGTAATCAGTCAGGATTTTTATGAATCGACTATAGGACGGTGCCCATTCAAGAGGACCTACAATGTCCATCACGAGCTTTTGCCATGGCTTGTCTGGGAATGCCACAGGTTATAAAGGCGCGAAAGATGATTTAGCAGACTTGTCGAGTGTCTGACAAATGTGAGAGTGACTTATAGCTTCCTCAACTTGTTTGTCCATTCGAGGCTACCAGTAGAGGACACGTAGCCTTTGCTTAGTTCTTACTACGTCAGGATGGTTTTCGTGTGCGAAGCTGACAAGCGTCGCCTTCAGCACATCGGGGATTACAATTTTTCCCCTCGCAGCAACAAGCCATCCACCTGAGACAGTTCCTCTTGCAATTCAAAGTAAGGAAAGACATCAGGTGCCACGGACTTTTTCAGCTCGTCTGCAGCGGTAGCAAGCTGCAGCTGCTCTTTTGTCAAGGATGATGACACGACCGTGACTATTTCTTCGTCTACGATTTGATTTGAAGCGCTTTCAATAGGCAGGCGTGAAAGTGCATCTGCAATGACATTTTGAGACCCTTTCTGATACTCGATCAAAAAGTTGTAGTACAGTAAGCAAGCAGACCATCTGGATAATCGAAGAGGCCGACGTCCTGCGCCAGCTGACGAAAGCAAAGTTACCAAAGCCTGATGGTATGTGCGCAACACAAATCTTCCCCAAAGGCAGACATGCCAATGCTCGCATGCAAACAGACATGCCAAAGCCTCTTGTTCACCTACGGAATATCTTCGTTCCGCTGCGATCAAGGTTCTCGATGCAAATGCAACGCTGCGCATTTCTTCACCATCGTGTTGTTGAAGCACAGCACCTAAGCCCTTCTCCGAAGCATCTGTGGTGACGATTACATCTAACTCTGGGTTGAACATCTGTATGACGGGACTAGCTGATGAGGAGCTTTTGACGAGATCAAAACTGCGTTGAGCTTCCTCATTCCAATCAAACTTTTGATTTGACCTCAAAAGCTTTCTCAACGGCTCGACCAGATCC
This sequence comes from Amblyomma maculatum, assembly GCF_055883805.1. NCBI lineage: Eukaryota > Metazoa > Arthropoda > Arachnida > Ixodida > Ixodidae > Amblyomma > Amblyomma maculatum. The sequence continues at coordinate 46,782,259 of NC_139351.1, forward strand.
GCAAATCGAGGAATAAAACGGGAGTACTACCCTATAAGTCTCAAGAAAAGGCGAAATGTTGGGAGATCATGAGGGGCAGGCGCTTTCACAACAGCGTCTACTTTGGAAGGCAATGGGCACAAACCTTTCCCACTAACGACATGTCCCAAAAAGTGCAGCTCAGGAACAGCAAAAAGATGTCATTTAGCTTCAATCCTGAAGCTCTTATACGTTGAAGTACCTGCTTCAAATTTTCATTATGCTCCTCGCGTGTCCTTCCCCAGACGAATATGTCATCAATGTAACAGAGCAAACCTTTGCAGTCATTCAACAACAGCTGCATCATTCTCTGAAAAGCCGCAGGAGCAGAGGCCAGACCAAAACATACTCTTTTGAATCGAAAAAACCCATCATGCGTGATAAAAGTTGTTAGGTCGCGACTGTCCGGTGTGAGTTCAAATTGTTGGTACGCATACGCCAAGTCAAGCTTCGAAAAACGTCCCATCTGCTAGTTCACGCAGTTCTTCCGTGTGCGGGAGAGGAAACGCGTCGGCGATGACAGCTTTGTTAGCCTCGCGGAGGTCCACGCACAGCGAGCCATCTTTCTTTCGCCCGACGACTATGGGAGAGACCCATTCCAACGCAGACATGGGTTCTATTACCCCCTGCGACTGCAGACGGCGTAGCACATCTGAAACTTGCTCTCGCAGAGTGAAGGGCAGGTGCCGCAGTTTTGCAGAAACCCAGAAACCGGTGGCACGGACGAGTGACGCTGGATGTGGTACACGAAGTTCTTTACGAGCCCGAGGCCCATTGAGAAGAGGTGCGAAAACTGATGCTGCAGCTCGGCGGGGAGCTAGGAGGGAGACTGCGTGCGTTACGCTGAGGCAGGTCAAAGTTGAACCGACGATGTTTACGCGAAGACTGCGTATGGCGTCGAGTCCCAGCAAAGGCGTGCCTTTGGTTGTGATGTAGAACAGCACACTGGCGGCGGTTTCGCCATTAACCACATCGGCCAGAAAGCATCCGATGATGTTTATCGTTTCTCTGGAGTAGTTGTGAATGGTGACAGTAGGCGAGCACAACGCATAGATATCCGCGAAGGATCTGCAGTAATGTTTTTCGCTCAGCAGAGAGACTGTAGCCCAGTGTCAACAATGAGAGAAAAAGGACGTTGCCCTATAGTAACTGTGGCACGAATTTCTTTCGGTTGGCCATCCTTATCGTTGACATTTAAGATTGTAATGGCATTGGCTGTCTCTGCTTTCGGGCACGGCGCTCTTCTTTTAGCAGTTTCCTTTTTCTTTGACCTGCAGACATTTGCTAAATGTCCAATCTTTCCACAGTTGCGGCAGTGTCTGGCTTTTGCTGGGCATGCAGAGAAATTTGCTAGATGGGAAGCCGAACCACAGCGGTAGCACGTGCCATGCGAGGGGTCGAATGATTCTGTTCTTGTTTCTCGCACGTGGTTCACACGAGCGCTGACGTTGCATTCTTGTAATTGCCTTTCTGCCTGCTCGATCTGCTTTCCAATGTCAACTGCGCGTTGAAGAGTGAGAGACGATCCCTCGTAAAGTAAGCGCTCTCGTATCTTTTGTGAAGTTGTTCCCTCAAGTAATTGGTCACGGATCCTGCTTTCAGTTACAGTTCCGAAATTGCACGTTGCGGAAAGCTCTCGTAGACCGTTTACGTAAGCTTAAAAATTCTCACCGGGTAGTTGCTTGCGCTGACGGAATCGGTGATGTTCCACTAGATTGTTGGTTGCTGTTGCGAAGTGGACCTCCAGCGTTGTGTAACAGCATTGAAGCGGTCTTCGTGAGCACTTGACGTGACACTTGCCCAAGGATCTGCGGTGCTCCTTGTTGCGTCGAGGCTGTGGTACATACATTGGCCTTCGATTTTGAGGGAGTTAAGAAGTATTGTCTTGCGACGCTTGGGCTGTAGCTCGTCGCCTCCCACCGCTTCCAGGAAGTTGAGGAAGACCAGCATCCACTGTTGCCAAGGTACTGTCAGGTTCGCCTGGCGTAGGCAGGAACGGTGGGGGCGGCGGGTAAGATCCGCCCGACATGTTGGTGAAAGTACAGTTTTCGGGACGAAAAACTATGCTTGAATCCTCGTCGCCATTCTGTTCTGTCCGGTATCCAAACAGAGGGAACGAACAGGCGCAGACCGCAGCTCAGGGTAGACTGTTTATTTACGTCAGGGAGTGTGAGCGTGTGAGCTCGAGAGAAGAGAAAGATAAATTGTGCTGATGATGATAGCACTGGTGTATGGAAACGAAACCGAAACGTGCGGAATACAACACTATCCAAGCCGGGAGGACTGGGAGGCGACCCTGCTTGGCTTCTCTGATGTGCAGGCCCAACGAGCCTTAGTCGGCCGAGCACGAGCGGCGGCAGGCGCCACTGAGGTCGGACCTCCGCCTAGTGTTTGTGAAGGCTGGCGCCTGAGGGTAAGCTCTTGCGCAACCTCTCGTATTTATATACGTATATGTGTTCCACCACCGCCTCCGGCGTCCTTTCGTTAGACAAGACGTCTTCGTAGGAAGTTGGAGTGGCGTAGTCATTATTGTGGTTGACTGTGGAGTTTTGTGTCAACCTCTTTAGATAGCACAATGCGTCTATGTAACGAGAAAGCCATTGTCTGCTGATTAATTGCTATATTTTACATTCTCGAATTTCGAACCGCTTTCGTTACCCACCTGTCCTGAGCTTGGGAACAGTTTTGTTGAATTGTGTTCATTTTTACGTTTTTCCTATTTAGTACCACTGTTATTCTTTCCGCGAGCACCCTCCGGCGTCCTTACGCTAGACAAGAGTTGCAAACGCCTTCTCAGGTAGTGGGCCTGGTGTTGTCGCTTGCGAGCTCGGCTGATGAACGTAAGAATATTGGTTAGATTTTTGGCATTAACGCGATTTTTTCCCTTAAGTGTCAGTTCGTGTTCATGTACATATATTTTTGACGAACACTTATTAATTGGTTTACAGGACGAGAAAGACGCTGTATCGGTCACACTTGCTTCTGTGGACATCTGACAGCGCCGTAAGAGATTAGAGGGAGGGGGAGTGAAAGTGAACAGAGAGAAAGACTAGACGTAGTGGAGGGACCCGAACTAACTTCGACCACCTGGGGATCTTGCACAGACATCGTACTGACATTTGTACTGCATGCAGAGCGTATTTTCTGGCAAAGGAGCAACCAGTTTTTTTGAATTATATTTATTGCCTCAGGGCATCAGTAGGGTATGAGATCAAGGATTAATAAATGATTAAATGAATGGAAAAAAGTTGGTTGATTTTATGAAGTCCAGAAGTGAGCGATGATGAGGTCCCTCACACATGTGAATTTTCTTGCCATTGTAGTAAGTGATATATTTTATTTTAAGAAATGCAGAAACACGTTTGAAACTATATTTAGAATTGCAGGCATAATATAGGTTGTTCGTACGTCCTTATCGCCAGCCCAGGTGTCACTACAGCCTTCAGGAGGTAACCTGGGTGACTCGGAAATGAAAACCTTAAACTTATGAAGCATATTATTGTGCCCGGTCCTCTCTTCTTTATTCTACAAGCGACTTTTTGAAAATGACTTTAGCACAAAAGTATTTATATTTGTCGTTTGATCACTCATGTTGTGATCAATTTGACGAGTCCCAACTGTGATATTTTCAGTTAAAAACAATTAGTCCTCTTGATGTGCTTAAATGCTCAAGCCGTTGCGGTAAGCCCTGTGGGTGATGAGAAATTGTGGTAGAGAGCTGAACAGATGTCAAAGCTCGTGAACGTCTATCACAGGAATTCCAGAAAAAAAAGGAAAACGCAAAGAAGAAATGAGCATTCGGCACTCCGCCAAGAAGAGTTTAGAGCAAAGTGTTGCCAAAACTACTCAGACGACACACACACACACACACACACACACACACACACACACACACACACACACACACACACACACACACACACACACACACACACACACACACACACACACACACACACACACACACACACACACACACACACACACACACACACACACACACACACACACACACACACACACACACACACACACACACACACACACACACACACACACACACACACACACACGCACGAACGAACGCACACACACACACGCACGCACGCACGCACGAACGAACGAACGCACACACACACACACACACACATACAGGCACACACGCACGCACGCAAACACACAAACGCACTTACATATATATATATATATAGGGGAAATGAGGGTGCTCGTTATAATACATGAAGGAAAGAAGCCAACAGTCGGCGAGGCCAAGGAAAGCGTTTGGGATAATACTTTTTTTTTTAAATGTTTACTTGGATAATCACAGAAATTAGTTATGTTATCTGTTTAGGGGAAAGATAATTAGACACAAAGTAGAAGAAAAAACAACGTGCCGATGGTGGGATCCGAACCCACGACCTCCGAATAGCCATAGTCTTGAAGCCATAGGTAGCGTAAGAGGGTTCTAGCACAGCTTTCGCCCTCGCTCTTGATCACGTTCTACGTGGCGCTGGCGGTAACAAAGGACGTCCCACGTCCGCCACTATGGCTGAGGGTGGCGCTGGTGAACACTCTCAAGGTTCGTACACAGACAACATAAATACCCAAGAAAGTAGCAGGGGGGACAGCGGTCGATGTAGCTCAGTTGGAAGAGCACCGGACGCGTTATTCGGAGGTCGTGGGTTCGGATCCCACCATCGGCACGTTGTTTTTTCTTCTACTTTGTGTCTAATTATCTTTCCCCTAAACAGATAACATAACTAATTTCTGTGATTATCCAAGTAAACATTAAAAAAGAAAGTATTATCCCCAACGCTTTCCTTGGCCTCGCCGACTGTTGCCTTCTTTCCTTCATATATATATATATATATATATATATATATATATATATATATATATATATATATATATATATATTGTAAGGAAGATGATACAGCACCGACACTAACTACGATGACGCGATCAGCTGGCGCACGCACTGAGAGCTGCTTCAAATTAGAGGAGAACAGCAACAACTGTCTTGTTCGGACGAGATTGCGCTTCGCTCTATGATCGTCTTGTGTCACCGGTCGCCGTCTCCAGTCCTTCGAATAACCCCGAATAAACCCCTCTTCATTTGGTGGAACGTGCCCGGGTACGACTCTTACACGATCACCGTGGAGCTCCGCAGCCGTACGATACCTCTGGCGACAAACGAGGTAGGCCACCAGCCGGTGGCAGCCCCTTCGCAGTCCATCTCATGCTCCGGTGCCATTCGGCAGCGAGACCCCGAAGTTTTCAGCGGGCAGGGCGACCAGGACGTTGAAAATTGGTTGGCCTCGTACGAGCGGGTGAGTCGTCATAACAACTGGAACGACCGTATGAAGATCAACAACGTCATATTTTACCTGAGCGACGTACATTGCTAACTTATGGTATCGAAATTATGAGGCTGACATGTCAACTTGGGTGACTTCAATGCAAAGTTCACGGACGTTTTCGGTCGTCCCACAGTTTGGAAACTACGCCCTGAAGAAGCCTTGCGCGTACGAGTTCAGCATGAAGGGGAAACTTTCACAGGCTACATCTAAGACGTCGTGGATTTATGCAAGCGTGTCTATCCGTCTATGGGTGAGGCTGCCATAATAAAGTACATAAGTGCGTAGCCAGCCGAGAGTGTAAAAGCGCATACAGCTGCACGGGCGCGCCAGTGCACTCTGGGAAGATTCAGTCTTCCGGGCCTCCCTCGCGGCCGCTTTGGGAAAGCGTCTTATGTTTCACCGGGCTTGCGATCGACGCATCGTTCTCCGCATCTGTACGGCCGCCGCTACCGATCAAGCCAGTCTTCAACGCCTCAACTAACAAGAAGTCCGTGATAATTCCTTTTTACCACAGATTGTTGTTTAATCGAACATTTTTTTTCGCTTTTGTCAACCTTTACCTGACTTAGTAATATATTTTTACGCTGTGTGTTCTATATAACACTTGCCCATACTTATTATACCGGAAATACTTGTTTCGCTATCTTGACAGTCTTTTTATCGCAGTGTTTTGCTTATTGTCGAGTTTTTCTCTTGTCATTTAACTAGTTATCCTTTATCACATTCATGTACTGGTCTTTAGTTTTTTATTGTACTCTATTATTATGCAGTGTAATTTGCGCCACTATCTAAAAATGTTCAATTGTTTGTAATAGACAATGATTTTCTTGAACTTATTACTCAATCACACACCGACACACGTACTTCACGGGTTGACCGGCCAATCTTTTAAATGTGTTCTCAAGCCTCATAGGGGGACGACGGCTAATCGTAAAGACAATCCTGTGGCTCTGTTGATCGGAAAGGCGGGGGTTTGTGACAGTACTGGTCTTCGACGCCCCAGTATGCCGCGCCTACTGAGTTTCTAGTAAGCCGTCATGTCTCCCCCAGACTACTCAGCCCTGTTTGACCACCGTTCCCCGCCGCCGCGACGCCGCTCTATCTCTCCGAATCGATGTCGACAGAAAGCTTCACGCGAGGAAAACTAGAGGCCGTAGTTCCTGAGGCGAGAACTGGGTTCCTGCCGACCTTCTCAAGTACTCATCTGTCGCGAGCCTACCTTATTGAAGTTTTTATTGAGGGTGTTGCTGTCATGGCTCTAATTTAAACTGGTGCTGTGATTTCGGTAATGGACACAAAATTATGTACTAGCTCTTTAAAGAAAGTGGAGACGCCAATTGCAGGACTTCCCTTGCAAACGGCCAGCGCTCAGCATATCAAGCTTTAACAGCGTGCACTGCTCGAGTAGTGGTCCAGAATTGCATTGATACAATTGAGTTCGTCGTGCTTCCAGTTGCTCACAAACTGTAATTTTAGACTAGGGTTTCCTTTCGCGTCATCGCGCTATAATCGATTGTGCTCGCGCTGAAGTCTGATTTTCCGCGTTGCCTGAGCCCGTGTCAGAAACGCAACTCACAGTCTATGCACTAAAACCCTCGTCGCCGAAGACATCGACAGTCCTCCCTCTGCTGCCCTGCTTGCAAATATTGCCACACCGCTGTCCATTTTCTGGCGCCACCTAGTGGCCGAATGTCTTGGCACGTGACTGAGCGTCGTCCTCGTCTCTCTCTCGAGCTTCGCTTTATTCAAAAGGGCTAGCTCGGTTGTTCTGCTGCGTGCTGCGTGTGTTGGCGACATTTGGTGTATTGTGCAGGATAAGATCCCATGTACGTTGCCCCCGAAGACGTCAGTGACGCTGCTCATCGACGCGCGGACGCCACTCCCCCTTATAAAGCAGCCGTCGCCTCCGAGGCCTACCACCCGAGTTCGAACCACTGACTATATCGCTGCAAGCAATGACATCAACAGCTGGCATCCAGACAAGTCAGCGTTCCAGCACCGTTCGTCCTTCACACCACCTCGATCACCACCATCATTTCACGGTTACCGGTTCGAAGAAGTGGAAGACTGGTTGGCCAGTTTTGACCGTGTGGCCGCATTCAACAAATGGGACGACGAGCGGAAGATAATGAAAATGCATTTCGCGTTGCAAGACTCGGCCAAGATGTGGTTTGAGAACCACGAGGCGTCCTTTGTCAACTGGGCAGTCTTTCGCAGTAAGTTGCTCACAACATTCAGCTCGAGTGCGCGCAAAGAAAACGCAGGGATAGCAATTCCTTCGAGGTCTCAGCAGTCAAATGAGAGCGTGGCCATGTTTGTCGGGGACATGAAGCGACTCTTCAATCGGGCAGACCCTACTATGCCCTAGGCAACGAAAGTACGGCACCTCATGCGCGGGCTCAAGGAACAGTCGTTCGCTGGCCTCGTTCGCGACCCTCCATGAACTGTCGGAGATTTCGCGAGAGAAGCTGCCATCATGGAACATTCACTGCAGGAACGGAGTGCCCAATATGGCCGTCAGGCAAGCCTAGCGGCCACACCCTACTGCGCGTCCATGCCAGCAGCCAGGGACGAGGCATAGCGGGAGCTTGTGAGGAGCATTGTCCGCGGAGAGCTGCAGAATCTCCACTTGGATGCTCCACCTGCAATTAATTATTCTATCGGGGACCTCATCCGTGATGAAATCCGGAGGGTGGTGCAGCCACCCCCAGCACCAAAATCGGAGCCATGCATTATGACTTATAGTGATGTCCTACGTCGACCTGCCCCTGAGCCACATTCATTTCGTCTCATTGCCGGACCACCGCCTCGCTTCCTGGCCCGTCGAGCAGTAACAAAATCTGCGCCCAGTCAAGGAACAGCAAGACCAGCGCCCCGCTTTCAGCAAGGCTCACTTGTGGCGCACACCTAACAGACGGCCGCTCTGTTATCATTGCGGTGAGCCTGGCCACATTCTTCGCGACTGCCCATACAGGAGAATAGGTTTAAGAGGATTTCCACCAAACGTGCCTCGACCCCGCTATGGTGAAAGACCAAAGAAAATTGAGGAATGCCTGGCTGCTAACGAGATGCACCTAACGTCACCGCAACGGTGCGTTTTGCTTCCCCGAGGCGTTTTGCTCGATACTCCTCCTCTGGGCAATTCAGAGGCACGTCTCCTTGCCGGGAAAACTAAACACGGCGATCTCCAGGGGTGAGGCCGCCGCTACGTCTCAGAATAAACAGCCTCCACCCGACAATTTGACGTGATGGCCCGAGCGGCGACAATCCGATCCTACGACCTTACCGACATACTCCGAAGGCATTGTTTCCGGGGAAAATGTTTGTAATCGATGACAGTTGTGATGTGACTGCATTTGTGGATGGTTGGTTGGTTGGTCCACAGAAATGTAAAGGCTGTCACACTTGCTCTGTGGACGCCGGAACCGCGCTCGAAGGGAAGAGAGGAAGGTGGGAGGGAAGGTGGAAAGAGAAAAAGAGGAGCCGTAGTAGATGGCTATGGAGTAATTTAGGCCACCTGGGGATCTTTACGTGCGCTGACATCGCACAACACACGGATGCCACTTTGTTTCGCCTCCATCGAAACACAGCCGCCGGGGTCGGGTTCGAACCCGGGAGCTCCGGCACAGTAGTCGGGCGTCTTAACACTGCACCACCACGCCGGAGCGCACTTGTGGATACCGGCGTCGATTTGTCTGTCATGAACAGCTAGCCAGCCACGGTACTCCGTAAGGTTCTGACGCCTTGGTCCAGGCCAATGTTGCGCACCGCCGGTGACCATATGATGACGCCGATTGAAATGTGCACTTGCCGTATAGAGATCTGCGGTTTTACTTTCACTGCCACTTTGGCCGTATTACAAGAGTGCTGCAAAGATCTCATTCTCGGCATGGATATTCTTTAAGAGTATGGTGTTGTTAAGCCCTTCGGGAGCAGCTCATATTATCGTTTTCAACCAAGCGAGCCGTTGATGGCAACACGGATTTTCGGAAAACGATGACGCGCGTCTGTGACGGCCACATAACGATCCCTCCACATGCGAGCAAGTTCTTCCCAGTCGTATATGATCACAGCACCGGCACTCGTGACATTGCTGAAGCTACCATGTCACTGCTTTTCAGCCGGCAAATTTGTGTAGCTCGAGGCCTTGTCGAACTTGTCCGTGGGCAAGCCGAAGTGCTAGTGACAAACATCACTTGTGAACCCCAACATTTGACAGCGAACATGACGGTTGCTTATTGTGAAGAAGTTGGGTAATGTACAAGGCCAATGCGTTTTATCCAACACGCCAGACCTCGACAACGCGACCTCTACATCCATTAACCCAGATGTGAGCCCGAAACTCTTAACCAGTCAGAAACGCCGCATTGAGAATGTTGTCAATTCGTTCTACGATTGATTGCGTCAACCTTTAAGGTCCAACAGATGCCACTAACAATGTACCGAAATTTAGTTGCCGACCTCCAACGTCTCCTACGTTAGCGTCCTTAACGGGCCTCTTCAAACGAACATGACGCCATCTACAGCCAAGTAACAGAAATTCTCCAGGAAGACATTATCCAACCGTTGACGATCCCCTGGGCTTCGCCTTTTGTCGTCGTCGCGAAGAAGGATGGAACCTTCAGGTTCCGCGCTTACTACAGATGCCTCAACAACGTCACGAAAAAGGATGTGTACCCCTGCCGCGCTAGACGACTCCCTGAGATCACCTTCGCCATGGCACTTACTTTTCGTTACTTCACCTAAGAAGGAAGAAGACGCAGGTAGACCGCTGTCTGTTCCTGCAGTGACTGTATTTATTCGCTGTGTTGAACTTATTATTCTCCTTGAGCGGCTTTTGTCGCTGAACAAGGACCTTTTATAGGGCTTACCCTGGCACGGCCCTAGCTTCGTTGAAGGGCAGCCCGTACCCGGTTGCCGCAGGCCACAGGGCCTCCTACCAGCGAGGCCCAGCATAGCTGCCTCGAACGAACTCCACGGCCGATCACCAAGCCCTGCAGACGCCTCTGGTGGCCTAGCCCTGGCGGGGAGCTCTGGCTCTCGAGACGGACCTCTACCACCTGGACAACTGCAGGCGCATCACCACGATGCTCATTCTTCCCTGAACTCTGAAGTGCGGGCTCTATCGGATGATGCACTTTCCGGTAACACACATCAGTCTTCTCCGGACTTTGCGTCTCTTCTCCCGGACCGTATTCAACTCGGCAGTTCTGCGAAGGCCATGGCCCTCCACGAGGCTATAATAGCAACGATCCTGAACCCACTGCACAAAGTACAGGCCACTGTTCGTGCAGAGCTTATCACAGCCATCAGCGAGCTATACCGAGAATCATCAAGGTTCTTCGCTGTTGCAGTTGGCGAGCGTGGACGTTCAGATGTCCTTTTCGCCACTTTACGCGAAAGAGACCGCGAAGTTGAGGCCCTCAAATCATTGGTTGCGGAGCAACCAGTGCGGCTCACGGAGGCTGTGAAAGATTTGCGGGCCCTCCGAAGTAGAACAGTGGCTCCTCGATCCTTTGCGTCCATGGTGCGCGAGCAGCCTACTCAGGATACTTCGGATGCCGCCAGCTGCGTCCCTGTAACTCCGTCTGCTAGTCCTATCGACTGTTTTGGCACCTTGTCCTTTGTGATCCCAAGTCCTGATCACGTCATGTTTTTGTCACCCATCCAGCCCTCCGACTCTGCAGGCCGTGATGTGGACACCGTGCTCAAGGCTAACGTCGATCCTGAAGCTGAAGGCATCAGAGCAGTCACTTTGCGACGCACTCGGCACGGGGTCACAGTCGTTTCAAAGATCGCTCAGACCTCGAACGCATTAAGGAGGCGATCAACAATACTAAGGTGACCCGCACTTCGATAGCTGTTGGAGTGCCACAGCAGAGAAATCCTCATGTGAAACTTGTCGGAGTGGACCCGGGCGTTAGCTCGGACGACCTGATTGCTGCGCTAAACTGCCGGAACCCATCGCTGCAGCTGGACCCTGCCACTAGCAAGGTGCGTGTTTCGTATAAAGAAAGAGGCGGAACTTATGCACATATTATTGAAGTGGACCCGCCTGCGTTTCGCCGCCTGATGGCAGCCATAAGTGTCATTGTAGGCTGGACGTCAATCGCAGTCTTTGAGGATTTGCACGTTCCCCTTTGCACGCACTGCTCAGAGTATGGTCATGGGCTGAGCCGCTGCCCGCATGCGGACGACCTCTCAAAAGCTGTCTGCACACGCTGTGCTGGACCTCACCGCGTCACATCTTGCAGTGTACGTGTGCGCGACTGCGCTGTTTGTCTCGCCGCATGCCGTGAAGCCGGGCAAATTTCGAACCATCCTGCTGGCCACGGAACGTGCTCAGTTTTAAAGGATAAGGTAGCCCGTGTTCGTGCCCGAACTAATAATAGCGGGACACCTTAAGCACAAACGGCAGTCAAAAAGTACACCGCTGGCTTCTACCATGGTTGCATGGCAGTGGAATTCCAGAGGCTTTCGTCAGAAAAAGGCAGGTCTGCAGCAACTCGTAGAGTCTCGCGGACGCAAACCAGATGTTATCGCCCTCCAAGAAACGAACTGCACACCAACACTCACAGGATATTCAACATTCACGCAACAAATATTGGATCCTACGAAACACCACCCATAGCCATTTTGGTTAACAATGTATGACCGCGATTGATTGCTCAATGACACAACACTCACACAATTCACACGTTTTGCTCGAGCTCCTGCCTAGAGAAAGAGGCCATGGCAGTGTAATTGTGTTGAATGTTTACAGTCCTCCCAAAAAGGGCACGAGGGACGTATTTTGAAAGCTCTGTCATGACGCCCTCAAGATTGTGATACCACTTGAGAACTCTTTACTGACTGTGGGTGATTTTAACGCGTCCCATTCTTCGTGGGGCTACAAAACTGAAACTCCCAAGGGCCGTAAGTTGGCCTTAGCTATTGCCCGCGCTCTCTTGACTCTTTTGACTGAAAGTGACCATCCCGCCCGTATGGGCAACAACGTGAATCGGGACACTATCCCGGACCTGACTCTAGTTCGCATGCAACATCCGCGCACGTGGACCAACCTAGAAGAGTCTCTGGGCAGTGACCATTTTATCCTTGAGACGGCGATGCAAGTGCGAGTGGGCCGCGTGTCTGGTAGTCAGCTGCGCCTCACGGACTGGGACGCCTTCCGAAAACAAAGACTTGTTGAAAGAAGGCGAGCGACTCTCTTTGGCTGAATGGGTGAGACAGCTTCAGATGGATTTAAAGAACGCCACCTCCGTAGTGAAGGCCACAGAAAAGGCACCTGAGCTCGACCCGCATCTCCTTCATCTGTGGGAAGCTCGAAGAGGACTTGTCCGAAAATGGCGGAAGCAGCGACACAATCGCAAGCTACGGAAACGTATAGCGGAACTTACAATTGCGGCAGAGCGCTATGCGGAAGAGCTCACGAGTTCCAACTGGCACAGGCGCTGCACAAGGCTGCAGGGAGCACTCGGAACGGCCAAAACGTGGTCACTCCTCCGAGGCCTTCTCGACCCATCCAAGACCAGAGAGGAAATCTCTAAAGCGGTTGCCAAACTCCTCCATAAGGAAGCGAAAGATAGCACTGCACTGCTGCATGCCCTGGAGGCGCGCTATATACTGACGGGTTCCAGATCGTAATATAGAGACTACCCCCATCAAAATGAGTATTCACCCTTGGACGAGGACATCACGGAATCAGAGGTTCGAGCAGTACTCGCGGGCCTGAGAAGGAGCATGTAGTGCTCCGGCGGCTGCACCCACACTTGGAAACCAACACCTTCTTCCCTGACACCATGTTCGGGCTCCGGCCGCATCTCTCTACTCAGGATGTTCACCTTCAGCTTAAAGAGGAAGTGATAGATTATCCCGGCAGGATCCAGGCCCATGCTGTCCTGGCCTTAGACCTGAAGGGGGCCTTTGACAACGTGTCGCACGATGCCATCTTGGGGGCCTAGCAAGTTCACATTGTGGTCAACGAACTTATGATTACGTTAGGGCTTTCCTCGTGGATCGAACTGCTACCCTGGGTATCGGAGACGTACGCTCTGAACCGATACGTCTCACTGGTCGAGGCACCCCACAGGGTTCGGTGTTGTCGCCCCCATTGTTCAACGTGGCGATGGCAGGACTTCCTCCGCTGCTGTCAAGAATTCCTGATCTGCATCATGCGCTCTATGCTGACGACATCACGTTGTGGATTACCAAAGGCTCTGACGGCCAAATCTAAGACAGCCTTCAAGAAGCAATTGAGATGACACAGCAGTACGCAACTGAGCGCGGGCTTACATGCGCGCCTGAGAAATCAGAACTGCTTGTGATTCGTGCACGAGCGAGGACCCAAGTAGTCGACCGGGAAATCGACTTGCATCTCGAAGGAATTCCCATCACTAGAGTGGATCGACTAAGGGTACTGGGCCTGTATCTGCAGAGCAACGGCAGAGCGTCCTACACTGTACAGCTGCTGAAGAAGCAATTTGCGCAGGTGGCGCACTTGATCTGCCGTATTTCCAACAGACGTGGGGGGCTCAAGGAAAGGGCTACCATACGAATCGTGCAGGCGTTATTAATCAGCCGTATGACGTTTCACGCCCCTTATCACAAGTTCAATCGAACTGAACTCAATCATCTGAACATCTTTCTACGATCGGCAGTAAAGACAGCCCTCGGACTTCCCCCGTACACCTCGACGCATCGCCTGCTTCAGCTTGGCCTCCACAGCACTGCAGAAAAGCTGATAGAAGCCTAAAGGAATGGCCAACTCCCGCGCCTTCGAGACACTAGAGTGGGCCGGACTGTTCGCCGTAGACTAGGCTACCCGGAGCCGACAACACCGCTGCAACAGAGGTACCATGCCTACTCGCCCAAACTGGCAGCTAAGATCAGGGTCGCGCCAGTCCCAAAGAATATGGACCCCGCATCTCCACACTGGTAGTAGTTCCGCTAGAGTCAAGGCACTCCTGCGCCAGCACAGAGGTGTCCAAACTGTTTTATATGTCGACGCGGCGAGATATCCATCGGGCACAGACGCTATGGCACTAGCTGTTACGGACGCCAACGGCTCAAGTAAGATTACGGGCTCCGTTCGTGGTAGGAACTCTAGCACGACGGCTGAGGATAGCGGTAGCACTCGCCTTCATACTCCACATGGACACATGTTACAGACACCCCACCAGTCCGACATACACAATAATCACAGATTCACAAGCTGCGTGTCGCGCCTTCGCGAAGAATACATTATCTTTCGAGGTTTCACGCATGCTCTCACCTATAAACTATGATACCTTTCCCGTTGTTAAAATTGTTTGGACTCCTGGTCACTCCTCCCTTCCTGGCAACGAGAGAGCCCACGCGCTCGCCCGAGCAGCAACCTTCCGGGCGCTGTCGACGGAAGCGGAGGGGGAAGTAGACACAGAGGACACCAGCGCAGTTCTAGTCTTACACCCACATTACACTATATTATCGCACACAAAGAAGAACTCTGCCACCGCCGTACCCAACACTCACCAAGCCCAAAGCTGTGGCATGGCGACAACTGCAGACTTACACGTATACAAATATGTATTTGTTCTTCCCCACCCACTACCCAGATAAATGCCCCACCTGCCAACAACACCGACCTACACTGTATCATTCTGTTTGGGCCTGCCCAAAGCCACCCGGCGGCATTCCACCTGTACCTCACCCCACCCTCTCATCTTGGGAAGATGCCTTGTCCCGCACGGAGCTGCCCGAACAACGCCGGCTAATTGAGCGGGCCGAGAGGATTGCCGTAGCCCATGGGCTTATGGACTGATTTGTATTTATTCTTTCCGAGACCGTTTTATTCGCAACAACCCACAAGACCAGCGACAGCTGTTCTGGCGGGCCTCCAGGATTGAGGCGGCACATGGAGCCCTGGACTGAGGGCTCCACTCAGTAAGAAAAGGAAGTTTATAAGATAAATGTTTTTCCTCCTCCTCCTCCTTCACCTCCGCAGTAGATATTGGTAACTAGAAGTTGACGAGCGAGGCCGTGAGAAGACCGCTTTATTACGCCGGACGGTTTGTAAGAGTTTAAAGTGCTCCCGTTTGGCCTGTGCTCGACCCCTGCCACATTTCAACGAATGATGGACACTGTAATCTCTGAAGTGGCAGTCATGCCTCGAATATCTCGACGCAATGTGATTTTCTTGGACACGTTCGACGTGCACCTGAAACGTTTGCGCGCTGTCTTCGAGGCCATCCGGTCTGCTTGGCTCTCTCTAAAACCCGAAAATTGCCACTTTGCTTTTAATGAGCTTGAATTTTTTGGCCACATTGTCAGCGCTCTAAGTGTTCCTAGAAACGACGGCCACTGTCACTTCATTCCCCAAACCAGCGGATAAACGAAGCGTGCGTCGATTTCTCGGCCTCGGCGCGTACTACCGTCGCCTTGTTAATAATTTTTCCAAGATCGCTGAGCCTCTAACCCGCCTGCCGAAAAACACCGAGCAGTTCTTTTGGTGCCCCGTCTACGAAAAAGCCTTCACGAAGCTCAAGTCCCGTCTCCAATGTACACCTATACTTGACCACTTCGAAGAAGAGGCCGATACGCATCTGCATACGAATACCAGTAACGGTGCCTCGGTGCCGTCCTTGTTCATTGGCAGGATGGTGCAGAATGCATAATTGCTTACGCCAGTCGCACATTGTCCTGTTCCGAAGGTAATTATTCAACTACAGAAAAGGAATGCCTCGCTGGTGTGTGGGCAGTCATGAAACTTTGTTCGTATTTGCATGGTCGTTCGTTTCGTGTCGTGAGTTACCATCACTCGCTGTGCTGGCTGGCAAACCTGACAGATCCATCGGGTCGGCTTGCTCGATGGAGTCTTCGGTTGCATGAATTAGTCGTTACTATCGTTCACAAGTCAGGCAAGAAACCCAGTGATGCTGACTGTCTGTCCCGCGCCCTACTCCCTGCCACACGGACGGCTCCTACGACGATTCCACGTTTCTCGGCATTATCACGACGTTCACCTTAGCTCGAAATCAGCCGGCTGATTCTGAACTTTTGCCCCTCATCGAATACCTTGAAGGAATCGTGTCGTCTCGTCCTCAGCTTTGCAGGCGCGGAGTGTCGTCATTTTGCTTGCGCGATGGTGTGCTCTACAAGAACTACGGTCCAACAAAAACTGCTTATCTGCTTGTAGTAGACACAACGCTTCATGACGAAGTTCTTCGTGCGTGCCACGACGACATCTCGTCGAGCCATCTCGGTTTTTCTCGCACATTGGCACGGATACTCACGGATACGCATTGGCCCAGGCTAGCTGCCGTTGTGCACCGCTACGTCCGTACCTGCTGTGAGTGCCAGCGGCGGAAGACACCGCCCATTAAACCAGCTGGGCCCCTGCAGCCTATCGATCCCCCGAAATTCCCATTTCAACATGTCGCATAGACTTACTGGGACCATTCCCTAAGTCCTTCACGGGTAACAGGTATACAGCGGTTGCCACTGACTACCTCAGCCGCTGCTGTGTGACCAAGGCTATTCTCCGCGGTACCGCAGAGGAGGTTGCGCATTGCTTCATTCATAACATTGTAATCCGTCACGGTGCTCCAACAGTAGTCTTAACTGACAGGGGAAGTTCGTTTACGTCGGCACTTACTACCGAGGTCCTTCGAATCAGTGGCACCACCCACCGCAAGACAACAGCCTATCATCATCAAACTAATGGATTGACTGAGTGGCTGGACAATAAAATTACCGATATGATTTCTATGTATGTAGACGACGATCATGGAAACTGGGACCGAATTCTGCCGTACATCACGTTCGCATCCAAAACTGCGCTCCAGGAAACTACATGCTTCACTCCATTCCATTTGGTTCATGGACGCGAACCCTTGACTATGCTGGATGCCGTGCTTCTTCCGGATTCTGCTCTCTCCACAGTCGTGGGAGCTGACCAATTTATTCGTGACGCAGAAGCTGCACACTAACTTGCCCAACAGAGAATTCGGCACCAACAAGTACACTACGCCCAGCGCTACAACCTGCGACACGGGTATGGAGTCCGATAAGATTGCGAGGGCGCTCTGAAGAGCTCCTGTGGCGTTACGTTGGACCCTACGAGGTGCTCCACGACCTCAGCGCGGTGAACTATGAGGTGCTACCAAAAGGAACTGTCCGCTCTTCTCGGCAGCCAAAGTCTGAAATAGTTCACGTCGCTAGAATGAAGCCATATTACAATTAGTAAACCACTTTATGGTCCAAACCGGAGCCAGACTTTCCCGTATAGCTTGACCCGCTTTTATATTATTCCCCTGCGCTTGCGGCATCGGCTCGATGCCACTTGGAAGGGGGGCAATGCCTCACCGTTGTCCATCTTCTGGCGCCACCAAGCGGCCGAATGTCTTGTTACGTGACTGAGCGTCGTCCTCGTCTCTCTCTCGAGCTTCGCTTCACTAAAAGGGCCAGCTCAATTGTTCTGCTTCTTGCCGCATGTGTTGTTGACATTGTTGATTCCGAATCCATTAGGAGTCACATCGAATGAATGAATGAATGAATGAAAACTTTATTTCAACCGAAAAGGAGCCCTTCACCTCCCGCCTCTGGCACGCAGGCCGGGGAGCTGGTCAGGAGGGCCCCGCAGGCTGAGGTCAGGTCAAGTTTTTACAAGCACTCTTCACGGCCTCAACCCCCAGGCGGGTCGCGTGCCGCTGAACGGTGGGATCTCCACTCCGCAGCCAAACCTCCCAGGCTTCTCTACTATCAATGTTAATGCCGGCGCCTGGGGAATCGGCGCACTGCCATATTATATGATCTAGCGTGCCTTTTTGTCCGCAATTTTTACATTTAGAATCTTCTTCCTCCCCGGCCTGTGCTAAGGAAACCCAGACAGGGCAGATGTCGTTATCGGCTTGTAATCGCTTCCAGATGCGTGCTTCATTGTTAGTGAGAGACCGATGTGGGAGAGGATATATTTTCGATCTAATTTGTAAGATTCTGTAATCTTATTGTATGTGATAGCGCAATCTTTAATTCCCTTGCATTCGGGCTGTTCTACTGTTGCCCGGTGGTAGATATCTCGGGCCAGCAGGTGCGCAGCTTCGTTGCCAGGGACAGACTCGTGTGCTGGTATCCATATGATGAGTATGGTTCTAGTAATGGAAATTGTGAGAAGAATCTTTTTGGCCTCCTCTGAGATCCGTCCTTTTGCAAAATTCTAGACAGTCGTTTTGCTGCCGCTGATTATAGTTTTGACCTGTGTACCTGTGCATGCGAGCGCTACTGCGACCTCTTCAGCTTTACTAATGTCACGGGTGCGTGTTGAGGCCGCAATTTTAGGTGCACCTTCTCTATTTACTACTGCCGAGACAGCTGCTCGGTGTCGTCCGCATGATGCGTCTACATAAGCAACTTCATCGACTGCTTTGCGTTTCATTCTTTTAGCGATGGCTTTGGCTCTGTGTTCTCTGCGTTCTTTGTTGTAGTCTGGGTGCATGTTCCGAGGTAAGGGCGGTACCAGTATGTGTTTCCTATGTTGGGTGGGATAGATGTTTTTGTCTGTGGGCCTCTGTCTGATTGGAGTCCGACCCAGTCTAGGATGGCTCTGCCTGTCTCCGACTGACTTAGTCTTTCCAGTTGAGAGATTCTGACAGCTTCAGTGAGCTCTTGCCATGCATTATAAACCCCCATTTTCTCCAGCCTGTCTGTTGATGTGGAGACAGGGAGGCCTAGTGCGCGTTTGACGTATTTTCGAATTATGACGTCGATTGTTTCACGTTCTGTCTTTTTGAGATTGAGAAAAGGTGTAGCATAACATATGCGACTGATGATGTAGGCCTGTGTCATTTTGAGTAGACTACGTTCCTTGAGACCGTGTCCTCTAAGCGCTACTCTTCTAAATATGCCCGTAACTTGGGCTGCGTAGTTCTCCATTTTTTTTTATGGTGTTTGTGTTCTGCCCTCTTGCTTGGAGGATCATTCCTAAGATTCTAATTTCCTCTACTTCTGGAACTGAGTAGTATTAAACATTTAGCTTTATGTCTGCTTTATTTTTCTTATATTTGGGGTTGTAGATGAATAGTTCTGACGTTTGTGGCGAGCACGTTAGACCGCGTTCCGCAGCGAACTCAACAACTTTATTTGCGGCAGCCTGGAGTTTGTTCTCTACTTCTGCGTCGCTGCAGCAGTATGTGGATCGGGAGCTTCCGGACGTGCAAGCAGGGTTTCGCAAGGGCAGAGGAACTAGAGACCAGATTGCCAACCTTCGCTGGATCATGGAAAAAGCAAGAGAGTTCCAAAAACCCGTCTACTTCTGCTTTATTGATTATGC
Source organism: Amblyomma maculatum (assembly GCF_055883805.1). Lineage (NCBI taxonomy): Eukaryota > Metazoa > Arthropoda > Arachnida > Ixodida > Ixodidae > Amblyomma > Amblyomma maculatum. The sequence continues at coordinate 46,801,942 of NC_139351.1, forward strand.
GAAAGCGTTTGACTGCGTAGATCACAGCAGATTGTGGCAAGCTCTCCAAGAGATGGGAGTTCCAAATCACCTCATCTCTCTCCTCAGGAACCTGTATGAAGGGCAAGAGGCCGCAGTCAGAACTGGGCATGGTCTTACTGATTGGTTTCCGATTGAGAAAGGAGTGAGACAAGGCTGCATACTGTCGCCCTGCTTATCATCTTTCGTCTTTCATCTTTATTTTCACTGTGAGGTACATGTGCATGGATTATCAGTATTACAGAAGGAGGTCCCGAAGTATGAACTGTCCGGGGGACCTCCTATGACAGAATGGATAAGATTAGCAGGCAACATACTAGGCAGTGAAGAAAAGAATATACAGGCGTGCAGAGAAAAACTATAATACAACACCAACGAGAAACAGTGCAAATAAATTCTAAATAAACAGGAACTTCAAACAAAAAATGCACGAATTGCAGAAATTAGAGCATTTTTAGTACAAGAATAAATAAAATGTAAACACGTAAACTATGATCCAGACAAACATCTTTAGTCGGTGGAACAAAACAAGGTAGAAAATGAATAGGTCTTTAATGAACGATGAAATGAATGAATAGTACGCTGTGCTTTAATTTCAGGAGGCAATGAATTCGAAACAGATATGCCTGAGAAGTATGCAGTTTGTTTCCCATAATTGGTTCTGATTTTCGGTAGTAGTAGATTATGATGTTCAGCAAATCTGATGTTATTTTTGTTAAAAAGCTTGGATGACTCAAAACCACTAAGGACGACACGTTTATTACGCGTTTTAAAGATGATTGATGCCAACCTAAAATTAAGCTGTAGCGACAATGGCAGTATGTTAAGTGTGCGATAATAATTGAAAACGGATGCACGGTAAGGGCTGAAGGTAAGTATGCGGAGTGCTTGATTTTGAAGGTGGCGAACACATGAAAGGTGAGTGTTGTATGTGTTACCCCATGATGATATGCAATGCGAAATGTGGCTATGTATGAAGGAGAAATACAACATGCGAAGTGTAGGTAGGTCAATGTAATGTCAGGCTTTAATTATTACGGGAATACCGAAGGCTGCTTTAGATTTAATGAATTTGGTATGCTGATGAAACTTTAGTTTATTATCTATGACGACACCAAGAAATGTAGTAGATTCTGACGGGTAAACTGTGTCCGTGCCTATATGTACCTGAAGAGCAGGAACTGCCTCTTTATTGCGTGAGTGAAAAATCATAAAGGTGGTCTTTTTTGCAATAATTAGTAGATGGTTATTTTGGCACCAAAGGTGAATACTCATAATGTCAGCGTTCAAATTGGCGGTTAGTACAGAAACATCGCTAGCGTGGCAAAAAATGGTAATATCATAAGCGTAAAGAATTGAACTAGAGTAGTTGAGTCATTTTGGCAAGTCATTATTATAGATAAGGAAGAAGAGAGGGCCTAAAATAGATCCCTGTGGAACACCGCGGTTAATTAGCTTAGGGTCAAAAAATGTGCCACTGAATTCAACAACTTGAAGTCTGTCAGTGAGATAGCTACGTATTAGTTTAAGCGCAGGACAAGAAACGCCAAAGCATTCTAATTTTTGAAAGAGAATGTTATGGGTTATTGTGTCGAATACTTTTGTGAAATCTATAAAAAGGGCGCCACAAAGTAACCATGATCAAGGGAATGTTTAATTTTGTCAATGAATTCTATTATGCAAGTTCGGTGGAGTAGTTCGGACGAAATCCAAATTGGTATGGAGTTAAGAGATCGAATTTAAGAAGATAATTTGTTAGCCCAATGACAATGTTTTTCAATCAGTTTACTGAAAAACGGTAGTATAGTAATGGGACGGTAGTTGGTTATTATACTGCGGTCACCTTTTTTGAAAACTGGTACCACTTTTCCTCGTTTCAGCTGATTAGGAAAACTACCAGTTTTAAACATTGAGTTAATTAAGTGAGCCAAAACAGGTGAAATGTCCTCGGCAATAAACTTCATTTTAGCTGGGGCGATCCCATCTATCCCGGGGCCTGTATTTTGTAATTGCCTAATGGTTAAAAGTACTTCGTTAGCAGAAGTTGGGTATAGAAAGAAAGAATGGGGAGTGCGAGTACACACTGGTGACTGTGAGTTAACGACAGCTGTGTCAGAACTGAAGATACGAATAAAACATTGGCGATATCTATAGCATTTGAGAAAGTGTCGGTTCCATCGCTAAGGTTAGTCATGGTAGGTTCACGGGCAGCCAGATTTAAGCACTCTTTAATTAGTTCCCAGTTTTTACGCGTGTTGTTTCCATTAGCTTTAATTTTGTTTTGGTAATAAGTACGCTTGGCAGTCTTAAGCACAGCTGTTAGAGTGTGACAACACTTTTTGAAGCGGTTACGAAGTGCGAGGTTAAATGGCTGCTTTTTAAGTTTTTTCCTAAGAATATCTTTCTTGCGAATGGAACGCAATAGCCCTCCCGTATTCCAAGGATTTCTAGGCACGGAGAATTTCTTCTCCTGATTAAAAGTCCTTGTAGAAGAGCTAAGGCATTCTGTTATTAAGCTGATGAACTTGTCAAACGCTGCATCAGGACAACTTTCATTCAGAACGTGGCTCCAGTCTGCGAGAGGTATATTCTGAGCAACTTTGATGTTATCAAGTGACTGTCTCGTAAGAAATGTTTCCAGTATCCCATCCAGTATAAGAAAAATAGGAAAATGATCAGTTAAATGAGTATCAACCACTCCAGCAATATGAGATGAAATTGTGTTCGTCAGAATGTGGTCGATGAGTGTGGTTGAGCCGCCGGGAATAATGCGCGTAGGTGAACTGATAAGTGATTGTAGACCATGACCAAGGAAGTAGTTATAATTCTCGCTGTAGACGTCATTTTCGTCAATAATGTTTATGTTGATGTCTCCCATAATGATAACGTTTTTGTTTTCGTGATTCAGTATGGTAAGTATTCGGTCAAGCTCAGAGCAGAAATCAGAATAGGATGAGGAAGGAGAGCGATATATTGTTCCGATTATTGTGTTCCTGTTGGAAAGGAATGGTTTGTAAACTTCTATCCAAACAGATTCACAACTGTCAGTGGAAAATGCAATGTCATGCCGGCGATGATATGTTAGAGAACTAGAAATGAAAATGGCAGACCCGCCATAACGGCTATCGTGGCGATGGGCGTATTCTTCTCGGTAATTTTGAATATGAACGAGTTTATCAGTAGCGGGCAAGAGCCAGGTTTCAGAAAGACATATAAGAGAAAATGCATGATCAGTAAGAGTTAAGAAATTTATTAAATCATCGTAATGACAGGGCAGGGTGCGTATGTTCAGAGGGATAATAGATTGCGAAGAAGGAGCGGCGTCACGAAGAAGTGATTTGAATTCTTCAAGAGAATAAGATGCCGTAGTTAAGGGAAGAAAAAGCTAGATAGATTAGGTAAAGACAGAAAGGTCACTGTGGCTGGAGATACGAAAAACGTGGCTATTTGCGGTCTTTCGGCCCTTGATCCGGCAGTTGTCCACCCAGACAAACTTCCAATCTTTGTTTAGTTCACGTGCTTTTGCTAGCAATAGTTTGTTGTGAGGGGTCAGGTGGTCGTTAATGAAGATAGGATTGCTCAGTTAAGCGCTGAATCCGAGAGATTGTGTGGATAAGCGTGCCTTCTTCGTTTTCGAGGTAAACGCAACCTTTGCTTCTTGTGAACGAAACCTAGCAATTATGTTAGGCTCACCATTATTTCTTGTTGGGTCACGGTGTACAACATCAATGTCAGTCTCTGCAACAGGGCAGCCAACCTCATCACCTATGCGCTGAAGAATCGCGGTGCAGCTCTCACCCTGAGTGACTGGTACTCCTTTTATTTCGACGTTGTTCTGCCGAGAGTACTGATCGAAGTCAGAAACTCGTTGCGTGAGTTGCTCGTTTTTGTCAGCCAAGTCTTTGTTTTCATTTATGAGAGCCTCTTGTTTTGCTTCATAGTTTTGTACTGGTGATTGAAAAGGGTGAGACTGCTACGCAATGCCTCAACTTCCTTGCGTAGTTCATCTACGTCTTTGGCAAGTTCCGCATTTGTGGGCATTTTCAATCACAGAAGTATGTACAATAGGCAGCAAATGGCACGGCAGCAAAAAGAGGAACGTGGTTTGAAAATGCAGTTGTAACAAACCTGTGGAATTACAGGATGCAGTTAGAGCGTTGCCGCTCTGCCGCGTCCACTGCTACCTAGTGAAGGCTTTCCGGGGGCGTCTCGGCTTTAAATAGCTCAGGCGGTGTGGTAGCGGTGGCGCTCGGTTGCTACGCTACGCCAGACGAGAAGAAAGTTTTGATGCACTAGACCTTTGTCACCTAACGACGCGTATTAGTTGAAATAGCTTCAACAATCTGTACTTAGTATGTGTGCGCTGAGTATTTATAGCAAACCTACCAAGCAAGATACCTCGCAGATGTTTCCAGCGATGCGCATTAGTAGAAGATATCCGCAACACACAATGAATATGGTATTAACTCAATATATAGGCACCAAAATAGTAGTATGTCAGTAAAAACGTATTTTTAGGATGTATAGCGTTCAAGACCCTGCCTAAGCTATTAGTTGCGGCTTGCGAATTCCATTTTTTATGCTGGAAAGTTTAGCTGTATGCATACATCTGAAACATAATGTTCATAATGTATACATCCACCATATTTCAATGACCTCAGGTGATACCTTACGTTCACAAGGTTTCTCATAATCTTAAGAAACTGGCCAGCAGGCTCAATGTGCCGCTTGTTTTTCGACACCAAAAGAGTTGGCCAAATTGTGCCGCGACATGAAGAAGCCTTCGTCGACTGTTTATTAGGAGTGGTTTACTTAATTCCCCTGTCCTGGGGAAGATGTCACATAGGGCAGACGGGGCGGTGCCTTAATGACCGTTTAAGGCAGCATGCCCTAAACATAGCACAAAAAGATAGGTTCGCGAATTTGGTTCAGCACGTTCTGACGTGCAAGTGCGAGCCTCGCTTTAGTGAGGCAAAGATTCTGGGAAGATCATGCACAAAAGCCAGAGTTTTGCTGGAGGGTTTTCACGTTCGCTAGATATTGAATCACTGTATTAGCCATGCTTCAATTAATTTAAACTCCTCCGAGTGCGCCTTCCTGGGGAACTATCTATAAGAAATGTACCGTCCTTTACGCGCGTTAGTTTTCTTTAGGTTTCTTTGGTGGCTGTTTTTGGTGCCCTTTCTCAGCTTATTATCTTTTTACGGTCTTTCAGCGATTATTAGATATGTCAGTAGATTTCCTTTTCTGTTAAGAAGGCTGTGGTTGCCCAATTGTCATGTGCGCATGCGATGTGCAGGCCTATATATTGTTAACTACGGCGGAAAATAAAACCAGTTGTTAGTAGCGCTCATGTTTGTGTTCCTTACACTGTCCTCGTCCTTTTGCGCTACTTTTTATTCTAACGACATCCACCATAATTATTACTCTTCAAATATTCAATTACGCCTCATTTTTTAAAAACATTGAAACAAAGGTGAAACCCTCAGGCCAATAAAATAAACAACACTACTCAAAAAGGCCAATCGTGTTGGCCTTTAGGGCAGGGCTCCACCCCGGGGGGAGAATTATTTATTGTGCCAATTCCAAAACTCGTGTCCACGACAAATGACCTCAGAGATAAAAGGGTGAGGGTGGAATAAGCGAGGAGCATTCTAAAATTGATTACTTCGGCTGGGCGGCTACGGATGTGGTAGAAAATAGTTTAAGTGGAGACGTTTTTCTTTAGAGTTAACTTACACAGAAATTTGAGCGCCACGTAAAACTGAAATGTCTGATTTGAAAGGCGGAAGCTATCAAAATCTTTGGATTTTTCGGAAACTTCTGTAACGTTGGGAAAGAACTTGGGAAGTTAATGTTATGACATAATGTTTAGCATCACAATAAGAATAGATTCCTGTGAAAATCTTTCGTCGGCAGCGCCTAGTGTTTAATATACTTTCTGAAAATAAGACGCAACTGCCTAAGAGAGCCTGTCTTAAGCTTTGTGATGGCAGGACGAGCGTCTGAAGCAATATGTAGGCAAGCATTGAAACTTATACAAATTCTACCTTCATAACGTCATAAATGTGTCTTGCAGTTTATCACAGCTGCCTCACAAATGTTTGAAATCTTCCTCTCCCGGGGTTTTATGGACGGTCAAATTACGCACTGTAAAGGCAGGAAAAACATCGAGAGCAAATCTTTCATTCGAGATGGATGCTAAGACAGTTTATATTCATTGTTCATAAAACGTATCTTACTATGCTACAGAATTGTATCAAAAATATTTTCGAAAACACAGCGTATTTATTTCTCTTAGCTGTTTTTACTATTTGGTGCGAGCACGAGAAAATAGTTTTAAAGATTGGCGGCTAATCGTCGATAGTTTAGACTATCCCCTCAACGTGTGCAAAGCAGTCACTTAAATAGCCCTAATTATGGACTCCTCGCATCTAAAGCAAAAAAAAAATAACAAACGGCAAAAGGTTTTTAATACCGTTGTTTCTTGGCCAAGTTCTTCATCGTGCCAGCCCAATTATTTTGTAGGTCATGCGCCATAACTACTCCCAAGGTTTTATTTTTTCCCTAACTTACCTTTTGCATTTCACTTCCTACTGTGTAAGTAAGATTCAGCAGTTGGATTGTTACTTGTGCTCATATGATTACATTCCCTGGGTTCGTCGTTTTGCATATTGCGTGGGAATCTGGACAAATCAATGGTACACAAATGTTTTAGCGAGATCTGCCCAGGGACACGCATATCCCGGTGCGGAAACGAGTTTTAATACCCACTGCTGCTGCTCAGTGTTTCAGTGTGCTTTTCTGAATTTATTCACATTATACGCATATAAGAAGGCACATTTCTCAGACTTGTGAAATTAATTTATTGTTTAGCTTTATTTATTTGGCCGAAGTCGCCCGCATTCTGCCAGGCCTCTATCCTGGGGTGCATTCTGCAACACGGGCATGTTAGCCCGTAAGATTATTAGAAGATAAAGTAAACATTGCCAGTAGTTTAGCTCTAGTTAGACTTGCTAAGTTGCTTATTAAAGGCCTTTCAAAGGCGGATGAGCGGCTCTTACTCCGCCTCTGTACCAACAGACTGCTGCGCCCGGCAGCTCTAAAACACTTCAACCCTGCTTTCTCTGGCAGCTGCCCGCACTGTGGGGTGGTGTCTTCGGACATCTACCACATGGTGTGGGCAAGCCCCTCAAATCCAGCTATCCCCCTCACCCCACTCCAACCCGGGAGGACTGGCAGGCAACCCTGCTCGGCTGCTCCGACCTGAAGGCCCAGCGGGCCTTAGTCGGGCGAGCCCGAGCGGCGGCAGACGCCACTGGGGTCCCGAGCTAGGGACCTCCACCTAGTGTTTGTGAGGGTTGGCCCCTTCAGGGTCAGCTCACGCATAACCTCCTGTATTTGTATCCTATATAAATGTTTTCTACCACCATTCAATACTGCAATGGCTGCGCTTCAGGTTCGGCATGTAGTGTAGCTGCGGGTGTAGCTTGACGTGTTTAGCGTTTGATTCTTCTTGTCCTGTTGTTGATGCCGAGTCATCACTGTCCAAGGTATTGTGAAGACTCCATGCAGGTATATCACCAGATGTACAAATGTCTAGAGGTGTACGACGCGCTCGTCTAGCAGCGCCTTGCGCTCACCGTTTTGCTAGCCGTTGTTCACGCTCTTCAGCAGTCTCTTGAGCCCGTTGCCGTTTTCTGGCTCCGGCGCATCGCCGATGCCTCTTCTTGTAAGACTGCTAGCAGCTGATTTACCCCGACGCGAACTCCCATTTTTCTCTTTCCACATTAACTCCGGTTATCGACAGGCTTTTTATTAGTGCACAATTCCTTACCCTGGGAGGCGGCGGCTGCCCGCCCCTTGGACCCTGAGTGGTGCGTTCCGACCCCCACTTTGGCGCACGTGCCTGGATTTCGACGTGCGCATGCAACATTGGACCTTGCTTGCATCGAAGGCGGTGAGAGAGTGCGATCCGGGGAAAGCCAGGAGTGCGAAGTGCGCGAAGACGGGAGTGAGCGGCGCGTCAGCTTTTGTTCTAATGCTAACACCCATCCCTTCCTCCTTTCCCTTACGGCGCGGCGTCGACGCAGTTGGCTTAAGGTCAAAGACAGCGTCCGCCGGTGATACGCGACTGCTCGAAACCTGACGCAGTAATGCTTACGCATTAAAAAAAAGAGTAGCTATGCTTGCAGCGTCCTAATATTCGTGCTCAGTAAAGATAACAGTAAAATTCCAATAAGAGTAGGTGTTATGCGAGGAGACATGATCTTTCGAGTACTGTTCACTAACCTACAGGAAGTAATCAGACACCTGGATTGGGCACATGCAGTAAGAGTAATGCGGTAATAGATAACGCCTCAATAATAAACCTTGCTGCTGGCATTGGCTTCCTGATTTCCTCATGCGACAATTTGCAAGTATGAATAATTGATTGATAGCCAAAGGGGAATGATAAATCTAAATTTACGCAGAAATCCGAAGCAATGGTCAACAACTCCGGAAAGCACAGCTGTTTATGATAGCTAGCGAAACGTTGCAACTATAACATAATGCCAACACTTTAGACAGTCAATAGCCGGAGATCCGGATCCCAAAAGGCAAATCACTAAAGAAGTAGCCTGGGCTGGAGTGGATTCGGCAAGCACTCTCCTATACCGAAGGAGAGGTTGCAAATGGCCTTCAAGAGGAAAGTATATGACAACTGTAGATTAGCGCTACGCATCTACTGGGCAAAAGAGTGGATGCCAACGAAAACACCTCTGCTTAAACTAAGGACCACGCAAATTTTTATGGAAGGAAAATGATATATCTAACGCTATTTGATAGGAAGTGTTCAAAATGGGTTACTGTTAAAAAATTCGAGTTAATATCAATGCAGTAAATGAAGACATGCTCATCGACAGGTTATGAAACGCTAGAGGAAATAAATAATGATAATGATAATGATAATTGGTTCACAGGAAGGGAAAGGCGCAGTATCTGTCACACTTGCTCGAGGAAAGAAACGGGGTTCATTTGGTGTGACATATTGGATTTCAAACCAAGGTAGCGTAGGAAGGGGCGGTAGAACGGTTTGCAGGAGCCAAGTGGATGCAGCTGGCCCAGAACTGGGTTAACTGATCAGATGTAGGAGAGGTCTTGGCCCTGCAAATGATACAGTCCGACTGGTGAGTATAAAATAGGCTCTTTAACATTTTCTCTCTCTAGGGCGAATCACAATCCCACCTGCAGCTTGAGGATTCTGCCCATCACATGTGCAGCGGTACTTTCCTCGTCCCATTCGCCGCAGTTTTTCAATAACTATCTTGTTCTGACTTTTATTCTTATGTGCAGCATATTAACGGTTGTAAATTTGCTCGTTGATGCTGGTTGTGCAACATAATATCTTTCTGTCGCAATTTAAATTTGAGATTCAGGGGTGAAATACTTGTAGTTTAAATCAATAATAAACACCAATGAAATATAACATGTATCGCGTTCATTGCACACTACGGTAAAAAAAAAACGCCGGAAATGGCGTCGACAAATATATATTACACTTTTTTTGGCACAGGTTAACGACTCTTGTTTTCTAGGTTACCTGATTGCTGTATGATAATCTTCATTGGCATAAAAGGCACAGCTCAGAGAGGATTAAGTAATAAACAATGGCATTCTTATCATACGTCTCACCAACCTCACACCTCTAAAGGCAAAAACCTTTCTTGGCTCAAGAGTGCTTCCGCAGGAGATGCCCGTCAGCTCAGACAGATACAAAGGGAACTTAACAAAGTCACTTAACAATCTACACCAGAATCCAGGTCATAACCAAACAGTGCACAATCAAATCCATTAGTGCATAACTCAGTCCAGAAAAGAGCCCCCAATCCAATTAAATGCCAACTCAGTAACCTTAAGAAAAATTGTCCTTCACTGGGAATCGAACTCCAAACCCACCCATCACCAGCAAAGTGCGCTAACCAAGTACGCCACGCAGGGCCCAGGAGACATATACCTTAATTTTCGTGGTCCTGCGTTCCCGCCATTTCCAATGAAGCGTAGGAGGCACGACGACACGTATGCACCCCGGTTATAGTGCCTCATCTTCAGGAGGGAACGCGGGCAGCCACGGCCACGCATCGCATAGAAGTTCTGTATAAAGCAACTCTAGCGTCAAAAACTGCCACACCCCATCTTTCGGTAGCTCTGAAGACGTAGTGGTGCAACAGGCGTGCCCCATCGCCATCGAGTGGGGCTAGCGACCTCATATCCCGTGTAATCGGCGGATTCTGCCAAATATACTACCGGTAATTCAGTCTTAAAGGCTTTCGTCTTACCGCTCTTGTAAGGTTTTAAGTGCCTCCTAAACTTTTGTCTTGATATTATAAGTTGTCACTTTTGCCTATATTTTTGTTTCGTAAATATATACCTGTACTTTCAAAAGATTATGATACTGTGCGCTGTCTTCATTGGTATCGCCATCGGTGTGAGCGCTTGACCTGCCTGTACGCTGACTGTTCCTGCCGTGCTTCTCGAGTCCCAGTGCCTCTATAAACCCCCCTCCTATATTTGTTGGAGTCACAGGGTAGAAACGTCGGTCCTGGGGCTCCGTAGCCGCATTCTCTTTGCACATGTAATGCCAGACGACGACCAACATCAAGGCATTCAAGGGGGTCCTCTGTCATCTGCGGCGGTTTCATTTTCCTGCGGGACCCGGCTATCTCTAGCGGGAGCGATGAGCACGATGTCGAAGATTTGGTCACGTATTAGAAACGGTGAGCCTCTACAATAAATGGGACGACAAAATGAAACTAAACAACGCAATATTTTAGCTCACCGGCGTGGCTAACTTGTGGTATAGCAACCATGAAAGCGACATCGGTACGAGGTTTACCAAGATACTTTGTTGGGAGAGTTGGTACTTATTCATTATTAATATAAACAGCGCGAACACGAAGACAAGGGACAAGAAACAAGAAAGCCACAGTACAAGCGCTGACTCACAACTAAGCCTAAGCCCTTTGTGGAGCCAGTTATATAGGACAAACAGGACGGTGTATTAATAAGAGACTACAGGAACACTGGAACAACTTGGAAAGTGGGAAGGACAAGACGTTTCTGGTATCACATCGCCACTCATGTGAAATAATGAAGAAGGAGAAGAAGAAGTGCACTCCTAAGTTTGACAGTGTTAGGATTTTATATCGCCACAAAGAGAAGATAACGAGAGAGATAGTGGAATCATATTTTATTTCAACGGACAATAAGTGAGTCAGCAAGACTTCTCTTGCTCTTTCAAGCAAAGAGGTGTCTTTTTTAAGTGATTTTTTAAAGTAATTTTTATGCATCAGGTGAACTCAGGGGTTGTTTCACGTGACTGTTTCGTTCTCTTCATGTTTGTTTTTCTGGGCCTTGGAATAAACGGCTTAGGCTTAGTTGTGAGTGAGCGCATGTACTGTGGCTTTCTTGTTTCTTGTCCCTTGTCTTCGTGTTCGCGCTGTTTATATTAATAATAAATCGGTACGAGGGCTGCCTTTAAAACAACGGTCGCAAAAGTCTTTGGTCGCCCGGCTTTCAGGGAGTCGCGTGCCGAGGAGCGCCTGCGTAAACGGTCACAGTAGGTCAGCGAGAGCTTTACAGGCTACACAGAACTCGTCGATACGTGCAAACGTGTTAACGCCAACTTGTCAAAGGCTGATAAGATCAAACACTTCTGAAAAGGTATTGATAATTTTGCCTTCCAGGTGTTGTTAGCGCGCAACTTGGACACCGAAGTTTTCATACTCTGCCAGAGATTCCAGGAGCTTCGCAAGCTGAGGGCGTTGACGCGTCAGCCCCAAGCATGGATTGAATCTTTTGCCAGACTGACGCCTGCAGCCGACAACACATCGTGGCTGCAGAAAATTAAAGCATTTATTTGTGAAGAGGTCGCGCGTCAGCGTTCCCTGCTTCCTAGCCCTTAAGAGTAGCCGCCCTATTTCATTTCAATCTAATTTTATTATATCCGTTTAGTAAATTCCAGCTTATACATATAGAAGGAGGTCCCAGAGTCAGCGATTGCATCGGGACCTCCTAGAATTCCAGCACGCTATTCAGGAGCAGGTTGCTGAGGCGCATTCATCTGTCGCTCCGACATCAGTTGTTGATGTGCTAATCTGGCTTACACCGACGCCGTTCCAAGACCTGTCACTGCTCCTATGACCTATGACAATATCATCCCAAGGCCTGACGCCAGTCCCTTGACACGCCGACATCGTGGTACGACCCTAGCCACCAGCTTACACTAATACTGTCAGTGCCTGTGCAAACGCCAACACCCTATTTTCGACCGGCTCCAAGACCACGCGCTTCCTGGCGCACTGCAGATAACTACCCCGTTTGTTGCACTTGTGGACTGGCTGGACACATTGTCCGCAATTGCCGAAACCGTATCCCAGCATTAGCTCTACTTACCCAAGGTTCTGGGTAATGGTATTCGACGCCTCACTATTCCGCGCGTACTGATCACCTAGCAAGCCGCCGTCTTCGACCGCCGTGCACCGTCGCCGCGAAACCGCTTCACCTCTCCCATGCGACGTCAACCGAACGCTTCTCGTGAGGAAAACTAGAGGCCGCAGATCCTGAGGCGAGAACGAAGACACCGTCGAACTTTCCAAGTCCTCATCTATCACTAGCCAACCTAACTGACGGTTTGGTCAAGGGCGTTTCTGTCATGACCCTGTCACTGTTTCTGCGATTTCGGTAATTTGCGCAAACCTTTGTAGCTGTTTAAAGAAAGCGAAGATGCCAATACAAGACTTTCGTTGGAACGGCCAGCATTTATCAAATCAAGCATTTACCAACGTGCACCGCTCGAATAGTAATAAGAATTGCCTTTATATATTTAAGTTTATCGTTCTGCAAAGTTGCTTCATTGCTGGTATCTTAGGCTGGGATTTCCTGTTGCGCCATGCAGCTAAATTATTGTGCTCGTGCTGAAGTTGAAATATTGCCTCATCCCGTACCAGATAACGCTCTTTTTCGTCGATGTGCTAAAGCCTCATGGCCGAAGACATTGATATTCCTCCGTCTTCTTCCCTGCTGGTAAATATCCTTTTCTTAGTAGGCAATCAAACGGTCCTCTTCACACTAGCTCACACAGTTCTGCGCCGAAAGCGCTTTCCGTTGCTACTATTTCAGCTGACTTATCTGCGCTCTGTGTCTATAGCCCGTTTCCCTACCCATTGGTTTGTGCCACGGTGAATCTCTCGGGAACTTACAATCCATCGCATCTGTTCTCCGTGGAGAGACTAAAGACACGCCAAACCTCGCCATGACTAGCTCAGCCCTTCTCTTTCTGTACCCTCTCCGTCTTCCACAGACCTGTTCCATCATTCCAATGGCACCAATTTTCCTACGCCTCAACGAACACAACGTCTTGGCCTAATTAAATAGTTCAGCTCCTCATTCAACTCGCATCAAGATTCCCGTGGCCGAAGTTCAACTGTCACTCATCAGATCGACGCCCAATTCGAGAGCGGTCCTATCGTGTGTCTGTAACTTGGGGCCAGTTTATTGAAGAGCAAGTAAACAAGATGCTTCAGAACGGCATCATTCAGCCCTCAAATAGCCCTTGGACCTCGTCTGTTTTGCTCGTTAGAAAGAAGGATGACTCCATCTGATTCTGTGCGAGTTACAGCCGACTTAATAAGATTACAAACAAAGAGGGCTATTCCACGCATCGATGACGCACTGAACTGTTTGCAAGGTGCTGAATTCTCTTCCTCTCTAGATTTACGTTTCGGGTATTCGCAATACCGATGGAAGCGACCGACCGCTCTAAACCGCCTTTGTTGCTCCTGACGGTCTGTACGAATTTACTGTTATGCCCTTCGGCATTTGAAATGCTCCTGCGAGATATGAGAGAATGATAGACACTATTTTGGCTGGACTGAAATCGAAGACCTGCCTCTGCTACCTTCATCATATCGTCAACGTTCCTCCCTATTTTGACACTCATCTCTGCCTCCTAAACTACCTCTTGACCTGGCTTTCTGACGCCGGCTCTCAGATCAATTAAAACAAAATGTCGTTTTGCCGCCCGTCAACTCACCATTGCACGGCATGTTGTCTCCGAGGAAGGAGTTTCACTAGACCCGGCCAAACGTCGAGTTATCGCTGCTTTTCCCAAGCCGAGATCCGTCAAAAACATATCCAGCCTCCCAGGCCTGCGCTTCTACTTTCGTCACTTCATTCGAAACTTTGCCTCCATTGCTGCGCCTTTGACACAGCTTCTGTCGGGGAGTTCCGACGTTTCGCTCGGGCCACCGTCATGCGACTACGCCTTCAATACGTTGCGCCTCATCCTCAACACATCGCCCCTCCTACGTCACTTCGACCCAACGGCCCTATACTGAAGTACACACAGACACTAGTGGTCTCGGTCGCGGCGCTATTCGCTCAACGAAAATTTGGCTTGCGGAATACATCGCCAGCTACGCAAGCCGCACGCTCACAAAAACGGAGTCTAATTACTCGGGCAAAAAAAAGTGTTTGGATATATTTTGGGCTCTAGCCAAATTCCGCCCTTACCTCCATGGTCATCTGTTTGAAGCTGTGACGGACCACCATGCGTTGTACTGACTTTCCTGCCTTGCTCATCCGGCCGTCTTGCCAGGTAGGTTCTTTGTCTACAGGATTTGATGTCCAAGTAGTCTACCGGTTTGGCCGCAAGCGTCAAGACGCCGATGCCTTTTCTCGCTGCCCCCTTCAAGCTAACGTCGCCAGCCGTTCTACCTTAGACACCTACACGACGTCACTTTCCAGCAGTGAAATGCCTTCTGCGCAGCAGAGAACCCTTGGTCACTTATGTTACCGATCTCCTCTCCGATCCATCGGCTGCTTCTCCATCGCGTGCGTTTCACTGCCAAGCATTACACTTTCACATGCGTAACAAGCTCCTTTATCGCCGCAACGACCCCATGGCCGCAAATGGTTGCTAGTCTTTTCCAGCCACCTCCACTCGCAAGTCTGTGTCTACTTCCACGCTGACCCACAGTGCTGCATGCGGGAGTGCTCGATGTACCATCAGCTAGTTCATGCATAGTTTGAAATCTGATGACTTCTGTTTTTAGGTACAAACAACGCAATCACAAGTCGGCGCCGTTTGGTTTATGTGTGATTGCGTGCAATATCAGAAATTTTCAATTATAAAATCAGCGAAAAGTTCGTTTTGATTGAAGCAGCCACCTACATTTTCTTGATTACCGAATGAATAATATTTTGATGGTTGTAGCGGCGAGCATACCATGACTACATACTGCTATCATTAGAAGTAAGAATGATTTTGCGTGAAAATTTGGTGATGGTTACTTTCACAATGTTGCTTGAAATGACTTCAGATTCATAACCATAATTTCAGGATTATGTTGGGGCGCTTAGTCATCACAGTAATATAAATATAAAATATGGTCAGTACCATAAGCTGCATATATTTTAGTTCATGATTTATTCTCCATTCCTTTTCATATGTCGCACTGAATGCCTCACTATGTTCTTTCTTCCCAGCCATGCAGTACACCAAGAGATGTTGGAGACTGCGGTGATCATTGCTACTGCATTCATGACCCAAACAAGAAGTTAACGGGAATCTGTGCAACAGGTAATGAAATTTTGGATTATGAAGAACAAGAATACAGTTACGAAATGACTGATTTTATGAACGACCAGCCCTATGATACAAGTGAAGAACAAGCGGAGGCATTAGAACCTTTGGAACAAGCTGAAGCTTTCTCTGCATTGTCGTCAAACGAAGAAGCCAAAGACGATACATCTGATCTACCGCAGGTACCTGTAAATACTAATGAAAATGTAGTTTCAGTGCATTCCCCCTATAATCAGGAAGGCAGAGAGGCACTTGTATTTGCGGCTGAAGACGAAGCTTCGGCGCAGTCAGTATTTCTTTAGAATGAAAAACAGGAATCATCACATGACCTGTCACCTTACTTGTTACCTAACGAACAAGGTGAAGCTCTGCTGAACGCCGCCTCATTTGAGGAATATGAAGAAGAGACACCTCAAGGTCTACCTACGACTGAAAAGGCAGCTTCTTTAGATTCACCCCTTTATGAGGGAAATAGGCAGGAAGCATCACATGAGTTACCGCCAAAGTTGCTACCTAATGAACAAGGGGAAGCTTTATTGCACTCAGCCTTATGTGAGGAAGCTGCGGAGGAGACACCTAAAGGTCTACCTATTAATGAAAATGAAGCTTCTTCGGAGTCACCCCGTTACGAGGGAGATATGCAGAAACCAGAGGTACCACCGACATTTCTGCATGAGGTAAATGTAGACACTGCACAGTCAGAGTCATATGAGAAAAGTATCCTGAAATCATCTGCTGAATTACTGCATGCATCGATACCTAAGTCAGAACGGTTTCCTCTGTTGGATTCATCAGCATATGAAGGCGATAGCGAAGAAACGTCTAACACACTGCAGGAACCAGAAAATGTAGCAGAAAGTGTAGCTGCGCCGCAGTCACCATCAGAGGATGGAGGTATGCAAGAAACGCGTTTTAGGCTTGCAGGCCGACCAGACTCTTCTAGTAGCCATTCATCTTATGGATCAAGTAGTTTGAGCGGAAGCGCCGTAGGGGGGGCCTATGGCAGACTACAGGACCCCACCTAGGCAAGAAAAGATGGAAGGGAATGAAATGGAACAGAAAGTAAGAGCGATGCAAGAGCCTGAGATTAGACCCATGGCAGAAGCGACGGAAATATATCTAATGGAAACAGGGGAAGGAGATATAGATACTTATGAGGACGTAATAATGGGAGGAGGGCAGATGGAACGGAAAGAAATGGGAGCCATGGTACAAGGTATGGAAGAGCACGCACTGGGAAAGACCGAAGGAGGGGAACAAATAAGAAATAATGGAGAGGGATTTACATCAAGAGCAGTAAGAAGACACGGAATGGGAAATACGCGAGGAGTCGGAGGGAGGATGGAAGATTACAGTTTGAGATCCATGTCAGGAGGTGTAAGAGAGCAGGGAATTGGAACGACAGGAGGAGGCACTGCAAAAATAATGCAGGCGGTCACAACTACCCTGGGAGGAATCGCAATGGGAGCACTGACATCGCAAATGGTGATGCGAATGCGTGGAAAGTATAGTAATGGAATGGGAAGTAGACGGCTCACAGGCAGGGGTCGTACGCCTTATAACAGTATGGATTACTACAGTGATTATAGGTCCACCAGTGGGATGTTGTCGTCTCAACGCCGTTCTGCTGCGCCGCAATATGCAAATGGCGCTGATTATTATGGATCGTATAATAATTTACCACCGCAGCAGCCTGGAGCTACAGCGCCATATTTAACTGGACAGAATTCTTATGACAAGTATGACGCACTTTCCGCCCAGCAGCTTCCGGCTACTCCATCATTCCCAAATAGTGCGGGTTTGTCAAAAGGTGCAGATATTTCACGGCCGCAAAACCCAGCTGTACAGTCCACAGGCGTACCCCAAATAGATTTACCCGCGGTGCCTTCGACAGACAAATCCCCACAGGTATCTTTGCAGACAACAAGCCTCGTGTCTACCCCACCACAATCTCCATCACAGCCCCTACAGAGACAAGCAGGAAACCCCCTTTTAAAAGAAACATCTTCGGTATCTTTATCACTTGCAAAGGCTTGATTCTACACAATCACAACCTCGATCCCCAACCTCACACCAACAGACTGGAAGCCTGTCTCCGTCACAAAAAGCAGCCAAGTTACCTGAGCTGAGTTTAGGTATCGGTTCTGGCACTGCACAATCTTCGCTGCCGCCTCCACCACAACCCTCATTCCGGAAGTCTGCAAGTCCAACGTCTTTATCGCAGAAACCACTTCCGCGAGCTACAAGTCTCGGTTATAAAACAGAGGTACCTACGCTTTCATCTCCACGCCCCTCCCAACAGAGTGTAAGAAAAATTTCTAAAAGAAAAAAGTCACTCCAAGCGGTTGTGCGGGCGGCAAGCCTCGGTTCCAAACAAGCGAGACGTTCTTCACATTCATCTACACTCCCATCTTCAGTCCAACGACCTGGAAGCTCAACGCTTTTATCAGGGAAACTGCCATTATCACGTCAGCGGACTTCAGGTCTTGGTTCTAAACTAGCATCATATTTATCTTCGTACTCACTCCGACAGCCTCGAAGTAACACGCCTAGAGACGCGAGCTCAAGTGGGGCATCTCTGCATGTTTCACGTCCCGGGTCTACACCAATGCTGTCTCCACGAGTACGAACTGAAACATTAGCAACTTCAGTCGCCAGTAAATCGCCGCTACAACCGGAGAGCAAAACTTTGTCAAGCGCACTCTCTCGTATACCCCCGACTCCGCGTCCTCGACTTGGAAGCTTATCGCCATCCCTTGCGGGATCTAAGCCTTCACAACGTCCTCCAGTTGCAGAAACACGAACACCAGCACCTCGCCCGCCAGTACGGATAAAATAAAGTAGTTGAATGCAGACAAGGCTGCACTAAGTGCAAAATAAAATCTCCGAAAGCACCAAAAAATGTTTACCTTAGAAATTAATCTTCAGTGAGTCTTTTCAGATTCCCTCGATAGAGCTACCAGTTACAAAAACGAGTGCGTAGAGTGAGTGTTCATGTTGTTTACACATGTAAAGTTCGGTGTGTCGCAAAAAAGACGATACGCTATGTTGCTGACGTCTTGTCAATACCTATCGAATAGCGTTCCGCAAAATGTTTGACTGGATGTGTTGAGGTTGCTGACTTACGAGATGTATCGAAGTTGTTGGCTTAGCACAGATTGTCAACACAGCAGTAATTCTGCTGTTAACATTCCAGTTATTGACTGAGTGTGCTGCTGTTGTGGGGCTTACTAGATGTATCATAGTTGTTGACTGCACACAATATGTGAACCTTGCTGTATAAGCATCGAAGTCGCATACTGCTTACGTCATCTGTTGTGCAATGTACCAAGGGACATATCTGCAAAAAATGTAATTATTAGACAGGTCTTATCATCTTTTTTTCTTTCATTGAAAATTTATTGAAAGAATTTGTCACTATGTGATCATAAACGCAAAGTTCTAATTACCGAGTCACGAAACCACACACCGCACTGCCATTATACCACTCTACTAGTGACAAAGAAGTTGCTTCGTGACACGTTAGACCACAGGTATCAAATACAGGCGTATGCAGTCCGCAAAAGTCACTGCATGCTTCCCCTGCATCAGGAACTATGGCTGGAGACTTGGTTGGTTGCTACTGTAGAAATAACAAAAGGAAAATGCCCGGGCCTGCTGCGAGCCTCTGGCTGAGCCAACTCCTCTGCCTCGTGCGGACAGAAGAGAAAATAAAGTAAAAGGTAACCAAATAATACTTTGAATTACTAGTTAAAACGTAAACATATCGAATTAGTGACCGAATCCTGGACCACCGAAACCCCTCAAATGAACCCGATTTTAATTTGAGAAGTTTATTAAGGGGGACCTAACTCGCTAACGGGTAGTCGTAGACAAACGGGCGTGATACCGAACGATTTGCCATGATGATAGCTATCCGAAATGATGCATCGTATATGTCAATCACGTGATCATAGTTTCCCCGCTAGGTGGCGCTACAAGGCGTATGCCGTGTGCATAAAAAGCGTTATGCAACAGGTGAAAAACACAGAAGGTAAAAATTTGACAAACTCTATGGAAAAGAAACAGAGTGTAACTATACCGAATGTGGACAAGGCAGATCCCGAAGGAAGCTTTCTTTGACAACTCAAGAGGCAGTGCCCTACATTTTGAAGCTAGATCGGGGTGCCTTGGAACATGCAGCTCCAAAAAAAAATTTAACAATGAAGATGACACATGTGCAGTAGGTGGTAAAATCACTGAAAAAATTAACCATCTTATACTCGAATTTGATGGTATCTATCCAGAAGTCGATGCAGGCGGAGTCACTCTTCCTGAGGCCCTGGGGTTTAGAGATACCAGTGGCCGGGCGAATGAACCTGCGGTGGAAGCTAGCAAAAAACGATTGGAAGATTGGCGGCTTATAAACAGAAAAGTAACATAATGTTAGTAATGTAGAAAAAAATGCAACGAATAGAATAATGGTGTAGTTAAATGAATTAAAAGAATAATTAAGATGTAGGGAAAAAAACGACCATAACAAAAAACTGCTACCAGCCCGTTTCAAAAAAGACGCTCCTATATTCCATCCATTCGTCTACCGTGTAGCTAAAGCTAAAGGAGATATGATGCACATAAAATCCTACAGGCTGGTTACCATTTCATCTGTCATGTACAAGTTCCCCATGCAGGGGGTGAAATAAAGATGCAATTATGGGTACTGAGTAAGAGCATGCTCGGAGAGCTTCAGAACGGCTTTAGAAATGCTAGGCGCTTAGATGATATCCGGTCCGTGCACGCCCAATGCATCGAAATATCTAGTGTGGTGGAAAATATACCTTTGTATTTGGCCTTCCTGGATATAAACAAGGTGTATGACAACGTAAACACGGACCTCCTGCGGGTCATATTAAAACAAGAAGGCATCGGTCGTAAGATAACAGATTTCCTACAGGAAATATACCGGGATAATAAAGAGGAAATTACATGGCAAGGGATAAGAAGTGTACTGTCAAGGTATGCAAACGATTAGGACAAGGTTGTCCTCTATCACCGCTGCTGTTCATGCTTGATGTGATAAATATGGAACCGCGGATACAAGAAAGTAATCTAGGTTATAACCTGTCATATAGATAAGGCGGAAATGTGGTAGAGCAGCGCCTCCTCGTATTAATGTATGCAGACGATATTGTGCTGTTAGCAGATAGCCAGAAATACTTGGAAACTCTAGCTAAGTATTGAGGAGACGAAGGGGACTCTTTAGGCTTCATGTTTCGCGTAGTTAAGTAGGGTCTGATGATTTTCAACGGCTCAACTGATCAGGGTCTTAAAATACAAGGCCATGGAATACCCACAGTGGCAGAATATAAATATTTCAGGGTATGGAAATGTAGCAATCCTGAAGTAGAGGAAACACATAGGAAGAAGACAGAGAAAAGGACGTCGAGAAACACGAGGAGACTGATAATGCCCGTGCCGGACTCGCAGACGTTGACTAGCTGAGTTTTCTGCCTCGTCGACTTGTCAAACCCCCGTCGTAACAATATATATATATATATATATATATATATATATATATATATTGTTACGTTTATTTAGACAGATCCTAGACTGCGCTAGAGAATAGCACACAAGAGCGGGCAGAACCAGCTTCCTCTTCTGCTTATCCCGCCAAACCTCATCTTCCTTCAATAAGTACCGTGGGAAGTGCGTGACACTGCCCCCTTCGCAGACGATGCCCGCCGGGCGAGTCAAGGCTCGTCACGTTGAGAGAAGGGCTTCATGCGGGCCACGTGGACTACTTGAGTCTTTCGAGAACGACGCCCTTGGGTGGTCACGCGAGAGACTACAAAGTTTACTGCGCTGAGGCGTTCCAATACAACGAAAGGGCCAGTATAGTGGTGCAACAGTGTCTGGCACAAGCCGCGCTTACGCAACGGCGTCCAAAGCCACACCAAGTCCCCAGGGACATAATTAACATCTTGATGACGCTTGTCGTAGCGTTGCTTGTAGCGTTCCTGGGAGGCTAGAGTGCGAAGTCTAGCGAGTCGACGAGCTTCTTCAGCCAAAGAGAGAGTATGCGCTAGTGAAGTTTCTGCAGGGAGTGAGAAAGGCAGAAACGTGTCCAAAGTGCTTCGTGGAGGTCGTGCATAGAGAAGAAAAAACGGACTGTAGCCTGTCGTTTCGTGCTTAGCAGTGTTAAATGCGAATGTTATAAACGGAAGAACTTCATCCCAGTTTTTGTGGCGGGAGTCGACATACACTGCGAGCGCATTGCTAAGCGTCCGATTGGTGCGTTCGGTAAGACCGTTTGTTTGTGGGTGGTAAGGAGTTGAATGGCGAAAATGGGATGAGCAGAGGCGAAGAAGTTCTTCTACAACTTCTGCCGTAAACTGTCGGCCACGATCGCTTATTAACACACGAGGAGAATGATGGACCGTAGGAGGAACGCCGAGACATCAGAAGCAGTGGCTGACGATATAGCAGCAGTTTCACAATACCGCGTGAGGTAGTCTACGCACACTATGACCCAGCGGTTTCCGTTGGAGAAACGGGGAAACGGTCCTAGAAGATCAATTCCCGCCTGTTCGAATGGGGTTCGTGGTGGCGTTATAGGCTGAAGATGACCCGGCGGTGAGCAGGTTGGGTGCTTGAAACGCTGGCACTGGAGGCAGCTGGCCACATAACGTTGAGTAGTTTGACGCATCTTCGGCCAATAAAAACGTTCTTTAGCCCTGTGCAATGTCCTTGCGAAACCCAAGTGTCTAGCTGTGGCATCTTCGTGCATTACCCGAAGAACCTGACACCTAATACTTGTAGGAACTACCAGAAGAAGCCGCGCACCTACTGACGAGTAGTTCTTCCTGTATAGTACACCGTTACAAATGCAGAATGAGGTCGTAGGGTTCCGGGATTTTGCTGCTTCAAAAAGCGGCGCCAACTCGTTGAGGTGCCGCTGCGCAATCTTGAATTCACCAACATCAGGGAAACTTGTAGAGATAGCAGCTATATATTCATCCAAGACCTCATTGTCGCAATCAGTAGTTTCAAGTGGCAACCGTGACAAGCAGTCAGCATCACCGTGCTTACGACCGCTCTTAAAAGACACAGTAAAATTGAATTCTTGAAGGCGCAAAGCCCACCGCGCAAGGCGTCCACAGGGGTCACGAAGGTTTACAAGCCAACATAAGGAATGATGGTCCGTCACAATTTTAAATGCACATCCATAGAGATATGACCTAAACCGTTGCACACCGAATACAACAGCTAAGCATTCCTGTTCAGTTACTCTGTAATTACGCTCAGCCTTGCTCAAAGAACGGCTTGCATACGCAACGACATGTTCATCGCCATTGTGGCGCTGTATGAGCACAGCACCAATTGCAACTGCGCTGGCGTCAGTGTGAAGTTCTGTTGGAGCTGATGGACAGAAGTGGCGTAGTACTGGTCCTGATGTCAAAATAAACTTTAACTGACGAAAGGCGGAGTCGCAATCGGCAGTCCACTTGAAAGGCACATCTTTTTGCAGAAGACAAGTAAGGGGATATGCTAGATCAGCAAATGTCGGAACAAAACGCCGAAAATAGGAGCAAAGCCCCAAAAAACTCCTGAGCTGTTTTAACGATTTCGGCGGTTTAAAACAAGTGACAGCTTCGATCTTTTTCGGATCAGGCCTGACCCCATCCTTGTCTATGAGATGTCCAAGTACCACAGTCTGGCGTTCTCCAAAACGACATTTCTTGGAATTGAGTACCAGACCAGCTTTCTCAATACACTCCAAGACAACCTCTAATCGACTGTTGTGTTCATGAAAAGTTTTCCCGAATATCACGACATCGTCCAAATAACACATACAAATGTGCCACTTCAGCCCACGCAAAACTGTATACATGAATCTTTCGAACGTGGCTGGAGCGTTACATAATCCAAACGGCATCACATTAAATTCATACAGCCCGTCTGGGGTGATGAATGCCGTCTTTTCTTTATCTTCCGGGTGCATGGGGATCTGCCAATAGCCTGATCGCAGGTCAACTGAGGGAAAATAGGAGGCGGAATGTAAGCAATCAATGGCGTCATCAATACGTAGCAGGGGATACACGTCCTTCTTGGTAACAGTATTCAGACGTCGATAATCAACACAAAATCGCCATGTGCCATCTTTCTTTTTGACTAGAATCACAGGGGCAGCCCACGGACTAGACGATTCCTGAAAGATGCCCTTATGCAGCATGTCACGAACTTGTTCTTCGATTGTTTGGCGCTCTGATGGGGATACACGATAAGGCTTCTGGCGGATTGGATCAGAAGTCCCTGTATTGATTCGGTGCTGAGTACGGGAAATGGGAATCCGTGGTGGCGAGTCCCGAGAGAAATCGAAAGTCGCAGTATGTTTCGCCAGAACTTCCACTAAACTGTGACGGTCACTTGTTGGCAGGGATTTGTTAATCATGGCAAGAAATTTTGTCTCATCTTCTTCTGAGCATGCGGTAGGCTGGGAATTGTCTGTGCTGAGCACGGCCACTGATTTAAAAGTGTCTTCGTCAAAGTTGGCAAGTTTTAGACCACGTGGTAATACAACAGGTTCGTTAGAGCAGTTAGTCGTCCACAAAGAAGAATGGCCATTCATGACTGAGATGATGCAATGGGGAATCAGAATACTTTTCTTCGCGCAGTTGAGGTTGAGTGGTTCAACCACAGCATCGAACGCATCACTGGCACAGCTGGAACTAACAACTCGTATAAACTCTGCTGACATTGCAGGAATGACTATGTCTTCCGAAACCGAAAGCGTGCTAGGATGGGTCCGCGAATTTTCACGCAAAGCAGATTCAATTCGAGTGCTCACAGAAATGTCTCCATTGCGAAAGTCGAGAGTGGCCCCACATTGCTCCAGAAAATCAAGTCCAAGAATTACGTCATGCGTTGATCGAGTAAGTACTGCGAATTCAGTTCGAAATGTGTGGCCGGCGATAACAAGATTCACGGAACAGACTCCAACTGGGTTAAGCGGTTCGCCACCAACACCACATAATGTTGTCGCACTATCCCAAGCAAACATAAGTTTACGACCAAGGCAGTTTTTAAAAGCGAGACTTTTAATAGAAATAGTTGCACCTGTGTCCAACAACGCCATAGCACGTACACCGTCCTCAAACACTTCAATTCGGTTTTTGAACATCGAAATGGGCAGAGCCATGGGTAAGCTAGAATCTTTTGCGACCTCACCTCCATCGGCCTCACTCACTAGTTTCCCGGAGGTGGCGACCGTCGTCGGGGAGAAGGGGATCGTCGTAGGCGCCCAGATGGTGGTGTCAGGCTACGGTCAGAGGCCGGTGATTCGTTTCGGTTCAGTACCATTCTGCGTTCTTGTCGGTTAGCTGTTGTTCTGTACTCATTCCGGCCAGGTGTTCTTCTATATGAATCATCATTGTCAGCAGGAAGCCTTGTACGGGAGTTCACCCATTGTCGGCGATACTGCTGGTACGGACGACGGTTGCGGCAAAAGCGGGAAATGTGGCCGATCATTCCACAGGTATAACATACTGGCGGCTCACGTTCATTCGATGAATAAGGATCATCATCGCTTGTATTAAACGTTTCATGCTCTGGATGTGGTCGACGAGGACGACGAGAGTGCTCGCTGTTGTAGGCGTTGATGTTGAGAGGCTGGATGTTCGGGCGATGAGCAGCAGAGCATCGGGTGTCCGAAGGAGACGTAACAGAGGGATCATAACAGGTAGAAGATGGGCTGTCTGACGAAGAGGTACTCCTGTAGACGGGTCTGACAGGGCCCCCAATATCTTGATTGAAGCTCTTCGCGGACGATCTGGCGAATTGTGTCTGCCAGGCTTGTCGTTTCAGACACATCCACACTAGCGACAGTTGTCACATTAGGCAGCCGACCAAACTTCGGAATGATACGGCGTCGCTTCAAAGATTCAAACGTGCGGCAGTGTCGTGTTACATCAGCGGTGGTATTCAAATCCTCCTTGCAGATGAGAAAGTTGTACACATCTTGCGCTATTCCTTTGAGGAGGTGGCCCACTTTATCTTCTTCTGTCATTCGATCATCAACTATTCTGCATAGCTTGAGGACCTCTTCCATAAAAGTTGTGCAGGTCTCCCCCGGTACTTGTGCTCGCTGAGCCAGAGTCTGTTCTGCGCTCTTTTTTCGAGCATCGGCATCGCCGAATCCCGCTCTCATTTCTTCCATGAAGCGATCCCAGGTGGTAAGGGATGCTTCATGATTGTCAAACCATGTTAGTGCAGTTTCTTCAAGAAAGAATACCGCATTCGCCAGCTTGGTATTCGCATCCCAGCGGTTGTATTTGCTCACCCGATTGTAGTGGGTGAGCCAGTCATCCACGTCTTCCCCAGGCTTGCCATAAAAGTGTCGGGGTTCCCGATAAGGCTGTGGGGTGGTCGGTTGTGCTGCTGGCATCGGCAGCGTTGAAACATCTGCTTGCACCATCTCCGTCCGTAGAGGGGGTAGCCCAGCAATTCTTCTGCTCCGGCGAAGTAGGAGAGGTTCCGTGGTGATCTTTAGTCCGCAAACTCCACCACACTTGTTACGACGTTTATTTAGACAGATCTTAGGCTGCGCTAGAGAATAGCACACAAGAGCGGACAGAACCAGCTTCCTCTTCTTCTGCTTATCCCGCCAAACCTCATCTTCCTTCAATAAGTACCGTGGGAAGTGCGTGACAATATATATATATATATATATATATATATATATATATATATATATATATATATATATATATATATATATATATATATATATATTGTAGGGGTGTGTTTATTCGGTGAGCCCAGATGATTCCAGCCGCTCAGGGGAGACTCGCAGCGAAGCGTCAGGCGTGGCGAAAGAGCAAGGCAGCGAACAACTTCTTCGTCCTTGAGAGCGGCAGCACGCGACGCATGTCAGTGGTTATATCGATGAAGATTACCACACTACAGTTTCCCCCCGGGCAGAGAAGGAGCCATCCTGGCGACTCATGGTGCCGAAAGGACAGACGGATCGTAGTAGGGCTTGATTCGGTCCACATGAACTATTTCGCGTCCACGGCGACGCAAGTCCGCAGATGGCGTAACAGGCTCAACTACGTAGTTCACAGGAGATGTTTTTTGAAGGACTCGGTATGGACCGTGATACCGAGCAAGAAGCTTCTTTGACAGGCCGGCGGTTGTGGCAGGAACCCAGAGCCACACCAGGGAGTTGGGCGCATATGAAGGCGCCTCACCAGTGTCACGATGGTGTTTTTGTTGCCACTGATTTTCCTTTGTGAGCGAACGAGCGAGCTGACGGCATTCTTCTGCATACTGGGCGGCGTCCGAGAGTGGCGTCGATTCAGAAACATCAGGGCGGTAGGGAAAAAGCGCGTCCATTGTGCAGGTTGGCTCGCGCCCGTAAAGAAGAAAAAAGGGAGAGAACCCAGTGGTGGTCTGTATCGCAGTGTTGTACGCGTAGGTTACGAAGGGAAGAACGCGGTCCCAGTTGGAATGAGCGTCGTTGACGTACATGGCCAGCATGTCACTCAGAGTACGGTTGAAGCGTTCTGTCAGGCCATTCGTCTGAGGGTGGTAAGAAGTAGCGGTGCGATGAATGATGCGACATTCTTTCAGTAGGGCCTCGAGAGCGTCGCACAAGAAAACGCGTCCGCGGTCACTGAGCAGTTCCTTCGGAGTCCCGTGGCGAAGAATCAAGTTGTTGAGAATGAACAAAGCAACGTCTCTTGCAGAGGCAGAGGGTAACGGTGATGTTTCAGTGTAGCGAGTCAGATGGTCTACTGCCACAATAATCCACCGGTTTCCAGCAGGAGTAGTCGGAAGAGGGCCATAGAGATCTATGCCAACGCGGTCAAACGGACGAGCAGGGCAGGGTAACGGCTGCAACGAAACAGAGGACTTCTGAGGAGTTTTTCGGCGTTGACAAGATTCGCAAGCGCGCACGAAATGTCTTACGAAGCGGTACATTCCACGCCAGTAAAATCGCAGACGTAGGCGCGTGTAGGTTTTCAATACGCCACCGTGAGCACATTGTGGGTCACCATGGTACGCAGCACAAATGTCGGCGCGGAGATGACGCGGGATGACTAGAAGCCACTTCCGTCCATCAAGCAAATAATTGCGGCGATAGAGAAGACCGTCACGAATGGAGAAGTGGTGGGCTTGGCGGACGAGCGCTTTGGATGAATGACCGGGAGTAGGACTTGAGAGAAAATTCAAAAGTGCATTGATCCAGGGGTCATTCCGCTGCTCGGTAGCCATGTCGATAGTTGTAAGAGTCGACAAATCGTAGGCACAGACGTGGTCAGACGAATTATCTCTAGGCAATGGCGAGCGGGAAAGAGCATCCGCGTCCGTATGCTTCAGGCCTGATCGATAAATGACATGAATGTCAAACTCCTGGAGACGAAGAGCCCAGCGAGCAAGGCGACCGGATGGGTCTTTCAGAGAGGCAAGCCAGCACAAAGCGTGGTGATCGGTCACAACGTAAAACGGTCGACCATACACATAAGGACGAAATTTTCCGATAGCCCAAATAATGGCCAAACATTCCCTTTCTGTGACTGAATAATTAGATTCTGCCTTTGTCAATGTTCGGCTGGCGTATGCCACAACATACTCGCTGTAACCAGGCTTACGTTGGGTAAGGACGGCACCAAGCCCAATACCGCTGGCATCAGTGTGGATCTCCGTAGGCGCAGCCGGATCAAAGTGGCGTAGAATGGGCGGCGAAACCAAAAGGCGGCGTAAAGTGTCGAAGGCTTTATCGCAGGCTGGAGTCCAGGCGGAAAGGTCGGAGCTGCCGGCAAGGAGCTGGGTCAGAGGAGCGATGATAGAGGCGAAGTTCAAGATGAAACGTCGAAAGTAGGAGCAGAGGCCGATAAAGCTCCGAAGCTGCTTCAGGGAGGTTGGCTTCGGGAACTCTGCAACTGCGCGAAGTTTGGTGGGGTCGGGAAGAATGCCGTCCTTAGAAACTACGTGGCCTAAAATTGTGAGTTTTCGAGCGGCAAAGTGGCACTTCTTCAAATTCAACTGAAGCCCAGCGCCGGCGAGACACGTGAGGACATCCTTTAGGCGGAGAAGGTGAGAAGAAAAGTCGGCAGAAAAAACTACGATGTCGTCCAGATAACAAAGACAGGTCTGCCACTTGAGTCCACGAAGAACAGTGTCCATCAGGCGCTCGAAAGTAGCCGGGGCATTGCAGAGGCCAAAGGGCATAACGTTGAACTCGTATAATCCATCCGGTGTTATAAAGGCAGTTTTCGAGCGGTCATTATCAGCCATCGGTACCTGCCAGTAGCCGGAGCGCAAATCCAAAGAGGAGAAATACTCGGCTCCCTGTAAACAGTCCAAGGCGTCGTCGATTCGCGGCAAAGGATAGACATCTTTGCGCGTGATTTTGTTAAGCCTACGGTAATCGACGCAAAACCGGATGGAACCATCTTTCTTGGTGACCAAAACAACCGGAGAAGCCCATGGACTGTTAGATGGCTGTATGACGCCCCGGCGAAGCATGTCGTCCACGTTGTCAGCAATGACTTGGCGCTCAGAGGCCGACACGCGATAAGGACGCTGTCGTAAAGGTGCGTTTGTACCAGTGTCGATTGCGTGCGTAACGACAGACGTGCGACCCAGAGCAGTGTGAGGAAGGTCGAAGGCAGAAGTGAAGTTCTGTAGAAGAGCAGCGAGTTGATCGCTTTGTGCGGGTGGGAGATCTGCGTCAATAGCTTGTTGAAGAACATCGGGTGGTGTCGAAGCGGTCGCTGTATCGCAAGAGCTGAGCACATTAACGTCTAATGAAGTAGGCGTTGCAGGAAGAGTATTTACAAGCGCGGGATCAAGTTCTTCAATACGACCGAGACACTCGCCGCGTAGCAGGACGGACGGGCACGAAAATGGATTTGAGACGTACATTGCACTAAGGCCATCTTCGAACTTGAGGACCGCAAATGGAAGCAGGAGGCAGGGATGGCGTGAAGCGGCGTCGGAAGGTGTGAAGAAGACAATCGAACTAATAACGCTTTCACAGGAGAGTGGAACGAGGGCAGCAGAAAATGGAGGAATGTCTGTGTCACTGGCGACGAGGAGTTTTGCAGGCCGGGTAGGGACGTCACACAAGACGGTATCACAAAGAGGTAAAAAGGAAACTTCCGCGCGGGCGCAGTCAATAACGGCATGATGAGTGGAAAGGAAATCGTAGCCCAGGATGATGTCGTGTGAGCAGCGAGACAGTACAATAAACTCGATGGTGTATAAGACGTCTTCGATGAGAACACGGGCCGTGCACGCCGCTGAGGGATGAATGCGCTGTGATGAGGCGGTGCGAAGCGAAAAGTCGGAAAGTGCGGTGGTCACCTTACGAAGACGACGGCAAAGAGCTTCACTGATGACTGATACGGCAGCGCCCGTGTCGACTAGAGCGAGTACTGCGACGCCGTCGACAAACACTTGAATTACGTTAGTGGGAGAACACCGAGGACTTGAAGAGTTCGAACCAAGCGCAGTTCTTGCCCCGGGAACTGCGACTGTTAGTTTCCCTCAACGGTGCCGGTAGAACGTCGGAGTGGGGACGGGGAACGGCGACGAGGGGAAGGTGATCGGCGAGTTGTGTACGTTTGATTGTCACGAGATACAAATTCGGAACTGGGCGGATTTCTCGGCGAGGGCTGGTCTGTATTGTAGGAGTAGTTCCATAGTTCAGGTCGAGAAGGTGGAAGGCGTTGGCGGCAAAGGCGTGCGACATGGCCCGGCAGCCCGCAAGAGTAGCAGATTGGTCGGTTGTCCGCGGTACGCCAAGGGTTCGTAGGGCGTTGGCGTACCCTTGGAATAGGGACATGGAATGCAGACCCAGGCAAAGGCGAAGGAAGGTTGGAAGGAGCGGCCTGGTAGGAAAGAGATGCTGATGGCATGAGCGGCCTGGCCGCAACTTGGGCGTAAGTCAGTGGTGCCGTTACTTGCGCTGGCACGGGGCTGGGCGGCAGCACAGGGCTGGGCGGGAGCATGGAGCTGGGAGGAAGGACGTCAGCGATGTGATCTTGAACGGCACGCCGTATGGTAGGGGCCAAAGACGGAGCCATGTCAGGAACAAGGCGGCCACTATCCTGTAACTGAGGGACCAGCGATAGCTGGCGGGCGACCTCTTCTCGAACGAAGGCTTTGATTTGCTGAAGTAAAGGGCTGTCCTCTGATGGGGTAGAACCGCCCAACGCAAGTGTAGAGATGGCGTCGTCTCTAACACCGGACCGCCGGGTAGAAGCGCGCTTCTTACGAAGCACGTCGTAGCTCTGGCAAAGCTTGATCACGTCACTCACCGTGGCAGGATTTTTTACCCAGAGCATTTGGCACGCGTCGTCAGAGATGCCTTTCATGATGTTCTCGATCTTATCCGCTTCAGTCATTAGCGGATCGACACGCTTGCATAGGTCCACGATGTCCTCTATATAACTAGTGAACGACTCATCGACTTGCTGAGTGCGCTCACGCAAGCGTTGTTCTGCCCGGAGCTTGCGAACTGCAGGGCGGCCGAACACTTCTGCAAAATTCTTTTTAAATGCAGACCAAGATGGCAGGTCTGCCTCATGGTTGCGAAACCAGAGGTTCGCCACGTCAGTCAGATAAAAGATTACATTGCTTAGCTTGATAGCGTCGTCCCATCTGTTGTAGCTACTGACGCGCTCATATGCCGCCAACCAATCGTCGACGTCCTGGTCGGCTGTGCCACTGAAGAAGCACGGATCACGCTGCCGTAGAGCTCCAGAACACAGCACGGTGGTTGGGAGGGGCGACGATGTCGTGGCAGTGTCGTCCGGCATGCTGGAAGCAGAGGGTAACGTGCGGCTTCTTAGTTCCAGGGTGGACGGGAACGTACCCAGCAGCACCTGCACCAATTGTAGGGGTGTGTTTATTCGGTGAGCCCAGATGATTCCAGCCGCTCAGGGGAGACTCGCAGCGAAGCGTCAGGCGTGGCGAAAGAGCAAGGCAGCGAACAACTTCTTCGTCCTTGAGAGCGGCAGCACGCGACGCATGTCAGTGGTTATATCGATGAAGATTACCACACTACAATATATATATATATATATATATATATATTATTGCAAGGGGGCGCTTGGTGAAACACGACGTTGAAGTGAATCGGCTCCGGACTCGCAGGACGTACCTAAACCTTGGACCGTGCAATTCCACCTGTACCGGCTCTGTTAACCTAGCCCCAATCGCCAAAACCGTGACAAATCTGGTGGAGGTCAGGTCCGATGTCCCGTACCCCTACGCTAAGCAGGAGTGCTGGTCATATATTAGAGGAAACGCCCGTTCACCGCACTAGCCGCAGGCAATAAGGCCTACCACCTGCGTTTTGCCCCTCGGGCATTACTACCAGTAGCCACGACGTCGTCGTAATGCCTGGCGCGACCCCCACCTACGTGACGTTTCAAAACCACCGCGTCCCAAAGACCTTTCACGGGGACACCTACGAAGATGACGACTGGTTGCAGCACTACGAAAGGGTAGCTACATTCAACCTCTGGTATGACGCCGCACGGTTTCGAAATGTATACTTCAGCCTCGAAGATGGCGCTCGGACGTAGTTCGAGAACGATGAAGAGCAGCTGTCTTCTTGGAGTGGGTTCAAACGTCATCTTTCGGCAACTTATGGAAGCTCAGATCGCCGCGAATGGGCCGAACGCGCTCTACAAACTCGGATCCAAATGCCTAACGAAACCGTCGCGGCGTATATCGAAGACATGACGCGCCTGTTTAAGCGTGCGGATCCTACAATGTCCGAGGACAAAAAGCTGCGCTACCTCATTCGTGGCGTCAAACAGCAGCTTTTCGCCGAAAACTGTTGCAGAATTCTTTGCGGAAACATCCACTATAGAGAAAGTGCTTCAGCAGCGAGCTTCGGCACAGGATCGCACCTTCCACGCCGCTTCCGTCTCTGCTGAGTTCCCATCGCATAGCATGGACACATCGGCGCTACGGGAGCTCATACGTTCGATTGTGCGCGACGAACTCCGACTGATGTATGGCACACCTCAACCAGCTCCTTCCTCCATTGCGAACGTTGTCCGGGACGAGGTGCAGCAAGCGCTCCGGCCTCCATTTCCAACCGGTGAACCTTGCCCTACTCCTCCTCTTAGACCACCTGAGCGTCACCACCCTACATACTCCCAGGTGCTGCAATACTCTCCGCCCTCATTGCCGTCCCTGATTCCTGCGAACGTAGTTGTGCCGAAAACAGCAGCCCCTGTGATCCAGTACGTCACAGATTCTCGACCGCCTACACGGAAGGCAGACGAGTGGCGTACCCCCGACCGACGGCCGTTATGCTTTCACTGCGGCGAACCGGGTCATGTCTATCGGCGCTGTCCCTACCGTCGACTGGGTCTCGAAGGGATTTCCGCTGATTCTCCGCGGCCTCGCTACGGCGAACGGCTTCGAGCCGTTGAAGATTTCGTCAATGATCAGCGCCGGATTGTTCCGTCTCATCTGCGACAATCTAGATCACCTTCACCCAGGTCTCGCCCGTCGCCATCTGCTACGAGTTCCTCATGGGCAGCGCAGGGCCGCTCGGCCAGTCCCCAGAGGGAAAACTGAAACCAGCGACCTTCGGGGGTAGGCTCGCTGGACATCGCGGCGCGGGAGACCTCCCATTGATGCGGACACGGAAAGACTACGCGTCGACATTGGAAAAGTCCGCGGTTACCGGTCATAACGCCACCTCGACGCCACCACGACGCACCTGCAACCACGACGAATTGCCGGTGGAACAAACGACGCAACCACGCACCCGCAACGACGACGAATTGCCGGCAGGACATATGACGTAACAACGCACACACAACGACGACGAACTGCCGGTGGAACGGACGCTGCAACAACGCACCTGCAACGACGACGAATTGCAGGTGAAGCAGACCGCGTACACCGACGCAGAGCACTCAAAGACTCAGAAGCCTGACATTCGCGAGCAGCTTTCTTTGGACATACCCGTAGTACTGGATGGTCTCCATGTTCGAGCTCTGTTGGATACTGGCGCTCATTATTCTATTTTGAGCAGCCAGTTTGCCGAAGTTCTCAAGAAGGTTTTGACTCCGTTGGCTGGCACACACGTTCGCACCGCGGGTGGTCATCTGATTACTCCTCTGGGCATGTGCACTCCAGAGTTCAAATTCAAGAGTCAACATTTGTGGTAAGCTGCCTTGTTCTGAAACGCTGTTCGCGTGACCTAATTCTGGGCGTAGATTTTCTTCGTGAATATTGCGCAATTATTGACCTCCGGAATTCTAAGGTCTCGTTTTCTACTGAGAAAGCAGTGACCTTGAGCGGTGCAAAGCGACCACTCAATGTGCTTCGAATTTATGAGGACAGTGTCATCATGCCACCCCGAACCAGCACCTTCGTTAATGTCAAATGCAATGCCCTTAACGATGGTGACGCAATAGCCGGAACTAACGTATCGTTACTGTTGACATAAGGAGTCTGCGTGGCCCGCAGTTTTATACATCTTCACCGTGGTCAGTCCAAGGTACTTGTTACAAATTTTTCGCACGAATATCGGCACCTTTTTCGTGACACTTCCGTAGCTTTCGCCGAACGAGAGAGAGAGAGAGAGAGAGAAGGCAGAGAGGTTAACCAGGAAAGCTTCCGGTTTGCTACCCTGCACTGGGGAAGGGGAATGAGGAGTTTAAAGGAGAAAGATAGGAGAATGATAGTAAAGGTAAGGCGGCGAGGAGCACAGTCACAGTGCTTGTCCACAGAAAACGTGCCACCGTCCACATCTCTCGACAATCTCGATGTCAGCTCAGAGCTATCGGTCAGCCAGCGTGACCAGCTGTTTTCATTGTTACTCGAATTCAAGGAGTGTTTTGCATTGTCGTCAAAAGTGAATCAAACTCCCATCGCCAAGCACCAGATCGTGACGTTCGATAATGTGCGCCCAATCCGCCAGCACTCCTACCGCTTCTCTTCGACCGAGCGCGAAGTTATTAGGTCACAAGTTAAGGAAATGCTCGAAGATGAGCCTTCCAATAGCCCGCTGTCCTTCCCGGTTGTTCTAGATAAAAAGAAAGACGGCACGTTACGGTTTTGCGCCGATTACCGTAAACTGAACGCCGTAACCAAGAAGGATGTCTACCCCTTGCCTCGGATTGACGACTCTCTCGACCGCCTTCGGCGTGCAAAGTATTTTTCGTCCGTCAATCTAAAACGTGGCTACTGGCAGATTGAGGTCGATGAGCGAGATCGTGAGAAGACGGCCTTTACGAATTTAAAGTTCTACCTTTCGGCCTGTGTTCCGTGCCGGCCACATTTCAGCGGATGATGGACACTGTCCTCGCCGGCCTTAAATGGCAGTGTTGTCTAGTCTACCTAGATGACGTGGTGGTCTTCGCAGAATCATTTGCACATCTTCAGCGACTGCGGTCAGTACTCGAAGCCCTTCGATCCGCTAACTTGACACTTAAGCCACAGAAATGCCACTTTGGCTACCGAGAGCTTAAATTTCTCGGCCATGTCGTCAGCGCCGCCGGCGTGAAGCCCGACCCTGACAAGATTGCTGCTGTTGCGGAATTTCCGATTCCACGTGACAAGAAAGCTGTTCGCCGATGTCTCGGCTTGTACAGTTACTACCGGCGTTTTATCGATAACTTCGCTGATCTCGCTGAACCGGTGACTGAGCTCACCCGGGGAGACACCCCTTTCATTTAGACTCACGAAAAAGAAGCTGCTTTTGCCGAGCTGCGTCTCCGTCTCCAATCGCCGTCTGTTCTAGCTCATTTCGATAAGCAGGGGGAGACAGAAATACACACTCACGCCAGTAACATTGGCCTTGGTGCGGTTCTGGTGCAACGTCAAGAGGGTGTTGAACGAGTCATCGCCTCTGCCAGCCGTACTTTATCCCGCGCCGAGACGAACTATTCAACTACTGAAAAGAAATGCCTCGCCATAATTTGGGCTGCTGCGAAATTTCGCCCCTACCTTTATGGTCGCCGATTTAAAGTGGTCTCTGACCAGCATTTTTTGTGTTGGCTGGCCAACCTGCGTGACCCATGCGGCCGCCTGGCGCGATGGAGCCTTCGCCTACAGGAGTTCGATCTGACTATTTTTTATAAGTCCGGACATAAGCATGAAGATGCTGACACGCTCTCCCGTGCGCCTGTCGAGCTCGCTTCACCAGACACGGATGACGCTGGCAGGTTCCTCGGTGCTGTTGACAATCGACAATATATATATATATATATATATATATATATATATATATATATATATATATATATATATATATATATACACATATATTATGCTGACCCGCAATGCCTTTTAAACCGGACTCCATCATCACACGTGCTTTTTCTCATAGGAGACTGCAATGCTAAGGTGGGGAGTGAAGAAATATTCGGAATTACAGGTAAGTTTGGTCTTGGTGAGCCAAATGAAGCTGCGGCAGAGGCTAGTAGAGGTTTGTCAAGAAAACAACCTGACCATAGCGAATACTCATTTTCAACCGCACAAGAGGCGCCTGTACAAATAGGCTTCACCGGACGGTCTGTACAGGAATCAGATTGATTATATTCTTTGCCGGCAGAGATAGAGAAGCGCTATACAAGCATTAAAAACAAGGCCAGGGGCCAATTGTGGCACCGATCATCAGCTTCTTGCTGCCAAATTTAAACTTCGATTGAGGAAAACGCAGAAAACTAGAAGGCCTGTCAGGTATGATCTGGATCAAATTCCATCAGAGTATGCTGGGGAAGTGAGGAATGGATTTCAAGAATTAGACCTATAAGACAGAGAGCCTGAAGAGATGTGGGCTGATCTCCGTGATATAATACAAGTTGCTACTAAGCTAGTTGCAACGCAAAAGAAATGCAAGAAAGCAAACTGGTTATCTGAAGAGGCTTTGCAAATAGCTGAGGAAAGGAGGATGGCAAATGTTATGGGGGAGAGAAAATACAAGGTTCTAAATGCGGATTTTCAGAAATTAGCAAGAAGATATAAGAATGCCTTCCTGAACATACAGTGCCAAGCAGTTGAGGACAACAGCCAATTGAGGAACACAAGAGCTCTGTACAAGACAATACAAGATATCAAAGGAAGCTTCTGTGCTAAGCTGGGCGTGATAAAGGACAAGCGAGGCAGGGACCTCACAGAAGCCTCAGAGATAAAGACGAGGTGACACGAATACACAGAAGAACTGTACAAGGAGGACCCGGATGTACAAACCCAACATAAGACGGTTGTGATTACTGATCTCTAGCCGGGCATCCTGAAGAGTGAAGTTGAATGGGCCTTAGCCAGCCTTGCTAAGAACAAAGCTGGTAGAATTGATGGCATTCCAGCTGAGGTGCTTCAAAACCTCAACCATGACGACGCTGTTAACTTTCTGTATACATTAGGTCAGCAAATGTGGACAACCCTGCAGTGGCCACAGGATTGGAGGAGGTCAGTATACATCCCCATTCCAAAGAAAGGCAGTGCCAAAGACTGTTCCAACTACCACACGATCGCGCTTATTTCGCATGCTAGCAAGGTGATGTTGAAAATCCTCCACGGTAGGCTGCAGCAGTATGTGGATCGGGAGCTTCCGGACGTGCAAGCTTAGTTTCGCAAGGGCAGAGGAACTAGAGACCAGATTGTCAACCTTCGCTGGATCACGGAAAAAGCAAGAGATTTCCAGAAACACATCTACTTCTGCTTTATTGATTATGCGAAAGCGTTTGACTGCGTAGATCACAGCAGATCGTGGCAAGCTCTCCAAGAGATGGGAGTTCCAATTCACCTCATCTCTCACCTCAGGAACCTGTATGAAGGGCAAAAGGCCACAGTCAGAACTGGGCATTGTCTTACTGATTGGTTTCCGATTGAGAAAGGAGTGAGACAAGACTGCATACTGTCGCCCTGCCTATTTAACCTATATGCAGAGTGCATCATGAGGAAGGCCGGTCTGGACGAGTCTTCAGCTGGAGTGAAGATTGCTGGGAAACGTATCAACAACCTTAGATATGCGGATGATACCACTTTAATGACAGAAAGTGAACTCGAACTCAAGAGACTTCTGATGCGCGTAGAAGACGAGAGTGAGAAGTTTGGGCTTAACCTGAACATTCAAAAGACAAAGATCATGGCATCTTGCCCTATCAAGTCCTGGACCATCAAGGGACAAGAAGTGGAAGCTGTGACAGATTTTCTCTTCTTGGGCTCTAAGATTACACCGGAAGGAGACTGCAGACATGACATTAGGAGACGCCTGCTTCTAGGAAAGAGAGCCATGGCTAGCCTTGACCCCCTAGTAAAGAGCAGAGACATTACACTGCCCACCAAGATCCGTATAGCTCGTGCTATGGTCTTTCCAGTTGTGATGTATGGGATGTGAGAGTTGGACTGTGAAGAACGCTGACGGCCGAAGAATTGACGCGTTTGAATTGTGGTGCTGGCGGAGACTCTTGAGAGTTCCTTGGACGGCCAGAAAATCAAATCAGTCGATATTGTCGACCATAAACCCTGACTGCTCATTGGAGGGTCAAATTCTAAAGTTAAAGCTCAGCTACTTTGGTCATCTGATGAGAAGAGAGCAGTCTCTGGAGAAAGATTTGATGTTAGGAAAGGTTGAGGGTCTCCGGAGAAGGGATAGGCAGCGAACGTGATGGTTAGATGGCATCCTCGAGGCACTGCAGATGAAGTTATGTGATGTTAGGAAGATAGTGAGAGACCGGAAAGCGTGGCGTGATATGGTGCATAAGGTCACGAAAATGCGGACACGACTGAGCGAATGAAATGAACTTAATATATATATATATATATATATATATATATATATATATATATATATATATATATATATATATATATATATATATATATATATATATGTCAAGTACGGAATCATCGCCGTAACGCTGAATTCTCAATGTCACTCCTGAAGCGATGTCTGTGATTTCTTTAATACCAAAGAAAGAATTCGTCCCAACACGGACCCTTTTGAGCCACCAGATTTAACTGGTACATAGCTAACAGAGCCATATATTGCTACTTCCCCTATAGGATTTTTATCCAGTAAAGCACTTTGTCTGACAGACCTAGGAGATTAAAGCTTAAATGACAGCAAGGAGCAGATCGCTGTGCCAAATACTTTCTTAAAATTCGGTGTTATACAGTCAACTTGCATACTACAATTAAATGCAGAAACATTTACGTAGCAAAACTCCACAAGATGGGTAGTGTTGGACAGGCCGGCTCTGAATCTATGCTGAAAGTTTAGAAAAACTTCTTAGTACATAATATATGCTGGAGTAATGAATGGGCTCTGAGGATATACAGCTTAGGCTCGTTATAATGATATAGATATGTAGTTAACTGGAGAACGAGGACCACGTTTAAGTGTTGGCACGATGTTGGCCATTTTTCATTTGTGGCAGGGCACGTATATCCAGAGAAAATCTAAACAGCACGACCAGATAAGTGGCTATGATTGGAGCGCAGGGTTTAGTACACGACTTGGGATGTCGTCAGGACCAGTTGCTGAGGTGGTTTCTAATTCCTGTAAAAGCTTCACCACACCGTCGTAATAAGCATAAGTTGATAGCTTTAATAAAATCCTCAGTTATTAGGTCTTCAGCAGTTGAGATCGAGAGGATGAAACTGCCTTGCTCGATAGTAGATATATTTCCACATTTCATTCTGATTAAGTTTCAATTTGGGTCCGTTCCATTCAGCTGCACTCTTTGCAGCAGTTCCGTAAAGTTCTACGGCGGGACGGCAAGCGTGCAGCGCCAGTTATAGGAGTTCAGGTGCAGCATCGGCACCGACTGCGTCTAAACGAATAGTAGAGTGCAGGTGGGGCCTCTGCTAGCCTTGTCGTCGCCAACAAGCTGCGGTCGGCGGTGTTCAAGTCGCGTTAGCTGACGCTAACGTCCCGGTTAACTTCATGAATTTTAAAATAGCACATGACAACGAAGTTTCTCCATTATCCTAGCTGCAGAGGGTTTGGCCTGTGCGTAGTAAGAAATGGCAAAAATACCCGATGTTAGCTTTTGCACATATAAACGAGAACACGATCGAGTTCGCCAAGGAAACGCAAGAAGTAGACATACGCATGCGGTGCGCTTCGCCGGCTGCCGCAAAAGGTATGCATTTGCACAACACGTATATTTGAAAATCTTCAATGTTCGGGATGATTAGCGCCGTTGACCTCCGGCATAATGCACAGTCGATATAATTCATTCATGAATATGCGATGATTATATGTATAAAAGCCGACCACATATGCAGAATAAGATTAAGATTAATTTTCAAATAGCACGTCGCAATGAAGCGCAAGTACAAGCTGGCACGAAGCTCGAACAGCTTCGATCAGGATTTTCGTCAGCGTGAATCATAACGCATGCGCGTGCTTACTTGTCGGACGTAGTTTGAAGTACGAGTTGTCGTTTCTTTGGCGAGCACGGGCACCGTTCTCGTTGACGAGTGGAATAACTAGGGTCGCTGAACTGTTTATGACGACACGCAAGGCATCGTTGCGCAAGCTGTCGTCTGCTTTCATGCGGCGGCTGGAGCTGCACCATTTCGGCACTGACCGCTGAGGAGGTGCAGCTTTGTCGAACTTTTCGTGAACTCAACCTGCCTGACGTATGCCCTTTTTAAAACGAACGGCATGGTGCAGAGGGTGTCATGTTGCATCGCTGGATAACACCACTGGAACTCTGAAAGTACAGCAGCTGTTTTCTTTTTGCCGCGGCGCAGCCCATTGGCCCCTTGCGATCACGTGGCCGAGCGCCGCCATGGATGGTCCGCTCGAGCTGACGAACAGTCAGCGCAGGGCTTCGGCGGTACGCGGGCGGCGTGTTTTACGGCTACGTTCGTCCCATACTGTTCTGTGTATAAAACACGCACAACATGGTCGCTCTGGGTCGCCGGGGATGTCGGGCTCTTGCGCCTTCAGATGTAGCAACGAAATTGAAGTAGCGCTATTTACTGTCCCGAGCGAAAGTGATAATCAAATAACAGTATGACCGCAAGACTACAACCGCAAGACTACATCGCTTTTTCACGACAAATTTGGCCTAAATAAGAATACCAGGCTTTGCGAGTTAAGTATTTTGTGAACTCATCAGCTGTTACCGGAGACACTAAGCGATTGTGCTGCAATTTACTGATTAGTTTGACGTCCCTAATGAGCCTCCATCGCATGTTTCGGTGTAGATTTTTTGTCCGTGACCGCTATGTTTTCGGGGACGTTTCGCGCGCTTTCTTCTGGAGGTCATTCATATTGGCTAAGGAGTGATGAGTCTCGCAACTATATCTGTATTTTGCAAATATATGTTGCTCATTTGAAGTTTTTCCCTCAAGTACAAAACAATTCCCGAAACCATACATGGACCATGAAGGGTGCCGAACGTGAGGGCTCCTTGTCAAAATAAATAACCTTGAGTTCTGTAACATGCTATAACACTAGGAGGCGACAGCAAGGAAAGTTCATGAGAGGGTGGAATCACACTACTTTTTGAGTGCGATGGGTTACGAATGAACGGTACGGTTACAGAGTGCGGTACGAATGAACGTTGATCTTCCTGGATAGATTGCTGTGCGACTAATGTCTTGAAAATATGCTGGTGAGCACGAGTCGCGCGCTGGTCCCTTCAGTCATTTTGAGAGCACATCGTATCCTCACGGTTTCTGGAGTCTGCCGTTAGCCTACCGTTTTCATTTGCTCAGCTTGTCTGCATGGCAAGACTTACCCACATATTCTTCTAAGCTTGGCGCTTTAATTCTAGCCTCTCCCCATTTTCTCCACCCCTTGTAAGTAGTCGCGAATAAGTTTCATCGGGGGGCCATCCAGCCGCGAATTCAGAACGTTGGCCTCGCGCGCTAGCGTAGGTGGAGCCGCCCAAAAAGTCACCGGACTGGTGCGCGACAAGACGAAGGGAAGTACAGACGGGCATAAGACAACAAGCGCTCAGAGAATACCTTTCTATAGGCATCACATTTCAGCCGTGCTCTTACGTGCACGCGGCATATATGACTGCAGCAAACAGTTTGCCTGGTCTCGAAAACATGCGTTTGCAAGCCTTTTAGAATGACTCCTTTCGAATATAAGGAAGAAAAACCTGCGCTGCAACGAATGAAGCGCTATGAAACACACTTGCATCTCGCGAACGCCTGGGGAGTGAAGAACACGATAGTGGCTGTGCAACAGTCGTGCTACACTTTAAATGCTTTTAAACCTTTGTCCCTATAAGATTTAATTCTTAAATACTATTATTCGTTATTTCCGCGCAAAAGCAACCAACGCGGGCTTTGTAGGGGAGACACCACGAGCTATTGCGGAGCCTTCGTTGCCTAGCAGACGACACGCGTTCGTCGCGCTGGACCATTGCTGGCAACAACAACGCAATGTTGCCCGCGCGCTGGCCGCTGATTGCAGTACTTTCAGAGTTCTAGTGACTTTATCGCTGGAAGGAAGGGGGAAGTGCAACACCACATGAACCAGTACACGTAGTGCAGGTGAATCGAACGGACCTTTTGTGAGTAAGGGATAACGTCACAAGGTGGCGACAAGGCGACAAGGTCGACGACGCAAATGAAATCTGTGAGTGCACTGAAGAAACTCTTTAATGGGCTGACTTTTGCCTAGGATCATGACTCTTCTTGGCTGTTAATAAAGAAAATTTTGCAACTCATCTTAGAGTTACCTGCGAGTTTCACGTGAATAGAAAACGTGTTCCAATGTTTTGCTCAAGAAAATTGCACTAAACATTCTCCGTACATATTGTGGCAGGCAGGCAGGTTGAAATTGCCATTTAATGCATGTCTTGTACTGGAAGATGGTAACAAGAAAATACCAAATGGCAGCGTAATGTTAGCATTAATGATGTTAATTGTTTACCAATACACAGATTTTGTTATTTAGCAGGAATTCCAAAGACAGTACTCGATTTTCTAGACATAAATCATTGTTCCTGCAGTTGGAAGATACGTGATATATTGTACGCAATGCACTTTTCTGCAGTCTGCAGTCTCTGCAAGGGAAGTAAAGGTTTGTACTTTTGTCCCCAAGATTAGCAGCAGTAGCTTATGTGGCAGTGAAATAACGAAAAATAGAGGGAACGTAGTATGGTGTACGGGAAATACCTTTTCGCTTTGGCAAGCGCGTAGCAACTGAAAGTAGCTTTTTAGATAGCTTATCTATCTCCTCTTGCCAGTACAAGTGTTGGTCAAAGATGTTACCAAGGTATTTGAAAGAAGAAACCTCCGAACACAATTGTCGTTTAGAGATATGTGAATCGTACTAGGGTGAATGTTTCTTCTCTTGGAGTGGAATACTACATATTTATATTTATCTACATTTATTGTTAGTTTATTAGCACGAAACCGTTCTGAAACATTTAACAGTTCGGACGTTATCGTGGTTTTAGGACTAAGAGGGAATCAGATGTGAACAAAAGAGCAGTGTCACAGCAATTTTCAAAAGACCTTTGAAAATTGAACGGCCTGCGGTAAGTCGTTCACGAAAATAGAAAAGAAAACAGGACCCAATACAGACCCTTGCGGGACCCCGCAATCCACGGGTAGTAGTGTGGAGTGTCTGTCACTCAGCACTACGTTTTGTTTTCTGGCGGAAAGGTAGCTATCAAAGAACTGGAGAGAGGCATTATTGATACCACATGCTTTTAATTTTTTCAATAACTCTGAGTGACAGACGCACTGAAATGCCTTTTTTATGTCGAGGAGTATTAAAATTGCAATTTGATTTTTGTGAAGACCAGTGTTAATATGGCGAGAAAGTGATGTGAAAGGAGTGGTTGTTGATTTGGCTGAGATAAAGTCATGCTGCTTAGCACAGATTACATTATTATGAAGCAGAAATATGTTCAATTGTAATAAAATCAATTTTTCAAAAACAGTATTGATTACACTAAGCACAGATATGGGCCTGTAACTACTGGAGTCGTCATTTGGGATCTTTGGGGCATTGGGATCTCCTGTCTTGTAGACTGGCACAGCTTTCGCAATCAAGTCTATTGGATACTGCGAGCTAACCATCGCATGGTTAATTATATTGCATAAGGGGATGCAAAAAATGTCGATACTGTCTTTTAGCACCTTCGATGGTATTCCGTCATAACCACAAGCTTTGTTTTCTCGCAAAGTTTTAATTACTGACCTCATTATAGAAACATACGCGAGTAGCCAGAATGTTTGAGACAGATCTCGGTGCATCTTGCGCCGCAAAGAGTGTCTCGCGACATTGAGCATTAGGAAACAAAAAATTCAAAATTGATATGCGTGCAGAATCAGAGTGATAAGGCCGTATGCCAACGGCTGCTAAAAAACTGCAAATACAGTTTTGAAGGTTTCGTGGCATTACTCCCCCCTTCAAAAAATTGCGTCGATGTTTCATAATCAACAAAGCAGCTTAATCATAAACATTACAAAGCTTAAACACCACGAATTCTTTACCGCGCGTTATAACGCTTGAGACAAACAACATGAACGATTTCTGGGCGCGCGCGTCGCCGTTGTGATGCTGCCGTACCGTCGGGAATGATTTCATAGTCGAATCGTCCGACGCGGCGAAGGTTTTCGTATGGCCCAAAGTACCGACGCTGTAACTTTTCACTTAGTCCATGGCGGCGAATTGGTGTCCAAGCCCACACTTGGTCTTCTGGGTTGTACTCTGCGTGGCGTCGTCGTAAGTTGTATCGTCGGCTGTCGGTGCGCTGTTGCGCTGTTGGCCTTTAATACGCAGCCGTGCGAGTCGTCGGGCTTCCTCTGCACGCTGAAGGTAGGCGGCGACGTCAAAGTTGTCCTTTTTGGTTACGTGCGGCAGCAGTGCGTCGAGCGCCATCGTGGGCTCCCTGCCGTACAAAAGCTTGAACGGAGTCGCTCTGGTCGTCTCTTGGACTGCTCTGTCATACGCGAAGATCACGTATGGCAGGATAGCGTCGTAGGTCTTGTGTTCGACGTCCACGTAAATAGCTATCATGTTTGCGATCGATTTGTTGAGTCGCTGCGTAAGTCCGTTGGTTTGGGGATAGTAGGCAGTTGTCCTACGGTGGCTCGTTTGACTGCAGTGCAAGATGGCCTCCGTGAGCTCAGCTGTAAATGCAGTTCCTCTGTCCGCGATGAGCACC
Source organism: Amblyomma maculatum (assembly GCF_055883805.1). Classification (NCBI taxonomy): domain Eukaryota; kingdom Metazoa; phylum Arthropoda; class Arachnida; order Ixodida; family Ixodidae; genus Amblyomma; species Amblyomma maculatum. The sequence continues at coordinate 46,846,705 of NC_139351.1, forward strand.
TCAGGAGCGCCGTGTCGCAGGAGAATTCGCTCGACGAAAAAATTAGTATCCTCTGTTGCGGTACCGTTGGGCAGGGCTTTGGCTTCGGTGTAGCGGGTCATGTAATCGGTTGCCATGGTGATCCATTTGTTCACAGCTGATAAAGTTGGGAAGGACCCGAGGAGGTCAATCCCAATTTGCTGAAAGGGCTTAATCGGCAGCAGTAATGGGCTCAGCAGACCAGCGAGTTTAGTCGTGGGTGTCTCGAGTCGCTGGCATTCACGGCACGTTCTCACATAATTAGTAACGTCGGAAGGCAACCGTGACCAGTAATATTTTTCATGTGTACTGTGAAACGTGCGCGCAAACCCGAGATGCCCTGCTATCGGCTCATCGTGTATTACCTCCAGAATCTCTTGTCTGAGGTTTTTTCGCACACCACGAAGCTGCGCGTTTCTGTTGGCTGCGTAGTTCTTCACGACGACATCATTGTGCTGGGTGAACGAAGATAAATAACGCCGGAACACAGCAGGAGGGAAAGCAACCTTTCCTTTGAGGCAATCAGCTAGGTCTTTTAACTCAGGGTCCAAGCGCTGGTGCTGTGGGAAGCTGTTGGCGCTTACCGGTCCCGGGGGTTCGTGACAAGCAGTCTGCATCGAAGTGCTTGCGACCGGCTTTGTAGACGACTGTGATGACGAATTCTTGAAGACGCAGGCTCCATCGCACAGGTATTCGGAGGCATCTTTAGGCTAGCGAGCCAGCACAGAGCATGGTGATCGCTTACAACCCTGAATGGTCGTCCATGCAAATATGGGCAAACTTTTGAAGTAGCCCAAATGATGGCAAGACATTCTTCCTCCGTCGTCGAATAATTGGATTCAGCTTTCGACAGGAAACGGCTAGCCTAGGCGATAACTTTCTCCTGTCCGGCACACTTCGGAACTAGAACAGCGCCTAGGCCCAAACTGTTTGCGTCGGTTTGAATTTTGGTCTCGGCGCTTTCATCAAAGTGACCTATTACAGGAGGGGACTGCAGGCGATACTTAGGTTCAGCGAAAGCTTCATCTTGCTGCGCTTTCCATTGAAATGCTACGTCACTCTTTGTAAGCTGCCTCAACAGCTCGGTAATGGCCGAAAAGGTTCTGGCAAATCGTCGATAATAAGCTCACAGCCCAAGGAACCTGCGCACGGCTTTCGTGTCGGCTGGCGATGGGAAGTGCGCGATCGCAGCCGTTTTCTCAGAGTCAGGGCGAACACAATCCTTGCTAACGATGTGACCTGGGAACCGTAGTTCGTCGTAGGCAAAGCGGCATTTCTCTGCTTTCAAAGTTAGCCCTGATGACCTAATAGCTTCTAGCACTGTTCGAAGCCTTTTCAAGTGGTCATCAAAGCTAGAGGAGAAAACGATATCGTCCGAGTACACCAGACAAATTTGCCACTTTATGTCCGCCAGTACATTGCCCATTACTCATTGAAAAGTCTGTGATGCGGAGGAGAAGCCAAATGGCATCACCTTGAATTCGAAAAGGCCGTCTGGCGTGTTGAATGTGGTTTTCTCGCGATCTCTTTCGTCGACCTCAATTTGCCAATAGCAGCTTTTCAGGTACATCGATGAGAAGTACCTTGCAATGCAGAGCCAATCGAGTATGTAGTCGATGCGAGGAAGAGGGTAGATGTCCTTCTTCGTTATGTTGTTTAGGTGACGTTATGGACGCAGAAACGAAGTGTCCGGTCTTCTTCATCGGAACCACTGGCGCCACCCAGTAGCTCTTTGATGGATGGATAACGTCGTCACGAAGCATTTCGTCGACTTGGTCGCGGATGTCTTGGCGTTTTCGCGGTGATACGTGGTAGGGACTTTGGAGCAGAGGTCGGAGCTGTTTGTCTGCTATAATGCGGTGCCAGAAAGTCGCACCTTAGATGATTACGAGAGACACTTATGGCAGGTTCGAAGAAAACTGCGAATCTGGTCCTTTTTGGTATGGGGTAATTCCAGGTTGATGGCAAACGTAGGCTGACGAGATTTGTCAGGTGCGTCTTCTAGGGATTGATCGGTGAGGGTGAATACATCTGGGATGTCCGAAAATTTATCGAGAAAAGCGATCGTTGTTTTCTTGTTAAGGTGCCGATATCTCCAGTGAAGTTCGTGACCTGTACCTGAGCTTGCCCATGACGGATATGGATGACGCCTCATGCAATACCAAGTCTTCCATCCAGTAACAACTGAGTGTTCCCTTCCACAACCCCGTCAGTGACCGATTTCTTTGTACCCACCGGGACGATTACGCTTGATCGGGGCAGTACTGTCAATTCTCCGTCGAGGACGTTGAGAGCGACGTGATGCGTCGAAGTTCTCGTAACAGGTATTGCTTTGTCCGTCGAGAGCCTGCTGAGATTATATCCAAGTTCGATTGTCGCCCAATGTTCATTCAGAAAATCCATGCCCACAATCACGTTGTGGGATCGAACACTGCTGTAGCACGACGAAGTTAACAGGGTAGGTTCGTCCATTTTACTGTAACTTTTAGGGTGCATCGTCCTGACGGAGTAATAAGGATACCACCAGCGGTGTGGATAAGGGGGCTGCCCCAAGTAGTCGTCACTTTCTTGAGCCGTATCGCGAAAGTTGCACAGATGACAGAGTAGTCGGCTCCGGTGTCCACTATGGCGGTAACCATGCATCTGTCGGCAGCTACGGCGAGGTCCCTTGTTCGTGCCCTCGTATTGCATGTTGGCTTCACTGTTCGATCTCAACTCCGTTGTTCGCTCAGATCGCGGCCATGGCACACTGTTGTTAGTTCACTGGTTGTCGGTGTTAGTTTCACGTGTGATTGCTTGGTCATTGATGTCCTCATCGTGTGTAGCGGTGGGATATCGGATGAAGCCTCGTCACTCATCGTCAGTGGCAGAGGATCTTCATTGCTTCGCCGTTTAGCTGCCTCACTTCCAAATAGTGCTGACTTTAGTTTCCCTTACGGAAGATAGGGGACCATCCTTGCACGTAACCGTGGCCCGGAGACGCAAATCGGGCATTACACGTTTATGGGGAGCCTGACAGATATCTTGGCAACGCGTGTTTTTCCCTGCGCAGGGGATCGTCATTTTTCTGTGGTAGTTCGCCAGGATGGGGATGTGGGATGTTGACGGCGAAACCACGGAGACGAATCCGCCTGTACGGGCAGTGACGGAGGATGCGTTCAGCCTCAGCACAATGGAAGTAGAGCGGTCGGTTGTTAGACGTCCTACAGGCGTCGCATTTCCTGGGGCTTGGAGACTGTAGGTAGACATGGCGGGCGGGGGTGAAGGGGCGGCTTTCGGCAGCCAGATGGTAGCATCGATGGCTTGGGAGGTCGCGCCGGGGTTCAGGAAGACGTAATGCAGCAGCATAGTTCATCATTGCTGTTTTTTGCACTGGAGCCGCCGTAGCTGTCGCTTGAGGAATGTCTTGTGCCTGCTGGAATTCTTGACGGGCGACGTCCTCGTGCTTCGCCACTTGGGGTTGTTGGAATGGTGGCAGCAATCGGCGGAGTTCGTCTCGCACATTCTCTCAGATAAAGCCCCGAAGGCTCTGTCAGCTTCCAGATGCACTGCTGTAGGGGCTTGCGTAGACCCGTTCGAGTGGTCATTCGTAGGGGCGCATCCGGATGTCCAACGCCTTCTAGATGGTAGACGCTTCGATTTCATATTGCGCCACGGTTTTTGGCGGATTGCTGAGAAGCCCTGCAAAAAGAGCCTCTTTGACCACTCGCATTAAAGATTTCACTCTCTCGCCTTCAGTCATGTTAGGGTGCGCGCGGCGAAAGAGGCACTTCATCTCCTCAACGTAAACTAGGAAAGGCCCGTTAGGGAGTTGAAGTCTTGATTGAAGGAAGGCCTTGGCTCTCCTTTCGGGCGAGACTTGTAAAGACACTCAAAAACTTTGTCTTGAAAATCTGCCAATCCTTCAGAGAAGTCCTGTGAGTTTTGAACTTTATGCGAGTAGGTCCTGCAAGAAAAACGTAGGCTTGCCTGAGCTTCGTTTTGCCGTTCCAGGCGTTAAAAGTTGGCACACGTTCGAACAGGTCTAGCCAGTTTTCCTCATCCTCGTTCGGTTGTTAATAGAAACAGGGGGGGGGGGGGGGCGGTTCACAGGATTGGACGAAAATAACCGGTGCTGTAGGCTCGGCCATTGTCTGCGTTGATGCCTTCCAAGATCGAACGGCGTCCGGCAGTAGATCGTGTCCAGGTTCGACGCCTTCAAGTTGGCCTGTACGCTGATCCCCCAGGGTAACAGGAACAGGACGATTGTCTTGGTTTGAAATGGTAAAGTGGAACTCGAAGGCCAGCACCTTCACCAGATGTCACTTGGTGACAAGGGCGATGACATAAATGAAGAGTCTGTGAGTGTACTGAAGAGACTGTTTATTGGGCTGACTTGCGCCCGGAAAAGAACTGCGATTCGGCGGCGTCGATAGCAACAATCGTGCTCGGTGGTCGTCGAAAAAGGAATGGATGTCATACCCATCAACGCTGAATTTAAAGGCGGCAAAGAACCATCTAGATAACGTCGCAAACTGTTACTAACACAACCTGGAACATTGTAGAGACATACGCGAGTGGCCAGAATCTTCGAAACAGATCTTGGCGCACCTTGCTCGACAAAGAAAATAATAAAAGTGCGTCTCGCGACATTGAGCATTAACAAATAACGAATACAAAATTTATATGCATGCCAGAACCAGAATGACAAGGCCTCATGCTGACGGCTGCTAAAAAATAACAAATCAAGGTTTGAAGCTTTGGCGGCAATATATTTAAATTACCTTTGGCTTGTTTAAATTTTTTTTGAGTTTGCCAGTCTTCCGGTGCATATAAGTGTTCTTTGTGTTCATCTATCTGTGAAACAGACGGCATCATCGATTCAGAATTACCTCTATTTCAGTGGTGAGCCAACTCTTGTTATGTCTTTCTTTGCTGGATATAATTCTTGATGGAATGTGACTCTGTATCACGAAAAGCATTTTGTTCCTTATTGTCCCCACAACTCAATATTACTGCAAGACTTAATGCATTCTAAAAATTCTTCATAGTGTCTATGAAGGCCCATTATCATTATTATGTCATATTTACGTTTATCAAATAAAGTAAACATTCCGTGGCACTGTTTTGACTGGACACAGAGGCCAGCAGAGCAGTTGTGCCAAAATAGCTTCATGGGCGCGTATTCTAGAAAGAGGGAAGAGAGATTCTATCATTGTATCAGATATTGAAAAACGCAGGCCAATATTAGATGCGAAATCACCTGAAGTGCTTGTTCAATTCAGTTCAGTCGTTCAGTCGTGTCCGACTCTTCGTGACCCTATGGACCATATCACGCCCCGCTTCCGGTCTCTCATCATCTTCCTAACATCACATACCTTCCTCTGCAGCGCCTCGAGGATGCCATCTAATCATCGCATTCGCTGCCTACCCCTTCTCCGGTGACCCTCAACCTTTCCCACCATCAAATTTTTCTCCAGTGACTCCTCTCTTCTCAGCAGATGACCAAAATAGCTGAGCTTTAACTTTAGAATTTGACTCTCCAATGAGCAGTCAGGGTTTATGGTCGACAATATCGACTAATTTGATCTTCTGGCCGTCCAAGGAACTCTCAAGAGTCTCCGCCAGCGCCACAATTCAAACGCGTCAATTCTTCGGCGGTCAGCATTCTTCACAGTCTAACTCTCGCATCCATACATCACAACTGGAAAGACCATAGCACGAGTTATACGGACCTTGGTTGGCAGCGTAATGTCTCTGCTCTTTACTAGGCGGTCAAGGCTAGCCATGGCTCTCTTTCCCAGAAGCAGGCGTCTCTCAATTTCATGGCTGCAGTCTCCTTCAGGGGTAATCTTGGAGCCCAAGAAGAGAAAATCTGTCACAGCTCCCACTTGTCTCTTGATGCTCCAGGACTTGATAGGGCAAGACGCCATGATCTTTGTGTTTTTAATGTTCAGTTTAAGCCCAAACTTCTCACTCTCTTCTTGTACGCGCATCAGAAGACTCTTGAGTTCCACTTCGCTTTCTGCCATTAAAGTGGTATCGTTCGCATATCTGAGTTTGTTGATACGTTTTCCAGATATCTTCACTCCAGCTGAAGACTCGTCCAGACCGACCTTCCTCATGATGCACTCAGCCTACAGGTTAAATAGGCAGGGCGACAGTATGCAGCCTTGTTTCACTCCTTGCTCAATATTGTCGGAACATTTAAACCTCTAAAGGCCATTTTTCGTAACCATATCACTTAATCAAAAAACTTTTTATCATAAAAGGAGAGTGGGAAACGCTGTCTACTGCAATGTGCCGGCAACAGCTCTTATAAACCACCATAAAAGTATTATTCTAATGTCAAAGTCCGACGAGGTGTTCGACTAAAGAATCTTGAATGCCAACGCGCTTAAAGAGTGAATGACAATCAATGAATATTTTTAAGTGGTGGTGAAAAATATAGGGCTGAAACATGTTTCTAAGGAAGCGACTGCAATACATTGCACATCTGTCACTGTGTAAATTCGTAAGGCATTTATTCACGTGAGGTTGACGAAGTTACATGCACAAATTCTTCAGCAGCTGCGCGTCTTCCTCATTTTTGCAGCAAACGGACTCGCGGGCTCATTTAACCCCTTTCTTCAGCTTACCTGGACATTCTAGTTCATCGGAGCCACGTCGCCATTGTTGATCTAATGTGACATATAAAGAAAAAGACGCTGTGAGCAAATATGATTATGATACTTGTTATACAAAAACTTCGTATAAGGCAAGCTCTTCGGATGAAAGAAGGAATTTTTGTAACGCGAATGCTTTACCGGTTTCATTGATAAAAAGGTATGGAGAACGCTGAAGCTCCGTCTTTAACGGTAAGGCACAACACCGTTGGCGAGTCGCCGACATAAATCCCAGGTTAACCAAACCGCATAAACTTGGCAGCTGGCCTGGTAGTAGCGTGCCTGTTAGAATAGCTAAGATCACTGGAAGGGTGAATATTATTCCACATCTCCACCTCCATTGAGCAAAGCAATGTGGGCAGCTACTCACTGCTTTATTTTATCATGCCATCTCGTGAAGTCACACAACCATCGAAAAACCTGCTCGGCCATTCAGCTGCCAGATACCACCTTCGAATAAGATACGTTTTCGCTCACAACGCCGACGATAACGCAGACGCAGGATATTCTGTGTAAAAAGACCTTTAATGCTGTCGCACAAAAAGCCACCGGCAAGTTTAGCGCTCATACAGAATAAAGTTCCGCCTGCCGTCGGCAGCTGTATGAATTCTGCGGATGCATGAGGAAAAGGAGAGACGCGGCCACTCGAGGTATGCGCGCGAGGAGAGTTGTGTCAAGACATGATTGTGTCCTCTTGAAAGCGCGGCAAGGACACGATCTGCTCGCTTGCCCTTGCGATTCTCCACGCATTCTTGCGTCCTTCGTGGAAAGCGAACTGCACGCATCGATTGTTCTACTGTCTCGCCTTTCCACAAACATACGGACAGCGATGAGGCGCTCCGTTCATAAAATACATGATGCGGGTCCGCATGTATTACATGATGTTGGCATACACACATGCGGTCGGCATGTAACAGGGCGCATCTTCAATGCACCCTGTTACATGCCGACGAAGAACTTCGACTACAGGAAGGTAAGGTGGTAGGATAAAAGTGCCAGATGAAACTGATATGTGGCAACAACTGGCAGACTGAAACCCGAGTACGATGAAGGATGAAGACTACGAAAAGCAGCTGAATGCTCTCGCATTATCACACTGTGCTGTCTTAAATGTATGTCGAATATAGATCATGCATTTAATATACGTTTTTAAACCTGGATCCACAATCGGGCGTGGTGAGGAGGCACCGAATAAATTTCAAGAATTTCATATTCATCAAAGGTAGTCCACCTAAGTTCAGAAAAAAAGGCTCCAAAGCCACCCCCACAGATGGGCGCATCCCCATGCGGTGACGGCTCGGGGCCGTACCATACTTTTGTTAGGGCTCTTTGCAAATCGGCTCTAATGAAATCAATATAAATGTCAGCTCGATCGAAAGATGAGTGACAAAATGCTCAGTCACAAAGGTTGGTTCGTATTTTTGGAAGACAGTGGGAATTATGTGCATCAAGCACCGGGAATGACGTTTTGTGTGGCACGTGGCGAGACCTCCACGGCATCCCTAGTGACACTGCATGCATAAAATATCGCCAAGAAATGCTTCGATGACCTTGCTTGAAGTTGATAGCTCGATCATGCTTGAAACAGCGGGAGACTGAGCGTTGATACCGGGAATAGCGAAGAAGCAGAACGATACTCGTTTTGATAGAATGAATCTGACGTACTAGGAATTCACTGAGTCCAAGAAGAGGAAACTATCGCAACACATATTACTAACAAAAAATATTGCTGTTGTTGAAATTGGCGCGGCACGTTGTACCAACTACCAATATTTAATCGGTTTCAGCATAACTTAGTAATTTAAGACACTAAAATGGCATGCAGTTGAAGGCATTACCTATGTTATCGCTGTTCTACCAAAGCAAACAGGATAACGCGGTACGGCAAAAGTGTTGGTGTGAAGAAATAACCTAGCGGTGCAAAAATTTCTTCTTTGTTATGGATTTTGTAATTTATTCCGCGCAAAATGTCTATGTTTGTTGTTGCTGCGAAGTGAAGAAATAAGCACACATTGATAAATCTCGAAACCATGACCTTTACGATCCAACTCGGTTGTGCAGCTGTGAAGCCACAAAAGCAGTGCTGGGTGCTGTTTGACATGTACTGCCTAATGAGGCAGCTGTGGCAGCGCTGACGCAAAAGTTGATTTTCAAGATTTACGTAAAACATCTAGAAGTATTGAGCTGTATTTCGTAGCAATTTGACCTTCGGGCTTACTTGCAAGCATTGGGCTTTTACTTTGCTTCTTGGCTCTACAAAAGTAATACATTACTGGATGGTGACCGAGACTGATTCAATTCGCGATATATTGGAAATACTAGTGCGGCTGAGACTAATGCAAAGCGTTGCTTAAGTAATTGAGTTATATACGGAGACTCGGAGCTAAACAGATGTTCAAAAATTAGCTTTGAATGATAACTAAAGCACCTAGCAAATATTTGACCAAAAGTTGACATCTCATTAGTTTTTCGGTTCTCAGCATTTCCGAGGTCAAATGTTCGCAAATGAAGCATGTTGCTTTTAAGACGTACTTGACGTGATATCTACTCATACACAAATAGTATGACGCAAACAGAACGGAAATGATTATGGTTTGTCATACTACGTTGAAGAATGAGGCATTGAAATGCATATTATATCGCGGGAATTCCCACGATACATAACACGGTGATGTGTGAAACGTCATTTGAAAACAGAAACTTTGTGAGTCGAAGGGCAGAGTAGTGCAGTATGTTCGGCCACTTGGTGAGCATATATTTCAAATAAAGGTAAGTAGAGAGCATTTAGAGGTCAAGTCGCGGTAACCAAATAATGTACAGTATGGTAAGAATAATTTTATTTGGAACGACGTAGCATACTTTGTCGAACAGCTATTCAGCAATAGATAGGTGGCCATTGACGGCCCCTACTCCTCCGACCACGCCGCCACGGCGAAAATTGATTTCCTGCGACTACATATAACTTCAGATGCAAAAGTAGTGCACCTTTAAACTTGGGTGTATGTCAGTAGCCTCGGAGGCTGAGGTTTCGCTGCTGGTTAAGCAGAACCCACCAGTCAATTTACCAGTGCACGTCTATACATAACTTGCATTGCACACAATAGCAACATCTAGCCGCCCTTCAATCAACGCAGCCAAACTGCAGCCTTCAGGATTGCAAGTCATCGCTAAGAAACAAAACTTAACACCTATAAGAATACATCCACTACGAGCTCATCTACCTTGGGCATCTCTCTCTTTATAACAACGAAAAGCAACGGCAAAATCAGATTGATAGTGGCAGGATATCCAGCCGCTCCCAAAAATACCAGATATGAGCCACCCCTTGTCTATGAGATGTAAAATTAAAACCCGCCGTACCCGTTACAACTTCCCTAAGTACAGCACTCCCCAGAAGCATAATCTACTACCTTCCATTCACTCTCGCCCAATTTTACTCTCCTGAAAATTGCTTTCTTGCCTCAACACACAGTAGAAGCCTCGATGTAATCAACCATGATCATACATCTCTCCTACAATCCCATAGTCAAGCAGATACCCCTTAATTTCGTAATTTGTTAATTTGTGTATCTATGTTACACCTTGTGCATCTGTTGCAGCACACATACTCATAATACAGTCATAAAACGCGATGTCATCTGAAAAATCACCGTCATAGATATGTCCACCTTAACTCTGCCGTGCGAACGTTTCAGAATGGCCGAAAGGTAGCATGCTGGACTCTGAAAGCAAGGGTCAAGAAATGTTCTATTCCCCTGGCCCTGAAATCTGAAATGAGAAGCCCAAGTTGTGAGGTCCTTAAAAGTAAGTTATGTCCCGGGGTCGCATGACGGCGTACAACTTTACACCTTGGCAGTGAAGAATACCTCCTGTAGTTTCACAACAACGACGGATATCACCTACGAGACAGGACACAGATGATAGCAACATCATTGACATTTCTAAATCTCTAAGCGATAATGATAAACAGATTCTAAGGCGAGGTCTGACCTTCTGCCCAACGAATAACAGCTTTAATGAATATGAACATCACCGAGATATAACTGAATTCGCAAGAAGAATGCGTATTAAGGAATTCTTCGCTGAAAATCCAAACAATGTACCGGAAGCTTCTACCTACTCAGGGCCCCCAGCACATGGTTTCCTGATGCAGAGAGAAGCCCCGAACTAGACCTATACATTAAATCCGTCTCAAAAGAAAATATTGATAAAACAAAGCTAGATCGAAAGCCCAAAAACCTTTCTATAACTGAAAGAGCAACTCTTGACAACCTGGCTTCTAGAACTGACTTAGTTATCAAGCCTGCAGACAAAGGTGGTAGCATGGTGATTCTCCCTGTTGAAAATTACAAAAAAGAGGCGTATAGACAGCTTAACAACTCTTGCCACTACGAAAAGTTAAATACCGATCCGACAGAACAGTTCAGTGAAGTCATCCTGAATAAAATAAGAGATCTATTAGCCAGGGAACTAATTACCGAGATGGACAATAAATTTCTTCAGCCATCAAACAAACAAGCAGGTCGATTTTACCTACAGCCCAAGATCCATAAGGTTTCCTCAGAAGCATTGTTTACCACAGACATACCAGGAAGACCAATTGTTTCTAACAATAATACGCCCACAGAAAACCTCTCCATATTCCTACATCACCACCTAGCAGACTTCCCGACCCAGCTTCCTTCGTTTGTGCAAGACACACCTCACTTTCTCCGAATTATTGAGCGTATTAATAACACCACCAATCTTGCAGATGATCGTATACCTGTCACACTTGACGTCGCGGCACTCTACACTGATATTCCTATCAATGAAGGTATTGACACCCTCTCCCAAGTATTAATCACCAACAATCATCCGCATGACTCTGAAGTTTACCTCTCGCTCCTTAAACTAGTCCTAACTTTAAATTATTTCGAGTTTGATTCATCCTATTATTTGCAGATATTTGGAACCAGCATGGGGACTCCATTCGCGCCGACTTACGCGAATATATTCATGGGAGTTCTAGAATCCAATATACTAAATTCATTCCCGGAAAAGCCACTTATATACCTTCGCTATATTGACCATATTTTCATGATATGGCAGCATGGATCAGAGTCACTTCAGTCGTTCGTCTCGCATCTGAATAATCATCACACTAGCATTAAATTTACTTGTCAGTCGTCGCAATTAAAAGTCGACTTTCTGGACACCACGGTGCCAGTGGAAAATGAAAAACTTAAAACTTCTTTGTACAGAAAGCCAACGGATAAGAAACAATACCTAGATTTTACGAGTCATCATCCGAGACATTGTAAGCAAGGAATATTTGTAGGACAGGCGAGACGGCTTAGAAGAATACGTAGCGATGATAGTGACCACCTAAACGAACTACATTCATTGAAAGCAACACTAATCCAGAGAAACTATCCCGGTAACTCTCTTAATATGGCCCTCGAAAAAGCAAGCACTTTAAACCGCAACGATGTGCTCAGAAAACGACAAAAGGCCGACATTGAACGCCAGCCTTCTTTTGTAACTAAATACTCCAATGCCCTTCCAACCATAAACAATATTCTGCGGAAATACCATTCCATGCTAACGTGTAATGAACGCCTCAGGAAAATATTTCCAGAGGCACCAAGGGTAACATACAAACATAACGTAAACCTCAGAGATATTCTAGTACATTCTAAACTCGACAACAAGCATCCAACACAGCCACACCCTTGCTCTCGACCTAGATGTAAGACGTGCAGTCATATACAAAAAGACACCACGGTTAAAAGCAAGGCAAGCGATTTTACTTTTCACATAAAATCAAGCTTTAACTTCACATCTTCAAACGTTATCTACCTTCTAGAATGCTCCTTCTGTCATAAACAGTACATCGGAGAGACAGGACAACCAATGAACGTACGGCTTAATGGACATCGGGCAGACGTAGGCAAAAACCTCCCGAAAACAGTTTCCCAGCATTTCAATCAGAAAGACCATAAGTTCGAAGAAATTAAATTATATATTCTCCAGTCACGCTTTAAATCTGCATGGGACAGAAAATATAGAGAGGCGTTTCTAATTCATAAATTTAGAAGATTGGAACCAGCAGGAATAAATATATCTAAGGGAAAGTTAGAATCTCTTAGGTATATTCCCTCTCCATCATAACTATTCGGGAAAACAATCTGACATAGCGTTAATTGTACTGCTTATTCACAACGCATGTACACCCTATTCCCTTCCGCAGTAGCATAACCCTACACATCTCTAAACACATTTCCTCCTTATCACTTTTTGCTGGAATTTGTTCTCAAACAATGTTTTATTATTACTTTTTATTTCTTTCTTTTCATGTTAGTTGCGGTTATTATCTTGTGACTTTGTATTTCTCTCCCCCCCCCCTCCCATTGCAGAAAGTTTTAAGAATTGTCCCCCTTAGATATACACCATATCAGGGCCCTTTGCAAACCTTCCCTTTGTAAGGTGTATCTGCGCCAAACCCGCCTAAGTGGTGACTAATCACCTACCCGGTACTGTGATTTTTTTTTCCTGGTACTGCCGCTTTTCCTTGTTTTGTAGGCCACAGGATCTCTGGTTCCAGGTTGAGATACATACTTAAGACTTTTATTATTTTTCACTATGTGGTTATTATCCTGTGACTTTTATCCCCCTACCCCCTCCTTTTAAGAATTGTCCCCCTAGATATATGCCTTATCAGGGCCCTTTGCATAGCCTGTCCCTTTGTAAAACGTATCTGCACCAAACCGGCTTAAGTTGTGACTAATCACCTACCCGGTGTTGTAGTTTTTCCGGGTACTGCCGCTTTTACTTCTTTTGCAGGCCACAGAATCCCTGGTTCGATGGCTCATGAGTACAACTAAGATTTTTTTTTTATTTCACTATATGACCCACTTTCTTCTCACCCATCCTCTCCTCCCCCCTCCTTCACACCTACTTTCCCCTCCTCAGCTTTTCTTCTTCGGAAGCAAAAGCGTATTTAAACCCCTGCCAGTGATGATCGCTATGCCCAGACGAAGACAAGTCCACTTGTCGAAACGTCGGCTCATTTGCGAACTGAGGCGGACCCCATTTACCTTGTTCAGTTCTTTTTCTTACATCAGAAACATGACATATTGGGTATGCAATTACCATAGATGCGGCGGGGAACCGCCGAAACTGACACGTACCGAATTAACCTGGCCCTCTGTGGCGCCAGCAAGCGCAGGTTGTCTGCACCTACCAACATTTAGGGGGTCACTTTCCCGTCTTCTGTTTGTGATCAGATTGTGGTCGCAACTGTGAAACAGAACCTGTTTAACAATTCATACAAGTAACTGGAGTCGCTGGAGAAAGATGTGATGTTGGGAAAGCTTGAGGGTCACCGGAGAAGGGGTAGGCAGGGAACACGATGGTTAGATGGCATCTTCGAGGCACTGCAGATGAAGTTATGTGATGTTAGGAAGATAGTGAGAGACCGGAAAACTGGGCGGGATATGGTCCATAGGTCCACGAAGAGTCGGACACGACTGAACTGAAGTGAACTGTAATATACATTGTGCGGCTTGCGGGATCATATACATGTAACGAAGCCTTAGTCACTAAGAATTTTTATTTTCGCCTAAATTTTAAGTCTAAAATATCGCCTGTACCGGCTATACATTTTGGCATGGAACTCCATATTGTACTCAATGCATTTAAAACCACAGCCTACATGATCGCACGTATAAGAGCAAATCGCGAAACGTATCCGTCAAATTATATGTAGCTCAAAGGGGTTTAATTTAAAATAAAAAGAGTTTTATTACGAACTTATGTCTGACCGCACCTTTCTATAGGTGTGTTTTTGAAGACATTGCTAAAATAGAAGGAAATTGATGTTTTAAAGGAAATGCAGTTGGCCTTTTTGTTTTGATCACAGTGACGTAAAATGACGTAAAACACATCTTTGGGTTTGAAAAATACATAACTCCAATTTCCGAATTTGAGATTTCCTGATGAAACAAAGTCTTCTGTTAATTGCGGAAGTGGGTGTGTGCCAAAGACGGCAGACGTTCCGCTCGCGTTTCCAACCATGTTCACCCAACAGATTCCACGATCATCTACACAGATGCATCACGAACTAACGTGGGAGCGGCTGCTTACTCAATTCAGAGCTGTAGCGATGTAGTGACGCATACCCTCGGTCCTTACATAGATCCTTCTCCTACAGCGACTCTCTAGACCCTACCAATAGTTAACAGTATTCAAGACCTCGCACAAGCACCCCCTAACCCTTAAAGGATATACCATATACACTGATTCAACACAAGCTATACGCGCCATTCACACGGGTCGCATTCCTGAAGAACTACACGATGATCTACACAGAGCTCTCACCAAACTATGTCCCCACACTGTAACACTGAGGTGGATTCCTGGTCACGCTGGAATCCCAGGCAATGAGGTAGTGCATCGCCTCGCCCGCGATGCACTACCTCATTCAACACCGCACTACAACATTAAACTTCAACACCGGGCGCCTGGGATTCCCTGGCCTTATCCACCAACGTGAGACACTACTCTTCACTACAAAAAAGAAATCAACGTTCACTACGACAACATTAGAGAAACTCTCCGTACACTTCCTTTTCCTGATAAATCTGCCCCGCCGGGGTGGCGCAGTGGTTACGGCGCTCGACTACTGTTCCCAAGGACGCGGGATCGAATCCCGGCCTCGGCGGCCGCTTTTCGGTGGAGGCGAAAAGCAAGGCGCCCGTGTACTGTGCGATGTCAGTGCACGTTAAAGAACCCCAGGTAGTCGAAATTTCCGGAGTCCTCCACTACGGCGTCTCTCATAGCCTGAGTCGCTTTGGGACGTTAAACCCCACAAACCAAACCAACCAACCTGATAAATCTCTCACTACCACGCAAATCCGCATTCTTGGACGCATACAATTAATTACACTGCTTACTCCTGCCCGATCTTTTCTATACAGAATCATACATTCCCCT
This sequence comes from Amblyomma maculatum, assembly GCF_055883805.1. NCBI lineage: Eukaryota > Metazoa > Arthropoda > Arachnida > Ixodida > Ixodidae > Amblyomma > Amblyomma maculatum. The sequence goes on from NC_139351.1 coordinate 46,862,343, forward strand.
GCATGCCCAAATTGCCCAGAACACTATGCAAACTTGGAGCATTGCATCTTTTCATGCCCTGTCGCCCTCCAATCTCCTCACTTTCCACACCCTCCTCCCCCAACGTGGCGGGCTTGGTTAGCCTCTGACCAGCTGCAAGATCAGTTGGCCTTGGTGACCCTGGCCCAGGACATTCTTAACGCTTAATGTAGTGCGTTAAATAAAGTTGTTTCCTCCTCCTCCTCCTAAAATAAGAATCGTAAAGTAAGAATCGTAGAGTAAGAAAATGAACAAAAAATGCCGCGAAATTATTCTTCTCTTTAGAACATGTTAGCTGAAGCAAAAGGTTCACACTGGTGGTTTCAGACCACAAAAAGTGTCTATTTTAAATCTACAAGTTCAATTTCTCGCCTTGCTGCTTAACCAGCATATAGTGCAGCATTTCTTTGCTTCAGCGAAATTAGGATATCACATGTAGGACGTTCGTAATAATGTTTCCTCGAATTTCATAATCAATTTTTTGTTTGCGATCACCGATCGAGCTACTGTGTCAAACGGAAATAATTAGTTCCGCGCATAACACCTCATTTCAATGTGTTTTCTAAACAAGGCAGCTACATCATTATCATTCGCGGAAGTAACATGTAAATATAAAATTCGACTTTTTGTAAGACGTGCAAAGACATCAATTTCAGGCTAAATAAAAATCATTTCGTTTTTTTTCAGAACATTTTGCACTTCTAGAACGGAACACGTGCGTATATAAAAATCCTGAGTTGCCCTTGAACTTCCTAATGCTCAAGGACATTGCTGCCTCGAAGAGATGAGTGCTGCAGCGGTCCTTACGCTACAGCTAAAAATAGCTGTGCTCCTGATGTAAGTACAAAGGCCAAAACATGCTTATTCGGCTTTTCTTGAGATTACCTTTCTTTTTCCTTGCTGATTTCTCTTGTTGCGCTCATGTCCTTTTGTTGCGCTCATGTCCTTTTTCGCCCTATATCTTAATTATTGTTTTAGATTGGTTAGCTGTACTATCATTCTATTTATTGAATTTTTGTTTCTACATTACTAACATGTCACTTTTCTGCTTTTAAGCCAGCAATGTTCCAATCATTTTTTGCTAGCGTCCACCGCAGGTTCATTCACCCGGCCACTGGTATCACTAAACCCCAAAGCTTCAGGAAGAGTGAAGGCGCCTGCATCAGCTTTCGGATGGATACCATTACATTCCAGTATAATATGTTGCAGCGATGGCGTACCGGTAGAACATCCGCCTCGCATTCAAGAGGACCGGGGTTCAAATTCCGGTGCCACGCAATTCTCCACAGGATAAAATGAAAATCCGCGTGTCGATGGAATTGCATAAAACTGTTTTGGGGTGCGGCCTGATGCCAGTGAACACATCCGGCCGCGCACTCCCTCCCCAGAACAGGAGTTGGCCACCCTGGTGGAGTAACTGGCCGCAACCTTTCATGATTATTTCCATAAAACCCGGGCCTTCAGTCACCAGCGCCTGCGGAGCAACTGACCTTGGCGGTGGTCAGACCTGTGACGCAGCAGGGGGTGCAAATAATTCCTGGCTCCGCTGGACAGGCCGCCATTGGAAACTGACCCTGGCAATGTTTAACGCTAGACTCCTAGCTAGTGAAGCTAGTTTAGAAGTGCTGTTAGAAGAACTAGAGGGTATGGAATGGGATGTTATAGGGCTTAGTGAGGTTAGGAGGCCGAATGAGGCATATACTGTACTGAAGGATGGACATGTGTTATCGACGTTTACCGGAGAGGCGAGAACTAGGAGTAGGTTTCCTGGTCAATAAGTATATGGTGGGTAATATAGCTGAATTCTATAGTAATAATGAGAGGGTGGCAGGCATCGAATTAGGCTTAATAAGCGGTATAAACTGAAAGTTGTACAGGCCGATGCATCTACATGTAGTTATGATGACCAGGCAGTTGAAAGCTTCTACGAAGATGTAGAATCGGCAATGCGAAAAGTAAAAACGCAGTATACTGTACTAATGGGAGACTTCAATGCCAAGGCAGGAAAAAAAGCAGGAAGAGACCAGGCAGTAGTTGACTATGGAATTGGTTCTAGCAATAGCAGGGGGGAGTTACTAGTTGCGTTTGCAGAGCGTAATAAGTTAAGATTCATTAATCCCTTCTTCAGCAAACGAAAGAACCGGAAATGGACATGAAAATGTCCTAACGGGAAGACTAAAAATGAAATTGACTTCATACTGTGTTCAATCCCCGCCATTATGGAAGATGTACAGGTAATCGGGAAAGTGCGATGCAGCAGCCACAGGATGGTGAGTTCCCGAATTAGCCTAAATCTGAAGAAAAAGCGCAACAAATCAGTAGGAAAGAAACCCATCAATGAATTAGCGGTGAGGGGAAGGGCAGAATAGTTCAGAATCTGGCTACAGAATACATATTCAACTCTAACCGAGGATGGCGACATTACCCTAGAAGCAATGAACAATAATGTTTGTGATATTGTCACGACTGTAGTCAGAGGGAGCATTGAAGGTACACGTAGCCGAGGACCCGAGAGTAAGGTCGGCTTGTAGTTCCGAACACAGAGTCACAGAGTCCAACACCAGCGCGCCGCTCGTGCCAACCACCGCTTCGTCGTCATCGGCACCAAACACGGCTGTCGCGTGGCGCTAGGCACGTGGCAATATCATTACTGAGTGCGCTGTAGATGTAGGCGGTAGGATAGTTAGAAAGGATACCGCCAAGCTGTCTAAGGAGACGAAAGATTTGATTAAAAAACGCCAGAGTATGAAAGCTTCCAATCCAACAGACCAGATAGATTTGGCCGAGATATCAAAGCTAATCAATAAGCGGAAGGTGGCCGATATAAGCAAGTATAACATGGAGAAAATTGAGCATGCTGTAGAGAACGGGGGAAGAATTAAAGCGGTAAAGAAGAAGTGACGAAGGACGAGGTCGAGAAAGCATTAGAAACTAAGAGAGAGAGAAAATCAGCTGGAGAGAATAAGATAACTATAGATTTGTTGAAGGACGGGGGGGATATTTTGCCCTGTATACGCAGTTCCTTGTGTCATCGACGAGACGTGAACCATCGACGTTACGTGAACCATGGAAGAATGCAAACATCCTGTTTCATAAGAAAGGCGACGCTAAAGACCTTAAAAGTTACAGACCGATCAACTTACTGCCTGTTACGTATAAGGTATTTGCTAAGGGAATCGCTAATATAATCAGGACAACCTTAGACTGCAATCAAGCAAAGGAAGAAGCAGGGATTCGGAAGCGGTACTCTACTATCGATCATATCCATACCATCAATCAGGTGATAGAAAAATGCTCGGAACATAACCAGCCCTTATACATAGCATTCATTGATTACGGTAGAGCATTTGGCTCAGTAGAAATGTCGGCGTTGAGGCAGGCATTGCGAAATCAGGGGGTAGACGAGCCGTAAGTGAAAGTGCTGGAAGGTATATATAGTGGCTGCACATCAGCCATAGTTCTGCATAAAGAAAGTAACAAAATTCCCACAAAGAAAGGTGTTAGGCAAGAAGACACGACCTCCCCTGTACTATTCAATGTTTGCTTAAAGGAAGTATTCAGATAGTTGGAATGGGAGCAGTTAGGGATAAGGGTAGATGGAGAATGCCTTAGTAATCTGCGATTTGCTGATGACACTGCCTTGCTAAGTAACTCGGGGGATAAACTACAAATATTGATTTATGACCTAGATAGGAAAAGTAGAAAGGTAGACTTTAAAATCAATATGCAGATGACTAAAGTAATATTCAGCGGCCTTGGGAAGGAAGAGCAGTTTACGTTAGGCAGCGAAGCACTGGAAGTAGCAGGCGAATATGTCTACTTAGGACAGGTAGTAACCGCAGATCCAGGCCATGAAAAGGAAATAACAAGAAGAATAAGATTGGGATGAAGCGCATTTGGCAAGCACTCGCAGATTATGACTAGCAGCTTACCGATATCGCTCAAGAGGAAAGTATACAACAGTTGCATATTACCTATACTCACCTATGGGGCTGAAACGTGGAGGCTAACCAAGAGGGTTCTACTTAAGTTGAGGCCAACCCAGAAGGCTATGGAACGAAAAATGGTAGGGGTAACATTAAGGGATAGGAAGCGTGCACAGTGGGAAAGAGAAATAACACAAGTTACTGACATTGTAGTGGAAATCAAGAAGACGAAATGGGCATTGGCAGGACATGTATTGCGAAGAGAGGATAACCGATGGTCGCTTAGGGTAACAAACTGTATTCCAAGGGAAGGATAGCGTAACAGGGGGCGGCAGAAAGTTAGGTGGGTGGATGAGGTTAAGAAGTTTGCAGAGGTCAAGTGGATGCAGCTAGCACAGAACTGCGGTAATTGGAGAAATATGGGAGAGGCTTTCGCCTTGCAGTGGGTATAGTCAGGCTGATGAGGATGAAGATGATAATAAGGAAAATTGTTTCCTTTGAGTTACCACATACTGAACACGCGTCATCTTCATTGTTAAATTTCTTTTTGTTGCTCCATGTACTAAGGGACATGATCTAGCTTCAAGAAGTAGGGCACTGCCTCTTGAGTTATCAAAGAAATCTTCCTTCCTAATCTGCCTTTTCTACCTTCGGTATAGTTCCACACTCTGTTTCTTTTCATTCGAATTTATCCAACTTTTACCTTATGTGTTTTTCATTTGTTGCGTAACGCTCTTTATTTCTTCTTCCTTGTGACTAGCATACTTAATGGTTATTTTCCTAGTTCTTTTCCTCTAGTGTGAGTCAACACTTGTTAAGTATAGACCAACACCGTGTTTACAATCAAAGGGGGCGCTCGCGGCGTCGCAGCCGACTGGGGGTGCGTATGAGCGCCCATAGTGTGAGCGCCCATAGGAATATATGGAACCTAAATATTTTTAGGCAGTTTTTAATTTCACGAGACACTTATGATGTCCTTATGCGGTGCAAAGTAACTGTGAACATCCAAAAACAGATTCTGAAAGTATGAAATCTCATGATCAAGGCGAAATATTTTTAAAATACCGCGAAACGTATGGGGGCGCGAGTTGACAGGGCGACGCATAAAAACACAAGTAAAGACAACTTACTGAAACATTTTTCTCGCGTTGCAGAGAGCCAGAAGTGGTGGCCGATCTTTAAACATTGGCCAGAGCTTTGAAGAAGTATGCTGCGTCATTGCGGAGGCGGTCTACATTTTTAAAACACCCCGAATCTATGTTGTAAACCGGACACCCACAAAATGCTCATGTAACGAATCACGTAGTTTGTTAACAGTCTGATACGCTGCCGCATGAAGTAAAATTAGCTTGATAATACTGTCCCTCAATCCTAGATAGAAAAGGCAGTTGTCAACGCCGTACGACAATACAGACCGAACGAGAGCCGTGCATTGCGCAGCTGGCGATACTCACCGCGGCCGCCTCCACCTCCGGAGTAAAGCGGAGCGTTTTGTAGCGTCAGCGCCGGTGGTGCATTGCATCTGCAACTGTGCGACGTCAGTTTATAGTGCTGTGAATGGTCTCGCAAGTCGTCAGACTTGCAGTACTTTGCAAGGGAATGTAGTGTTGCCATGCAACATGATGTCATGATGTCGGGGCGTGATACAAGACGTTCACTAAAAAATGAGAAGGGTTGAACGCTGCTGAACTGAGTAAAATGTTGCAGTAAGTTGTGTTTGCATGTATGTCTATGGGTCTCGTTGCCAACTCGCTCCGGCATACATTTCGGGGGTACTTAAACAATACATCGCCTCGTTAATGAGATTTCATACTTTCGTGATCTGTTCTAGGATGTTCATGGTTGCTCTGTAGCGAATAACGAGATCATAGTTGCGCCGTGAAATTAGTAAATTGCTTGAACATTTTCGGGTCCATGTTTTCTTATGGGCGCTAAGCCTAGTTTTCGCCCCCAACCGGCCCAGCCTGACGACAGCAGCGCCACCGCATCGCGCTTACGTTACAGATCGGTGTTGGTCTATAGGTGTTTAAATACTTTAGGAGCCCATCTGCTAGTCTGCAATTTACTCAGTGCGTTCCTCATATAATATTTTCCTCTGAGCTTCCCGTAATTCAAAAGATGCCCAGCCCATATCGCCCTGTACAGCCTAATGTGTGCTTTTGCCGCGGGTATCCAGTGCTAATCGTCCGACTGCTCTCTGATTTATTTCTAATGCAGACTGTACCTCTGATTTTAGGCACAAAACGGCCTTTCCGAAAGTAAACCGGGGATCATATTCCCTTTCAAAATACCCCTCAAAACCTCATACCTGTTGTATCACCACAATTCTCTATGCGTCATTATCCCGGCATTTCTTCGCCCTTTGCCTTAATCGCTTGCTCATGCTTTTCAGTGTATGCCAATCCTTCGTTTACCAATACCCCGACATATTTATACCTTGCTACTCTGGGTATTTCATGGCCTTGCATTTTAAGACCCTGATCAGTTGACCCGTTGAAAAACATCACACTCGACTCACTACGGTAAAACTGAAGCCTAGAGCGTCCCCTTCGTATCCGCAATACTTAACAAGGGTTTGCAATTCTTCCTGTCTCTCTGCTAGCAGCACAATACTGTCCGCATACATCAAACCGGAGAGGCGCTGCTCTACTGCCTTTCCGCCTAATCTATATGACAGGTCTAAACCTAGGTTACTTTCTTATATCTTCCATCCAAGATTTATCACATAAAGCATGAACAGCAGCGGTGACAGAGGACAACCTTGTCTTAACCTCTGCATACGTTGACAGGATCCGTAGTTCTTTTTCCTGCCTATGTAATTTCGACTCTGTTATCCCAGTATATTTCTGTAGGATCTGTAATATATCATGACCGATACCTTCTATTTTTAATTTATTACACAGGAGTTCCCTTTTTACATTGCCGTACGCCCGTGTTATGTCGGGGAAGGCGAAATACAATAGTCTATTTTCCACACTAGATATTTCGATGCATTGGGTAAGCACGAACAGGCTATCATTTAAGCGCCTACTATTTCTAAAGCCGTTCTGAAGTTCTCCGAGCATCTTGTTACTTTCTACCCATGCTTGCACCTTTAATTACACCGCCTGCATGGCCAGCCTTTATATAACAGATGTATAGTAATCGGCCTGTAGGATTTTATGTGCATCCTTTCTCCTTTCCCTTTATAAATCAAATTCATTTGACTCTGCCGCCAGCCGTCCGGAATTCGCTTATTTGTTACGACTGTTTCCAAAGTTTTTAACAACGTTTCCTTACTTCTTGGACCAAGTTCATTAACCAGCTTGATCAGAATTCCATCTATTCCTGTAGATGTGCTTTTAGGAATATTTTTTTCTGCCATTTTCCAGTTTAGATTGGTCAGTTCTAAGCTGCTTTGTATTCTTCTATCTTGGGTTGCTTCTGATTACCCTATCGTCGCTTTTAAATGACTCGGCTATAACTGATGTAATGCAGTTCACTGCGTTGTCTCCGTTTAAATAATTTCCCTCCTTATCTTGAATCCAGTTCGGCTTCTTTGATTCTTTTTACCTAGCAAGCTTATTAGGTAGAATTTCCTTGGTCCACCTCTAGTGGCATCGTGTATGTCAGTCATTCAGTTATCGTTGGACTGCTTTATTTTACTTTGGGCGAGGGCCTGTTCATCGTTTTTTTTTTTTTTTTTGTCGATATGAATTCTATGTTTGATCTATATCCCTCTGAGATTCCTGTGCTTTCTTTGCCCCTCGGTGTTCTGTTGAAGCTGCCCGTCGTTGTTTGATGGCCTCCTTGGTTTCCTTATTTCACCAGCTCCGTGGTTTCCTCTCCCCATTCCAGCGGTTTTCATGGCTAACTCGTCGTCGTCTCGTTTGCACTGCTTTGCATAAAGCAAATATCATTCTTGGCAATAGGTGATGCGCTGCTTTCGAATCTTTCTCTGGGTGCGGCCTTTGATACTGCTGAATGGCATTGACAGGTAATTACATGCCTTTGACTTAAATGATCCGTCATCCTTCTATATTCAAATACTTATCACCGATAGTACATAAGCTAATCTGCATTTGGTTTATATACTTGTCCTGGATAAGAAAGCATAGGTGGTTTTAAAGTAGCCTGTTAGCTATCACGTGCCGATGATGTATTAACCGACAGAACAGATTACTGTTCCCGTTAGAGGCCTTTTAACAGAAAGAAGCTAGAAAGAATTCAGATTGTTGAGAAACCTGTTCATATGCATACCGCCCACTCTAAAAACAGAAATTGCTTTAATTGTATTGCTCACAGGTACGTTAATCGTAGCGTTAATTTGTTTTTATTGTAGAAGGAAGGGTACGAAAACTATTATACAAAATGTATGAATACGTATACGTATACCAGGTATTCTGCATTCACTGTATAGTGTTTTGGGCCCTCCAGGCTCTGCCTGAAATTTCCGAAATAGACATAAAAGGCGACGCTCGGGTCGAGTTAACCGACCACAAAACTACCATATGCGCCCAACGTTGTTACAGGGCTGCATAATCTGATTCTCGTCCTCTGGTCAGCCCTTTCGGCACGCCAAAAATCAAAGGTACTTTCAAATACAAGTAGGGGTTTTTCTTCCCTTAACGATATGTGGATTTTTGGAAGTGGTTAGAGGGTTACCGTTCCAGGTAATATTACTTCTCATGAACGACGAAAATATTCTGAATGTACTTCTTTACGCTATGCGGTGAGGTGCAACACTAATCTCAAGTCTTTTTTTACAATGCAGAACAAGCCTTTGCTATTTTCATCATGCAAGTGGTCAACAATGCCTAGCGAAGGTAATTACATGATTTTAATTTAGATGGTCCGTCATCCTTTTATGTTCAACTACTTATTTGGCGTCAGGCTACCATGTGCCTTCCTTAAAACTTCATCAGTACTATATGATATGCTTTGCAGTGCCTCTTTACATGTGTTTTACTGCCCTAAAATGCCATCTTAAACAAAATGTTAGATTAATATATAAAAACGTATCAAGATACTTCTAAATAATTTGTACTAAAGGCTTTATTTCTTCCCAGAGGGAATCCGAAATTTTCAGAGCGTTTTCTGACGTAAGATTTTCATAATGACCCCCTCCGCTTCAGTCTTCATGCCGGCAACGCACAAATTAAAAAGTGTGATTACTGACCTAGAAACGTGGCTGGCAGTGTGTCGTCAAGCACGTCGAAGACAACTGTATCTCCTAAAGCAATTTTTACTCTTATCTTTACGATAGACATTATTGTAAATCATAAGAAAGTCGCTCGAAAACACTGCAGGTTAGCCAAGAGTGCAAGCACATGGTCTGCTTAGCATGACACTTTTTTTCCAGAATTGACTGATCTTCACTAACTTGCCTGCTGCTTTCGTTCTCTCCCCCATCTCCGAATATAACGAGTTAAGGCGTGTGGCAATATTAATTAGGGAGTAGAACTGCTCATGTACGTGAACAAGGTTTCGCAAGGGGAGAGGGCAAACGGGAGGCAATAACAGTTTCGCTTCATGCCTTTAGCCGAAATATCCCTTCCAATTCTTTAAAAAGATCATTCCACACAATAGTCACGGTGGCTGGGGTCATCATAATGTTGAGACAATGAGCAGGAAGGAATATCAACAATTTCAGGAATCCGCGGTTTATTATACTACTCGAAAGCGAGGTCGCAAATTGATTGTGTTGCGTAGTATGTTTTTTATAGGAAAGGCCTGTATTCTCGGCTATAGCGCGGCTCCAGATACGCAACTTGCTTCTTTAGCGTTCACCAGAGTGCTCGTTCTCATGGCTATGCCTTTATTGAAGACGAAAGCTAATTGGGCGAGCTGCTCTCTGTACAAACACCCCTTACAGAAATAAGAAATAGATTACAAAGCGGTAAATACATGGTTCCGCTATCTTGACAGCTGTCAAAGTTCCTACTGACAATTATAGGCGGCAAGTCACTTAACCCAGGTAACAGTGTAAAGTGCTGTTTGCCAACGGTGTGAGAAGCTGTCCTGTGAAGGTGGGTAACTATAGCCCTGCTCGGTTCTCACTGAGTGCTGAGATTCTGTGGTCCAGTATGAAGATATGGTATGTATAACTAAATGATACTTAAACGAGGCCGAATGATCGGAAAGCGAAGCAGATGAACAAAAGTTTCTTGGGTGCGAAGAGTTACCGTATCTACAGGGCCTTGAATATTTGGGGGCTGGGATTTAAAAAATTCCTATGCAAAATCTACTACCCCATTCGAGCTGAAATAACGTTCACAAAGTAGCAAAATATAGTCTACGTTATCTGATAAGTGATTCAACATCGGCACTTGCCTAGATTTCCCTAAATATAGAAAAAAACTGCTCTCGGTGGCGTGCACAATTTTCGCAGAAGAGAGTCGAAAAGATATTTTGACACGATGCGTCATCTGTCGACCAGTGAGACAAGCTCCATCCCGGCCGTTGGCGCGCGCCTCGCTGCCCGACAGATGACGCGCCATGTCAAAATAGCTTTTCGACTCTCTTCTGCGAAAATTGTGCACGCCTCCGAGAGCAGTTTTTTCTCGATTTCGGAAAATATAGGCAAGTACGATGTTGAATCACTTATCAAATAACGTAGACAATATTTTGCTACTTTGTGAACATTATTTCAGCTTGAATGGGGCAGTAGATTTTGCATAGGAATTTTTTAAATCCCAGCTCCCAAATATTCAAGGCCCTGTAGAAAGCATTGTACATAAAGCGCGTGTGTTCACAAAAGTGTCTTAAGAGGGTTGCAGCTTAAGTAATCCTTGGTGGACCTTACGATGAGAGATCACTCTGCAGCTCCGTCGAATGCCCGGATTCTTTGCTCCACCTGCGCAAAATGTCTACTAGTGCGCCGCAAGCTAAGTAATAACCGTCAATGCCCTCTTTTCGCTCATTTCGCCTTATAAAGCAGGGCTTTTCTACGAACTGGAACCAAGGGGCATTGTGGTGGCGACGAGCGTATTTCCTCAATATCATTTCAAACTCATAAGTCCTCAAAATCTAACGGGCTGTTAAAACGTTTCGAAGCCAGCATGCTTTGGAGGGTAACGCAATAAATAACGCAAGAGGTTTCATAACCAGCTGACTCAATATGTTAGAATATAAGTTTGTTCACTTATCCTCAATAAAATGAATCTATTCGCATTGTCTAGGAGTAAAATGTTTGAGTTAAATAGTTACTCCAAGGTGCTGTTGCATATTTATTGCTTTTTATACCTTGAGGTGAAATATTTTTCGTTAATATGAGAGTGTTGATGAAGTAAGAACCGGTCTTATAGAAAGCACCGGTGTCCACAGCGGGGCTTGGAGCGAGTGGTTATCGGCAAAACTGTAGTGCGTAATTTCGTCAAAACAGAGCTCCTGAATTGACGCCCTGCGATTTCCTTTTATTGAAACGTGGCAGCCATAGGGGGGATAAAATCCGGCTTGTTCGGCTCAGTACAGTTAAAATTCAATTTAACGAACTTGAGGGAAACCGATAAATATTTCGTTAAATTGGGAACTTTGTTGAATCGAGAGAGGCATTTCTCGGTCACCTAATCCGATACAGCCGATCATTATATGGTGTCGCGGCGCCAAGAAAGTACCGCGCTATCATATTTGTGAAACGTAACTGCGCTGAAAAGGAAATCGTGATTTGAAAGGATGTAACAGCTAACTCAAACGAAGACCCAAAAAGCAGTACTGTTTCGTCATCCTAAAGTGCAATACAAACTTGTCCACTGGGCAACGTTGCTACATATAAATTGCGACCCGCGCAACCATCGACAGTGACAGTGCGTATGAAAAGTGTTGTGTGTGTCATTGCTCTCACAACATACTTGCGTGACGTCACAGGTCAGCTGACAGCGGCTATAAAAGCAGCTGCACTGATCTTGGTTGTGCTTCTTTGCATGCCACACAGCGTCTGAATAAACCGAGGCATATGTCGTGCTCTTTTGTTATGTGTGCTACTTGGTGAAGACACAACAGTGGCGACGAGGATGGGATAACCCTGCAATTAAAGTAGCACAGTTTGATAATGCAAGCACTAAAAAGCCGGATAGGGCAAGCATCTGGACGCCGGACAGCAGCATGGCTACGCTCGGCCAGTTCGACCAGTTTGCTGAGGACGGGGACGAAGATTTCGAGTCCTACGTCGAATGCTTTACACATTACCTGCAAGCCAACAAGGTGAGCAGCGACTTCAATGTAGCAACGTGTGGGACTGCCATGGGAAAGAAGACTTATAGGACGATCAAAAATTTTCTAACTCTGGAGAAGTCAGAAGAGAGTGACTACGAACACTTGGTGGAGGTACTCAAGGAGCCCTACTTTCCAAAACGAGTGATAATAGCAGATCGGTTTCGTTTTGCCTGTTAAAAGCAGCATTTAAACGAGACAGTGGCAGCATTCGCTGTGGAATTGAAAAGGTATAGTGCGACCTGCAATTTTGGGCAGTTCTTTGATGAAGCATTGCTTGCACGTTTTGTAGCTGGTCTGAGAGACCAGGTTACTCAAGCAAGCTCCTAACGAGAAGCAGGCTGTCGTTTTCAGATGCCTGCGATTTCGCCGAAAGCATTAAACTAGCCAAGACAGAGACCAAAAATTTTCAACCTGCCTCTAACGAAGAGGAGGACGTGAGCTTGCTAGGACGAGGCATGAACGCGCTCAGACGAGGCACTGGAAAGGCTGAACCCGAAGCACGAGACACAAAGGTAGTACTACCAGAACCTGCGGAGTACCGATGCGAAACTCGTGGTTGTCCCTGTTGCGGAAACCTGCACGATGAAGCTAACTGTGTGTTCCGGAAATACCGCTGTCGTATCTGCAAGCGGACAGGACACCTGGCCGGTGTCTGTCTAGCACGGGTGCGTTCCATGCGAACCGTGGAAGAGAGGGCAGAACCAGAAGCAGTAATGAATGTCGAGGACTACCTCGTACTGAATACTGCATTTTTTTGTGACAATAGTCGCCGTAGATACACTGGTAATGTTCTTGTGGGAGGTGGAAATGTTACAATGGAAAATGATACAGATGCGTCTGTTTCTATTGTTTCAGAAAGTGGTTATCATAAGTACTGGCCAGCCCTTGCTTTAAGAAGCTGCTCACTAAAACTGAAAGCTTACGAGGGCGTACCAAAGATTGTGGGGAGGTTAGATGTCCTTGTTGAGCACAATAGCCAAACGATTTCCCTGCCTCATATCGTTGTGCGCACTTCACAAAGATGTGAAACTTTACTGTTAAGCCACGACTGGCTAGAAGCTTTGAACTTAGACTGGTCGAGCGTCTGCGGAGTCAGTGTGGACAAGGTAGCAGGCCTTGTGGAAAACTCTCGGAAGTGTTTGAGCCCGCACTAGGATGAATCTACACGAATAACACGTCTTCCTTACAAAATAACAAGTGCACCGTTCATTTTTCAGGCAGCAATGGATGAGGTTCGCAGCAAGTTAGGAGTGTCCTGCTATCGTGATGATGCTTTTATAGTCGCGAAAACTTTGAAATGCTGCTATTAGAAGGTCGGAAGTGTGTTAACAAGGTATAAAAAAAGAGGAAATAAACTGAAGAAAGAAAAATGCAAGTTCTTTGATACCTCTGTGACGTACCTGTGTCATGTGATTGACGGCAAGGGAATGCGTCCTTCCCCAGACAAAGTATGCAAGCACCAAAACCCAGAAACAAACATGAACTTCGACCATGCCTTGGGCGGATAAATTTCTATGGAAAAATTCCTCCAACCCTTTCAGCAGAACTGAAAACACTGTATGAGCTACTCAGTAATAACGCGAGATGGAAGTGGACAGCTGAAGCAGAAATAACGTTTCAGAAAACAAATAGGTGGCTTACGCCGAACTCCATAATAACATACTACGACCCTTTAAAGTACTTAGGGCTAGACTGCGACGCATCTGCATATGGTGTAGTAGCCGTTCTGTTCCACAAGATAAGTTCTGTCGAGAGGCCAGTCGCTTTCGCATCGAAAAAACTCACAAAAACAGAACAAGGCTACGCCCACATCGAAAAAGAGGCACTCGCCGTTGTGTTCGATCTAAATCAATTTCATAAACATTTGTTCAGGCGGAAGTTTTGCATTTACAGTAATCATCAGTTCTTAGTAGGTCTTTTAGGGCATGACAAGCCGATTCCCGCTATGACCGCGGCCCGTGTTCAGCGCTGGGCATTGTTGGTAGCAGCCTGCAAAAATCAGTAGGTTTATCGAAAGTCTAGAAAGATTGCAAACGCTGACGCACTGTCGCGGCTGCCACTGACAACCCAAGGTGAGGAATCTGACAGCGTTAATTTCTTTTTTCTGGACTTCATGAAGTACCTATCTCTGCTAAGGAAATAAAACGGGAAACACGCAAGGACAACGTTTTATCAAACCGCTCTATTATACACAAACCCGTTGGTCTTCGAGCATTCCAGATGATCTGCTCGTACCGTATTTTGTTCACCGCCATGAACGTTCTGTCGGCCAAGCTTGTGTAACTTGGGGAAACCGCGTATTAGTGCCAGTGTGCCTGTGTGCACAAGTGCTGTCAATGTTACGAGAAGGCCATCTGGGCCCGAATGAAAATGCTGTCGTAAGCCACGTGTGGTGGTCGAGATTAACTAAGAGCATAGAACAAACGGTGAAAGAGTGTCCCACATGCCAGTTATCACAGAACGCGGCACAGAGTGTTCCCTTGTCATCCTGGAGCTGGCCCATGGGTACGTGGGAAAGAGTGCACCTGGGCTTTGCGTATTGTGAAGGACAGTGGTTTTTAGTGCTTGTGGATGCGCATTCTAAGTGGGTGGAAGTGTTTGTGTTGAGGTCAACGACCAGTGAAACGACTGTGAAAAACTGCGTGGTGGGTTTGCTGCATATGGGTTACCAGAAGAGGTAGTGGACTACAATGGCCCGCAGTTTGTTTCTGCATATTTTGATAACTTCTTGACCAGGAATGGCGTTCGGCACAGTAAATCTTCTTATCATCCTGGTTCAAATGGCAGTGCGGATCGCTGTGTGCAGGCAGTGAAAAGAGATCTCTGCGAGCAGATCCAGGACGATCACCGGGAAGGAGAGACAATGTCTATGCAGCCCCGTATTGATCGATTCTTGTTCAGATACAGGAACACCTCCATGAGAACTACAGAGAGAACCACGAACCCGACTGAGCCTGCTGCACCCTGACATTGAGAAAAGAATGGGAAGAAAATTGGATCGTATAAAGCAGTCATCGACACCGACTCGCGAGGGGCCTGCAAAAATATTGCCACCTGGCGGTTTGAAGTAGCGCTTCAAAGACGAAGAAGTTATAGACTCTCGTGGGCTTCGGCTAGCTAGGACTGTGAACACTTGAGCCTGTGCCTCTCAGTTACCGTTTCCCGTGAACCCCTGTCTTAACTGTATGTCTCTGCTCCTCTTGCTGTTTCCCATAAATCCCTGTCTTCGTGACAGTTTTGGTGGAACCGGTGAGTAATTGTCCTCTCAAAGTCGCACACCCCTCTGTGAACCAACGACACCGAGCTTTTGCCTGTGGGCACGCCAGTTGATCGCGTCAGCAGGATAAACCTGGGTGTTCCTCCCAAAAACGAGCTCTTAGAGTCCACTTCAAGAACAAGCCTCCGGCCAGCCACGCAAAGCACTACGTCGGTCATGCAAGGTACTCCTGTTTACCTTCAAAACCCCCGAGTGCCGAAATCGTTCTATGGCACTGCGCATGAGACGTTGAGGACTGGCTAGCTCAGTTGGAACGAGTCGCATCCTTTAATCAGCGGTACCACAACTTAAAGCTACAGAACGCCATTTTCTGCCTGGAAGACCATGCTTTGACATGGTATGAGAGCCGAGAAGGAACATTAACATCATGGCCTCAGTTCCACCATCTTATCATAGATACGTATGTCAGCCTGGATAGGCGCGAACGAGCAGAACGTGCTTTACAATCTCGGATACAGATGCCAAACGAGTCCGTCAGGATGTATGTTTAGGACCGGACGAAACTAGTTCGACGTGCAGATCCCAACATGTCTAAAGACAAAAAGCTGCGCCATCTGATGTGCGGGGTTAAAGAACAGCTTTTTGCTGGTCTTGTGCGTAGCCCACCAACTACAGTTACCTCATTTTTAACAGAGGCGGTCCCGATGGAAAAGATCCTGCACCAGCGCTGGGCTGTCTACGACAGTCCAATCCTCGCTACGACTGCTGCCGAGCCTCTTAAAGCTGCTGTAAGCAATACTGACTACCTCCGAGATCTTATTCGTGCTATTAAACGCGAGGAACTGCGGAAGGTTTGTGGCACGTTCCAACCCAGGGATGACTCTCTCGCACATGTAATCCGCGAAGAGATCCAGCAAGTCACGCAGCCATCTCTACATGTTGCTGAAGCTGGAAGTACCCCTGTTCCTGATTATCCTCGTCTTACTTACGCTGACATTCGCCGACGCCCAGTTCCAGTCCAGGCTCCGTTGTCTACATTACCACCAACCCAGTGCATGCCCGTCCAGCAGCCAACGCAATACATTCCTGTACAACAACCAACGCGGTACGTGCGGCCATCGCGGTCACACATTCGACGAACAGACGTCTGGCGGGTCCCTGGAATCCGCCGCCTTTGTTACCACTGCGAGGATCTTGGTCACATTTTTTGGTGGTGCCCTTATCGGAAACTCGTTTTTTAAGCCAACGCACCTAGACGCACGTTCGGTCAACGCCCTGGTTACATTGGAGACAACCTCGTACAAAAGAGCCTCCGGATTGCACGCCGACAATACAGGTCTTCATCCCCGCGTCGTCCATCCCCTTTAACATCTGGTGACTTCCCGCGAGCACCGCCTGGTCGCTTCTCAAGCCCCCGCCGGGAAAACTGAATAGAGCGACCTCCGGAGGCGGGGCCGCTACATGTCAGCACAAAGAAGTCCCCCCCCCCCCCCCCCCCCCCAATGGAAACAGATATGAGTTTTAGAGCAGAAACAGCAGCATTTGGTTCACGAGACCGGCTATCGCTGGAAATCCCTCTGTGCATCGATGGTCATAACGTCCGCGCTTTAGTGGATACTGGAGAATACTTTTTGATATTGAGTGGGACACTGGCAGCGCATCTTAGGAAGGTTACGATATCATTGCGCAGCACGCAGATACGCATGGCTGGGGGGCATCTAATTACTCCTATAGGACACTGCACGGCTAGAATCCAGATTCGTACGTCAGCGTTTATTGTCAGCTGCGTCATTCTCCGGGAATATTCGTTATTTGATTCTCGGTGTGGATTTCCTGCGGCGATATGGCGCCATCATCGACCTCCGACAGCGAACGGTCTTGTTCTCAACGGAGAAAGCAGCTGCCAGCCCCACCGACGGCCAATGTACGTGCACGCTACGAGTTTTAGCCGAGTGTATTTCAGTGCCTCCCCGCTTCAGCGTGTTTGTGAATGTTGTGTGCGACGGGTACGTGACGGGCCGATAATTGCTGAAGGGAACCGTTCGCTTTTATTTTCTCATGGCATCTGTGCGGCTCGAAGCTTAATTATTCTCAGCAATGGTCACGAACTTCACGAATGAATCTCGCCACCTCTAGCGCTCTACTGCCATCGCTTTCGCCGCACTCAGAAACAGTTTCCGAATGCTTTGCGTCTGACATTATTGATACTCCTGGTGTTCTAGACCACATCGATGTTAGCAGCGACCTTTCTGCCTGTCAACAACGTGACCTGCGTGCCTTACTGCTGGAGTATGTCCCATGCTTCGTCTCAACATTGAAAGTGCGGCA
Organism: Amblyomma maculatum; assembly: GCF_055883805.1. Lineage (NCBI taxonomy): Eukaryota > Metazoa > Arthropoda > Arachnida > Ixodida > Ixodidae > Amblyomma > Amblyomma maculatum. The sequence continues at coordinate 46,880,025 of NC_139351.1, forward strand.
AACTTCTCTCACCAAGCATCGCATCTTAACGTCTGACGATGCCCGACCTATTCGACAGCAGCCATACCGTATTTCGGCCAAAGAAAGTGAGGCAATTCGGACACAAGTCCTGAAAGTGCTCAGTGATGATGTTATTCAGCCGTCTAAAAGTCCGTGGTCGTCGCCAGTCGTGTTGGTTAAGAAAAAAGACGGCATGCTGCGTTTTTGCGTTGATTACAATAAACTGAATGACATCACAAAAAAGATGTATATCCATTGCCCCGTGTCGACGATTCGCTCGACCGACTTAGCAACGCAAAGTTCTTTTCCTCCATCGAGTTAAAATGTGGTTATTGGCAGATAGAAGTTGATCAGCGCGATCGGGAAAAGACTGCCTTTGTGACACCCGATGGCTTATATGAATTTAAAGTATTGCCTTTCGGTCTGTGTTCAGCGCCAGTGACGTTCCAGAGAATGATGGACATCGTACTTGGTGGTCTTAAATGGCAAACTTGTTTGGTTTATTTGGACGACGTCATTGTGTTTTCAGAAACGTTTGACCAACATCTTAAACGGCAGCGAACGGTATTCGACGCTCTTCGCTCGGCCGATTTGACACTCAAACCGGAAAAATGTCACTTTGGATATCAGCAGCCGAAATTTCTCAGTCATGTTGTTTGCGCTGACGGTGTCCGGCCTGATCCTGACAAAACAGCCATTGTAGCCAACTTCCCCATTCCTACCACGAAGAAAGCAGTCCGACGTTTCTTGGGCCTGTGCGTGTACAATCACCGGTTCATAGCTGATTTTGCCAAGACTGCAGAACCTTTGACGCGCCTGACACGGGGTGACGTTCCATATATCTAGTCTTCCGAGCAGCAGAAGGCATTCACCGAGCTGCGCCAACGGCTGCACAACTCTTCCGTTCTTGCACATATCAATGAGGACGCCGCCACCGAAATTCACACTGACGCCAGCAATGTTGGGCTGGTTGCTGTTCTGATCCAGCTCTAGGAAGAAGAGGAAAAATTGATCGCTTATCCCAGCCGCACCCTTTCTCGGGCAGAATCAAACTATTAAACTTTTGAAAAGGAGTGTCTCGCCATCGTTTGGGCCACAATGAAGTTGTGACAGACCATCATCCTTTGTGCCAGGCTGGCTAGTCTCCGAGACCCATCAGGACGTCTTGCACGGTGGAGTCTTCGTATGCAGGAATTTGATTACTCTATCGTTTATAAATATGGACGTAAACATGAAGATACTGACACACTGTCTCGATCACCCGTGGAGTTGGCCCATGACAGTACAAATGAAGACGGCCATTTACTTGGCATTATCAATTCCTCTGATTTAAATGCCCGGCAACGGGCTGATCCAGACCTCAAAATTGTGATCGATCATCTGGAGGGCTTCAATTCTACAGTGTCTCGACTGTTTGCTAAGAACTCGTCATCCTTCTGTACGCGCGATGGAATCCTCTACAAGAAAAGCGCCTGCAACAGTGGCCGAGCCTATCTTCTGGTCATCCCTGCAGATCTCCGCAATGAAATCCTTCATGCTTGCCATGCTGAACCTACCACTGGACACTTGGGCTTTGAACGCACTTTTACCAGAGTGCGCCAGGCCTACTACTGACCCAAACGTGCCGCCAACGTTCATCGATATGTTAGAGGTTGCCGCGAGTGCCACCGACTCAAGACACCGCCATTGAAGCCAGCAGGTTTCCTGCAGCCTATTCACCCGCCGCTAGTACCATTCGACCAAATTGGTATGCACTTTCTCGGCCCTTTTCCTCTATTGTCAGCTGGCAATAAGTGGATTATCGTGGTTAAAGGTTATCTGACACGTTACGCGGAAATTATGGTAGTGCCACATGCAACATCCTCCGAAGTGGCATACTTTTTCATGACGCAGATTGTCCTCCGCCATGGCGCCCATTCATACGCCATCACTGATCGTGGCAAGGCATTTACAGCGTGTCTTCTTGAAGAAGTTTTCCAACTAAGCCAGACATATCACCGAAAGACTACCGCTTATGATCCTCAGTCTAATGGCCTTACCGAGCGACTAAACAAAACATTAGCGGACATGCTCGGCATGTACATAGATGTGCGGCATAAAACATGAGACGAGATATTGCGTTACGTCACATTTGCATATAACGGCCGTCCAAGAAACAACTCAATTCACTCCGTTTCGCCTAGTATACGGATGCGATGTACAGACCATGCTCGACGCTATGCTGCCATGTGCGGCTGACTACCAGCTGGTTACCGCTGACGCAGAAGAATTCACCAACTACGCTGAGGAAGCTCGTCAACTCGCCCGTAATCACATTACAAAACAGCAAGCAACAGATGCACGCCGATATAACGACCGACTTTGCTACGTCGTGTTCCGGCCTGGTGACAAAGTCTGTGTGTGGACACATGTACGGCGCCCAGGCATGTCAGAAAAACTTCTCAATCGTTACTTTGGACCCTACAGAGTGTTGCGTCGGCTCTCAGAAGTTACGTACGAGGTTATTCCAGGCAAAACTGTACCGAGTTGTAGTCGTCAGTGCTCGTCTGACCTAGTGCATGTGCTTCGCATGAAACCGTATTTCACCCTCTGAAAGCCGTATTTACCATCCGAATCAGTTGTTTCTGTGAGCTTGCGTTTTTTTTTTTTAGAGGGGGAATAGTGCCACCTGGCGGTTAGAGGTAGCGCTTGAAAGACGAAGTTGTAAACTCTCGCACGCTTCAGCTAGCTAGGACTTTGGACTCTTGAGCCTGTGCCTCTGTGTTACCGTTTCCCGAGAACCCCTGTCTTGACTGTGCGTCTGTGCCCCGGTTGCCGTTTCCCATAAATCCCTGTCTTCGTGACATATTAAATAGGGGTACATTCCTCTCTTTGCACATTGCATCCTCAAAACAATGACTACCTCGGGGCCTCCGTGTTTCGAATGATTTTATGGGCCTCGTTGTATGGGCTCACATGGGCCTCGAAGGCAATGAAATGGCAGATGTCACCGCCCACGCGTTTTGATACTGATCCCGAGCCTAATCCGGTCCTCACTTTTGTAGAAATTACTGAATTATTTCAATTTGACCATGCATTACCCAAGCCTCTTAACGGCCTTACAAAGGTGGAGGAGCGCACATTCCTCCATCTTTACACCAAAACGCTGCTGTGCCCGGCAGTTTTAAAACACTGATCTTGCCTGTACAGGAAAATGCCCGCACTGTGCAGAGAAGTCTTCGGACATCTTCCACATGGTATGGGAATGCCAGTCAACACCGAACCTCACCCCCAAACCCAACCTCATCCAGGAGGACTGGGAGGCAGCCCTGCTCGGCTGCTCCGACCCGGCAAGCCAGAAGGCCCTTGTCCACCGAGTCCGAGCCGCGGCGGTCGCAAATGCGCTCCTTTAATGAGGAGCCCACGTAGTGATTGCGAGATGTGGCCCCGGCTACCTCAAGCTTCCTCCCTGAAGTAGTTTTTCACACACACAACCGAACCTGCGGATTCTGGAGAGAGTTCAAGGAGGGGGATTGCGTTCTGATAAAGGATCTCCGACCTTTCGCTGAAACTTGGATAGTAGGAATAATCCGCAGGCGGGTAAGCGCCTGCACGTACTTAGTTCTTACGGGAAACGAAGAGCGATACGTTCAAGCTGATGACCTCTGACAGTGTACATTTCAGGACAAGGTGACGTCGAACCACCTTACATTCCCGGCCGGAGGTGATCCGAGCATCCAGCTGCATATGACTCCGCCTGAGGGTACGGGGCTGCGCACCTCTAATGACACGGCAACAAACGAAGGCAACACTTCAGCACTAGACATTCCGCAATCGGGCTCTGTACCTGCACCACAGCCTGCTCCTCAACCACCACCTGATCTCCAGCCTGTTCCTCAAGCGCAATCTACTCTGCAACAGCCACTCCGTCGTAGCCCTCGTAAGACAATGGCCTCAGACCACTATCGGTCATAATAATGACAAATAAAGTGCAGGGGAAGGAATGTTGTGTCATTGCTATGTCACAGCATGCTTGTGTGACTTCACGGGTTAGGTGACAGCGGCCTTAAAAGCAGCTGAACTGATCTTGGTTGTGGTTTTTCGTGGGCCAGATAGCGTCTGAATAAACTCAGGCATATGTCGTGCTCTCTTGTCATGTGTGCTACTTGGTGAAGGCACAACAAAAAGTAGCAACAAACGTTTTACCTCGGCAAAAAGGGTCCCAGTAGATTAAATTTCTTTCCTGGCAAATACGCCGCTGATCTTTGCTTGCTTGCGGTTTGGAAGCAACATCTGCCCTAATGTTTCGTGCGTTTTTTCTTCATGTGTTCCGGCAAACTTTAGCAGCAGATTAAGAGAACTCATAATTTGATCCGATGTTGGCATGCCGTACCGCTTCTGATATCGGGTCGACTTGCCGGCTTTCTACCACTGGCGAAATCGCGTGAATAAAATTAATATAACTCGCGTATCAAACCACGCAGTTTAGCAACAGCTGGACGTAGTTGCTGCACGATGTTATCGTTGGCTTGCAGTAAATACATTTAAAACGGCTTGTGCTAAACAGACCAAAATAGACTTTGCCACCATAATTTGTCAGCAAAAAGTTCTTTAAATCGCAGCGGATAACGAAATCATTTTCGTTATATCTAGTTTCTCAAAGCATTCACCATATGGGCATCTGAGGGGAATCGGGATGGCTTCGTTAAATAGGGACTTTCGCTAAAACGGGTTTTGTTAAATTGAGTTTTAACTGTATTCGGTTGCCGTAACTACACTGGCCTCGGCAGGCTGATATAATTCGGGTGAAGTAATTTAGAAGTATAACGGGAAAGCACAAACGCTCCCGTCACGGATCCTCTTGATGATTTTCATTCGCGTGTGCATACTCCTCCTCAACATGCGCAAGTCTGGCGCTTCCTACTTTAGAGCGCCATAATTACACTCAAGTGGGTACTGCCCCGGAAGGAGACTGCAGCCATGAAATTAGGAGACGCCTGCTTCTGGAAAAGGGAGCCATGGTTAGCCTTAACCGCCTAGTAAAGAGCAGATACATTAGTCTGCCAACTAAGATCCGTGTAATTCGTGCTATGATCTTTCCAGTTGTGATGTATGGATACGAGAGTTGGACTGTGAAGAAGGCTGACCGCCGAAGTATTGACGCATTTAAATTGTGGTGCTGGCGGAAACTCTTGAGATTTCCTTAAACTGCCAGAAGATCAAATCAGTCGATATTGTGGGCCATAAACCTTGACTGCTCATTGGAGGGTCAAATTCTAAAGTTAAAGCTCAGCTACTTTGGTCATCTGATGAGAAGAGAGGAGTCGATGGAGAAAGATTTGATGCTGGGAAAGGTTGAGGGTCGCCAGAGAAGGGGTAGGCAGCGAACGCGATGGTTAGATGGCATCCTCGAGGCACTGCAGATGAAGTTATGTGATCTTAGGAACTGCCACCACAACAACAGGGGTGACCGAATGTTACATCCAACACAACGAGCGTTCCGTCGAACGCATCACAGTTCACCGACGTTCTAACGTAATAGTAATTATTGGTTCACAGGAAAGGAAAGACACAATATCTGTCACACGTGTTTCTGTGGGCACCTGACCCGCGCCGTAAGAATTCACTTTTATGCCATGAGCATGCGATGCCGATAGGCGCTTTCCTGCTCCACTCGATAAGCTCTCTGCAGCGGCGCGCACATGCACATTGCGGGACCTGCCCTTCTTTCCGCTTCAGCGCGCATCCGCTGTGGTGGCACTAACCTCTTCCTTCTCTTACGTAGCGAGCAAAGCCTGCAGCGAAATATATGGAGCACCTGTGGCAAAACCCTGTATTGGCGCATGCGCAATGCCGCTCTTTTTCAGGCAGCGCGATGTGCGAAGGGTAGAATAGTGTAGCTTTCACTACAGAACATAAATGACTAAAACAGCTTTCTTCAGTCATTGCGACAAAAGATTTCACTACAAGGCCTGCTTCGAATGCTCACTACTAGGATATTGTAGAACGAGTTGCTAGTGCGACGTGCCCAATGACAGTATGACAATATGACAAAACGAGAAATTGAAGTAAAATGTTTGTAAATACGACCTCTGAGGTTCGCCTAGCCAGGTGCATATATACTCCTCTTGAATCGACGCGTCGCATTTTTTCCGACCTGGAAATGGTTAGTATTAAAAATACTGGAATTGAAGCCAAAACATACGTTCAGGCTTCCTGCGTCTTGTTTAGCTGTGATAATGGATGCTAATAAATGACAAAGCAGAGTGGCGTTTTCGAGCGCTACTGCTCATAACCAAATCTCATGTGGCTATTGGGGGTTTTCATTTATATGCAAATTGTTCATCTATTACAGGAATGTAGTCCTCAAGAAACTGGAACCTGCGGCCCTGATTGCAGCTGCGAGGCTACGAGAGAGGAATCTACGAAGGGATTCTGTATAAGTGCTGAATATTACGAGGAATATGAGGAAGGATTGCCTCTTTCTGACGACATATCTGCGCCCCAATCTTCGCTTAAATTAGGAGAGCTGGATCATGCATCAGCAGCCTCTAGACCTATGCCAGTTCCATCACAACCAACCTCTTTTCAAGTTCCAGCCAGTTCGCATGTAGGGGGCATTAACAAGCCAACCGAGGAATTTAATCCCAGTATTCCGCATGCTGGCATTTCTAGTATTCCTAGCGCCAGCACGGCCGGTATACCTGCAGGCGGCATGCTCGGAGGTGGCTTACCTAGAGCAAGTGTCCACGGTAAGGGCAGCGTGCCCGGAAGCCCAATCCCTGGAATGCCGCATGGTGGGATGTCGGGCATGACTGGAGGTAGAACACCTGGCATGTTTCCAGGTGATGGTGCCCAGGAGTCCATGTACGACATGTACGATGACTATGCGTACGATGATGCTACGTCGTCCAGGCTTGGAGGCAGTATGAGCCCTTACGGAAGTGCGGGACAATTTTCACCAGCAAACGATCCAGTTAGTCAAATGGGAGGGCCCGCGGGAATCGCAACAATGGTAATTGGAACTGTAGGGCAAGCTGGAGCTCAGATTGCGAATATATATGCTATGAATGCAATGAATAAAAGAATGATGAGTTCCTACCAAGGGGGGATGGATTACGGTTACGATTACTCAATGATGCAACCAGGGCCATTTCCTCCGCCATCGCCACTGCCACCTCCAGCTGATTCACCGCAGAGGAGACCAGCAGTAACTCCGGCCTCTCCAAACAATCTTGAATCACAAAACAGAGGAGGCTCAGAAACATCAAAATGGGATATAGTGCGGGAAAGTCTTCCATCGCCGGCTCCTTCCCATCGCCCTGGAACCTCGAGCTCCACCGGGGGTAACGTGGCGTCAGGGCCTCTGGCATCATCTACTACTTCGTCTGGGGCGTCAGTACCATCACGCACTCCCCCGTCTCCACCCCCACGGTCTTCAAGCCTGACAGCACCATCAGGAAAGCCATCCTCCGGTAGTCTGCGTAGACCATCATTTCTTTCACGCACCCGGCCTGCTGGCGTGAACGCTCCGTCAGGAAAAGTGTCGAGATTTGGTGGGCTACGAAAGCGCTTATTCAGACGACCAAATTTAGGCTTTAAACGCCCAAGCTTCCTACGCAGAAAACCTTCCACTTCTGGCTCGCAAAAATCTTTTTTCTCAGGATTTTCTCTAAGTAAAAAGCGTTCACCTTCACTATCGTCGCGACCATCTTCGAAAGGATCACTGCTATCAAAATTGAAAATCGGTTAAAATAAATACGTCTAAAACATACAGTAAAGTTTCCTTATTTACAAATGCAAACCACTAACGACAAATCAAAATGAAAAGAAAAATCACTTCGTGGCGCAATGCGATGATTTGTTACACCTGTGCCACATGAACACTTTCGATCGTCATTGAACTCAATCTACATTGAATTTTTCAAGCAAGCTTAAAACATCCGGGGCTACGCTGGCGCTTTGAATTACTACTGAGAAGTGATGCCTAGCCTCTTTTGCATTTTGAAAACACTTTTGTGTTAATATTCGTGGCATTATTGCATTCATTCTTTTATTCTCAGAGCTCGGTGATGACTAGAAAGTCTACGCCTGCTCTCCAACGTGCTTGAACACTCCATCGCTTGAGGAAGCGGCTTCGAGCCAAGCAGGCTCCGGCTCGGTTGCATTTGAAAGTTTGAACGTGACAACCTCGATCTGCATTGAGATGAATGCAGATCGAGTTTAGTGAGAATCGAAAGTGCTCATGTGACCGAGGTATTGTTCAGCAGAACACTCTAAAAGCACATCAACAAAACTGCACCCCATTCAGGTGAGTAGCCCTTCATTTAAGCAGAAGCTAATTTATTGTGAAGTGTAGGCGACAAACCTCGAACTGCAGAAGTTCTTTTTGGTGGCCACTTATCTCATTATGTAGATTTTTGCTGATAAAACCACTGTTCTTATCAAAACCTTTACCAGTACTTCACCGTATTGAAGCCTACCGATGCGCATATCTATTGCAGCGGTATCTTGAGTAACATGTTGCTCATGGTTATCTGTGTGGCAAAATCGACTAGTAAAAGGCGCAAATAAACCTCCTTTTGAATAAAGCAGATATTTGGACGACTTGAAGATTAGTCACAGCGCCCCAAAGATGAGATGAAACGTGAAGGGAGAAAAGGCGAAGCAGGTGAATGACCAAGCGCTGAATATCATGTGGGTATATTGCATAAATAAAAACAATGATGCTGTGGAAGCAATTGTCATAGCTCGAACCTTATAGAAAAACACATGGTAAGATATATGTCCTAAGTTCCTATCAGAGAGCAAAAAGGCAGCGCAGCTGGCCTATAGCAGTGGTAATAAATTATGGTGTTGATTACGGCGCGAGAAAATGTGTGAATCCGGCAGCCATGGATGCGGGTGTTACTATAATTTCTCTTTGTGGCAAGCCTTCTGAAATCGTACTTATGTACTTTATTCTATTAACCTAGTCTTAACCAGCGCTTTGTCGCGTTATACCTTCGGCTTGCACAGAAGAAAACACTTCGCAGACAGTTTTGGTCCATTACCCCTTTCCCAAGCATTTCCCCCACAAGAGTCGCGCACCATGGGCGGGGGGCAAAGTCCATCCCTGGTACCACCTGGTAAGGCGGTGCCAGGCGGTAACTCCCGAATGAGAGGAACAGGCTCTATTCGAGACCATGAGGGGAACATATGGGCATTTGTCGCACGCGCCCGATTTTGATTGTCCGATGGGGGAAGGAATCACTGATCTATCGGCTCAGAATTTCGGCTCATGATCTTTACCCATGCATTTCACCTCAGAAGCGCCGAGAACCAGGCCGGGTGCAATCTTGTACTCACTAAAAACCGGTGGCCACACGCGGCACCAGGAGTCGAACTTATTAGACTTCCTGAATGTTAAGCGGGTGCTCTGCTAAGAGTGAGAGTCTAATAGAACATTCCTGCCCTAATATAAAAGAATGATATTGTTGTGGGACGCTGTGCCCGCCTAGAGATAGACACAGAAGAACGGAGGACACCAGGCAAACACCACTTGCCGCGGCGCTCTTCTTTTGTTCTCTAACCCTCGCGCTGGCGCCGCGCGCTCGTCTCGAGCTCGTCCCGCGCCTCTTCTTTTTCTGGCGCAGCGCTCCTCGGCGCGCGCCGTAACTTCTTTCCACCAGGGGGGGGGGGGGGGGGGGGGAAGAAAGTGTCGGTGAGCTGCTGCAGGCGCTCCACTTATGAGGCCCCATTTCGTGGGGAAGGCAATGAGGCAGCAGGCGACGACATAGTGGTGATGACCCGGTATCTAAGTCGGAGTCAATGCTGGCGCCGTTGACATATCGCTTCATGTTTGACACATGCTCCGGGAAAATGTGGTGCACACCGCATGGTCGATGCTCGGGGAGGTCTTCGAGGCGGTATGTCACGGGGCCGAGCCGTTCAACGACACGGTAAGGGCCGCGGTATCGGGGCATGAGCTTCGTGGCACGGCCAGTCGCGCGGATGGTGCGGCGAACGAGGACCAATTCACCGAACCCAAAGGAGGGAAGTAGTGGTGCTGCCGCATTGGCCACTTGCACACGCGCATGAACCGTGAGACGGTTGCGCTGAGCGTCGAGGTGGGCGTAATGAAGTCGTTGGGCGGAGTCAGCTGGTGACGCAGTCTGATGAGGAAGGCCCAACTGCGCGTCGAGAGGGATGGAGGGTGTTCTGCCGTAGACGACTGAGAACGGCGTGACATGCGTTGTTTCTTGCCTCGCAGTGTTGAGTGCAAAAGCTGCCCAGAAACAAAACGATCCCAGTTTCTGTGGGACGGAGCCACGTAGGAGACGAGTATATCCGTGAGGGTGCGGTTAACACGCTCCACGAGGCCATTTCTCTGGGAATGATTGACGGATGTAGTGGAATGCGCAGTGCCGAAGGAGCGGAGGGCTCGCTCAAATTCATGGGACATAAAGCAGCTCCCATGGTCCGTGATGAGGCGTCGGGGCACACCATGCCGATGAACGAGATGCTGTTCCACAAACAAAACGGCATGAGCGGAAGAGGTGCCTGGAATGGGCAGTGCTTCGACCCACTTGGAAAAGTAGTCGATCGCAACCAGAATATACCTGTTTCCGGCGGGCGTCTTCGGGAATGGGCCTAAATGGTTTAGTCCAACCAGTTTGAAAGGTGAACTCGGCGGCGAAAAAGCCTGCGGGGGTGGGTTGGTTATTCGTGTGAAAATGTCCGGTATTGGCACGTCTGGCAGGATGCAACGTGTTCCTTGACGTCTCTGGACATATAAGGCCATCAAAAGCGCCCAAACACTCGTGCGTAGGTCTTGCCGCGACCAAGGTGACCAGCTCTGGGAGCGTCGTGTAGGCCGTGGAAGACTTGCGACCGCAGTGTTGCTTCCACCACTGGCAACCACACGGGTGGTCGACCACGGAGCCGCCACACATGACACAAGAGATTATCTTTAATTCGATAGACCCGGCGCAGTTTACGGGGACTTGCGCCGGCGGCGGTGCCAAGGGATTAGAATATGGCTGAAATATCAGAATCTTGCCTTTGTGCAGTCCTGAAATCTGTCAAAACCGTCACGGGACAAGGGTGGCGAGAAAGGAAATCGGCATCTTGATGGGCACAACCGCGCCGATGCACTATGGTGAAATCGTACTCTTGAAGTTGCAGTGACCAGCGTGCAAACTTGGCATTTAAGTGTTTGGCAGACTGCAGCCAAGTGTGAGCGCTATTGTCCGTGACCATGTTAAAATGACGGCCGTACAGGTAGGGACGGAACTTCTCGATGGCCCAGACAACAGCGAGGCACTCGAGTTCCGAAGAGTGGCGGCTTTCTACGTCGGAAAGCTGGCGGCTGGCATAAGCTAGAACTTTGTGGTCGCCAGACTCGTCTTCCTGCAGAAGGACAGCGCCGAGCCCATCTTGGCTGGCATCCGTGTGAAGGACGATGGGGGCCGATTCGTCGTAGTGGGCCAATGTGGTAGGCTTGAGGAGGGAGTGCTTGACGTCAAGGAACGCGAGCTGTTGGACCGGCGTCCAACTCCCCGCTGCATTCTTCTTCAGCAGGGCGGTCAACGGAGCGCTTCGCTTGGCAAAGTCCGGAATGAAACGACGGAAATACAAAGCAAATTCAAGGAAACCTTTGAACTCCTTAGAGGTGGTGGGAGTTTCGTAATCGCAAGCGCTTTTAGTTTTTCAGGGCCGGGACGGATGCCATGCAGGCTCACAACGTGACCCAAGTACGTCACCTCTGCAAAACCGAAGAAAGATTTCTTTGGTTTTAAGTGAAACCCAGCAGAGGTAAGGGCTTCGAGGACGAGTTTGAGTCGCGTTTCGTGTGCTTCAAACGTAGCCGCGTAGTCTATTACGTCGTCCAAGTAGACCAATTCCATAGTCCCCTTCATATTGCCTAAGACGCGGTCCATGCGGCGCTGAAAGCTAGCTGGAGCATTCGAGAGACTGAAGGGCATTCGGTTGAACTGAAGGCCGTCAGGAGTCACGAAAGGCGTCTTTTCTGCATCATCGGGGTGAACAGGCAACTGCCAGTAGCCCGAGAGCAGATGTAGGGTGGAAAAATAACGGACCCCCTTCAGCCGATCAAGTGCATCGTCGAGGCGGGGAAGAGGGTACACGTCGAGGTGAGTAATAGCATTTAACTTGCGATAATCAACGCAGAAGCGGAGTGTTCCATCCTTCTTGCGCAGAAGGACTACAGGGGAGGACCGAGGGCTACAAGACGGGGCAATGATTCCCTGGTCAAGCATGTCGCATACGTGCTGCTGGATGACTCTCCGTTCGGCTGGCGATACACGGCGAGGTTGGTGATGAATGGGCCCGCGGTTTTCGGTGTTGATCCGGTGTTGGGCCCAGGAAGTGCACCCGAGTTCACCGTCGCTTAGAGCAAAGCAACTGCGATGTTCGAGCAGCAAGGCCTTGAGAGAGGCAAGCTTCGCGTCAGTGAGGGTGGGGCCAAAGTTAAATGTTTTCCATGGTAGGACCGCCGGCGCTGGAGGGTGCTGAGGCGGTGCTTCAGGTTGCAGAGACGCAACCGGTGATCCAGAGTTAAGGATTGAGGCTGTACCCAATTGAGTGTCAGGAGCCAGCACGAGAGGTGCGCGGCTGATGTTAAGCATAAATACGTGGGCCTCTCCTTTGAGCACACGCAGAAGGCTTCGAGGGGAGGTCATCTCACGGGCTGGAGCTGAACACCGGATGGGTTCGAAAAGCACGTCCGCTGTGATCGGACTGTCAAACTTGTCATACACCCACATTGCCGCACCCGGTGGCAGAGTCACGGCGGACGCTACAGTCACGGTAGTGACGTAGATCGGCTTGACGCGACGTGGCCACTTCGTTGCGAGGTAACGCACAGATTTGGAGGCACGCTTGGTCGTCGACACCAGGGACTGCCACAGGGCGACACCGAGACTGGAAATCCGGCTAAGCCAACCCGGCTCACGCAGAGTTCTGTTGTAGGAAAATTAAGGACGACTCCGGCATGCTGGCACCACCCGCACCCGAGGACCACTGGCCAAATAGGGCTGTCTGCTACAACAAACTCGGTGGAGAGGGTCTTTCCGAGCGCTGTCAGATTGACGATGACACGTCCGACTTGCTCCACCGGGGCGCCGTTAAAAGCTAAGAGCCGGGTTTTGGCAGCTGGAAGAAGCCGATGGGACTCGCTAACAATAAACAATTTGTCCAGCACATTCACAGCCGCTCCGGTGTCGACCAAGGCCTCTACGTGCCGGTCAAGCAGAGCGACGTCGACGAGTTATCGAAGCCGATGAAAGGAGGGGACAAGGAGAACGAAGGAGTGTGGGGACGGACTTTATTCGGCGGAACGGTACCCCCTGAGTTCCGCCAAATCGTTTTCCGACCTCGGAAGGCTAGCACAGCCCTTCGCGTAGTGCCCCCTCAGGCCGCAGCGGAAGCAGGTCGTGCGGGTGTCGTTACGCCCGCGTCGGTTAGAGGCCACTGTAGGGACTGCCAATCGAGGAGTCTGCACCGAGACGGTGCGCGCGGCAGACGGTGACGACCCCCGCGTGGCCAACAAAGTCAATTCCGCCTCGTTGGCGAGCGCCATGGCGGCGCGGACGGACTAAGGACGCCCAACACACATAAGGAAATGGTTATTTATCGCGTATTGTTCAGCGGAAACCTCCACGTGGGGCTTACGCACGCCTCTTGTGACTCCTTTATACCCTGCTGGCCAGAATGATTTGCTCTTGCAGGTAGCATCGCACGGCATGGTAAGCTTTTCGGTGTGCAGAAAATTCGGCGTCCTTATAAATGAAAGCAATACGATCAAAACGTGGTTGGTTAAAATGGTGGGTATCATAAATACAAAACAGCTTGCACCGCACTCTAAATTTAAACAAATTTAACGTTTCTCGCGATCAGCCATCCTGATTGAAAATTGTTACACGCTTAGCTTGAAACAACTTTGACTAAGCCGGCTTTGCATACTAATAAAACCTTTTGTTTCCACTTAAATGCTGCTTTTAAAGCAATTTGGGGCGATTACGAACCAAAAATGGGTGTAGTGCGCAGTAGTTACTCAGAGTTTGGAAGCTCATTTTGGTGTCAGGTGCCTCTCGCTGCTTCCGACACCCAGTATCTCTTCAGCGCTGTTCAGTACTCTTCCTGCTTCGCATTTCCCTGCCCCTCACAAAGTGCTTCATGCATACGACTGTCTGCCACAGAGTCGGCAGCTGTGGGCTCTATAGGCCGAAGGTCGGGGTGGTTCTGTCGCTAGACGACATCAATATTTCAAACCGTTTGCCGTCTCGATGGTTAAAAATGCACAATAGATCATTCATTACTGCCGCTAGGTCGCGCCGGTTACCTTAGCGATGGGAAGGAGGACTCGCAATTTGAGTCACATTTTTGAATGAAGTTTCTTATTTTCCGGTAATAAGCTAGAGGTCAAATTTTTGTTTTTGTCTTCTGAAACATTGCGTGCGCTATTGCAATACTCTCTAAAGCTAACCTTGAGCCCACCCTTAGCTTCAGATGCGATGATTAGCTTCGACAGCGCTAAGCTTATGTTCTTGCAGCTCGCCTAGCTGCGGGAGCAGATGAAGTATTTCCGCTTGTTGCGTCGGATGATTGATCGAAAATTACGGGCTGGAACTGTTTTGCAACACTTTAATTCTACACGCGATTCATAATAGGAAAGCATCGCTGTGAGTGGCGTGGTCAACGCGTACAAGTTATCGTGCGGTTTGCATTTTAGAGCAGCAGCCGCCAACCATACCGCGCCAATACTGGCAACAATGGCACCCAACCCGAATATCAGAGACAGAAAGAGAGAGAGAGCTTTGGCGGCATTTCCAGACGCCGTTTCTTTGAAGCCCATGCTGCAGCTGCACTGCTGAACGGGGCTGCAAATTATGTGGCGTGTCCGGCGAACGGTCGGCGAGGAACATCTAGCAGCACGCATAACGGCCGGCTCCGGCATGTTACCTTTTCTCCACGTTCCCTGCGGGCCATAGCCCTTTTTTCTGACCTTTACAGCCGGCTCGCCGGGTCGACTTGTGCGACGTTTTCAAGAAACGTCCGCGTTACAGAGCAAATTCTGATTCCTTTGATAATGCGACCACTTCTTCCTCCGAAGCCTTGTTCTAAGCTTCTGCGCGCTGAAGAACGACCTTTGTGAGTGGATTCTAGATTGAGACTGCACGTATGAGCATGACAGTGGCTGTGGAGTACAATTTGAGCAGGCGCGTGTGTCCCTTGGTGTCATTTTCGTTTGGTTTATTGATGTATGCGCTTTATCTTCAGCAAATGGAAGGGCTGTAAGTGAATATCCAAACCCCGAATGATGGACTAAACATAATAAGATTAGGTTTTATAATTTGCTCTAACCATGTATTCTGCAGGATTTGGAGATAACCAGGAATTACCATGTAAGCTAGAATTAGTCTACCTTTGACCTACGAAAAACTCAGATTTACGCGTTGAGAGACAAGACGGACAATGACATTAAGAATATGAAGATTACAGGACAATAAACAGAGAAACTCTGCACTGATCTTTACAGTACCCGAATTAAGCAGGACAATAATGAGATTCACAGTAGTAGAAGAATACTGATGATTAGTGAGATATAAACTGCCCACTCTGTATACTGAATGTTTCATGATGTTAAAAGTGCCGGAACTTGGAATATTGCCAACATTGTCTTAAGCGCTTAGAAAGGAGACATCAAGGGCCTGAAAATTTAGTCAGTGCGCGTATTATTCATTTCATACAACACATACAATAAAGTGAGAGCTAATAGAATTAATGCTGCCAAACTTTAGAAAACCAAGAGATCAAGCTCGCTTACCGAACCAAAGTACTACCATGGATCATATATATCTATGCTATCAACGAGGTGATAGAAACTTGTTCTGAATATAACCAAAAGCTATACAGGACACACTTCATTGTGAGACATCATTTGACTTGTTGAATCCGCAGCAGTAACGCTGGCGTTCCGAAATAAGTTTGTAGATGAGCTACACAGCAATGTACTGTAAGACATCTATAGTGGCTGCACAGCAAGCATAGTGCCGCGAAAAATTCAAAACTTTATTTCTCCTTCTTCTACAGCCGCTCGCATGGAGCCTTGTCACTGCCATTCCAGTGCACAAATCGATAACGTATGCTTTGTTTTGTTTATTTCTCTTCTATCGAGAAGTAGCCTTATCTTTTTTTGTCTCGCAATATGCGCCAGTCATTCACGTGTGTTTATACAATGTTGCAGGGCATGCTAGTCACTTGAGCAGTGTTTTTTATCTTTCTGCGGTGCCTTTAAACTGAGCACTGACACCTGAAACGGGCACCCTTAGTTCGACGATCGCTGCTGCTTTCGCCGCCGCAGCTTTCTTAGTTCTTTTGCGGGAGCAAGTCAGCTCATTAAAGAGTTTCTTTAGTGCACTCCCAGACTTTTAATTTGTCATCGCGCTTGTCAGCACTACGTGACATCTGATGGAGGTGCTGCCGTTCGTGTCCCGGTTACCCCTTTAAGCCAAGATCAAAGACGAGTTCTTGTCGTCCTGGGGGATCAGCCTATAGGTGACCGTGCCAGCCGTCGACTTCAAGGACTGCAGCTAGAACACGGTCAGCTGTCGGATCATGTTCGACTCCGGAAGATAGTCCTAACTTCGACAATGGCGCAGGCTGTATCGGTTGTCATCCAGCAGCACCGAAAGCCGCCCATATTCTACGGAAACCCGGGACAAAATCCAGAGTACTGGCTACACCAGTATGAACGAGTTGCCTTTTTTAGCAATTGAGGCGTCTTGAAACTCCGAAACGTGGTCATCGCTCCTAATGGAACAGCGCGGGTGTAATATGAAAAACAAGCCTTCGCTAACGACGTGGGAGGACTTCACTAAGTTGATAAGCGTATTAGGAGAAGAGCGGAACCCCTTCTTCAGTCGAAACCCCAGCTTTGGACTGAAGGTGCCTGGCAATCCAAACATGACTGAAGGTGAGAAATTCAAATTGTTGATGCGAGGCGTCAAAGAATATGTTTTTGTATGCCCAGTGAGAAACCTACCCAACCATAAACGAATTCAAAAAGGAAGCGTCCTCTGTAGAGCGGACCCTAGAAGCCCGTACTCGACACTACAACGGCCTCTTCAAATGTTCTCTTCAAGGAACTGCGATGCCAGTGCTACAGGCGTAGATAACCTCCAAGAGATTATACGCGAAGTCGTTCGAGAAGAACTGCGGCGGTTGCTGCTATCATCCCAGCAGCCCCAGGTTGCGACGCTCGCGCACGTCGTACGTAAAGAAGTCCAGCAAATACTCGGGGTTCCTCAAAAGACGGCTCTGACAGTCCCAGGACAGGAAGCAACAGCGATGAACTATGCTGCTGCATTACGTCATCCTGCTCGTCGAAGTGACGTTCCAAGCCCGAGCCGCCATCGTTCTGCTCCCGAAAGCTTACCTTGCCCCCACCCCCCCAACCGAACATACGAACGACCCTCAAGCCCCAGGAAATGCAATGCCTGGTGGATATCTAACAACCGACCAATCTGCCTCCATTGTAGTGAGGCTGAACACATCCTTCGTCACAGTCCGTATAGGCGTATAGGCCTTCGTGGTTTCGCAATCGATGCCCCAAGATTCCGTCCTGACTAGCGACCTTAGGAAATCGACGACTTCCTACGGAGGGGAGCACCTGCGCGCCAAGTCGCCTTTCACGATCACTATCGCTGTACAGGGCCGCTTAGCATCGCCAGGCCGAAACGATAATGAAAGTGTGCGAGGAACGTTACAGCTGTCCCCGTTGGGGAAACTGTAGGTAGCAACCTTTGGCGGTGAGGTTGCTTCACGGCGAAACCGTGAAGATCCGCCGCCTCTGACGATGAGTGACGACGACGCCTCTTTTACGCAGATGCTACTTACCAAGATGTTCTAGACAATGACGTGTCCAGACATGAAAGTGACACCACCGAACAGCGACATCACGAAGGCTTGCCCCAGCCAAGTCTATGGCTAACAGCAAAGCTGATATCGAACCCTGAAGCCTACATGCAATACGAGGACACGAACAAGTGACCTTGAAGTTGCTGTCGACAGTCGCAGGATTACCGCCTCGGTTGACACCGGAGCGGACTATTCAGTCATCAGTGGAGCGTTCGCCACCCAGTTCAAGAAAGTGACGACCACTTCGGAAGACCCGCGAATCCGCACCGCTGGTGGTAACCTTATTACGCCATCCGGTCGATGCACCGCAAGAGTGAGAGTAAATGAACGCACTTACCTTACCGGCTTTGTGGTCCTGCAGAAGTGTTCCCACGACGTGATTTTAGCCATGGATTTTCTGAACGATCATCACCCTGCAATCAATCCAAGCCAATCAAGCTGTCGACGGACTAAGCCATACCGTTTACGCGACTCCGACTCAAAACGTCGCTCTAAACGTCCTCGATGAGGAATTGCCCGTGCCGCTATGATCAAACGTCGTAGTCTGCGTGGGTAGCACAGACATCGAAGCCGCTGAAGGCGGCGTCGAAATAAACATCCAGTTGCTCTTGGAACGACGTCTGGGCTTCGAAAGAAGCATCGCCAACTTCCGGAGAGGTCAAGCTCCGATGCTGGTGAAAAACTTCACGGTAGTATACAGGCATCTGAACAAGGGCACTACGATCGCTTTCCTCGACGAGTTAGCGGACACCTGAAATATCTTCGCCCATCCCAGCCAACCTGAAGACGATGCCCCCAAATGAGAAAAGCAGCCCACGTTCGACATCAACGCAGTATTACCATTACCCCAAGACAGACAAGATCGGATTCGAACTCTTCTTGAAAGCTACAGCGCGTGCTTTTCTTCAGCATTGAAGGCGCGATAAACGCCGTTAGCACGGAAAAACATGCTGGACAGATATGTAAAAGCCCCTACCGTGTATTGCCACGAAAACACCTGACAATACGTAGTCAAGTTGTAGAAATGCTTCGTGATGACGTTATCCAGCCATTGATGAGGCCCTGGCAGCACCAGACATTTTGGTGAAAAACAAAGTACGTTTCAGCATCGATTACCGTCGCCTAAACAGCATAACAAAGAAGGAAGTGTACCGTCTTTCTCGCGTCGATGACACATTTGGCCGGCTCTGCAATGCAAGGTACTTCTCATGGATGGACCTGAAGAGCGGCTATTGGAAACATGAGGTCGACGAGAGAGATCCATAAAATGACGCATTTATCACAACTGACAGCCTATTCGAGTTCAATGTGATGTTATTTGACCTTCGCTCAACACGTTTCAATGAGTAATGGGCAAAGTCCTGTCTTCCGTGAAGTGGCAGATTTGTTTAGTATACTTGGACGACATCGTTGTCTTCTCGTCAAACTTTGAATGCCACCTGAAACGGCTGCAGCCAGTTCTGGATGCATCAAGCAATTGGGACCAGTGCGAAAATCAGAGAACTTCCACTGCATCTACCAGGAACTGTGGGTCCTAAGTCACACTGTTAGCAAGGTTGGTGATCGCCCGGACAGGGAAGAGAAAGTTTTGATCACACAATGTCTACCGCCTACCGACAAGAAAGCTGTGCGCAGATTTGTTGGGCTGTGCGCTTACTATCGACGATTTGTCAGGAACTTTACGCACATATAACTGAATCGTTGACAGAGCTTAAGGAGGAGGACGCACCTTATAAATGAGAAGATATACAAGAAGAGGCGTTCGATTAACTTAACCGCCACCGAATGAAAACGCCAAGACCGAATTTCATACCGACGCGAGCAGTGCGGGCCTAGTCATCGTTCTTGTTTAGATGAGTGCCGGATAGGAGAACGTAATCGCCTACACTAGCAGGTCGCTCTCAAAAGCCGAAGGTGGTTACTCGATGACCGAGAAGGATTGTCTCGCAATCATCTACACCACTTCTAAGTTCCGTTCATGGCTATACGATCGACTATTTAAGGTGGGAGGCGATCGCAATGTACTGTGCGTTCCTGATGGAGCCTACAACTTCAAGACTCTGACGAAATTGTAGTCTAATATCGGGCCGCAAGCATTTCGACTCAGACTGCTTATCCCGTCCTCCCGTCAACGCTCCCGCGAAAGACGATGACGGCTACGCCTTTCTGGTACCGGTAAGCGCCAGCAGTTTTGCATAACAGCAGCAATCAGATCCAAAGCTAAAGACCTAGTCAATTACTTCGAAGGCAAGACTGCTTCCCCTCCTGCTCTCTTTAGGCGTCAGTTGTCGCGTTCGCCATAAGCAATGACTTCTTCGTAAAAAATAATTTCGCTCCCAACAAGACCACGTCGTTTCGGTTTGTGCCTAAAAGCCTCAGGCAGGACATTCGTCATGCGTTGCACGAAGAGCCAATACGAGGGCATCCTGGGCGTTCCTTCATGTTGCATCAAACCCCGGAGAAAAAGTACTGGCCTCGACTGCCTGCACACGTTGCCCATTGTGTGAAAACGTGCCGTGAGTGCCAGCGACGCAAGACGCCGCCGATCTGACCAGCTGGGCTACTGAACCCGATAGCGCCACCAACCCTACACTTTCAGCAAATTGAAATGGATCTACTCGGCTCCTTTCCATCTTCATCTATGGATAACAAGTGGATCATCGTGGCCATCGAATACATCACCCGCTACGCCGAGGGAAGAGCACCGCCCAATGATACCGCGGCAGAAGTCGCGAAGTTTTTTGTCGAAAACATTCTCTCTCGAAACGGTGCTTCGGAAGTACTTATCACGGACAGGGGAACAGCATTTACGGCTGAGCTGACGCAAGCCATCCTGTGTTGGTATCACGAGTTTGCGTCGATATTGTGAGTGCAGCTATCTCCCCGTCCTCGAGAAACCTGATTGGTGGAAACGCTGGAAAATGATCTTGCCTCCTCTCCCGGTTCTGCAGTGGCAACACCCAGTTGCGGCACTTCGACCAATCATATGACTCGAGGTCACGTGAGATAGCGACACTTCGATAACGACGTAAACTCTGAATTTGGGCCCTGTAGTACAGTCATACAAGCCATCAACGAAAACTGCGTACCATCCTCAGACAAGTGGTCTTACGGAGCGGCTCAACAAAAGATTGCGAACATGATTGCAATGTACGTTGACGCCGAACACAAGACATGGGATGGCATTCTACCCTACGTCATATTCGCTCATAACAGCGTCGTTCAGGAGACAACCAAGTCGACCCCGTTCAGTCTTGTGTACGGCAGGGAGCCCACGATGACGCTCGACGCAATGTTGCCGCATGTAACCAACGAGGAGAAGCTGGGCGTTGCCGTCTAACTTCAACGCGCAGAGGAAGTCCGAAGACTCGCCCGAATGCGCAATAAAGATTAGCAACGAACCGACACCGGGCGTTGCAACTTACGACGACTCGATGCTGTCTGTAAGCCCGGAGATCTAGTCTTGGTTTGGACGCGGATTCGCCGCCGCGGACTGAGCGAGAAGCTTTTACGCCGATACTTCGGCAGATACAAGATACTTCGCCGACTAGGACAATTTAACTACGAGGCCGTTCCCGACGGCGCGACAGCATCTCAGCGGCACCACGCGCACCAAGAAATTGTGAATGTTGTACATCCTAATCTATATTACGCGTATTAGGTTGTTCATGTTTACTTCCCAATGCTTATGTTAATTCATGGCTGTTTATTGTGAAACAACGAAACGGGTTTTAAGTGGGGAGCAATGCCACGAACCATCCAAAACTTTATTTCTTGTTTTTCTACAGCGGCTAACATTCGGCCTTATCACTGCGATTCCAGCGCAGGAATCGGTTATGTATTCTTTGTTTGTTCATTTCTTTTGTCGCAACAAGTAGCCTTATCTTTGTCGCGCAAGGTGCGCCGATAGAGATCGCGAAGATTCCAGCCATTCGCGTGTGTTTATACAATTTTCCAGGGCATGCTCATAGGTTGCAGTTTTATCTCGATATTTTCTGCTTAGTCTTTACAGTGAGCTCTGATGCGTGAAACGAACATTCAACTGCCCGTTTCACGTTCAACAACTGCCGTGAACGATTGTTTCTATCCCCGCCGCCAATTGCTTAGTTCTTTTGCGGGCGCAAGTCATCCCATTAATGAGTTTCTTTAGTACACTCCAATTCTCTGCATTTGTTGACATAGGCCTTGTTACCACCACGTGACAATATTTTCATTATTGAAAGTATCAAGTTTCTGTAAAAGCTAGTTAAACAAGGAAACACGGTCGCCCTGGTAGTATTCTCAGTTTCATATAGAGGAAGAGTTCAGATACTTGGTATGGGAGCAGTTAGGCATAAGGTTTGGTAGTGAGTACCTCCGCAATCTGTTACTCGCTGATGGCATTGCCTTTCCAGGTCAATCAGGGGAAGAATTCAAAATTATTATTGTTATTTAGAGGGAAGGGAGCAAGGTTAGCCTGAAATTTATATCCAGAGGACTAAGATAATGCTCAACGAATTCTGAAAGGAATTGCAGATTACAATACGTAGCGGTGCACTGGAAGTGGTAGGTAATCATATCTAGGAGAGGTTGCAACCTCTGATGCGAACCACGAAAGGAAAATAATCAGGAGTTTCAGATTCAGATGAAGCGCATTTGGCAATTATTCGGACGTTATAACTAGCAGCTTAACGGTATCGCTTAAGATGAAAGTATATAACAATGTCAACTCGCGGCAATTTTCGGTTTGTTTAGATGTTGGGGTCCTTCCTCAGTCTTTTACTAGGAATCTTATAGTGTTAATTCCAAATAGAATGAATAAAAAAATTGCGCCTAGTGGATGGCTAAAGGCCACTTACCTTGGTAAATGTGGATTTTTGCGAACGTTCTATAAAATCGTCTACAACTTGCGATAGCCCTTCTCATTGGCCCTCATCAGACTTTTTGTTTGAGGGGCGGCTCCATACAAAATAACATACATATTGCGCGTAAAAAACTAGAATCTCGCGGTGGCTCTTGTGAACGACTTGCTCTACTCCAGATTAACTTTTCGCAAAGGTATTTTATCGTGTCCAGGATTTGTTTCTGTTTTGTGTTGGATCAACCGCACTTTACGAGAACTGTTCCACTCGATTGCTAATGGTCACCTCTCAGAGCCTATGCGAATTCGATAATCAGTGAAGCATGGCTGTCCCATGTCACCGCTACGCTTTGCCTGCCACGTAGAGCCACTTGGTTTGGGTGTGCTGCGAGACAGAAATATCCATAATTATGTTGCCTTTAGTGCTAAAGCCAAAGTGCTTGCGTACGCACTACTGCACTAGCAAACCCACCATTGACAAAATAGAACCACTATTGAGAAGTTTGCCGGTGTATCTGGCGCTCAAAGTAATAGGTCTGAAAGTTCAGGTCTCTTTGGTTTATGGGGAGTAATGCCAACTCATTATGCCCGAATTGAATGATCTCGTGTTTCCCCTAAATACCTTGGATTTAGCTTTCAGGCATTCGCGTCTATTGGGCGCTACTGTAAAGAGTGGGTTTCCGCATTCCAAAGCTATGAACAGAATTTTGTTGCACGCCGCCTATGAATTCTTGGTCGATCGCCGGCCTTTAACATGTTCCTGGCAACAAAATTTATTGTTTTGCAGGTACTCCATTGCACGAGGCTCTACATACAAAGATTTCACCGAACGTTTACGACGCTCATATTGTCCTCCAGTTATGAGTCAATGCGGCGCGATAACCTATTCAGGCCTGCTTCTGTCTCTTCCAATTATCTCCCAATTATTTCAACGCTCAATATCTCCCATGTTAAACCTCACGGAATTCTACAAGCCATTTCCCCAGCAGCATATTTGGCGCCAAATGAGGGACAGGCTCTGACTATGCAAATGAAGTACCACTAGAATGGCATCCTTCTGAAGACCACCAACGAAATCACTGCACGAAGAGTAGCAGCAGTTACCTCCTTATATAGTCAAACCCAAACTCATAACATGAAATCTTATGTGACGGCCCCTGTGGTTTTGTGCTGAGGCATATTTTGTCGTGTTAGCCCAGGCAGGGGGGGCGCCGCTGCACCCGCGCCGGAACGCTGCCCGAGAAAGCAGTCTAGACACCGCGCTCCCAGACGACGAAAATGCCCCCCGTTTATTCTCGCACTCCGCTTTTATACACTTGCGCCACACTTGCGCCACAGATATATTTGCGCCACTATCGCAGTCGCAGCTGCCAGCCAAGCCAAGCCAAGCCAAAACAGATGATAACAGCACATCCCCCTTTTCAAGCACTATTAACTTTACATGCATACACTTCAAAATAACATTGGAACACACCCAAGAAAACACGACAGAACACAGTCACTCCAAGCATCAGTCGTCCACGCCCAGCCTTATGGGTTTGCGAACAACTCTTCCAAATCTGGTCGTAGTTACAATTCTAGCTTGAGAATTGCCACCGTCAGTCTCCGTCTGAGTTAGAGGCACCAAAGCTTCCGGAGCTTCGTCAAACTGGTTGTCTACTCCAGTTACCAATCCGGCCCTGCTGGGCTGTTCCTGACTATCCGGAAATTCGTAGTTCCCGCTATCTACCCGGTCTTTTGGGAGACGGTTAAGCATTCTCCTGTTTCGACGGACTTCAACCCCGTTTTCCGTTTGAACACGGTATGAACGCGGCTGTGGTGCTGCTCCGAGCACTGTACCTTTTGTACGGAGATCAGTCACCCACACCACATCACCTGCTTCCAGCTTTGGGAGATTTTTAGACCGGTGACGTCGGTCGAAGTGCCGGCTTTGCTCCTTTCTGACTTTACGGTCCTTGGCTGCCGCTTCTTACAGACAGCATTGTCCCGGATTGCGGTGCGAAGGCAGCATTGGGACTCTCGTCCTAAGCCTTCTACCCATCAGTATCTCCGCTGGGCTGACGTTCAAAACACCAGGCGTGGCCCTATAAGCCAGCAAGGCTAAGTAAGGGTCGTCCGATTTTAGAATGAGATTCTTAACCGTCTTAACGTTCGACTTCCCCGTTTCCCTGGGGGAGCCTTGGACTCGAGGTAACATGACGGAAGCCATACAGTTTTGCAAATTTCTCGAACTCGGCACTGACAAATTGGGGACCATTGTCGCTCACCACACACTCGGGAATGCCATGTCTCGCAAAAATGCTTTTCATTCGGCTTATCACGGTAGCAGACTTTGTTGACGGAAGAATGGCAATCTCTGGGTATCGCGAAAGATAGTCTACTACGACAAGATATTGCCGTCCCTGAATTTGAAACAGATCGACCCCTACTCTCTCCCAAGGAAAAGAGAGCGTTGGCGATGCAACCATCGGTTCGATCTGTTCTGGCGCATGCATCGCGCAAACGCTGCACTGTTTCACGAATGACGCTATCTCAGTGCTAAGTCCCGGCCACCAGACAGAACCTTTAGCCACACTGCGGCACCGCGAGATGCCTTGGTGACCGTCATGCAGTTTGCTTAGCGCTTCCTTGCGAAGGGTCTGAGGAATGATAAGCCTCATACCTTTGAGCAGAAACCCGTTCACAAAAGTAATGCATGCACGTTCCTGCCAGTATGGCAGAAGATAACAGGGAACATTTTGTTTCCTGGGCCACCCTTTTTTGCACACTGTGCGCAAGCTTCGACACACTTCGTCTTTTGCTTGACCTTCTTTTACTTCTTTCAAGAAATCGTCGCCTGTTTCTAAACCCAGTAAACAAGCTTTCGAGTAAGCGGTTACCTCTGAGACAGGTAAACAGCTTTCCACTTTCGTACGAGCTAACGGCGAGCGTGAAAGAGTATCAGCAGTGGTTAGCGATTTGCCTGGTACATATAATACAGAAAAACTGTATCGCATCAGGCGCAGACGAAAACGTTGAATTCTTGGCGGCATAGCATCGATTGCCATGTGACCCAACAGCGACACCAAGGGCTTGTGGTCAGTTTCAAAAACAACTTCCAGACCACGTATATACTCATCAAACCTTTCCGCTGCCCACGTCAACGCCAGTGCCTCCTTTTCGATCTGGGAGTACCGTTGCTCGGTTTTGGTGAGCGAACGAGAAGCGAATGCAACTGGTCTACGTTGCCCGTCTTTTTGCTTTTGAAACAAAACTGCTCCCAGACCGAAAGACGATGCGTCAGCTGAAAGAGTGGCTTGTAGCGAAGCGTCGTACAAAGCCATGCATTGCGCTGAACAAATGAGCTCTTTGAGTTCTTGGAACGCTTTTTTCTGATTGCTGTCCCAGACCCAGTCCCTATCCTTGTGCAAAAGAACACGCATGGGAGCACACACTTGGGCTAAATGTGGCAGGAAGCGGCCCAAATGATTCGCCATGCCCAAATGCTTCTAAGCTCAGTAACGTTTCTGGGTGCTCTCAAATCTTTTATAGCACTGACCTTCGCTGGATCAGGATGAATACCTTCCTCATTCAGAATGTGTCCCAAAAAACCAACTTGCCAAACCCTGAATAAGCATTTCTCTTTGTTTAATGTCACATTTGCCCTTGCTAGGCGTGTGATCACGTTACTTAAACGCTCATCGTGTTGAGCTTTGCTTTCGCCAAACACTAGGACATCGTCCTACGAATTTGCATAGTACGTTAAGCTTACTGCCTCCTGCACCTTGCAAGATTTCATCTGTTTTTACCAGTCGGGACGGTAATCCCGGAAACGTTGATGGTAATACTGACACTTCAGCACCTGAGTCAACCTTTGCAAAAATGGGCACAGAATTAATGCGCACCTGAACAAATCGCGCTTTTCTGCATGCATCTATTGACCCCACGAAAGTCTCTCCAGTTTCCTGGTTGACCGCGGAGACGCGTAGCTCTCCAGTTTCCTGGTTGACCGCTGAGACGCGTACCTTTTGTTGAGCGGAAGCCGTTGCTTTCTTCAAGCAGGCCTTTGCGAAATGTCCCTTCTTGCCACAGTGGAGACACTTGGCAGCTCTGGCTGGGCGCATTGTCCTGGGGTGGGCGTCACCACTGCAGAAAGGACACCGCACCTCCGCCGTTCGTTGCCCATGCTGCCGCACCTCCGGCGTTCGTTGCCCATGCAGACGTCCCTTGTGCCTCTGTTGAACCACCGCGTCCACATAGGGGTCCTGGTGACGAATTTCCGATGACTGATGGCTGTGTTGTCCTCGTAGAGTACTTTGCTGCTGTTGGACGCTTTCCTTTAAGCGAGCCTTGGACAGCGCCGAAGCCAGCGTTAGCTGAGAATCCATTTGCAAAGCTTCCGAGAGCTTTGCGTCGCGGAGCCCGACAACCAGTCTGTCTCGATCATTCGTTCTTTTAGTTCACCGTAGTCGCAACGTTCCGCCAAGCCGTGTAGCGCAGTGACGAACTGGTCTACCGACTCTCCTGGCATTTGTACGCGTCTGTGAAAACAGGCGCTTTCGTACACGATGTTCCTCTCTTTTTACAAAGTGCCCGTCGAACTTTTTCTTTACGGTTTTATAGTTCTTGGCGTCTTCGTCAGATAGTGAAAACGTCTTGAATATGTCACGAGCTTGCCTCCCCATTGTGTACAACAGCGTTTGTACCTGAGCCTCCCCGGAGCATTCGTTGAGTCCCGTTTCGTATCGGAAGTCGTCGAAATGTTCTATCCACGCCGGCCACTCTGACGTGCGGTCAAAGTCCAGCGGTGGCGGTTGCTGCAGTCCATGCAGCCGCATTGAAGGCCTCTTCGACATCGTGGATGTAAGGTGCCTGGCTCAGTGCGAAGATTCTTGACCATCTGACATCATGTCGTAGACGGCCACTTCTGACACCATGTCGTGTTAGCCCAGGCAGGGGGGGCGCCGCTGCACCCGCGCCGGAACGCTGCCCGAGAAAGCAGTCTAGACACCGCGCTCCCAGACGACGAAAATGCCCCCCGTTTAATCTCGCACTCCGCTTTTATACACTTGCGCCACACTTGCGCCACAGATACACTTGCGCCACTATCGCAGTCGCAGCTGCCAGCCAAGCCAAGCCAAAACAGATGATAACAGCACATATTTCATGGAATTGAGAAAGGTCTTTCAAAAACTGAACTATTAGAAAGCCTTGAATCGTGACATGCAACGATCCTGTCCGCTCGTATGATGGGATAGACTTAGTCAGTACTAATAACGTTTGAAGGCACCCATGTGCCTCGACAAATTTTATTCCTCCGCGTCTTGTACAGATGCAAGCCTGAAAGATTCAATGCTTTGAAGTGCAGCAGGCGCTGTGAATATGGATATCGACTGCAAAATAGCCCTCACCCTCCGACATATCAACGCTGCCCTACCTGCTCAGCACAGCTCCACCAAAAAGATGTACCACATCATTGCTCCGCCTATTGCTTCCACTGCATGAACCCCCACCCCCTACGTTTGACCATACCTGCCATGTATAGAAACAACAAGCCCACAAGAGCCATAAAGCTGCATATGACAGAAGGAAGGGTCTCAGGGAAGAAGTGTAACCTTCCGACCAAGAACAGAAAAAGGCATCGCATTACCGGCATATGAATACAAATGGACTATCAACTACACAACAAACATCGTCTGGTCACCCTGGCAAAAAAGGACACGCAACTCCATCACCCTACAAGGCGCGGGGACTTCCTCCTGCTATCGTCGGCAAATCAGGAGACTGTACGACCCGCTCACACCAATTTCTGCATTCAGAAGTTCAGGAACAGCCAGCTGCCCCACGCCCTTTTCTTAAGCCAGCTATGCTCCCCTCACCGAGTAAGTTGAGCACGCCACTTCTCCCATCCACTTCCAAACCTTTCTCTTGCTCATCTCCCGATTCCATACCAGTTATCACATTTCAGCATTATATGCGCGACACAAAAGATCGGAATGACCCTATTATCTGATATCTTGCAGAAGGAATAGCCGCCATTGCCTAGCGTTCGAACTCATGCATGCCCTCCTTAGCAACCTCCTGCAATATAACGAACGCATGGAATTCCTAACTCATTCTCTCAAACGGTCCCATCCATCTACACAATGAATCAACTGCTGCATCCTCTGCCATCCTCCAGATAAACGTACTCACATTGCTTAAGAATGGCTGCGCGCAATAACATGCACAATTTACAGTGGAACAGTGGAAATCTCTGTACCAATCGAACCCTCTTTATTGAATGGCTTCTGACTTTATCATCGTAGCCCCACTTCATTCCCAAGAATTGCGTGCTCTTAAAGCTATTCCGGGCTACCGTGCCCTGCATGCAGCTCATGATAGCGTTTGTGCCCATTAGCGAGCATTTATATTTGTCGGCACGCCGGATTTGAGGCCAGCGATGTCCCCTCCAGTCTTGAATGTCACCTCATTGTGTTCACACTATATTCTGATTATTCATCTCGCCCTTTGTCCTGTCCATTCCAAGTTTTATGCTTTTCATGCTTTTCAAAACGCTCATGCACCTTTCTTTAAGATTATTCCGAGACTCCGACTTCTTGATGGGTGGAGAGTTCAGTGCCCCACACGTTCAAATTCAAATTCATTTTATTTTTTTTTGTATGCAAGGAAGGAGGAGCCACAAAAAGTCACCGTTCGTGGCAGCTTGACGAGGTGGCTACCCCTACAATTGCTGACAGCAGCGGCGCGTACACCGAGGAGTTCAAATCAAGCATATTTTAAACACTTCAGTTCACAATAATATACACATTCTGCTTTGCATACAGTGCACAGTAACAAAATCACCTAAACGATTGTTATACATAGACATGATAAAAAAAGAGTCGAGAGTTGGAAAACATAAACTAATACAGCAAAACCAAATCAACAATCAAGATCGAGAGATATCGGAGAAATACTAGAATGCAATCATAATCAAATAAAAGCGTATCTGGGATTACCCACGCACCTTCCGACCTGGCCGCATAATCAACAACAGAATCAACGAAGCTTAAATAACTTTTTGTAAGACTACAAATGCGGTTATTCGGGAAGGTTGCAGGCACCAAAATCTACTATGTCAGACTTCACAGTGGGCCGTGGACTGCGAGATGTCACCTGGCAGGTTTTAGATAAAGAACTGCTCAGCAACCATTACATTATTCACATCACTCTTCTAAGCAGTGCCGGTCCTCGTAAATGTAAAATTTTTCAAACAAAATGTACCTTTCACACTATTCGCGACACCTTTCATACTACAGGGAGTCTTCAAAGCTGGACAAAAGAACTCAAGCGGGCTCAGAAACAAGCTACACAGGAAAGTTCCACTTCAGCCCCTTTAGATAAACCGGACCCGTAGTTTGCACTCATCTGGAAGAGGCCGAACCGAATCTTGCGCACTATTCGCCCTAGGCCCACCAATTCTCATCTGTCTGAGCGCGCCACGGAATCGACGCGACAGGTTAAAAAACACTGCGTAACACTTCACACTAATCAATAGAACAAAATTTGTACCACCATCAACAGCACGCTAAAACAAAAACGCACGTACTCAGAGGACTCCTCGGTGCTTAATCGGCTCCTGTTCCGACTCCCGAGAAGTACTATTCGCTACTAGGCGCGGATGACTTAACAGCCCAACTCCGCGATCTCTGCATTCCTCCTCCCCTCAGTTCAGTTCAGTCGTTCAGTCGTGTCCGACTCTTCGTGACCCTATTGACCATGTCACGCCACGCTTTCCGGTCTCTCACTATCTTCCTAACATCACATAACTTCATCTGCAGTGCCTCGAGGATGCCATCTAACCATCGCGTTCGCTGCCTACCCCTTCTCCGGCAACCCTCAACCTTTCCCAACATCAAATCTTTCTCCAGCGACTCCTCTCTTCTCATCAGATGACCAAAGTAGCTGAGCTTTAACTTTAGAATTTGACCCTCCAATGAGCAGTCAGGGTTTATGGTCGACAATATTGACTGATTTGATCTTCTGGCAGTCCATAGCGAATACTCATTTTCAACAGCACAAGAGGCGCCTGTACACATGGACTTCACCGGACGGTCTGTACAGGAATCAGATCGATTATATTATTTGCCGGCAGAGATGGAGAAGCGCTATACAAGCAGTAAAAACAAGGCCTGGGGCCGATTGTGGCACCGATCATCAGCTTCTTGTTGCCAAGATTAAGCTTCGATTGAGGAAAACGCAGGAAACTAGAAGGCCTTTCAGGTATAATCTGGATCAAGTTCCATTAGAATATGCTGTGGAAGTGAGGAATCGATTTCAAGAATTAGATCTAGAAGACAGAGATCCCGAAGAGATGTGGTCTGATGTTCGTGATATAATACAAGAAGTTGCTACTAAGGTAGTTCCAAAGCAAAAGAAATGCAAGAAAGCAAACTGGTTATCTGAAGAGGCTTTGCAAATAGCTGAGGAAAGGAGGATGGCAAAAGTTATGGGGGAAAAAGAAAGATACAAGGTTCTCAATGCGGATTTTCAGAAAATAGCAAGGAGAGATAAGAATGCCTTCTTGAACATACAGTGCCAAGCAGTTGAGGACAACAGCCAATTAAGGAACACAAGAGCTCTGTATAAGACAATCAAAGATATCAAAGGAAACTTCTGTGCTAAGATGGGCGTGATAAAGGACAAACGAGGCAAGGACCTCACTGAAGCCGCAGAGATAAAGAAGAGGTGGCAGGAATACACAGAGGAACTGTACAAGAAGGACTCGAATGTGCAAACCCAACATAAGACGGTTGTGATAACTGATCTTGAGCCGGGCATCCTGAAGAGTGAAGTTGAATGGGCCTTAGCCAGCCTTGCTAAGAACAAAGCTAGCGGAATTGATAGCATTCCAGCTGAGTTGCTTCAAAACCTCAACCATGACGCTGTTAACATTCTGCATACATTATGTCAGAAGATTTGGACAACCCTGCAGTGGCCACAGGATTGGAGGAGGTCAGTTTACATCCTCCCCTACCTAGTCCTTATCCTCCCTACACTAGCGCTTCCAATGCAGAGCTCGAAAAGCCGTTTAATCTCTGGGATCTTGACTGGGCGCTAGAGCAGCTACAGCGAACGTCTTTGCCGGGTGAGGACGAGCTTACGTACTCACTTCTTGGAAACCTCTCTGACAAGGACAAGGAACAATTGGTGAGCATTTGAAACTTTCACTGGGAAGAAATCGCTCATCCAGCATTTCGGGAACAATTCTTATAACCCTACTGCCAAAACCGGACAAAAAAAAAACACTGCGCTTCAAAACCACCACCCAATTTCTCAACACCATGCCTGGGAAAGACCATGGAACGGATGGTCCTCAATCCGCTCGAGGCTCAACTGAATCCACAAATTTCTTTCCCTCACGCCAAATTGCCTTCCGGAAAGATAGGCCTATTCAGGGCCTCTTTTTTGCTCCTCACGCACGAATATGACCCACCGCCCACTTTCCAGATCCAAGCCATAATGGCCCTTGATGACGATCCTCTCTTAAATATTTTGGCCTCTACTGGCTGTGGTCTAAATATGTACGGCTACCTCTCTGCATTTTTTCACGATCGCACGGCTGTTTCGTCTACCAGACTTTGTCTCTGATTCCCCCCCCCCCAACACACACAAATGGTACTCCTAAGGGCGCTTTTCTTTCACCCACCCTTTTTAACCTTGAAATGGCTCTCCTATCTCGTAATCTAGTGTTATCTCAAACCTAAAACATACTTTCTGTTCAGACGATCATACTCTTTCGTGTACTTCTGGGTCTCCTGGAGGAGCAGAGGAGACCCTACAGCAAGGTGTCGATGCAGTCGCTAGTTGTCTTGACAAACTAGGGCCACTTCCCGGACCCCGAAAAATCCAAATTTCTGCTGATTGCAAAACAACTAGCTATTAATGCTAGCTTAACCGTCTAATGAATCTCACAAAAGCAGGTCACCACCTCCCTTGCGTATCGTCCTGCCGGATCCTTGGACTTCTATCCATGAGTCAACTAACCAGGCCATTGTTTCTACAACTGTTGATGTTTGCAGTAAGCTTACGCATCTAGTTCACCGCATTGTGAATAAGCACGCCGGGCTACGCGAGGGTAAAGTCAGGCAGATTGTCCACGCATGAGCACTCAGTAAAATACTATTACAATTCCATACCTTACTGTAACCCGTCGCCAAAGACATAAGATTGAGGTTGCGATTTATATTTTGTACAAGGCTGCCTTCGACGTCCCTTTACATACGTCCAGAGAGCTCCTATATTCCACGGGGCTGTTCTTGCCCCTAACAGACCTAGTGCAGCAACACTGATACCGGCAAATAGCACGTCGTTCCAGCATAAAGCAAGGACATTGGATACTCCAGCATGTTGCATTCAAACCTGTCAACCTCCCTATCATTACCCCTCCTACCCCACTCCCAGGTAACCTCAGAATAAACCCGATTCCAAAAAACGTTCCACCCGATATTAACCCAGGTGGACGTTCCGCTCGCGTCTCCAATCATCTTCATCCTACTGATTCCACGATTGTTTATAGGAGTGCATCCCGAACTACCATCGGAGTGGCTGCTTACTCAACCAGGAGCCGTAGCTAGGTAGTGGCGAATACCCTCGGTTCTTACATAGATCCGCCTCCTACCGCGACTTACGAGACCCTGCCAACAGCCGCCAGTATTTAGAACTCGCACAATTGCACCCCCTAACTCTTCAAGATATACCTTTTGCACTGACTCAATACAGGCTATACGCGCCATTCATACGGGTTGCATTCCTGGAGAACTACAGGATGATCTACACAGAGCTGTCACCAAACTACGTTCCAACACTGTCACACTGAGGTGGATTCCTGGTCACGCTGGAATCCGAGGGAATGAGATAATGCATCACCTCGCCCACGAACTTCAACACCTGGCGCCTGGGATCCCCAGGCCTTATACACCCACGTGGGACGCTACTCTTCTCTACAAAAGAAATCAACATTTACTGTGACAACATTAGGGAAACTCGTCGTACATTTCCTCTTCCAGATAAATCCCTTACTAACAAGCAAATATGCTCAAATACCTACCCTGTTGCAATTCAGTCATTTCACGTTCCACTCCCTCCTCCCCAAACGTCGCGGGCTTAGTTAAAAAGCCTCTGATGAGCCGAAAGACCAGTTGGCCTTGCTGACCTTGGTCCAGGATAATCTCGACACTGAATAGATTCTTGAATAAAGTTGTTTCCTCCACCTCCTCAGCCAGATGGTCCATCAGCTGAGGCACACATACAAATATAGTGACTATTAACTGGACTGGCTCCCATTATTAAGGCGAAAGCCTTTCTAGGCTTGATGATAGAAATCCCGTTCGCGAGAGTTGTGCGGGGGATCTGTCATGTTCCGCGATATTTTATGTGATTATTTGTTGTCTAGTGGAAGTGAAATTAGGTGTCCGTGTGCTGTGCGATGTCAGCGCACGTTAAAGATCCCCAGGTGGTCGAAATTACTCCGTAGCCCTCCACTACGGCTCCCCTTTCTCTCTTTTCACTGTCTCATTGGAGTCCGACCTACTAGGATGGTTCTGCCTGTCTCCGTCCGACTTACTCTTTTCAGTTCAGAGATTCCGACTGCTTCATTGAGCTCTTGTGATGTATTTGATTGATTGAATGTCCTTTATTGAATGGGAAGGCTCATGGCTATGGATGGGGATAAAGGGGAGTAGACATAATCTTCATTGTTTAGGTCGTCACTCGAATCACATTGCTCTAACCAGGCCACTAAGCGAGCCATACTTGGCAAATATCATCTGTGTGTTAGCATCAATTTCTAGAAGGGAACGGTAGTTCAGGCGGTAGGGTTCGATCTCGGGGCGTCCAGTATAAGAAGCAGGTCATTCCCAAAGTAAATGAGATATGCCGCCGCAGGTTAGAGTCGTACAGTGGGGGCACGTAATCATTTTCTCCGTATACTGACGCCAGCTTGCCATAATACGTGGCGTGTAAGCCGCATGGGCGATGAGCTTATTCAAAAATACTTCTTGACTTCGGATGAGGTAGGTTCTTCTCGTAAAAGGTGGGTCTGGTGTGGCCACCTGCATGCGATGCTGACTGAGGCTACGAAGACTGGTCCGAGTATAGTGCATAAGGGCAAGAGAAGGGGTGAGTTGCCCGCCCAAGGTCGAATAAGGATGAAGCAAGGGGGGTGGGGAAGTAAATGTGGACATCCCACCTGCCAAGGCAGCCGCGGCATGTGCCGCCGCATTGCCCCCTGATTCGTCCGAGTTACCTGGGGTCCAGTTAATAGCGCCAGTTCTGGTCGCGAGTTGGTGGCGTTTAAGGAGGCGCTGTATAGCCGTAGCTGTTGCCTCTTGTGAACCCGGAGTAATGATTTCCTTGAAAACTTGAAAGGAATCAGTAAGAATACGTATTGACCCAGTTCCGGTGCAAGGCACTCCTGACAAGGCTCCCCAAATCGCGAGGAGTTCAGCGTGAAGAGGGGTACCCTGAGGTAGATGGCAGGCATAAGCGCCTGAAAGGGAAGGGTTGTCATTGCATACCCAGGCAATAGATGCGAATTCTCTTTTAATCGATGCGTCGGTGTATATGTCAGTCGTATCATGGAATCACTCTTGTCGGTGATGGGCAGCTAGGAGCTCCCGGGGAATGACAAAATCGCGGTTTATAGGTCGGCGATGGACGCGTGTGACTACGGCTCCTCTTTCTCTCTTTCCACTTTCATTCCCACCTTCCTCCCTTCCCTTACGGCGTGGTTCGGGTGTCCACAGAGCAAGTGTGACAGTTACTGCGCCTTTCCCTTCCTGTGAACCAATTTAACTTTAACTTAACTAGACGTATTCGATGACGTGTCTGTGACTCGGTAACGATGGTAGTGAGCGGTGGAAGAGCGGCCAAACGCTCAAGTTCGGCTATAGGAGTGTGCTTAGGTAGACCGGTAATAGTGCGTAGTGTTGCGCGATGAAGTCGTTCGACCTTAGCGAAGTCAGTCTTCGACAGTTGGAGGACGGGTGTGCCATATAGGATTTTTCCGACCGCCGCTGCTCTGGCCATCGCACGGTAAGACGTGTGCCGGAGTACCCGGGTTCGAACCCGACCTCGGCGGCTGAGTTTCAATGGAGGCGAAACGAAGTGGCGTCTGTGTGCTGTGCCATGTCAGCGCACAGTAAAGATCCCTAGGAGGTCGAACTTACGCCGTAGCCCTCCACTACGGCTTCTCTTTATCTCTTTCCACTTTCACTCCCACCTTCCTTCCTTCCTTCCCTTACGGTGCGGTTGAGGTGTCCACAGAAAATAAGTGAGTAAGTTACCGTGCCTTTCCCTTCTTATAAATCAATCAACCTGTTTTCTCCAGCTTCTCTGTTGACGTGGTGATAGGGAGCCTTAGTGCGTGTTTGGCGCATTTTCGAATTATGACGTCGATTCTTTCACGCTCTGTCTTTTGAGATTGAGAAAAGGTATGGCATAACATATGCGACTAATGATGAAGGCCTGTGCCATATTGAGTAGACTGCGCTCCTTGAGACCGTGTCCTCAAGCGCTACTCTTCTGAATATGCCCGTAACTTGGGCTGCGAAGTTCTCTAACGTTTTGATGGTCCTGGTGTTCGGCCCTCTTGCTTGGAGGACCATTCCAAAGATTCTAATTTTTTTTCTACTTGTGGGATCCGGTAGTTTTATACATAAGGCTGTGTCTTGCCTCCCTTTCTATTTAACATTGCTATCAGGGGGCTACCACTGCAACTAAAGAAAATACCGGACTTAAAATTTAGCATCTACGCAGATGACATAAGTCTCTGGATAAATAATGATAGCAACGCAGAGATAGCAGCAAACTCTAGGCTGCCTCAAATAAGGCAGTTGAGTATGCTGCGGAACGCGGTCTTTCCTGGTCAACGCAAAAGTCAGAACTATTCATCTACAACTCAAAATAAAACATATAAACCGACATAAAGATAAACGTCGATGCAGGCGAAACGAAGAGGCGCCCGTGCGCTGTGTGATGCCAGCGTACGTTAAAAATCCCCCGGTGGTCGAAGTTACAAGTATGGTTTCCGCTTTCACCTTTTTCCGCTTTCTCTTCCATCTTCTTCCCTTCCTTTACGGCGCGGTTAAGATGTCTGTCGAACAGGTGTAGCAGGCATTGCGCCTTTCTTTGTCTGTGAACTAAATATTATTACCAATATTGGTTTTATTTAATTACCTAATGAAACCACATCACCCATTATGTCACATGCACACTTTTCTTGGGCGCTCTATCCTAGGTACTATTATTGTTCCAATATACCAAACTGTTCTTCTTTTACAGCTCCGACGAAGTCATGGCAATGCGAAAGCCGCCTCAGGTGCGAAGCTGGTTACCAGGGGCAACGGGGACGCCGTGAAGCGCAGAAAGGGGTGCAGAAAAACTGCGCTCTAAACTCCGGCCTCCACCGGGAATCGGACCTAGATCCACCGGATCCCCAGCCGAGCGCTTTAACTGCGCCACTCCCGGGACCATGAAACGCATACCACAATGCTCCTTGTGTACCGTGCGGATAATAGTAGCAGTGGAAATGACGCAGAAATAAGTGATAATGACAATAATGACAGTATCAGTGATAATGGCAATGGATTATCAATGATTATGAGATCAAACGTAACGCACTGTGTGCTGCAGCAACTCCGCGGCTTTCGCATTACTGCAGTGTAGATTCCACAGTGCCCTCAGATTTTTTTAGTACATTTTAAACACTTTTGAGAGGTGTGGTTTGGTTTCGTTTCTGGGCTTTAACGTCTCAAAGCAACTCAGGCTATGAGAAACGCCGTAGTGGAAGACTCCGGGAAGCGTTGACGTGTGGTTGGGAATCGTATTCAGTGCGTTACTGCTGCAAACTTTCAACCTCTGTGAACCAAGGGTTTTGTTATAGTTTGTGCAGTTTGAGGTAGTGCGTGATGTGTTTCGTGGTGTGATGCGCGCACAACGGAGTCTACGGAGGCCAACAACTCTTCGTCGCGTCTTCCCGCACCGAATTAGTGTGCCGCTATCCAAGTTGTAATTTTTTTCTTGTGGGAAACCTATTCGAAGGGGGCTTTTGCGAGGAGCTAGTGCCACACAACGTGGACACAGGAAGATGACGAAGAGCAGGAGCTTAAAAAGGGAACCCGTGGCGCACGGAGAATGTGCCATGCGGCAAAGGAAGCGCGCGGAGAGCGTGGTGGAGAGAGAATATGAGGAGAGCGGTCGTGGGCAGTAGATTTTTAGGCGTCTGCGGGCGACCCAAGTTAGGCTTGGGCCTCGGCTGCAAACGTCGGGGCCTCCAACCAGGATTGACCATAGGCAACCTGCAGTGGCCAGGCGGCGCTAGTGGAATGCAGCGTTCAGCGCCGCCAACGGCGGCGCGGACTAATCTGAGGCGGCTGGAGCGGTCGGGTTGCGTTCGCCGTTATACGGCGGGAAGCATCTCGGCTCTCATTTTCTGCAGTTTTAAGGCAGTCGAATGCCTTCAGAGCTACTTCCGAAAACCACTACTGGCAAAAGGACACCGCCTGTTCGAGAATGGTCATGTTTAGAAAGTGAATTGTGCCGACGTCACCGCGAAGTGTACGCCGCTCGCGACGGAACACCCACGCGCACAACTTTGAATTTCGCGTGAGTAGACGGAGATTTTTTTTTGCTTGTTTTTGTAATAAAATTCATTGCCTTAAGGCTTCAGTCGGATATGTGATGATGAGTTAAGAAATGAATAGATGAATGAAAACCTTGAAAGTGCAGAGAGAACCTGGGAAGAGATTGATCGCCGTTTCTTGTTTTTTGTGTGTGTGTGTGTTCTTGCTGTTTGATTACAGCGGTTGCGCTTTAAAGTTTCATACCATGACGAACACGTTTGTTCGTGGTGCACCTTTAGACAGTGCCGCGGAGGTTGCAGGAGGCGTGGTGCTGTACTCGCTACGGATGTCGTGGCGATTGCATGCACTGTGCGGTTGTGGAGTGCGTCATCAACGAAAACTGGCATTTGGTCACGGAGGCCCCGGCCTCCGGCGTCCCATAGGCCTGCGTGTCGAGGGCGGGGAGTAGGGGGCCTCTTACTTCAGTGGAAAAATAAAGTTTTTAACAACAACTACAACTGGCATGCATTTTATACTTCCGTAGTACAAGCTTGAGGAAAGCCGGCGGGAAATGCTGGTACTCAACGGCAAAGCTTCCGTAAATGAGGTCGTTAGAGTTAGGATTTTTTACTGTTGCTACTAATGATCGATGGAACAGTCTATCGTGTGGGACAAGAAACTCTTCAGCAGCTTGAGCAGTCGGTGCAAGAAATGCTTGGCGCGGAACGATAGAATGAAGTTCCATGCTCCGCGTACACAGTATAACGGGCCTCCACACTCCGCCACTTCGACTTTTTCAGCACCTTAAGAACTATTTTACAGATAAATATGCTTATCCAAAGCTGTAATTGGAAGTCTTGAATATAGTTTGGCTTTGAGGTTCCTAATAGACACCGCATTAGAAATCCGGTTCGCAGATTCACGCTTTTTTTTTTTAATTCCGCCTCCGATGAAACGCGGCTGGAATTCGATGCTGCGGCTGCGCGACTTTGTTGTTTTTCTAGACGTTACGTCCTTTGAAATGACAATGCCACCTTATCCTGCGCAGCATATACTAGTACACGACAGATTTTACAGCGCGGAGCGCGTACTGAAGAGAGTGCCCCAACCAGCGTGCGTCTCCCGAGTCAGAAGTTTATAGCGTTTCTTTCGCTCAACGGACAGTCGTCTTATATTAGCTCCTTGGCGTCTGTACGCCATTTCGAATTACAGTTACATTACTCTCTCACAGCCACAATCCCCTTCTCTCATCATTCTCTCCAGGTTCTCCCAGGAAGCGGTACGCTTGGGTTTCCTTCGCGATTGTGGCAGTCTTTCTCTCCGACCCTGCTCTTATTTTTATTCTTGTTCACATCCATAGCAGTCGAAGTCTTGCACGAGACCCCTGAAGTCACTAAATGAGTAAATCATACTCACTGGGATAACAAAACGCGAACGCAGAAGGAGCACAGCGGCCGCAACATACACGGCGTCAGCTTCTGCGCCGCCTCAGTATTAGCTCCCGTCGGCCGCCAGGTGTCACCACATGTCTCAACAAACTACATTGCAGGTTGCCTATAATCCTAAGCCTCGAGACGCATCAGTCTGAGCCAGCCGACTCAGGCACCGCTGTTCTTGGGCACTTCCCGTGGATCGAAGCTGTGGTGACTTGGCTACTACCCGGCTAACCAGACACAGGCTGCCTGCGTCTCTACCAGATGCTGCTCTGGTCATCTAAGGTACGTGAAAGAGACGCGTAACTGACAGGTGTAGGCTGCAGCTCAGAGGCCTGCTATAGACACTGGCGTTGACTCGGCACCTCGATTGCGGACGCAGCCAGAACCACCGACTCCGCCGACGCCCCGCCGCACCTCTTCGCCGGACGCACTACTACCCAGAAGGACACGAAAATAATGAGTGGACCTTTCTTTTTTTTAGACTTTCTGGTTAGTTGCGCGCGTTACTTTTTTTAATTCTCTCGCTGGCAACGATGAGCAACTAAAAGCTGTTCACCCTAAAATGGTTGCGCATCTGCTGCGCGTTTGACGCGGCAGGAAGCAGGCCCGGCGGAATGCTGGAAAATAGTAGTGCACCACTTAGCCTGTAATTGAAAGGTTTGTTTTTCAAAATGTTGCAAAGAATTTTTGAAAAGAAGACCAAGACTGGTTAAATATTTGAGGGAGCATTTTCTCTTCTCCTGCAGCATTTACTACTGACAAGAGTTGGAATTTCGCAATACTGAAAACGAATTACGCGATAGAGCATAACGGGCCCAGCAATACTCGCTCTTCTACGGTTCAAGCTGACCAGAAAATTGCAGGTAGGGTTAAATGGATATCAGGATAATCTCTTAAACCCGCCTCGTTGAACACCCTATCAAGGTACAGGTAAATAACTTCTTGGAGCGATTTTTAGCCAAGCATTTTATCGTGCCAAAGCTGCCGCTCCCGTTCGCGGCACACATGACGTGTCCGCTCAGCATGATATTTAAGTCACCATTTATGCAGAAGTTTGGAGTTCCAAAATGGTATGCTCTGAAATAGACCTTCGTAGTTATTCCACCGTGCTACCGAGCTGCCGCGCAAAGCCCGTGGGAAAAGCAAGCAACGCCGCGCTTACATCTGCCGCTCTGCCGGCCCTGAGGCGAACCTTTCTCTGTCATCTCGGCGTAATTGCTGCGCTGCTACGTCTCGCTCTTTTCTGTTAATTATGTTGTGCCCACATCGTGTTGCACACTGCAAACTTGGACGTTGCGTTCTAATTGGTGGATCATCAGCCGACATGAAACACGGGCGTTCGCCCACTGGAGCTTCCCGTGGCGACGCGCATACGTAGTGCGGAAACAACCCCTTTTCTCATCTTCGCGCAGCCGCACGCATCTGCTGGAATGCCGCTACCCTCCTCCTCTCTGTAGCGAGTCCGGCGGCGGATAACTTGTGGAAGGCCCCGCCGGGGTGATGCAGTGGTAAGGCGCCCGACTACAGTGCCGGAGTACCCGTGTTCGAACCCGAGCTCGGCGGCTGCGTTTCGATGGAGGCGAAACGAAGAGGTGTCCGTGTGCTGTGCGATGTCAGCGCACGTTAAAGATCCCCAGGTGGTCGAAATTACTCCGTGGCCCTCCACTACGGCTACTCTTTCTCTCTTTCCACTTTCACTCCCACCTTCCTCCCTTCCCTTACGGCGCGGTTGCGGTGTCCACAGAAAAGAAGTGAGACAGTTGCCGCGCCTTTCCCTTCCTATAAATAAATCAGTTTACTAAGGGCGCAGCTCGTTGCCATCGTTAAGGCGGATTCGCTGTGTCGGCTTATGGCACTGACGCCGATCTTTGCTTTATGTTGCGCTTCAAAAGTCACGACAAAATTGTACAGGCTAACAGCTAACAATCGAAGCAATCCGCTGCTTGCTGCATTTTACAAGGAATCACTAACAACACGCTCGAGAAGAGGCATGACGGCAGGAAGCAGCGGCACAGCACCCCAAGTTTGCGAGCAGCCTACGAGGCAGACGATCGCTCTGTTGTACCATCATGCTTTGCGCGGATCCACTAGATGATGGCTCAGCGCTCCAATTTGTGGAAATATTTATTATGCGGCAATAAGAAGAGGAAATGCCAAACTTGGCGCTTCGGATCCGTTTAAATATACACATGTATCAGAACAGATGTTATAAATTTATAAATGAAAAATGATATCCTTAATGCATGTGGAAAAGTCCCATTTCATCAGCATATTACATGAAACTGGGCGGTCGTGTATATTCAGCTAGTTTGACAAATTTACCGAATTTCAGGAAAATGCTCATAAGTATATTTCCGTGAAGAAACGCATCGCTAATGAGGAAAGTGCATGTGCATGGTGTCCTGGCAGTTGCTGATGCGCAACTTCAGCCGAAACGAACAAAACAGCAGGAGATGCTGCGAGGATATTGTCAATTTTAAATGTCAGATTACGCATAAGAGGTTCAGACGCCTTACACACAAAGTGGAGTATTTATGTATATTTCAAATTTGGAAAAATGTATTCCTTACTTATGAGACTTCATGCTTGTGTATGTCTAGATGGTATCGCACACTTGTAGATGAAGCTGTAATCTAAAGCGGGCGACAACTACAACGTCGAAAACTGTAGATGCAATACTTTTATTTTTTTGGATGGTAATGTTTTTTACGATGCTGTGGTGTTCTCGAATCCTTTAGGTGAAAACTAACGCGGTTTAGGCTAATGTATTTTTTGCGGCTTAAGAGTGGGGGGGGGGGGGGGGGGGGGCTGTTGTACAATATATTCTCGTGACGAGTTCGATGAACGTAGTAGATGTTTCCTGGCGACGTGATGAACACGTTTCTGTTGCCATAAAATTGCGCATAGAGCGAGCTATGTTGAAATTTCCGGCGTCGGTAGCAGGACCAGAATATAGGAATAGATTAAGGCTCCGCCTTTAAGAGGATACAAGACCGCGTTAATAGCTGCTGATTACCAGCTCCCCTTACTGATATTAGTAAACCTACATGCACTTTGCCATTTGTATATCACAAATAATTTAGCTATGTGTCTATATTATGTCACCAATACTAATAAGAATACTGTCGTATGCCACCGCATTATATTTTTTATTTATTTATTTGAAAATACCTTACAGGCCCATTAGGCATTGTGTAAGGGGGACATAAAGTCTATACAGTTATTTAACGCATTACTACTCCACATTGATATGAAGCTTCGGATTAATGAAGGTGTATGAACATCTCTGCGTGGCCCAGTGGCAGCGTGTCGAGCATACAAGGGTACCGTAAGGCTAGACGCCGATCACACCCTCTCATTTCAAACGCGAATGCGAAGTCCGAGTAAGCAGCGCCTGCTAGGTCTAACAAGAGGTGTGGTCGCCTGAGGTACAACATGACAAGACAGTGCACGGCCAGGTCGTTTAGAAGCAGGTGCCGGAGCCACGCCCGTGTTGTTTCGCT
Source organism: Amblyomma maculatum (assembly GCF_055883805.1). Taxonomy (NCBI): domain Eukaryota; kingdom Metazoa; phylum Arthropoda; class Arachnida; order Ixodida; family Ixodidae; genus Amblyomma; species Amblyomma maculatum. Next base: position 46,923,289 of record NC_139351.1, read on the forward strand.
CACGCCACCCACAAGGAAACCCACGTCAGCGCTAGATGTTTTGGTGAATGAGGTCTCGTACCATCGCGTTAATGCAGTGTGCCCAAAATTAACGGCGCGTTAATCTACGTTAAAATACTTTTTGCGCTCGTTGTGCCTTCTGTCTCTTTTGGCACATGCCTGCACTTATCGGTAAGAGCTTTCCGCACTTTTCCGAAGCCACACGAGGTGTGCATCACCTTAATAAGCCACAAAGTAAGCGAAAATGCTTTGTTTCACAATAGGGCTTCGTGGCACTACGAACGGTAAGGGCTGTGTAGGCCAACCAGGATGGCAAGTTCTATTAATAATAATAATAATAATTGGTTCACAGGAAGGGAAAAGGCGCAGTATCTGTCACACTTGCTATGTGGACACCTGAACCGCGCCGTAAGGGAAGGGAGGAAGGTAGGAGTGAAAGTGGAAAGAGAGAAAGTGGAGCCGTAGTGGAGGGCTACGGAGTAATTTCGACCTCCTGGGAATCTTTAGCGTGCGCTGACATCGCACAGTACATGGACGGCACTGCGTTTCGCCTTCATCGAAACGCAGCCGCCGTGGTCGGGTTAGAACCCGGGAACTCCGGACAGTAGTCGGGCTTCTTACCACTGTACTACCCCGGCGGGGCAGGCAAGTTCTATATGGTTGCGTTTCTAGACCCCCAGTTGTGCTCGGTCTCTCTTTCTCCCTCTCTGTAATGATACCACAGATATTTGTATGAAGTTAGCACGCAAGAAAGTAAGAGATAAATGGCAGGCTGCTTGGGAAAGTGAACCAGAAAACAAGCTTCACTCCATAAACTGATTTTAGGAAAATGGCAATCATGTCAACATCAGAGACGATTCATCGAGATATTTTTATGTCGCCTACGCATAGGTCACACAAACATCGCCCGTGACTTCCTAGAAACCAAAAAAGCCAAACTGATGTGTGGAATTTGTGGACAGGAGCTCACAGTTAATCATATTTTAATATCATGTTCAAAACTTGAAGAACACAGGAAAAGATATTTTACTCTATTTTACAAGGAACACATTCCATTTCACCCTACATTGCTTTTGGGAGAACAAGCACTCATTAATGTTTCTATTGTTTGCGCATTTCTGAAGAAAACGAATGTTTTAAATCAAATATAAGTATCATAACCCTAGACATCTGGTAGATCATCTAGCCTTTTTCTTTGGCACAGGATAGTGACTGTTGCTTATGTGCCATAAAACCACATATAACATAACATACCGCAGGAAAAGACAGGAACGCAGTAATTAAATGTCCTGCACGCTCATGGGCCCTCATCACCATTATATTTCACAGTGGTGGAAACAGCCGGTGAGGCGGCGTAGAGGCAAATGATATCACTAGGAATGCGTCTGCCTCAAAGAGTTCACGATTCGGTCACTCTTTTGATCATCTTTTTGTGGTTAGTGGAACAGTTTTCATGCTGCTTGGAACTGCGTACTGCCTATAGCCTGGACTGCTCATTCGTCGCAGGGAACACCACCTGCCAGCAATGAATTGATAACGCTTGTATAAATTACGGCCTCCCAGAAAGTCATAGTGGACTTCATAATTGTTTTTGAAACCTAGATCATGCGGATTTTTTCGGCTTTACTTTCTCATTTTGTCGCAGGCGAAAGGCCGACATGAGGGGAAATCCATTTCTTAGAGGTCAATCATTTCTTACTTAAAGCACTTCAAAACATTTACGGTTTCTTGCCTAGAGAGTAGGCTTAAAGCAAGAAAGGTCAATGCCAAGGTTTACTGGTACAGACATTAGGGAGCAATTCACCTGCAGTTCGTTGCTTGCTGCTACTACGTAAACAAAACAATCATACTCGATTTGAGTAGAGGTAAATATCAGTCTGTAAATTAGCAGGAATGCCGAATATTAGCTCACGAGTAAATTGAAAGAACTTCAAGCGAGTAAAATTACCACTCTCTAGGAAGCGAAGAACCATCCCCACAGCCAGAAGCGGCGGGTCACAGAAGCGCTGCTGACGCACTCCAAAGATCAGGGTACACGCAACAATGTTGCCCTGGAACGTAGAGAGAATAAGCGCAGCCGGAACTCGGTTGGTGAAACAATGTACGCCTAATTAGGAGGCAGTAGTTGCAGTGCCGGAAACAGCTAGTTATTTTTTTTTCTAATACATCCTGAACGATATCGCCTTCCTCCAAAATTTAATATGTTGTGATCTCCCGTCCATCAGTACAGCAAAATAAAATAGCGAAAGCAGAAATGGTTCCCGTATGGATTTGTAAATTGCGAGGAGTGCTGACTTTGCACGTATGTACGCCATAACTAGTCCGTCATAGCCCGGAATTCGATATTGCAAAACGATGTAGAAAGAGGGAGCGAATACGATGTTCTTGTCGATAAGGGCGAAAAATGAACAAGGGGGGCTGAGCGGATGAAGCATTAGTGCCCTAGACAACGTTTCAACAAGTGAATGTTTCTGCATTGGAAAGACAAGTCCTCTTGTAGAAACAAGGGCTCTGCAGCTTCCCTTATTTCTTGTTCATTTTATTTTCCTTCTACAGCACAGAGTTTATTTTGTCAACAAGTCCTTATAAAACAGCTACCGTTACTTAAAAGTTCATGTTATGCTCAAACGTTTGCTTTAATACAATCCCGCATTTAAAATTCGTTACGAAAAATCCCTGGTGGCTCTTATGGCGGAGAAATGTAATTATTGAGTGGCCTGCGTAAAGCCTGTGTTGCGGCCCGCTGCTCCTGCTAGCGTGTCCGAATAGATACACGTTGGTTAGGCGGAAGTTAAAGCATTGTAGAGTGATTTTTCAGATCTCAGTCTTAATAGATTTAAGTTCAGCTAGAATAGTGTATAGATAGAAGGAAAGATATCATTCCTAAGCATCAAGAAACAGTTTTAAAGTTAATGCTGTATAACGTCGGATACAACTCTGAAATGGTATGAAACCCACTTCTGGTACTACTCTTCTCATATTTTATTTCCCCACTTCCCAGTAGCGTTATCCCCAGCAGAGAGCACCGAAGCACAATGCCGTAAATTTTTCTCAGCATTCGCTCAACCTCTTCACTGTGGCTTCCCCTTGTCTGGCAACACGACAAGCCCGCTACGGGTAGCATGTGCAATTTATCCCCATTTCTACGTAAAACGCTTCTGACGAATGACGGCAGCCATGTTAGTTTGGTGAAGCAGTTGTATCTTGTGTTGTAAAGAAAACAAACGATAGCGGGGCTGACTACAACCTCACTCTATTGCTTTATCTCGTCGTGTACAATTTTTCAGCGGCAGTCGACAACGCGCAGGCCAGGCTAATTTTGTACAGCTTATGACTTTCAAGTAGCATACGCGCGTCAAAAAGCTGCGTTGGCGAATTACATCAACGTCAAACGTTGTTTCTGCGTATATCCTCTTCGCTGCGTATTCGCAAAAAGAAATAATTGGCGCTAGCGTTTTCACAACGTCAGAGATTGCACCGCTTTCATATTTCGCTTGCTGTCTCCATGCCGATGCGCTAATCGCGATGTTTTACATAGCATAACTATTTAGTGTCAGCAAATCCCCCGGTCAATGCAAGAAAGAAACGCTCCCGATTTTGGCAAGAAAAGAAAGGTTAAGAGGAAGTAAATCGCTATTATGTGTCTGGTAATTAGCACACATACCACACACCATGTTCACAAAAAGTAGCCAGGAAGCACGTTTTATTCCCCACTGATATGCAAATGCACATACGGCTTCCGTAACGATCAAATCGCCTTGGAAACAGATGATATCGGTTCTTTTTATCTTACTAAAAACCTAGAGGGGTTGAATAAGGAGTCTAGGTGACTGAACAGTATGCAGCCTAGTTATTTTTGCCAAACATGACACGTCTCGTACAAACGGGAGAGGAAATTCTGCGCTTAGGCTGCCTCTCTACTGACCGCCGTAATTTTGAAAATAAATATTTCTATTTTTACTATTGCAAGTAACCCTTGTATAATCCTTGCTTAGTCGTTCTAATCTGAAGAGGCGACGCCACTTCACTTGCTCAGGAGGTGAGAGCATTCTGTTGTCAACGATAACCTCTCTTTCTACACGTTAAACAGCTCGCACAGGACGCTAGAGCGTGATGGCCTCCAAATGTTCCGCCTGCTTGGTGCTACTGTTCTAGAAAGGAGACATCACCTCTCCCGCACAGCAGGGTATCGATAAGTGCGGGTGCTGACGGGGGTTAGAAGGAATATGGATTATTCGGAAACGCGTGATGTCACAAGTGGAACGGGAGAAGTGACAAATCTCTAAAGTATTTCAAAAATTAAAACACAAGGTTACAGTTCACATTTGGTATAAATCGGCAAAAAGTACGAAGGACAGTTGAACAAGCGAATCACGCAGAAGAGAGCTGTGACGCAGCATCACCCCAACGACATGAGCACATTTCTTCTATAAAGGAATTGATTAGCGCGGATCCGCAACGTCTTCGTAATTGTTTCGTTTTTTTTTTTAGGATTGAATTCGTTACTGCCCTTGGCATAAAATTGTTAAGAGGAGGTAGATATGTGAGTTTCTTTCACACCGTACCTTCTCTACCAAAGAAGGTTTAGACCCAATTACAGTTACGTTGGATTGTTGCAGTCTTGTTGGTGTTTGTACAGCAGTAATGGGCTGCTGTTGACTGCGGCGTTTGCTGTTTCATGAACACGTATTTTTGCGTTTTTTGTAGAAGATAGACTTAGTCTTTCGGGTTAGTCTTGATGCGTGTGATTGAACTTGCATCCGTCATAATTATATTTCACTTTGCAATGATTGCTAGGCGTCTTTCTCAGTCATTCCCTCGCACTGCGCAGTTGCTGGCGGTACCAGGTGATCGAAATCACTCCGCAGTTTTCCACTGCGGCTCCTCTTTATCTCTTTCTACTTTCATTCTCAGCTTCCTCTCTTTACGGCTCGGTTGAGGTGTCCACAGGAACAGGTGTGACAGGTACTGAACCTTTACCTTGCTGTGAATCAATTGATATTAATATTATTATTATTATTATCGTGTCGACAATGTAGGTCTTTTCAATTCCTTGTCTTCCGTCACTGGTCCCTTTTCAATGACAGTGATGCAGACGAACAAGTCAGTCGCTTCACAGAAATAGTTCTTAATGGTATGCGTGAGAACATATCTCTGCATACTCGTACTCGCAGCAACTTTTCTTTTTGGTTTCTCAAGGAACGACGTTAAAACTTGAGGAACGGGCTCATCCTAAATCGAAAGGCCCTGGGTTTCACAGTGAGGCAGATGAGTTTGGCCACTTCTGTTCTCTTTGTAAACACTTGTGCAAACGGAACCACGACTCTGGAGTCTTTAGCGGGGAGCGCCTCAAATCGTCCTAGACAGTTCTGGCGATAGGGTCGCAAGCGTTCTATTAAATCGGATTTGAGTATCAACTTATTAGACACTGAAGGGTCGGAAGTTCGGGATTTTGCAGATGATTTTGCCCAACATTTTTCCTCCGTATACAGACCTCCACACTGCGATTCCGTATGCCTCCCATCTGGTGCACCATCTAATTCTGTTCTTTATGACGAGAGGTTGGTAACTGCGATTCTTAAGCGTCTGAGATCATCTTTGTCTACTGCACCTGATGGCACTTCAGACCGCCATAATAAAAGCCTTAAATAGTGTCTTTGTAACAGTATTGTTGTGTATTGTATTGTCTGCTATATTTAACAAATGTTTGAAAAATGCTGTCTTTCCTCGCGTGTGGAAAATGGCACGTATGTTTCCTGTCTTCAAGTGAGGAAACAAATCTGACATTTCCAATTATCGTCCGATTTATCTTCTATGTGTAACCTCTAATTAGCTTTTGACAACGTACTTTGCATTCATCTCAAACATGCCATCATACCTGATCAACATGACTTCATATCAGAGCGCTCTACTTTAACCAACCTAGCCACGTTTCCTTATTTGTGCGGCAGCACGAAGACCGTATGGTTGTTTTTGCGCACATTATATAAACATTGATTGAATAATTATTATTGCCGTTTCGATACACTAAAAATTGATATTGTGCGTCTTTTTCTTATAGTTTCGTTCGTCATTGCTTTGTTAACCTCTAAACAAAATAAAAGGTGTCAATTTTCGCTTTAATGAAAGGAAGCCGCCAATCGAAATGCAACCACTGGCTACTGGGGCACGAGCCGGAAGCATTGAGGAATTTTTGGTTTGGTTTGGTGCGTTTAACGCCCCAAAGCAACTCAGGCTATGAGAGGCGCCTTAGTAGAGGGCTCCAGAAATTTCTACCACCTGAGGTTTTTTAACGTGCATTGACATCGCACAGCACATGGGCGCATTGCTTTTCGCTTCCATAGAAAAGCGGCTGCCGCGGCCGGGATTCAAGCCCGCATCCTTGGGCAAATTAGTCGAGCACCCTAACCACTACGCCAACACGGCGGGCAAATCAATAAATAAATCCTGTCTCCATTACCAGTCGAACCTCCTTCCCTTGAACCATGTTCGCTGAAGTAGGTTATATGCTTTATACGATAGCATAATACCGCTGCGTAGACAGCACACATTAAATTTCTGACACTGTTTGTATTAGGGCAACTATTTGTAGCTACTAAGCTGTACGGCGAGCTACTCGGTAGCTCGTGTACAAAGCGCAGTTGATTACAACTAATAAACAATTCAAATTAACTATACTTATCAGGAATCAATAATGCCTATACGGCCATGCTTCGCATCAGCCCTTAAGCACAGTTAAGAATCCATAACTTGCTCGCCCGAGAGAACGCCCAGGAGTTAGACAGTAAGTTATTGTCGACTATTTGATCCCACGGAAACTGGACCGAAAATACACAGAAAACAAACTAGGGGAAAAGGTTTATCAAATAAGCACAGGCAGAAAACACCCCGGTACTATGTTTGTTCAGCCATTTGTTCCCAGGATATGTAATGCCAAATCAAATGCACAGGAATTCGAGACAGTTGCTTTCGACGACTTTTTTGTAAATTTTCTACAGCTGTGATCCTTAAATTGCAAAGCGATTTCTAGTTCACACATCGATCATGGTGACATTTATATCCCCATTTGGAGCCGCAGCATTGTATTGTGTGACCGGAATCAATTCACGGGTGAATATTATTTCGCCCTCTAATTATTGTGTCTGTTGAACGTGTTCGGTATTTACGTCGATCCTGATTATGATAGTTTCGTATCTATAGCACATGTGCTTCTTTAAGTATGAGAAGCAAATTATAAATGGCACTTAGCTCTATGGCCTATGCTCTCAGTAAGTCCAGAATTTTATAACAGAATGCACTTGCTCGTTTTGAGGTTTGCCTTTCGTGGGTACACCCTTGATTAAATTCAGTGTGATTAAAGGCAGGAGTTAAGGGGCATGTTTATCAGTATACCCGAGCAAAACTAGCGAGAGGGGGAAACCGGACGAAGAAAGAACTGAGTAATAGGCGCGGGTTTAGGGCGATCACGTTATGATCATGAGCCCCGAGATGACTGCGTAACATTGCAGTATATATTACCCATAATTCCTTCGTAAACTTAACGTAGCCTTCTTAAACGCTTCGCCTTTTCGCTCTGAGCTGCAGTGACAGCAGGCTGAGGCTCTTGCAACTAAGCAGTGGTGACATTGGAATGATGTAGGTGGGTATCCACATGTGCGTTGATGGCAGTGGGAAGTGTGTGAACAATTATCGAAGATTCGAGGGCTGAAATTTATATTCTCTTTAAAGTTTGACATATGTCTGGTTAGAGCGGAGTTTAAAAATTGGGAGGGATCATGAGGCGTTGTCATGGATGTCACAGCTAGACCCGAGTCGGTCGCCTAGTCAGTTTGGTGCTTTCTTTTGAGATGTACATTTATTGGGGGGGGGGGGGGGCGCAATGACGTCAGCATCCGGAATTAACTTTATGATTCATTGCTACCGTTACTACTTAAACAGTTTGTTCAAGACGTATCTAGTAATGTATTGCTGGTTTGATCAGCGACTCAACAAATGTGGACTGGCAGGCAGCTCTGTCAAGTTCAGATCAGGAAGACCCCCTTGAGCTTGTGAAAGAGATAGCAACAGCGAAAAAAATACCGCTCTTGGAATGATGGCACGCACAGTTAACTTTGATTTATTCTTACCAATAAATACCTCACACTCACTCACGCACTCCCTCACTAACTCGCTCACTGCCAGTTTAGCACATAGAGAAACCCGCTATCGAGATAGTGGATTAAAAAACAATGCTAGAGGCGGTGTAGGTGGTGTGTTTGCGTCGGCCTAAGTTTGAAGCCCACATGGCGCGAATAAGTATGCTGTAATCTGAAAGCCATTACAACAAGGTGCCCACATATTTGTTTTTTGTTCAGTAGGCTTTATATTCACTCATCTCCGCTTGTAGTAATATTTCCAAGCTCTATTCCCACTTTTGCTTCAGTGTTTATTGGCGGAGATGGCGTACTGAGTTAAAACGCAAACTTGAAACATAGGTACCAGTAACATGGGAACAGTGAGATGAGTGCACTGATACCATGAGGAAGAATACAATGCTGAGTTTATTATTCACGCCGGGAAAGGAAAGGTACAGGAAATATTAACCTTTATTACACCGTCCAGTCTGATCGGCATGTGCCTCGTTGGCAGTCAGTAAACAGCAAATGCACCAGATGGTAGTTTTCATGTGGCGGTGTTGAGAGGCGTAAATGATTCGACAAATTTGTCATCGCACTTAGCCGATGACACTGGTCAAAAACAGGCTACTATGTCTCGTTGGCTCTGTAGGGAACCAGATTATTACAGCACATGGCGCCCAGGGACACCTGAACTACTACATATATTGCGGAACAGGAGTATGCTAAGAAAAATTGCTTTCTTTTTGTTTTAATGTTTGTTTACTTGAAAACTACATCTCTCCACTACATGTCCTTTCTCGCAGTTTTGCGCAGAATGAAACTAGCGAGCAAGTTGTGTTCCGCGTTGTACCCTGGCCGGCTTGTTTTCATCGTTGAAATTGCTGTCCATGAAAACGAAAATGCTACCAAGTCTCTCTAATTACAGTATATTTTGTGGGAATCAAAGTTGTTTACTACAGCATTTATTTTCAAGGAACATGATAGAAATCCCTGCTTTTGTGAAATAAAGAATAGAAATGAAAGTCTTTGGTCTGTTTTCACAATAAAGCGCTTCACATGTCTGGTCCTTTTCATGAGGATGTTTGTTACAAGACAAATTCTCTCAATATCCGCATTAGTGTTACCGTTGCTAGACTGCTGGAAATGAAACAGGAGTGGATCTGGGCTACTAATGTTGGGCTGACAAAAATATCTTTCACCTCGACCATGATTTGAGAACATGGAAACAAAGAATATCAAGACCTGCTGAACAGTGTTTAAGTTACGTTTCAATATTTTTAAAGGACTATTTCTAGAAGAGGTAAATTTAGAGGAAGGTAGTAGGATTTGAACTATATTTGCCGGAGATTTAAAGATATAACGTGATCGAAATGTCAGAAAACGGTAATAGTGTATACAATTTTCCTCAGTGTCGTTGGACGAAATGTCAATGAATATCATGCCTTTAAGCTATTTTATTTTACTAATTCTGAACACGATTATTTCGCAGTCGTGGCTCACCTCTGTAAGAGAAAGCTACTGCCTGTTTGGCGTAGAAAGGAGCGATTATATTTGTCAGTGTGCGACCAAGCGCCTCTAGTCAATTTAAGGCGTATGGCAGCAGCTTAAGCAAAGGATGAGCACCAGAACATTGCAGTAACGAGCGTGTATTATGGGAAGTCAGAGGCAGAGGAAGAATGATGCCACCTCTATACAGCGATACCACGCAATCATCTCCTTTTCTTGGACCCTTTTTCAAATTCAAATTTTAATTTTTAACTTATCTCTACGCTCTACACAGAGTCATCTGCAGTATTTTTATCTAGCTAAGATGTGGAGTTTACTTTTACACAATCAATTTTCTCTAAACAGAATCTCCTGCAGTGAAAGAGAACGAGAGAGCAGATAAACATCGGCGCGAAACGTAACCATAAAATTAAACATCATCCCTGTAATTCACGCGGCGCCCTGTACGTCAACAAAAAACATGCCGTAGGTTTATCTGTCCTGCACTGGGCTCCAGCTTCTAGCGGACACATTTGCGTCTTTTAATTTGCTTTAAACATGAGTATGGGGCGTACGTAAATAAAGGAGCTAATCTATAACTCGAAGAAAGGCGGGCGCTGATGGACGATCGTCCTGCGATTGTGCTGGTCTCTTCTTTAGTGCTGTGCAACTTTTCTTGTATTTAGAATGCAGAAAAAAGAAAAGAAATAATGTTTTACTTGTGAAATTAGAACGATTTTAGAATATTGGGGCTGGGTGGAAGATGGAGCCTTCAGGAGGTTAGAATGAGGTGGGTGCACACCTTTAAGAAGCGGACGTTGGCAGGCGGAATAGGGGAGAATGCTCGCTAGTGCAAAGCGGCCATATGATACCAAAGGCTGAAACAGAAACGCGAACTCTAGCAATGCTCAGCTTTGTTGTAATTGTCTTCACATAAGAACAAATTGAAATTTGTATGATCATATGCAAACCATGAGGTTATCTATCACTAAAAACATGAACATTGCTAGTTATTACGTCAGTATTTCTATATTTCTGCGCCAAATAGTGCAAGATTGCTGGTTCTATAATTTTGCGACAGTGATGGGCGATGTTATCCTAAATCTACATATGGTTTCTCTCTTGTTGCTAAACTTTCTGCTTTTTTCTAAAGGAGTGCCAACGGTTTAGTTTAAATTTCTGATATATGCATAATGTCGCCATCAATTATATATAAAATTTTTATTGCCTTCCACATAACTTCCATCATGCAACGACAAACGCGGCGAACGGAGACATGCAGACTTCTTAAAATATTGAGCATATTTACTTTCACGGATATGTAATTTCCGCCTATTTTACGTCAGAGCACTAGAAAGTGCTCAAAACGAACTTCATTATCATTGTTCACTGAATACATGAAATCAAGTTATATTTCTGCACCGAAATGAAATATGTAATGCGCTTCCTTGCTACGTGTTTTTAAACGTGATGGACGTTTATATAAGAGCACCATTCTTCTCATCCTAATAGACTGCCCGATGGAGATCGCTGTTAACAAAAATGACGGCTAAATTGCTTTCGTCGCTTAAAATACCAACTGCTATTTTTCTGTTGTAAGTAGTATGATTTTACGAGCTGTGTGCGTACCATAAGTGTGTACTTGAATCAGTTTATGTAAGTACCACCTGTTGTGACTTATGACCTGAAGTAAAACATTCTTGTGGGCTCAGAATACATCTGCAGATTGTTTTACCGGTCAATAATAACAACGAAGTGCCCTCTAATGATGTTCCGCAGTTTCTATATGAGATTACCAGCTTTTACCCATTTGCCAAGCAATAGAGCTTGTCACCATATCACCATATTGTGCCGTTCTCTTGCTTGTCGCCATGTAACATTTTCGATGGAGCTGCGGGGTACGTCATCCCCATTCTCGCCTTGGAGCATCGACGCCATCCTTACGTTGGGACCATCGGCCGAGAGTCCTCGGATATCGCCGCGCAGCTCCGCCCCAGCTTTTCCTGTCCAGACTAGACCAACCATAGCCGCCCAGCCCCTAGCCTGGATCTGAAGACAAGGCGCAGAGATGAACTACGAGAGACCAGATCAAAGGATAGACCCGACGGACCCGAAAGAATCGAAAGACATGAAAACTCAACCCCAGCCCCGTCCAGCCGCCCAACGCGACCTTGCTATCCAAACCATCCATATGGATGCTTTGCTGGCGTATGGCTGAAAAGCTCCAGGGGAGGCGGATCACCCAAGCATCATCGTGGTCATCGTCATCGTGGTGGCAAGTGCATCATTTTCTACTATCTTTTCTTGAACATCTACACCGTCATGTCACCATCAACTTCAACGAACTGATCAGGACGATCGCTTGGTGGCGCCGGGTTACGTAGCGACAGGCAAGAGCACGGCACAACAGGGCGACATGGTGAAGGATGATTTGATGGCTGGATTAGCGCGAGGGCTTCTCTGGTACCACTGCCAATCTTCTTCTTCGCAACAATGTATATATATATATATATATATATATATATATATATATATATATATATATATATATATATATATATATAAATGGGTTTATTGTTTACAAAATAGGACCAGAATGCATGAAAGCCGGAACCTGACACAGTCAGGCTGGTACAAGAACCGGTCCTCGCGCTTAAACCTCGCTCCCCTCTTACTCAAGCGCAACGTAGTGTGCTGCTGCGTAATTGGTGCAACAGTTCTCCCCGGGGTAGATGAAGCTCGTCCTCGAGTTAGTCAAGAAGATTTAGAATAGCAGCGTTTCATTCGTACCACACGAGCCAGCACAGCTTTCCATGAGCATCATTTGTCGATGTTGCTTTAGTAATAGCGTAGTTAAGTTCACTCAACCGACATGAACAATAAAGGGTCCGGCGTAATGTTACAAGAACTTTTCGTACGGTCCTCGGCGTCGCAATAGCGTCTAAAGCCAAACCAAATCTCCCGGTTCGCAATTGATAGCAGCGCCAGCCGAATTATGACAGGCCTTTGTAAGGTCTTGGGAAGAGAAGGTTCACAAACGAGCAAGACGATGTGTTTCTTCTGCTGGAGTAGTCATCGTGGTTGGAGAACAGAAGAATTGTGTCCAGGAAGGTTAATGGCAAGCGTGCGTCCTGAAGGAATTAAGGAGAATATGCAGTTCCTTCATACTTAGCTGTTGTATATGCAGGAAGAACAAATGGCAGGACGGCGTCTCAGTTTTTGCGATCTGATGCTACGTACATTGACATCAAGTTCATGGGAGGGCGGTTTAGGCGCTCAGAAAGGCCATTTGTCTGAGGGTGGCAGGGAATATAATGACGCTATTCGAAGCCACAGAGCCGCAAACGTTTTTTCACGACATCTGCAGTAAACTGTCGACCGCGAACGCTTGTAATTACTCAGGGCACCACGCCATGGTGAAGAACAATTTGGTGTAGCAGGAGTTTGACACGTCAGATATTTTGTCAGAAACGAGCGCGGACGTCTCCTCATATGGGATGAAATAGTCAACAGCTATAATAAACCAGAGGCGACCGTCAGACGATTTGACTAATAAATGACCAATAATGACCAATGACTTCCAAATATCTCAAAAGGCGATGCACGGGGCGTGACCAGTTGAAGGCCAGCCGATGGCGTAGTGGTTCACTACAGATGTTGACAAGCGACACAAGTTGTTACGTAGTGCTTTGTAATCGTGTACAGCCTTCACCAATAAAGGCTTTATCGGACTCCCACGAGCGTGCGTGCAAAGCCTAGATGACCTGAAGTGATGTCGTCATGCATGACATGTAGGACGGCGCCGCTAAGAAAAGCCAGGACGACAAGCAGCAGACGGGACCGTCAGCTCCGTAGTTGTTCTTGAAGGGCAGTGCATTCTTTATAATGAAGGATATTGTAGATGCAGGTTTCCGCATCATATCAAACCACGGAATCAAAGCGCGGTTGTGCGTTGCTCCTGCTGGAACTATACGAAGTCAGGCAATGCTCCGGTCACTGACGCCAGGCATTCATCCAGATCATCTTCACAGGCTACCATATCAGGAAGAATAGATCGAGATTTTGGTTGGTAACCTGGTTGGTAATCCTATATTAAAAACAGTCAAGGGACCGAAGTCCCCGATCTAGGCAAGCAGTTAGCGTTGCGGCGACCTTTCTTATAGGGCACAGAAAAGGCGTATTTTTAGAGACGTAAAGCACTGCGAGCTAGTTAACCTAAAGGCCAACCGCAGGCCAACAGCCAACACAGGCAGTGTTGATCGGTACTTATGTTGAAGTAGCGGCCGTACAGATATGATCAGAACTTGTTGACAGCTAAGACGACTGCGAGATATTCCACTTCCGTTAGTGTGTAGTTGCGTTCGGCTTTAGTTAAACTGCAGCTCGTGTACGCGATAACATACTGGGCGCCGCTTTGGAACTGGACGAGCACCGCGCCGACACCGACGCCGCTCGCATCTGTGCGAATCTCGGTAGTAGCAGCCGGAATGAAATGGCGTAAAACTGGACGAGTGGTTAACAGAAACTTTAGTTGTCGAAATAATGAGTTGCATTCCGGAGACCAAACCAACGGAGCGTGTTTTTGCAGTAGCGAAGTGAAAGAAAAAGCAATCTATTCGAATCCTTGGATGAAACCAGGGAAATATGAACATAGTCCCAGAAAGCTTCTGAAATATTTTGTATTTTAACATTTTGCAAAGTGTAGCACTGCAGCAATCTTTTAGAGCTTGGGCCGAATACCCTCATAATCCTCTAAAAATCCAACCACCTAGGTCGGCCGTTCACCGAAATTATATTCTTAAGAAATTAATATTAGCCGGGCGTTTTGAATACAGCTCAGCATAAGGCTAAGATGATCATTATGATCCGGAAAAAATTTAACGCTGTAGCGTTAAGGAACTCGTGTCGCAGAAAAGCCGGTGTCGTCGGCGTCGGCGGCGTTGGCCGTGAGCGATAAATCCGGCATGCACTTCATAAATAAAAAGCAACTTCCAAGATGGACTGGGTGGGAATCGAACCAGAGTCCCCGGAGTGTGAGACGGAGACGCTACCACTCAGCCACGAGCTTTTTTTTTCTTTATTTCCGAAGTATACATGAACAACAAATGGTCACACTTAATAAAACACTTCAGCTGCCCTTGAGCTGACGCGTGTGAGGTTAAAATTTCTTCAAATTTACCAGGTCATCCAGGACTTCTGCCCACTGTGGTGGGTCAGGGAGCGCGCAGATACATTCCCGTAGATAAACAGCACTTTCAACAAACTTTTCACGTACACTGCGAATATTAATATCTTCATGCCTTACTTGCATTCGTGTTTTCCACAAGCTGTGGAGGCCCAGAAGCATTATTAAATCATAGGGTATGTCTTCGTTCTCCACCGGTAAAAACCGGATGCCATAAGGGTTTAGTGTAGCTCTTTTTTAATTCTTCTTTGTAACACGTCCCAATGAAATACTGCATCTCAGCAGTCTAAGGATATGTGTTCGATTGTCTCTGGCTTCTTGCAAAGCTGGCAGTTTGTCGTCCAAGGGACATAGATTCCTTTTTCGTGAAGCCAGGTTTTGACGGCTAGAGTGTTCGAGTGCTACTTAAAAAAGAACGTTTTGGCAGCCGGTCGAACTGGCATCCTCTTCACTCGTTTTAAAATATCCTGCCCTGGGCCTCCACGGTAAGGCTCCCGATACAAAGGTGCCGGCAGCATGATTTCCACTAGGTCCTTATACAGCTTTTTCTTGCCAACACAGTACAAATATTCAAGGGAAAAACGCACTTCTAACAACTTGTAAGAGAGAACTGCCTCGCGCAAATATCCTTTGATAGCACCTCGCATGTTTTCACTTGAGGAAACAACAAATCCGGGTAACAGCCTTTGCAGCCGCCCTTGCATGACTGTTCTTAAAAAGGTGTCATTTTGGTCGCGAAGAAAAAAAAAGCGCGATACCACTTGGCGCAGAAACAAATGAATCAAACCGACTGCTCCGATTTTTAAAGAAAGAAATAAATTCCTTCAGCCCGTCTTTACCCAGGTCGAAGTCCAAAGAAAAACCGCAAACACACGATGAATTTTTTGAATGGCAGTTCGTGACGCACATAGAACATTCACTACATACCATATCTTTGAAATCAAAAACACATTGCAGATGAACGCGAGTGAAAAGATTGACAGTTGCCTTCCCTGCCATGCTTCCGCTTTCTCTCGCACTCTATTTGTTTCTTCCTTCCAGTGTAAGCTAGGATCGCGATAACATTGTAGGGGCACACCCAGATACTGCATTGGCAAGGAAGATTGCAATTGGGAGAAAGAAGCCGGTTCGGCATCCCATAAGCCGTGCCAAAATCCGGAGCTTTTTTCTCAGTTAACCCGACATCCAGTCTGGTCACAAAACTTTTCAACAACGTTAACCACTTCACAAATGCTCTCTCTGTTTTTACAAAATACTGCAATGTCGTCCGCGTATGCAAGTAGCGTGACATGCGCCGACTGAAGTTTGACACGCGAGATGCATTAATTATTGAGAATGGCCAAGCATAATGGCTCGAGATAGGCTGCAAAAAGCAGAGGAGAGAGTGGGCATCCTTGCCTCACCGAAGAACGCACTGCGAGACTGTCAGTGAGATCGCCATTCACTATAATACGCTTCGAGCAGTTTGCGTACACCATTCTCACTCCCTCCACGATTACCGAGCCCAGGTTACAATGCTCTAGAATGGAGAAAAGGATCTCGTGTGATACGCGATCGAACGCTTTTTCCAAATCCAGCTGAATCATGGCAACATGACTTCCAAGCGTGTCTACACATTCCAGTACGGTTCGTGCCACATGTATATTTGTGGCGATGCTGCGACCTCTTATGCCGCACGTTTGGTGCGGTCCGACTAATTTGGCTATTACACTCTGCAATGTCTTCGCTAAAACCTTCATAAAGATTTTGTAATCAACATTTGTCAGGCTTATTGGCCTATAGGACTTCACCAACAGGCATTTCTCTGGATCATCACTTTTTGGAATAAGTACGATGTGTGACGTAGTAAATGATAATAGTACTTGTTTGAGTTCGTAGGCTTCGTTTATCACTTTCAACATAAGGCTGGAAAGATGGTTTTTAAATGCTTTGTAAAAGGAGGCGCTCAGCCCATCTGGTCCAGGGGCTTTCCCACATGGGAGGTCATCTATGGCCTTTTCTATCTCTTGCATTGTAATAGGCATTTCAAGGCTCTCTTTCACACGATCTTCGAGCGTTGGCATTAGCCGTAAATATTCTATTGGAAACCCTTCACTATGTTCGCGCGTATTACTCAGAAGCTCAGAAAAATGTTTCAGAATCGCGCACTTTATATCTTTAGCATCGTTTGTTATCTGCCCTTCATGTCTTATTTGCCTGATTTCCTTCTGACAAGTATACCTTTTTTCATATGATAGCGCTCGCTTTGTCGGCGCCTCGGCAGCCCACAGTTTATCGCTTCTTGCGCGTATAACCGCGGCTCTGTACTTCTCAGCGTCGATTCTTTCTAAATGAGATTTAACATCTCTTGTTAGCTTAGTGAACTTTCCTGGCGCACAGCTTTCCATGCACAACAGGCATTCAAGTTGTCCATGAAGTTCCTTTTCTGTTTCTTTCTGTTTGTACCGAATAACACTGCTCTCTTCTATTACTTTTATCTTCACCTGCTCTTTAAATCTTTCCCATTTATCTGCATGGCTTTCTTCATGCACCTTAAGCAAACATTCCAAATCGTTCGTGATTGCCTTAACAAACTCTTCATCCTCCAAAATTTCCTCGTTCAGTTACCATAGATGCCACTTGAAAAAAAATTTCTTAACCTTCATTCCAAAAGTCGCACTAACAAGGCAATGATCACTCAGCCATGAGTTCGATGCTTGAAAGCGGTACAAAAGCGCTTCTAGTGAATGCGGTGTTGCCTTAGAAACGTGCCCTAGAACGTTATACTGCGGTGTATATCGGTAATTATGATCGGTAATTGCGCTCGTGAACTGTTGTGTGTGTTTCGTCCTGTGTCCTGTTTAAGTTGTTGCGCATTTCTCTTATATACTACGGTAATTATGACCATGTTACTTAGAGAAGTCGCAGTTGCACGAGTAGCGAAATACGTTTCCGCTACATTTCTTCTGCGCTCTGCGCACATGCAGAGCCATCTTGCGGCAAACACAGAAGAACCCCTCCTCGCAATGTCCGGCGCTGCTCCGACACGTGGCGTGCCACTCGCCCCTGACGTTTAGCCGTGCACCCTCACGGGTTGTAGAATCAAGCGTCTTTCCTTTCTATAGATCACTATCTTCGCTCACCCGCTTCTCCCCTTCGGGCCGCGCGGGTACCGGTGCGAGGATGCCCCAATACCCTTGCGTTTAATAAGTTTTCTCGACGAGGTGCAATAACGCTATCGCGTTCCACTCTTGAAGGCGAAGCTTAAGCGTCCTCCAAATTTTTTTTACAGATGATTACCTCATCTGGGTAGCACAATCAATATCCCACTTTAGGGCACGCCGGAGTGTGTCTAAAATCGTTCGAACGTCACTAGTGCACTGCGTCGACCAAAGGAATTCCCTTAAATCCCTGAGATGTTACAAATGCTGTCTCCTCTCGGTCCGATGGATGCATGGGGATCCGCCTATAGCGAAACCGCATATCTAGTGACGAGAAATAATAAGTTGATATGGCATCGTTGATACGCGGAAAAGGGTACACCTCTTTCTTTGTAATAGTGTTTATCCGGCGACAGTGAACATAAAATGGGAAGTTTTTACCGGAGCTTATTAACTGATCACAGCGAATGAGCCATATTTTCTCCGCAAAAGGTTCAGGAGTAACTGGAAGTGCGGATAACGCGGCGCGGAGCACAATTCTCAGAAACGTCTCATGACTTCTGGCGCTGCAATATGCATCACATAGACAAGAGAGAGCCCAGCAAGACGTCGCCACGGGTGATGAGCACACTATGAACTGGCTATTTATTTCTATTATAAGGAAGAAAACATTCCATCACAAAGATAAGGAAGGGTACAATCATAAGAAGAAAAAAACTTTTGAACAAAGTCGGAGAAAAAGTATCCAAGGAGCAATAAAACCAAAACAATAATGAAACAATAGAAACATGCGCCTACCTTTTTCTCCTGTTGTCCAGACAAAGGTGCTGGCTCTGTCAAACGATACGTTGAAAAGAGACTCTATCGAAGCCTTTAAAATGACTTCATGTCAGCATGGGGAGTACGTGAGTGTGCCGTCAGTAACGCTCAGCAAGACGTAAGTGCAAATGCTTTCTCTGGATAACATGAGAAGGAGCAACTTATTCTTATTGTTTACTGATTGTTTTCGTTTTATTCTTCGTTAAATATTTTTTTCTCGAATTTTTTCTCCGAGGTTTCTTCCTCTTCTTTGTGCCCTGCTTTGTATTTTTCATCGAATGTTTTCTTCATACCAGAAATAAAAAGCCGGCGTGTAGTCGGCGCATCACGGGTGCGGACGCCTTGTTGTGACCTCTCTTCTGTATGTGATGGAGGATAAAACTGCACAAGTCATCAGATTCGTGTAACGAACTAGCCCTCACGAAGTCGAAAACTGTCTACGTACAGCTCTCTGCGAACGCGCCCATAAACGTTTCTGTAGTTGGATTGAAAGGAGCTGCAGCAAAATGCATTCATGTGGTTCCCGACACAGCCATCAAATGAGCGATCAGACATTTCTCAAAAGTGAGAGCTGCCGACATTTCAAAAGCGGCTATTATAAGGGGACTGAATTAAATTTACCAGGTCACTACCTTTCGGGCAATTGTAATGTCAAACAATAAACGTCGCTGGAGCGAAGGTTTCCCTCACTAAGATACAGGTCTCTACTGCAGACTTAGCTTGTAAGACATTGGGCATATTTTTTCTTTCAGACTTCGGAGAAAGAAGGCGCTTTGCATATTAGGTAATACGAAATCATCATCATCATTATCATTAGCTTGACTATACACACTGCAGGGCGAGGCCTCTCCCATGTTTTTCCAATTAACCCGGTTTTGTTCTAGCTGCATTCACTTGACCCCTGCGAACTTAACCTCATCCGCCCCCCCCCCCCAACTTTCTGCCGCCCCCTGCTACGCTTTCCTTCCCTTGGAATCCAGTTTGTTACCCTCAGCGACCATCGGTTATCCTCTCCTCGCACTACATGTCCTGCCCATTCCCACTTCTTAATTTCCACTAGAATGTCAGTAACTTGAGTTATTTCTCTGATCCACTCTGCACGCTTCCTATCTCTTAATGTTACCCCTACCATATTTCGTTCCATAGCCCTCTGAGTCCTTCTCAACGTAAGTAGAACCCTCTTCGTTAGCCTCCACGTTTCAGCCCTATAGGTGAGTACAGGTAAGATGCAACTGTTGTATACTTTTCTCTTGAGCGATACCGGTAAGCTGCTAGTTATAATCTGCGAGTGCTTGCCAAATACGCTTCATCCCAATCTTATTCTTCTTGTTATTTCCTTTTCATGGTCCGGATCTGCGGTACCTACCTGCGCGAAATATTCAGCTGTAAAACTTTTGAGTACGTCGTTTGCGAAAACCAAAACTTTTAGCAGTGCCAAAATTGTCACACGCAGTTTGCTGCGTTAAGACGTTACCGCGCATATTTTTAGTGCTTTACCGTTCGAAACTGCCACATGCTGTGGGCTGCATTAAGACGTTACCGCGGATGTTTTAGTGCTTTTCCGTTATTTTTTTCATTTCTCTGCATAGCAAAAAGAAAAGAACGCTAAGATAACGGTCCTTTTTTGCGCTGTGCAGATTAAACCTGTGGCATCATCATTACGCTAATGGACTGCAGTGTAGCGCAAAGGTAAATATTGACATTTTCAATTTCTCTCTTGCTAAGTCAGACAATTATCCGCCGTTTTGAGCACTGAAGCACAATATTAACATTCATCTTTCTTAGCAATTCTTTATTCAGAATAATTGCAAATTGCATAACGATTATCAGAAATCATTTCTGGTTTAGTCACAGGTCCACCCAGAAGAGTGTCAATATAGGCATATTTATTTGGGACGAAATACATTAATGCAAGGATTCCACAGCTTTTATTATGCCCTAAATTATATTCTGTGCTACCTGCACTGATAGCGACGGACACCTCTTTTGTTAACCATCCTTTTATATGAAGCTTATTTTCCTTTGAATAAATATTGCTAATTATTTTATACTACCTTCTAAGCATTAGTTCTGCGAACGTATCGTACGATTTATTTATAAAAATAGAATTATATAACTGTTCCGTGCCAATGAGAGAAAAAACACAAGAAAACACTAGCTATCTGAAGGCTTCTTTAACGATTGTGATGTTAGCAAACGATAATTTATAACTGAGTAAAGATTGATGATCATACAATTCCCTTGTGAGCTTTAAAGCCTGGACTTGAAGGCTGCCCTGGCTGCCGCTTTTTGAGCCACCAAACACAACGCGCCTTTGTCCTCTGCGAAATCAGAACATTTTCATGAACCGCATAAGTGATAGAGCTTGACCACAACTGTCCGCTTATTCGTATCCTGAATTCGCTTGCAACGGTAAACTTATAGAATAGTTACTCGTCGTTAAAAAGATTTTCGTGGTACAACTGAAAGCCGTGAGCCACAGAGGCCACAAAGCTGTAGAGCGCCCGTAAACGACGCTGATTGAACAACTGAGCTTCATTCAAGCGGACAAGGTCATATACGGTTAATCGGATGGAGGAGAGTAGCAGAGAGGATACATAAATAGCTGCTATGCTAAATCTCAGTATCTCAGTAACAGCCTCAGTTATCTTGCTAAAACAGACGCTTGGGCGAGTTGGTAATCCATTGAGGGTAAACAGCGCAATAAAGACGAGGACGGACGAAGTACACAAACGAGCGCTGACTTTCAACTCGCTTTACCGCTTGTCCCGCGAAAATATATACATGGAACAAGCAACAAAAGAAAACGTGAAGACACTGATAATCAAGGATACATAATATCTCCAGCTGCGGATGACAACAGCGGCGTCATTGCCTTGCATTCAGAAACCTCATTTCCTTCGCTGTTAGAGCCACCGAAGCACTACTAACACAATCATCCTCTATCTTCGCGATTTCAACGGCTTCCAGAATTTCACGGGTTAGCTGATTGCGGTGTTTCTTTATCACTTTCGCTTGTTCAAATTGTGGCGTGCAATTATCACAATCCCTGCAGTGAATGCCAAGGTGCCCTTTCACTGCTTCGTGCACATTGTAATGATGTTCTTTGAGGCGTTCATTGAGGCAACGTCCCGTCTGCCCGATATATTGTTTACCGCAAGAAAGCGGAATAGTATAAACAACACTTTCCTGACAGGGCACAAATTGTTTTTTGTGTCTAACTGAACAACGTTGTGCAACGAACGCGGCGTTGTTAACTTTCTTGCAAATCATCCCCAGCTTGTTGGGTGCCGAAAGGGCGACTCTGATATTAAATTGGCTTTCTATTTTCTTCAACTTGTGTGAAAGCCCGTCAATATATGGAACCACTGTAACTTTTTTTTTCTGAACGAGGACGAGGCTCCACCTGCGACCATCGATCCTAGTATCTCTGGGCGTTTCGTGGTCATGATGACCCAAGCCTAGTCATTGTAGTAATTACCACTGATAGCTAAGCATTTTATTCATTTCCCATCAGTTCCAGTCATTACCAGTCATCGTTTGACATATTAGGTTCGTAGTCATAAGCAGTAATGATCAGTCGTGTCTTCTCCTTTCAGTCATTACCATCTATCGTTAAGCATTTTACTTATTTTCAATCAGTTGAAGTGATTACATTAAGTAGTTTGACATATTGGCCCTTAGAAGTCATTTTAGTCAACATAATCATTATAAGTGATTAGCATTAGTCATTTATTATATCGATGTCTATAACGTTTCTCCATTACCTATCGCCATCAATCGTTTTCATTCTAAATCTCCCTGCACAAATGTCCGTTATCTGCGAGTGACCCGATGTACAGATTGCGTTCATAGCTCCCGCGCAGATTTGCGCTCCATGAGCCCAGAAAGGCTTTCGCCTTATATTGTTCATAATCTAATGACCTACCAAAATAGTGCGAGAATAAGTTGGCTAATACGCTTCAGCGTCAAGAAACTATGTAGGTTATGAAGGATGTCAAAGAGAGGACTTCTGAAATTTTGACAACCAGTGATTCCCTAATGTCCAATAACAATGAACAGTACACTGAAGCCTTACGTTTTGCCTGCATCTAAAATGAGCCAGTTTCGAACGTGGTTGGGTTCCGCAGAACTGAGACTAAGCAATGCGCCATCGCGAGGAGACTATACGTAGCAGCAAGGAAGTGGTAAATTCAATAGAATGAAATATTTTGGGAGGTAATATTACCTAATAAATACTCAATTTTTTTATTTCTAACTTCAGCCTGGATGGTGCTGTAGATCCGCCCTAAATGTTCTTGTGTCATTAAGCAGAAAAAATTTCTGCAGCACGATAGCGTCGGTGAAACTAACAAATATTATTATTTTCATATTAAGGTGTCTGGTACTTATTATGGTTTGAATGGAGATATAAGGTGCAACCTGAAAGGGCTGTCATCATTTTAAGAGTTGTTTGGCGATACCCTTTCATACCAAGGATTCATTTTTTCTTAGTGGCCTAAAACGGATTGCTTAATATCTTCAGTTTCCGTGAAAATTTGCAAAAGCTAAGCATTATTTTCACTTTATGTTGTACATAGCAACTTTTTTTTTATTTCAAGGCCTGCGATCCTTCTAAAGGAAGAGGAGACTGCGGCCTAGGATGCATTTGCACTAGGATCAACACTAAAAATGGGATGTGCAAAAGTGCTGATAGTCACATGCAGCCAGCTTCAAAACAACCGTTATATCCTGAAGAAACTGCGTATTATGAGTACGATCAGCTTCCCACACCAGGGCAGATGGTGCAAGGACCTATACCAGGCGGAGTTGCGGGACTTGAGCCCCACATGCCATCTTTATTGCCGGCTGCTTCCAACACGCATCGTGCAGCCGGCACGCCCGGAGGCGGTGTGACTAGAACATCACCGAATCCAGGATCCAATATGTCCCCAGGCGTTGGGCCAGATAAACCAGGAGGTA
The DNA here is from genome assembly GCF_055883805.1 of Amblyomma maculatum. Lineage (NCBI taxonomy): Eukaryota > Metazoa > Arthropoda > Arachnida > Ixodida > Ixodidae > Amblyomma > Amblyomma maculatum. Next base: position 46,946,997 of record NC_139351.1, read on the forward strand.
CTGTGCCAACAACATCTTACAGTCCCAAAAGTAATGTGCACCCAGGTGGCGTGCCAGGTGGTGCCGCAAGCACATCGCTTCCAGGAGGTGGTATGCCAGATGCGCATGGAGGCGGTCTGTCCAGTATGTCATACGAAGACAGTTTGCTATCTGGTGGCATGTCTGGTGCGCAAGGAGGTGACTTTTCACCCATGGCCCCCATACCCGGAGGTGGTATGGGCGTAGGAGCTGTTCCTGGTGTGCCTGCGGGAGGCGGTATGTTCGGACTGCCCGGAGGTGCCACGTCCCAAATGGCCGGAAGTGCATTGCCCGGCGCGGCCTATATGCCAGGAGGCGGCAGTTATGGAGGTGGCATGCCAGGGCTTAGTGGAGGTCTCGGTGGTTTGGGAGCTCCGAGAGGTTCTCCGTATAGCTATGATTATTATGGACAGGGGGGAATGAACCAAATGGGAGGAAGAATGGGAAGCATGGGGCACAGTCTATTGGGAGCACTCGGATCAATGGTCACAGGAGCTGCAGGATCTATGTATGGAATGCCAGGTGTAGGAATGGGCGGCCTTGGATCTATGTATAGAAGGCAAGGTGTAGGAATGGGAGGCTTTGGAACTACGGCAATTGGCAATATGCAGTACGGAAGCTATGACTATGCAGATTATACATCTAGAAATCAAATGCCGCTACCGCAGCAGATCCCTGCTGAAGGACAATCACAGCCTTCTGCACCAACGAAAACACCCGAAGTACCGTCTCCAAATGGGTTGCCACCACCGATTCCTCCTCGATCACCACAGCCCAGTGCAATACCTAATAAAAACCTCCCTCCGACGCCTCTCTCACCGGGTGACAAAACAAATCCTGAAATTGAGAAAGTGCCAAAAGCAGCTCCAATTTCCCGGCCATCAGTTTCACCAACGCCAGCGCCACGGCATCGAACCTTACCGGGCGTTCCTCCTCTATCTCCGAAACTCAGTTCAAGCAGCAAAAACGAGTTATCTACGTCTCCATCCGCTGTGGGTGGAAAAGGGAAGCCTGATATCGGGAATCCTGACCGACCACTGCCTCCAAGGACATTAGTCAGGCCATCGTCCCCCCTACCTCCACCTCCTGTAAAGAGGGTATCTCTAAACACAAAAACTCCACACGCACCAAACAAACCTTTGCAAGCTCGACCATTAACGAAACCCCTCAGAACTCCTCCCTCACCTCCGAAACCTTCAATGATAGACGTAGGAGGAGGAAAGCCTCCCTTGTACACACAGCCTATTCGCTTTCCCCGGCCCAAACCAAAGCCACTACAGCGACCTGTCAAGCACCTAGTTAACCCGCTAAAGAAGTTCGTTCCCCAAAAGGGCTGAACATGAACATGCTGTGTTTAAACAAAATAAAGACCTTTCGTTCCCATCACGAGGGCTTTTTCTCTTTTACTTCTCTATTTTTGGTGATTTGAAATTGCTTTTAAAAATGGCTTCGGTATTGTTTGGGTGATGTAGTATCGACTGGATACCGGTGCATCAGATTGGGGCTGAAACTGGGAGGCTAACCATAAGGGTTCTACCTAAGTTGAGGACACCTCAGAGGGCTACGGAACGAAACATGGTAGGGGTAACTTCAAGAGATAGGAAGCGTGCAGAGTGGGTCAGAGAAATAACTGAAGTTACTGACATTCTAGTGGAAATCAAGAGAAAAAATGAGCTTGGTCAGGATATGTAGTGCGAAGAGGGGATAACCGATGGTCGCTTAGGGTAACAAACTGGATTCCAAGGAAAGGAAAGCGTATAAGGGGGCGGCAGAAAGTTAGGTGGGTGGATGGGGTTAAGAAGTTCGCAGGAGTCAAGTGAATGCAGCTAGCTCAGAACCGGGTTAATTGGAGAGATATGGGAGAGGCCTTCGCCCTGCTGTGGGTATAGTCAGGCTGATGATGATGATAATGATGACATCAGATTGTGAATTTTTTCTATCTGAATACATAGTTTCTAAAACACCGTAAGCGGCGGTGATATGGAGTGTTTATCTTTGTACAAGTCAGAATAAAAAGCTTAGCATTAATCTGCCATGTTTTTCAAATTATACTGGTCACAGAATGTTCACTCTAGTGCTAGAAGATATGTGTTTGTGTCACTTTACAATGCACCATCATCAGATACCTTATGCCTAAATGAAATGGCGTGATCGCTGCCGGTTGAAGCGAGCGGCTCTACAGTTCAGCCTCACTTCCAACATAGTATAATAAACTTGCCGAGCTTGTGAAATTCAGAATCAGCTAGAGCCGAGGTGGAGGCAGTACATTAGACTTGCTGTTTAGTAAAAGAATGAGTTGATTTTAACACCGCCAAGAATCATCGATCACGCGATCCCAAATGAAAGTACTGCATTGAAAACGCTGCAGATAAGCACGAATCGCGCGAGGAATTTTAGTGTGAGTGGGGTAATAATAATTTCGTAAATGAGAAATTAGATCGTTTTATCTGAATAAGCCTTAAATGCAGCAGTCAGTACAGCGCAGAAAAGTTTTGGGATAAGTTCAGCAACAAATATCTTTTGGTGTCTAAATATATTCTTTCAGGGATTGCGTGATCTAAACGGTAAAGAAAGAGGCCTCTTTCAAGGCAAACCTTCAAAACAATTGGGCTTGAACAGAAGCCACAACGAAACCCATATTTCGCTGGAGTCAAACATTCTAGGCCGAATTTGATAATCATAGCATGCATTCACCTGTTGAAGAAACTTCTGTACGCAGCAGATACAGACGCTCGTGCAAAAATAGGTTATATGCACCAAATATATATATAAATATATAGCCTAAAATGTGATACCTATTCAATTCGTATATGGTACTTCCGCATGGAACAGAGTAACTTATATTTCAAATAATAAGGCTGCCAATAGGTTTATGGAACCGTCTCCATACTGCTCCATGAAACCAGCCAGTAAAGTCGTCATCATCATCATCGTCATTACCATTATCAATCCCGACTACACCGACTGCAGGGCGAAGGTTGTTCTCATATTACTCCAACTAAGCCGGTCTTTAGGTTACGGCAACCACTTGACCGCTGCAAGCGTTTCAACCTCATCAGCACAGCTAATTTTCTGCCTCCCCTGCAACGCTTTCCTTCCTTTGGAATCGATTCGTTACCCTTCAGGACAATCGGCTATCCTCCCTTCGCACTACATGCCTTTGCCATACCCGTTTCTTCATGATTTCCCTACAATGTCATTCACTCGAGTCATATCACTGACCCAATCTGCACGCTTCCTATCTATTAACCTTACACAAACTTTTATATTCCATAGCTATTTGCATTGCCTTCAGCTTAAGCAAAACCCTTTTCGTTAGCCTCCATCTTTCAGCCACATAGGTGAGCACAGGTAAGATGCAACTGTTATATGTTTTTCTTGAGAGACCGATAAGCTGCTAGTTAATATCTGCGAGTACTTGCCAAATGCGCTGTATCCCAATCTTATTCTCCCAGTTATTTTCCTTTCATAGTCCGGATCCACGACTACTACCGATTCTAATTGGACATATTCGCTTACCTCGTCTCGTACCTTCATTTCTTATTGGAAACGGCTCCTCTTGTCCGACAGTGTTGAAAATTACCTTACTTTTTTGCATATTGATTTTCAGGCCAACATGCTTGCTTTTCCTGTCTAGTTCGAATCCTTCTTTGCAATTCATCCACTGAGTTAATTAACAAGTAAATGTCATCAGGGAATGACAGATCACCAACGTGTTCTCCATCCACATTGCCTAACTGCCCCCACTCTTAGTCCGAGTAAATCCGCTAAGATAACTGTGAATAGTATTGGGGAGGCCGTGCCTCCTTGCTCGTTCGTTCGTTATGGAAATTTTACGGGGATAGAGGCGTAATTTTCATTTCCAAGGCGAGCTTTCAAAACTGACGAGCTTGGCCACAAGCCACAGCAAAGGACACACCTCTTCAAAACAAGAGTAGTGGTAGTGGTAAAACCTTTTTATTATCTATATCCCTAATCCAGGGTATCACACAGTAGAGTATGTTTTTACATCTATGGCAGAAACATACATCGGAAATGCTTTCTTACCTCGTTGTGGTATTGTTACGGACGACAAGGAAGAAGAAGCGGGCAGCAGCGCGGGAAGGAGCGCTCGCGCTATGCCCGCGAACATTCATTAAACGTCATCTACCATCGCCATCGGTCATGTTCTGTCTCCTGTCTTCACCGGCTTACCGCTTCGTAGCATTTGGTTGGCGGTGCTGGGTACAACATCCCCATCCTCGCCTTGGAGCATCGTGGCCATCTTCAAGCCGGGACCATCACCGAGGGCCCAGGGACATCGCCGAGCAGCTTCGCCCCAGCCCTTCAAGCCAGACCTGAACAACTACCACCGCCCAGCCCCCAGCCCGTACCTGAAGACAAGGAGAACGGACATACGAATCAGAACCGAGACCAAGGGCCCGAAAGACCCGAATGACCCGAAGGAACCGATGGACACGAACACTCAACCCCCGCCCAAGCTGCCCGACGTGACCTCGAGCCATCGGTCCCATGGGCTCTGGTGACGGATGGTTGACAGCTCCAAGGGAGGCGGATCACCCACGCATCAGACATCGTACCGGCAAGCCGTTCTATTCTTCCTTCTTCCTCTTCTTCTTCAAGCATCCAGACACGCCCATCATCATGCCATGAGATCATTAACATCGCTAAACTTCCTCGTCCACGATCGGGACGATCGCTCGGTGGCCCCGGGTCATGTTACGGACGACAAGGAAGAAAAAGCGGGCAGTGGCGCGGGAAGGAGCGCTCGCGCTAGGCCCGCGAACATTCATTAAACGTCATCTACCATCGCCATCGGTCATGTTCTGTCTCCTGTCTTCATCGGCTTACCGCCTCGTAACAGTATTTATTCGCACCTCGCTCGTTGTTCATTTACAACCATTCGCAATTTTGGCAAACACTTTTTATGAGATTCGTAATATGAACTGATGCGTTCCATATTAACTATGCGCTTAGGAGGGGGGGGGGGTTAGGCAAAGTATGGAAAGTATCCACGCCGTAATGGTATACTCAACGTAGGAAATGGCGAAAACAATGAGTTTAATGAAAATATTGTCACCCGTGGTAGCAATAGTTGCTGCTGCCTGCATGGGGCGGATCACTGAGAAAGAGGACAATCGCGCGGAGTGCGCGTGTAATGGAGCGCCGCCGTATTTCTTGACTCCTGCTCCTGTTTCTGCTTCTTGCGTCTGAAAGCCTTGCCCCGCTGCGGTGGTGCAGTGGTAAGGACTACTGTGCCGGAGTACCCGGGTCCGATCCCGCTGGCGGCCTCTGCGTTTCGATGGAGATGAAACGAAGAGGCGTCCGTGTACTGTGCGATGTCAGGGCACGTTAAATGTCCCCAGGTGGTCTTAATTACTCCGTAGCCCTCCACTACGGCTCCGCTATCCCTCTTTTCACTTTCATGCCCACCTTCCTTCCTTCCATTACGTCGGGGTTCATGTAAACCAATTATCTATCTATCCGAACATCCAGGCCCTGTCCATTGACCCTCTGCTTCTGGACTGCCATCTTAGGTCGCCATAACATGACAATATAATAAGAGTGGTTCCACCGACCAGACATTTGTGGTTTTATTGGGATGTACGGCAAAGTTCTCAGCTTAATAGTGCTTGGCCGTAATAAGATAGCTTATACATACTTGATGACCTAGACAGGAAAAGTAGAAAGGTAGGCTTGAAAATCAATATGCAGAAGACTAAGGTAATGTTCAACCGCCTCGGGAAGGAACAGCAATTTAAATTAGGTAGCGAAATACTGGAAGTAGTAGGCGAATATGTCTACTTGGGACAGGTAGTAACCGCAGATCCGGACCATGACAAAGAAATAACAAGAAGAATAAGATTGGGATGGAGCGCATTTGGCGAGCACTCGTAGATTATGTCTAGCACCTTACCGGTATCGCTAAAGAGGAAAGTATATGACAGTTGCATCTTACCTGTACTCACCTATGGCGCTGAAACGTGGAGGCTAACCAAGAGAGTTCTACTTAAGTTGAAGACAACCCAGAGGGCTATGGAACGAAAAATGGTAGGGGTAACATTAAGATATAGGAAGCGTGCAGAGTGGGTCAGAGAAATAACTCAAGTTACCGACATTCTAGTGGAAATTAAGAAGAAGAAATGGACATGGGCAGGACATGTTGTGCGAAGAGAGGATAACCGATGGTCGCTTAGGGTAACAAACTGGATTCCAAGGGAAGGAAAGCGTAGCAGGGGGCGGCAGAAAGTTAGGTGGGCGGATGAGATTAAGAAGTTCGCAGGGGTCAAGTGGATGCAGCTAGCACAGAACCGGTTTAAGTGGAGAAATATGGGAGAGGCCTTCGCCCTGCAGTGGGTATAGTCAGGCTGATGCTGATGATGATGATGATATATACTTACAAGTGCTATTCTGAAAAACGTTTTCGAAGAGAATAGGTGCTTCCCAAATGTTTAAAAAGAAACAATAAGCAATCGTGTATCCTAATCGTGTCGACCCAGGAGATCAAGACACGCCAGAGTTGAAAAATAACTTATGTAAAAGTTGAATCAAGTCTCAAGTTAAACAAGTAGATTCCAAAATGACAACAATTTGACTTACACCTAGAGATAGAGAGAACACTGTGATTAAGAGCGTGACCATCTTGAGGAATTTGACTGATTTAGGCAAGTAGATTCCACAAGAGAGCTCATGGAGCGACAAACTCGGGAAGTTTACTCCGGAAGTTGGGTGTGTTCGACGTAAGAAACGGGTGTTTAGAGTTGACAGCGGCCACTGCTCCTTGAGTGATCCCAACCACGGATAATTATTTGTTTATTTTTGTTTATTTATTAAGAAACCCACACCGTCAAGACATTACAGTGGGTAGGGAATGTACAAAATGAAGCCCACGTGACACCTCTGCTCGCAGGCCGAGTTACCAGCATAAAGCCCAGGAAAGAGGGAAAAAAAGGCAGGGCCGTTCGCCATGTACATCTACAACTTCAAAAAGAACTCATCATTTGATGTCACACTCACAACATCGCTCGGCAGTCTATTCCATTCCCTAATGGTTTTCAGAAAAAAAGACATATTGAACAATTCAGCTTGTGTCGCGAATTCACGGACTTTATAAACATGGTCAACACGGTTGGATCTATAAAAAGGCTCATTCACAAACGTTTCGCATTCAACCCGAACAGTTGAATAATAAACAGAACGAAATAGCTTCAGACGTAACTTTTTTCGACGCGTGTCAAGCAATTCCTAGTTGAGTGCATCCTTCGTACGCAATACACTGTAACGAGCCCTGCGTGTGCCAGACACGAAACGAGAGGCAATGTTCTGCACCCTCTCCAACCTATCTTTGTCTCTAGCAGTAGGCGGGTCCCAGACAGCGCACATGTAGTCCAGAATCGACCTGACATAAGTCTTGACTAAAATGTCCCGATATGACAGTAAAAAAAGGTTTTCATTTCTGCGACGAAATCCTAAGTGTCTGCGTGCTTTAGCAGAGACGCGATCGATGTGACGTCGCCAGCTCAATTTAGCCAGCACGAAATAAACGCCTAGATATTTAAATTCTAATACCTGTTCTAACATATTGTTCTTAATAACATATGAATGTACATCAGGGTTTTTCTTTCTTGTAAACTTCATATTGACAGTTTTGGACAATTTCAACTTCATATTCCATTTGACGCACCACTCTGAGATTCTGTTCAAGTCTTCCGGAAGCATTTCAACATCTCGATCACTAGTGACAACACTATAAAAAAGCAGTCATTCTCAAATAACCGCATTCAAGATACTATTCCGTCATTAATGACATTCACGTACAGCAAGAACAATAGTGGCCCCAACACGGAGCCCTGGGGAACACCAGACATAACCTGCACTCTTTGATACTCGGCGCCATTCACAACCAGAAACTGCTGCCGTAAACATAGGTAATATTTTACCGATTCTATCACTTGAGGGCTAATATTGTAACATGACATTTTTTGAATTAGCAAAGAATGCGTCACGGTATCAAAGACCTTTTTAAAGTCCAAAAACAAGGAGTCCACGCTAAGTCGCCGGTCCATTGCCCCTGCCAGATCATATGCACATTCAGTCAGCTGCATAGTGCACGATAGGCACCTTCTAAAACCATGCTCGCGAGGATTAAACAATAAATGAGTGTCCATATGTGCTACTATAATGGTGTACAAAATATGATCGAGTGTCTTGCACGCAATTGAAGTCTATAATTTGATACAGGGTTGCGGGGGCCTGATTTGTACATTGGCACAGCAGCTGGAATTTTCCAGTCATCTGGACGGCACAATTCCATGCAAGTGTATGCCCTTTCTATGACATTTAAATCTGTCTGAAAATACTTCACCACCAGCAATTTCATTTCCTAACCATGATTTGGTGCTGAGAATAACAGATGGCTTCACCATATCAACTAGTGCTACAAATTCATCAATCTTGTTTTAATGCTACGGCAGTTAATTACAAGAAAGGAAACAAGCGTTGCATCACGCCGACACCGTCCCCCGGACAGGTACTACCTCCTTTGTAGCAATGACTTGATCGCCTACAAAAGGTACGACCTCATTTGTGTTATCATCCAATAAGTACTTCCCGCCGTTTATAATAGGAATGTCCGACCTGAGGCTAATCTTGTCGCCACATTGTTCTCGTGATTTGGCGAACTGGCATAGCACCTTTTTCTTTCTACGTACGTTTTGAAAAACGTCCTCTGAAATACTGACATCGTTTCCTTTCAATTTATAAGCGTTCCTTATAACCTTCTGCTTGTCAGCGTATGAGACGAAAATCGCTATTAAAGGACGGTTGCTACCGGACTTGAATCTGCCTAACATGTGAGCTATTTCTAGTTTTACAGATTGAACATCTAATTTCGATTTACACACCTCAATTACGCATTGTCCTGAGTCCTCATTTGACTCGTCGGGTTTAGTCTCCTCAACATCAAAGAAAAGCACATTGCAATGCCTCCTCTGGTCCTCCAGATGCTCAAAATTAGCCATTACTGAACTCCACATCTGCTGGCGTTCTTCAGATAGTTTTTTCCATTCATCAACTGCACAGTTGATTTCATGAAGGCTCTCTATTCATAATTCTGTTGATGCAATACGGCTGCCAAAAATATGCACGGCTCTCTTTCTTTCTCACTTGGGCCAGTTCCATTGCACTGAACGTGGCGTTAATCGTTTCTTGGCCATCTAGGAGCATCTGCAGAGGTTCTGCGGTAGACAAACCTGGGTTAGGCTCAACATCGCCACATACAAGTAGCAGCAACAGATAAAAGGAAATGCGACGCAATAACCGAAAACAACGACGCGAGCAATCTTTGAGTTGCGAGTAAGCTCTGAGACAAGCAAATAACATTTGGGGTGGAACCGGCAAGACGAAATTGTCACGTAGCCGTTTAGGCGCTCCACCAGAAGGTTTGTTTTATTGGGGGTTGATCCAAAAGGCACCAGTGAGCAGGTCCAGAGCAGCGAGAGACAGTCGGCAGCAACTTCAACGACTTCTTCAAGTCACCGCATGAGACTCGTGATGAGGAGCCGCCCAGCGGCTGCTTCTATTTCACACGCTACATTACCCCCGCCCCCTGTCTAGAAAAACTTCGAACCGATGAATATGAAAGGAAACCAAATAAGGCAAGGAAGAAAGATGCGGTAAGGTGGTGTGCTAATCTTCTAAGGCAGTTCTCGCGAAAACTACTGCTGCATGCGTACAACGTGAAGCACCTTGGGTTTCTGCTGGCGACGAGTAGTAGAAAACCGGCCGGAAGCACTTCGTACGTGACGTCACTCAGCTGACAGAGCACTTCGTGTGGGCCAAAGTAATATTTCAGAATTTTTTCGTACAGTCAATGACATCGAATAGGAGCCCAGAGCCGCACTCTGTAGTGCGGTTGAAAGTCAGAACACGGTGGCGGTGATTACAACGCTGGGCGTCTCGGGCTTGCTGGTGCTGGATGCGGGAACTCGCCAGTTGTCGCACTTCTGCGCACTGAGTAAACTACTCGTGGCCAACGTCTAGGTCACGGCCGTTATGGGGCAACATGGCTTCCAGCAGTATTGAAACTTCCCGGCCATACAATATGGAGAACGGCATTATATCTGTTGTTGCCTACTGCGCCGTGTTGTACGCAAATGTGACATATGGCAGGACGTCATCCAAGAGCAATGTTCAATATATACGTACATGGACATCATGTTAGCGAGACTTCTGTTCAGACGTTCTGGCAAGCCATAAGTCTGTGAATGGTAGGCGGTTGACCTTCGATGGATAGTGCCGCTCAGCTGCCTGACAGATTCCAGTAGTTTGACAGCTAGTGAAAGCAGTGCTTCGGTTCAATATTATAACCATCGGGGCACCGTGCCTCAGGACGATGCGCTCGATGAAACATTTCGCTGCTTCAGTTGCTGTGCAGCTCTGGAGGGCTTTGATTCAGCGAAACACTTCAGGTAATCTGTAACGACAATCATCCACATGTTGCCCGAAGCAGAATTTGCAAAAGGACCCAACAGATCCATGCCAACTTTTTCAAATGGATACCTTGGCACTTTAACAGAATGCCGTAAACCGGCTGGTTTCCCAGACGGTGTTTTCCATCGCTGGCAATTATAGCATGCTCTCACGTAATTTTGTACTGGCACGCAAGGTTTGGCCAGTAATATCCCTCCTTAACTCGGGCCGGAGTTCGAGCATATTCCAGGTTACCCGGGGTGGGCTCCTCATGACATGCCTGCAAGATGCCTTTTCGAAGAGACTCTGGCACGACGAAGAGATAATCTCTTCCTGTCGGAGCGAAGTCGATCTTGTATAACACGTTGTTTCGCATACAAAACAATGACTGCGCTCTGGCGAAAAGACGGCCGAAAAGAACCTTTATAGTAAAAGCTTCCAGAGTATCAATGACAGATCTCGGAGGGATCTCGCAAGTTCATTAACCAGTACACAGAGTGATGGTCGCACACGACTCGAAAGTGCCGGTCATAAAGATAGGTCTAAATTCCATCACCGCGCAAGCAACAGCCAGACGTTCTTTTCCGGTGGTAGAATAGTTCGATTCCGCATGGGACGAAGTCCGGCTGGCGTATGCAAGAACTCGCTCGGCACCGTCTCTCCACTGGATGAGTACAGCACCGAGACCCAAGTTGCTGGCATCTGCGTGGACCAGAGTCTCGGCACGTGCATCGAAGTGAGCAAGTACAGGTGTTATCAGCAAGCGGTGCCGCAACTCTTCGAGTGCCTTCTGCTGTTAGTTGTCCAGGTGAATGTGACATCATCTCGGGTGAAACGTGTCAACGAAGCGGTAATTAGTGAAAAGTTCAATAAATCTGGAGTGATAGGCGCAGAGGCCCAAGAAACGGCGAACGGTATGTTTGTCGGACGGAGTAGGAAATTTGGTGACGGCTGATGTTTTAGCGAGATCGGGCTGAATACCTCGATGGCTGACGACGTGGCTCATATAACCGTGGTGACGCTTTTGGGGTTTTAACGCGAGAGCGGCAGACCTGATAGCCTGTAACACAAAGGAGAGACGTTGGAGGTGTTCCTCGAACATTGGCCAAAACACAGTAACGTAGTCCAGGTAGATTAGACACGTCAGTCATTTAGGTCTAGATAGAACTGCGTCCATCATTTGCTGAAATGTCGCTGGAGCGGAACATAATTTGAAAGATAGGACCCTGAATTCATAAAGTCTATCGGGCGTGACAAATTCTCTTCTCGCGATCACGCTCATCGACTTCGATCTGCCAGTAACCGCTCTTAAAATCAAGCGATGAAAAGTAACGCACGTTGCGCACCCGGTCTAATCAGCCATCAATGCGTAAGCCGTAAGCCATCAAGATTGAGCTTACGGCATTCCACACAGAACCTTACACTTCCATCTCTCTTCTTAACGAGAACAGGTGAAACTCAGAGACTTTTCAATGGCTGTATGGCGCCGTTATTTACATCTCGTCTACCTGTTGAGCAATGACTTCGCGTTCCCATGGTGACACTCAATCGGGTTCTGTCGGACAGGTCGAATACTGTCGTCGGTTATTATGCGCTGCTTGGTCAGCGGGCGGGCTATTTAACCGCAGAGGCGGACGAGAAGCAGTCTTCAAACTGAGAGAGTAGCCCGACTAGTCTGTCCCTCTCTGTCGGCGATATAGCTGGATTCACATATCAAGGTCGAAGTTGGGCGGTTGGCTGGCACATGTGTTGGTCTCAAGAACAAAGCAGTCGTGAGCTTCTGCTGCGACACCTTCGAAGTTGGGTAGCGTGGTGCCCTAAGCGATGCGTTGGCATTCGTTCCCAAAGTTCGTAATTAGTCCTTGCGCTATGCCGTTGGTCAGATGGATTATACTCCGTGAAACACAGACGCCATGATGTTACAGAGGCTCTGTGTTTTGTTCGGCAACGCCGGCAGTACAGGACTGGTCATCACACCTGACTGTGACGAGAGCAGACGAACGTAACGGCATGAATACATCCGCGTCAATGATGCGTAAAGGTGCTTGGCATTGTTCTGAGTCAGCAGTCGCCGTTGCAAGCGTCGAAAACGTGACAGTACGGCGAGGAATATTAATAATGGCCCCTTACTCACGCAGAGTCCATGCCGAGTATGAGGTCCTTGATGTCCTTGCAGATTGTGTGATACACTTTTTCTATTTTTTCAAGCTTCTGCATAAGGCCACATCATTATCAGGTTGAAGAGCATGGGCGAAATGTCTCATCTTTGTGGGGTGCCGGTGCTGCCCAGCGTTTGTTCCTTAAACCTGATGTCTCCCGCTACGAGGAGCCTCCTTCTGTCGGCGAGAAAATCTTTTACGTATATAGTCTCTTTCGCTGAGGTTCATACGCAAGATGTGGGCCAGGATCGCCGAATGGAAGACTCTGTCGAATGTGATTTCAAGGTTGGGTCCTAGAATGGCTTTCGTGGATCCTTCAGGATCTGAGGTTTCAGCTGAAGCATAGCGTCCTGCATCGAGAGGTAAGGCTGAAACCGGATGACGGTGTATGGATATGCGCCCGTCAGATCGAGAAGGGTGTTTACTCTATTGAGGAATGCATGTTCCCTTACTTGGCCTACGCATGAAGTTAGCTAGATTGGCCTCACATTCTCCAGCTATGAATATTCTACGCAGCCCTCCATGCATTGTTCGTTTACCTAAAATTCGTTCTTCATTACAAAAATTTATCGTTTGTTACCTAAATTTACCAACCTGCCATTCACGGTGCGAATGGGCGCAAATAAGTACGGTATAGTTGCGGTGCTGCTTAAGGAGCATCAAGGGAAGCTTTCCCTTTTGGCATTTGCGAGTCATACCCTAACGGGGCCAGGGCGTAACTATAGCGTGATAGAGAAGGAGTGTCTAGCGATAGTGTTCGCACTAAATAAATTGGACATGCATTTGGATGGGGCAGAGTTCACCATTCAGATAGATCACCAGGAGTTGTCATGGCTCTCAAAGTTCCGAAACCCAGCCGACAGAATAGCCCGCTGACGCTCGGTCTCCAAAAATACTGAACAGGTTGGAATACCACAAGGAAGCCTTCAATAAAGTAGCAGACATCCTGTCCAAGGCTCCACTTCCCGCAGAAAGAGGGCCAACACCTGCAGTCCTGGCTGTATCAGCGCCCGCAGATGCCTGGGGAACAATAATTCATGAGCAACAGCTCCTGGACGACCAGCGCACTAATGACCAGTGCATCCGGATACGTCAATGTCTGAGCAGGCCCAGCACACTACCAGCAGGCAACTACGACAGCTACCTGGAAACTTCTGATGGCGTACTCCTGCAGTATATACCTGCTATCGATGCGGAAGGTGGTGAGTCCCCTTTCAGGTCGTTGTCCCTAAGAACCTTCGTAAGGCCTTTCTCGAGTACTACCCCGACACACGCCTCGCCGGTCATAGCGATGGTAACAAAACGTATGACAATTTGTGTCGTACCGTGACACAGCCCCGCATGAGAAAGGATGTCCCGACATACATCCGTACTTGTCTTACATGCGAAACAGCGAACCCGAGGGGAAGGAAACCACCAGGCTTCTTGTAACCTGTGGAGAGCCGTTACCTGTGGGATATTGTTGCCCTTGATGTAATAGGCCAATATTCTAGATCACTAAAAGGAAACATTTACTTGCTAGTGGTCACTGACCATTTTCCTAAATGGGTACAATTATACCCGCTGAGCAAATTAGACTTTAAGATAATCTGGGATAAGCTCCTTGACGCATTCACTAGGTTCGACTTCCTGGCGCAGCTTATCACTGACAATGCCACGTATTTTACGGGCAGGATATTTGCTGACACCTGCAAAGCTATCGGAGTGCAGCATAAAAAGACTACTTCCTACCACCCTCAGGTAACATAGCAGAACGGGTCAACCGAAACCTGAAAAACATACTTGTGGCTTTCACAGCTCGTAACAAAAATTGGGATTCCCCTAGGCAGGCCATAGCCTTCGCTACATGGACCACAATAAACCGGTCGACTGGTTTTACGCCGGCAGCTATACTTCTTGGTCGTCAGCTTCGATTTCTTATTGAACATGCCCTTACCCATGACTCTGAGCTAAAGACTCCCAGTTATTCCAGATTCACCTAGCACCTCTCCAGTCGTCTCGCTGAAACACTAAAGGAGGCCAGAGAGAACTTGGACCTAGCCCGCCTGGAGCACTGCGGCCAGTACAACAAGGGCAGGTGCCCTTTGCAGTTCGAGGTTGGGAATAAAGTACTCCACCGCTCGCACCCACTAAGTTATGCCGAGCAAGGGTTTGCCGCCTTTCTCGCTCCTCGGTGGACTGGCCCTTTCGTGGTAAAAAAGTGTCTTTTGAGGCTCGCCTACATGCTTCTTCATGTGCAGTGTGGTCGGGTGGCCGGACCAATCAACGTCGCCGATCGCAGAAAGTACTACGGGTGGTTGAAAAGTACTTGAGGCACTCGGCCTACCGATCTAAGCCGCCTAGAACATCGTCCGATGAACGTCTCCAATCCAGCGTATGCCTTCAAGCGGGCATCTCGTCAGCATCGGTATTGTTTTTGTACTCCTCCCCGGGCCCTTCTTTCTTTCATTGTTTGGCTCCTCGGGAGGTGTCCCGTCTTGAAGGGGGGGGGGGGGGGGGGGGGCTCCGCAGCACCTTTATTTGTTTTAAACCGCGCGCGCGTTCTCCTATTTGTATTGTGTTTGCGCGGGCAGTGTGAGTGCGCATGAGCGAGCAGCCAATCTTGGGGGTGGGATGTTAGTGGCGAAAAGAAGAGAATAGATAAGCGCTCCGGAAGCAAGGCGCAGGGTCTTTTTCCCCGGTGGCGAGGCCAGTGCGGGGCGGCCAGCGAATGTCACGGGCCAACGGGGCGTGCGCGGACGAGGGAAAGAAGACCGACGACCCGAAGTGGGAAGGACTGCCTGCAGAAACGGCCTAGGCGAGATCGCGTGAGTTACTGCCATGCGAGGAGCAATGTCTGTTGTGCTGCAGCTAGTGCAATGGCCCTGTCTCTCGCTCTGTTCGCGCTGCAGTGTGTTTTGTTTGCCGCGGTGAAGCCCTGACCCTCGTTAGGGTTTATCCTTGGCAGTGTATTGTGTTGCGCGTCGACAGCATGTCTCTAGCGCAGTGGCTATTTCTTTTGTTTCTCGTCCCTTTTATTGATCGATTTTGCGTTTATCCGGAAATAAACTGGTGTTTTTAAAAGAGACTGGAATTAACTGTTATTCTCCGGGCGAGACCATGAATCGCGAACTCCTTTTCTGAAGGCGAGGCCTTCAATATATATTTCGTCAGTTTGGCCAAGAAGTCGTCATCCAAGTATCTCAGAGTCTTGTTTGTGACCCCATCTGGTCTGAGAGGCAACCTACCTTCTTCTTCTTCGCCGCTGAACTTCTTCGCGGGCTGAAATCTTCTTCTAACGAAGCACTGGGCTTCCCCGATTAAAAGCCTTGTGTGAGAGGGGGACCCAGAACCTATACCTCTGGCACAGTGTATCCGCCACCTCTTCTTCGCTCAGTTTCTTGACCTCGCTGTACAGCCGTCTGCCGAGGCAGTCCCTTTCGTGCGACTTTGTGTTATCTAACAGACGCTTCAGCACTTTCCACGTTTGTCCGTTGTGTAACGGTCCGTCGACTGAGTTGCATATCTCGTCCCACTGCTGTTTGAAGAAGAATCGACAGTGCTGCTCAATATTGCTGTTCAGTTCGGCAACTTTTCTTCGAATTTTCCTATTTAGACTCTGACCTTTCAATGTAGCGAGGACGGGCGCCTTGGATTCGATCAGATGAGCGAGGGGACTGTCCATCCTCTTTGTCTGGACGTCGGTCGCCATGGTGTTCATGGCGGTTTAACTGTCGGCGTCGAGCCCGCGCGTCCCTTCTTCGATATCGGAGATGGGCGCGGAGTCTTC
The DNA here is from genome assembly GCF_055883805.1 of Amblyomma maculatum. Taxonomy (NCBI): domain Eukaryota; kingdom Metazoa; phylum Arthropoda; class Arachnida; order Ixodida; family Ixodidae; genus Amblyomma; species Amblyomma maculatum. Next base: position 46,963,413 of record NC_139351.1, read on the forward strand.
TCTCGCCTTTCTGACTGACCGGAATTCTTCCCAGTCAGTGCACTTGGATTCCTGCTTTTCTGGTATGGTCTTATCAGGTGTTGGGAGCGCAAACTCTAGAATCTTATGATCGCTAAATGAGATCGGGGATGATGTTGCGGGCAACCGAATTTCCCGTCCTCGTTGGATCAGTGGGATCGGTGATGAGTGTGAAATAGAGATCTAGGAAGTTTTGCCATAGTTGTTTTTCCTTGACAGTGCTGTAGTTCTAACTCCAAGTGCTGTGTGTGGCATTGAAATCGCCTTCAATCACGAAGGCATTGATGCCGAACAGTCATAGCGTTTTTTTTGAAGAAAGAAAGAGCTACTTCTGGTGAGTGGGATTACTACAAAGATTGAAGACAAATAGACGTTATTTTTCTAGACTTGCTTAGTATTAGCTCAATGAATAGGCGCCTTTCTCTCACGCTCTCTCATTGCTTCGTGTTCGCACCCTCTCCCCCATAATCTTACTCGGTAGGAAGATGTATCAGTGCGCCGGATTCGGGCAGGGGCGGCTCTGACCCCATCTATACCTGATCATTGGCGGGATAAAGATCTGCCAGTGACTGACAGGTGCCCCCACTGTTACACTGAACCTGAGATCTGTTATGTGCGTCACTTACGGGCGTGTCCAGCAACGGCTCCTAACTGGAGCCGTTGCTGGACACGGTGGGCCTGCGGTGGAACCGCGATTGTGATCACGAGAAATGGACATTGGACAACCACTACACCGCCAACCTCTGCGAATACCTAAGTGCAACTGGACTTACTCCTTCTTTTAACTTTCTGGCTCCTGCATCCCATTCCCCCTTTCTCAACTTGTGTTTCGTGGCAAACTGTTCGAAAAAAAAGAGGCGTTCAATTTGGACTCTCTTTAGTTTATGAACGATTGTCTGCATCTTTTTAGTAACTGGAGTGAATAATCCAATGCTTTCAACCTTGAAGAAAAGTTCTTGGTAGCCAGGACATTTCTTGCAGTAAAGTAGTGTCCAGCATATGTGTCGCGTTTCTATGTATTGTTGTAGGACCGGCTTTTTACCGAGCAGTCCTCTACAGCTTCATTGCCATACGCTGATTCCTTGTTTAATGAGGGCCATTTTGATGGATGGGTGAAGATCCTATCTGTGCACCGACATCGTGAGGGACTTTTGTCATTTCTGTACCTAGGAATAGCTGTGGGTACTGTTGGTGTACCGTCGCCACAATGCTGTTCATTCTACATTGGAGGCTCATGACCCTGTTCGCTAACCCAAGCACCCTCGTTGGCAAGTTCTCGATTGCAGGAATTAAAAAAAATGTTGTTGCGACTTAAGGAAGAAGGAAAAGAAAATGCGTGGGAATGTTACTGGATCTGTAGTAGAGCTACTTCCGCTGCCTCGTGCGGACATAACAGAAAATAGAGAAGAAAGAAGAGAGACCCGCATCGCAACAGCTTCGTCATTGTATTCTCATGCATTGTATTCTCATGCATTGTATTGTATGTATTGTCTCATGCATTGCATTGTATTCTCATGAGATCTGCACAAGCTCAGCGAAGCCTTAAGCCTTAAGACGAAGTGGCTGGTGGCTGGTTCTACGCTAGGGCACCGCTAAGAGCAGAAGGCGTGAATCGGCTAAGTATTGGGCGGCTAGTCCTCTTTTTTCTGTTTTCCCCTGCGCATTTGCGCTTTTCACCGTGTTAATAACGCTCGCAGAGAGATTGTAACTGTAAAGTGATGTCTACGCAGTCTCCCGGCCAGGGCCGCTCCCCCTGGTCGGCTTTCATTACTCCTCACGATCTACCTCTGGAAACGTTCCAACGATCTGGCGTTCCAAACATTCCTGTGGCGCTGGTGCCCAAGGATGGCGGATTTATTAAAATGAATAACCCTGGGACTGTTCGAGCTGCTCTCCAGGCAGCCTCTACCCTGTATGACTCGATCACAGAAGTGAGGCAGTTTGGGCGTGGCGGGATACTGTGCCGATCTCCAGACCTCAATTGCGTGAAGGATCTGCTTAAATGCAATTCATTTGGATCACTTCAGGTGAGCAGCTTTATCCCTACTCATCTTGCATGCACAAAGGGATTAGTCCGAGGAGTAGACTCTTCTTTAACTCCAGCTGAGACCCTCGACCTTCTTTCGGCGGCTGGTGTGGTAGCGGTGTACCGTTGCAGCCGGGAGGTTAATAATACGCGGGTACCAACAGAGTCGGTGATTGCCACATTTGCGGGAACTTCATGCCCGTCAGAGATAAAAGCATGGCCATTGATCTTCCGTGTGGATCCTCTTGATTCTAAGCCACTGCAGTGCACTAATTGCTGGCGATATGGTCACAGTGCTCGTGGTTGTAAGTCCTCCGTGCGGTGTTCCAAATGTGGCGATGGTCATCATTCGTCATCATGTTCACAACAACACGACAAATGCTGCCTTTGCGGTGGAACCCACGCTGCAAACTCCTTGGAGTGTCCATCTCGAAAACAGGAGCTGCAAATTCTAGAGGTAATAGATAGAAAACGCTGTTCGCGTCGTGACGCTGTAATAGAAGTTAAGGACCGATTACACGGTTATGCAGGTGTGTCAGCCCGATCAGGTGTGCCTCTGGATGCATCAATCTCAAAGGCGATAATGACTGCAGTGGAAGCATCAATGAATAAAATGGTCGACCGAATAGTTGCTACTGTCACAGAGTGTTTTTCTAACGTTCTGGCAGTTCAGCTAACGCAAGCCCTGCAATCAGGAACAGCCCCTTTCATAGCAAATATGCCCTCTGAAAGCTCTCAACTGCTTGAAAGCACTACTGTTACTTCGCCTAACAAGGCTGCTCTCCCAGATGACGATGAAAACATTGATGACGCAGAGATGGTAGAATCAGATGTGAGAATTCTAAAACGGTGTGGGTCTCCCATGTCCAATCATTCTTCTCCGCGGTCCCAACCAAAATCAAAGAAACATCAGCATACATTAAAGCCAAAGGATAATATTTTGGGGCAGGCAGTTGCGGCTGCCAAGATTTCACAATCATAGGGGCACTAAGAGTTATCCAGTGGAACTGTCGTTCAATTCTAACAGCTTCAACAGATTTAGTTTACATTTCTTCTCAATATAATCCACACATAATTATTTTGCAAGAAACTTGGCTAACAGCCGAAAAGCATTTCTATTTACAAAATTATCATTCATTCCGACAAGATCGCCAATCAAAAGGAGGAGGTTTAATTATATTTGTCTGTACAAAATTCTGTCACAGGGCTAAGATTTCTTTCCAGTTATCTTCTATAGATTGTGAGTTATTGGCCCTAGACTTTGAAATTCCAGGGCGCTGTCCGTTTTCCTTAGTGAATGCTTATTTCCCTAGCGGTGTACAAGAAACAAAACCTCTAGATCTGCTATTAGTTAATTGTCGAAACTCAGTTCTTCTGGCTGGTGATTTTAATTCGCATCATGTGTCATGGGGCTACAAGACAGACAGTTGTGGCAAGCGTCTTTGGGATTGGATAACAAATAATAACTTTTCCTGTAGAAATTCGGGTTCGGCCACATTTATAACAAAACACAGTCAATCTGTGTTAGATTTAACTTTTACCTCTCCCAGTCTCTTCGTTAATAATTGGTCGACACTTGATTGTGGCACCTCTAGTGACCACATACCGATTGCGTTTGAGGTTAATCACCCTGTAACTCCAGCGACTTCTCAGTTGAAGTCATTTATCAACTATAATAACTTTCAGTCAACGTTACGCTCTAATCTTGAGTCATTGACTAACACGGATGAAGAAGAAAAATCAAAACGCTTATGCTCGGTGATTGAGGATTGCCGTAAGAAGTCTGAGATCTTGGTACGGAGCTCAAAGGGGAATACTTCAGCTGTTTGGTGGAATGCTGATTGTTCCCGAGATTACAGACGTAGAAAGGCGGCATGGAAAAAGCTTCTCCACAACCAGTGCCCGAAAAACTGGCAGGATTACAAATTCATTGCAGCTACTTTTAAACGTACAGTTGCAAAAGCGAAGGACGAGTATGATGCTAAGCATTTTGATTTCCTCTCTAAATCTGGCAATCGAACTGCTCTTTTTGGTTTTTTACGCTCGCGGAAAAAGATTCCGCAAGCACAAAATCTACATTCCTTTATTTTGACTCCACATGAAGCAATAGACACAATTGAAACAATTGCCAAAGGACTGGAGAAGCGTTTCTCGTCTGCACTTCCTTCGGGCTCGATACCTGTAATGCCAATGGAACCAGTTAATTATGATCCCCAAATTTCCGTTTCTGAGCTTTCTCCTATAGTTATGAGATTACCAGCCGCTGCTCCCGGTCCTGATAAAGTAACTTCAAAAATGTTAAAAATTCTTTTTGACGAGTCACCTCAGACGTTATTAGAGCTAGTAAATTATTCCATTAAACATGCTTGGATACACCCAGAATGGAAACTTGCCAAAATAATTCCTTTACTTAAGAATAAATGCGGTGCCTTGTCCATTGATAATATTAGACCAATTGCATTAACATCAAACATTGTAAAATTAATTGAAAGAGTCATACTTATACGTGTTTCGGAATTCATGAATAAAGAAAACATCCTCAGCCCTTGCCAAATTGGTTTCCGTCAAAAGTGTTCCATCTGGAATGCGCATGCTGATCTCGAAAGTCGAGTTCTTTTAGCGCGACGCCAAAAAATGTACGCTGCCTTGATAACGCTAGATATAGCCAAGGCCTATGATAGCGTTGAGCATAGCATTCTATTGCAAAAATTGAAATCTCTTCAGTTTCCACATTATTTAGTAGCCTGGATATCTGAATTCCTCAAAAACCGAGAGTTTTACTGTGCACTAAATGGCGTCCATTCTGGCAGATATAAGCAAGCCAGGGGAGTGCCGCAAGGAGCAGTCCTTTCACCAGTCCTTTTCAACATACTACTCAGCTCAATACCAGTTAATTATGACGTTCGGACTTACGTATATGCGGATGATATTGCGTTTTTTGCAACTGCATCGGATATTCAATCCCTTTATCTCCACTTGCAAAATTACCTAAACTCTATTGAGAATTGGTTGTGTGGCTTGCGTCTCACATTAAATGTCAACAAAAGCGCAGTCCTCGTATTCAACATAAAAGATTCTGTAAGTCTGTCTGTAATGTATCAGCAGCAAATAATACCACAGGTTAAATCATTAAAGTATTTAGGGGTCACTTATGACGATAATCTTTCATGGCAGCCCCACATTAACCATATTGCTACGAAAGGGGCTCGGGCCGTGGGTATGTTGCGCCGAATTAGTCGTCCCAGGTCTGGAATGCGGAGAGATGTCCTTTTAATGATTTATATTATGTATGTGCGTCCAATTTTAGAGTTTGGTTCAGTCTTGTTTTCTGGATCAGCAACTTATAAAATTCGACCGCTAGTTCTGTTGGAGCGAGAAGCACTTAGGTTGTGTCTGGGACTTCCAAAATTTGTTGCCAACAATGTGCTCTACCTTGAAGCCCGGATTCCACCCTTGATATACAGATTACAAATTCTAACCGTTCAGACGTACTTAAGGATATATGAATCAGAGTTTCACCGATCTATGTCTATTTTTTGCTGTCAACCGACCTCCTTTTTCGGTGTCCATTGGTCTAAATTTCACACCCCGCAGGTTGTTATGGTCAAAAATTTGCTGGATCCTTTAAATGTTTCCCTTCCTAGTATTCTACCCATACAAACCATCGGTTCATCTATTAAAATTGTCTTTGACGACATATTCCCGAATAATGCTAAAAACTTATCATCCGTTATTCTAAACGGATTATTAGAAGACCATTTAAGAAGTCTTTCTGCTAGTTTAGTTGTAGCTACTGACGCATCTCAAAGTAATGAAAAGGCGGGTGTGGGTATATATTGTCCACATTTAGACTGGTCTTTTTCTGTCCGGCTTCCGGACTTCACCCCAATTTTTGAGGCAGAGTTTCTGGCGGTGGTACTCGCTTTACGAAAATTAGACTCCTCTTTTTCTAAAGTGGCAGTAATTTCCGACTCTCTATCCTTGTGTTCATCTCTCTCTTCGTCGGTGGATTCTGCAATAGTAAAAACCTTTGTCTCCCTGATCCCTAGACATTTGAAAATTGTACACATGGTATGGGTTCCAGGCCACAGCAATGTGACTTTAAATGAATATGCTGACAATTTGGCAAAAGAGTCCCTTAATGGCCCCGTATTATCTATCCTTCCGGCGACCGCGTACATCACCGCAGCGAGGTTTCGAAGAAACGTCTTATTAAATATGAAAAATGGACATCTTTTAAGATCTGATGACTACCTGCATCTAAATTATTCTTGGAATAGAAAATTATGTCATTCACGGCAACTTGAGATTTCACTAACAAGGCTGCGATGCCGTATCCCACCTTTAAATTTCTATCTTTACAGGTCTGGTTTGGCACTGTCTCCCGTCTGCGCATTTTGCGGTGAACAAGAAACATTAGATCACTTTTTATTGTTTTGCCGCCGCTTTACTACGCTGAGAAAGCAGTTGATGGAAAGGCCATTGCAACAGCTTGGCCTTAGTTTAAGCAGCCCGACATTGTTATCATTTGGCGCCACAATCCTTGGGCACAGTCACAGGTCTGTGTTTACCGCCATGCAAAATTTTTTACTGGACTCAAATCGTTTGCCTTGCTAAACATTTAAACATCACTTGTTCTAAAATTGTAGTGTCAATGTCCCGTGAGTGTTACCACTTTTCATTTTATATTTCACTTATTTCCCGTTTTGTTTCCTTTGCTCTACCCCTCAAATCATTTTTTTTTTTATGCAAGTATATTAAAAAAAAAAAAAAAAAATTCTTTGCTACCCAATTCTTGGCCGATCCCCCTCTGTGGGTATGTGCCATAAGTTATTTGGACAACAACAACAACAACAGCTTCGTCCACTACCGAAATGGCAGCAGGCGCAATCACGGACTACAACAGATAAATATGGTAGCAAGCTAGCCTCCGCCGCAAGTGGCAGTGACGTACCAGTCACAGCTCTGTAGGGCTAGGAGAAGCCACCATCACCCCCGCAAAAAATGAAAAACTTAAATCAATGCTATGCTGTGTGGTTCAAGTGTCCTCAAAACAAGTGTGACAGATATTGTGGCTTTCCTTATCTGTGAACCAACTATAAAAACGTTATAAAAAGCAGCGCGGATTGTAAAGACGGTGTTACAGAGGCTATCGCTGCAACAAGCACAGATTGCGTTCAATGAATTATTTCAAGCCATGCCTAAAGCCCCACAAATTTGAAGAGATGACTTCACTGAGCGAAAGGAATCCAAGCTCACCGTGTGCTTCCGAAGATCTTTAAGCATCTTCCAGGTCAAGTCGGAACTTAAGCCACAAACACTGCGGCGGCTATGTTCCCATAAAACGTCAAGGTCAAAGGTCAACTGATTTGGGAAGAGCCTAATGCGTGAGCAGCTGCGTGGCGAGACACATAATTGCTAATGTCCAGAGTTCGCAGCCGCGCCACGAACTCGGTGTACGCCAATTAAAACGAAAGACGAACTTCTTTACGGATCACCGGAGCCTCTTCTTAGCCATAACCAAAGAAAAACCATTAACTGAATAAAGAGCTTTACTATACTGTTACGGGGATGTACTTAGCGTAACGGCACTGCGATGGGTTGAACTCGACGCTAAGACTTCAGTAGCCGTGCAGTGTCCACTCTGTCTGCGTCGTCCTCTTTTTCAACGCTTCGTCGTGCTCGCGTTCCACGGTCGTCGAGCACGTCACTTTGGTCCCGCGTTTGTAACACTATCCCCTTCGGAGAAAGGCAACGTCCCGGTGCGTATTAGGCGTGCGGTGTGGACAGGGAGTAATATGGCATGAGGCGGGTGACATACTCTATTTTGGAAGTGGGTGTAGCAGTCGGTGACTTTGGGTGGAGCGGTGCAATCTCATAGGTCACGTCGGTCACTGGGCGTAGAACACGGTACGGACCTGTGTAGTGGGACAGAAGTTTTTGACAAAGGCGTCTCTCATAGCCTTAGTCGCTTTGGGACGTTAAACCCCACAAAACCAAAACCAAGAAGTTTTTGACACAACCCCACACGACGGCACGGAAGCCAGAGCAACACCAGAGATCCGGGAGGATAGTGCACATCGCGGTGGTGAGCGTCGTAGCGGCGTTTTTGAGCTTCTTGAGAGATGGTGTGATTGTGACCAGCAATCTGGCGAGCAGCGTCGGCTCGGGCGATGGTATCGCGGGCATAGGTTGTGACTGGGCCAGCCGCGGGAAGCAAAGTGTCGAAGGGCAGTAAGGGGTCTCTTCCAAAGAGAAGATAGAATGGAGTGTACCCAGCAGTGTCATGACGCGAAGAGTTATATGCAAAGGTGACAAATGGAAGACTAATATCCCAATCGCGATGACTGTCGGATACGTACATTGCTAGCATGTTGGTGACTCTGCGGTTATTACACTCCATAAGGCCGTTCGTCTGAGGTTGACACGCATTGGCGGGATAGTAATCGGCCGCAGGTGTCCAGATGGTAGCAAAGGGGGGAAAGGTGACATAGGAGCAGAGTCAGGGACAGGCGAGCGAACTCGGTGGAGCGAAGGCGGGGTGTAGATGGAGGATGTTCTGAGCAGACAGGTAGGTCCAAACGAAGAAGGCCGCTGGAGCAGTCGATAAGGACAGAGTGGGCCGTTAAAGTCAAGGCCGAGGATCACATTGTGAGGGCACTGGTTGAGGACGGTGAACAAAACAGGGATGTGATGACCGGCAAGGGCGACTCGGGCAGTGCACAGCCCAGTGACGGCAGCAGTACTGCCATCGGCAACACGAACGGTGGGCGAAGCAGCGGGGGTCTGTACTCTCTTGAGGCGGCAAAAGCCGATGAGCTCATGATCGAGACTTGGGCACCAGTGTCAATGACGGCAGAGACGGGAACACCATCCACGAAGAGGGAGAGCAAGTTACAGGGCGCAGAAATGGGCAGGGGAGGATTTCCAGGTCGGGGTACCAATGAAGAGTCCCCTCCTGGGAGCTGAATTGGCTAGTTTCTCGTGAAGCGACCGGCAGAGGACGGCGAGGAACTGCGGCGGCTAGGAAGAGGTGAACGGGAACGGCGGGCTGGCGGCGAAGGAGAGTGACTGGACACAGGAGGAGGTGGAGTGGTAGCGGTGCGGGGCGGCTAATAACGAGGCGTGAAACGGCGGTGACCGTAATTTGAGTAATGGTCAACGTAAGGAAAACGTCGAGATGGTGATGTCCATCGGCTGCGGCAGTGGCGAGAGATGTGGCCAATACGCGAGCATGTGAAAGAGATCGGCCTGTCGTCAGGGGTGCGCCACTCACCAGGATTGCGGTATCGGTAGCATGGCGGGTAGGTGTTGCGGGGCGTAGTGGTGGCGACCATGGGAGGGACGGGGCTCGAACTGTGGTGTTCCACGGATTGGCTATAGGGGACGCCCAAGTTGCAACCTTTTGACGAACGACGGCTTGAATTAGGGACATCGTCACCAGGTAGCTGTCCGAGGAGGGCGGGTTGGATGCAGCAGGAGCGAGCGCTTCCAGTTCACGACGCACGATGCGGGTCCCATTTTCAGTGTTGGAAGGTTACCTTAGGGTCGGCAGATCCTCGCACGTAGAGCTAGGGGCAGTGTTGGAGAGCCGATCGAATTGATGCGCAATGCATTTCTGTTTGGCCTGCTCGAAATGTCGACAAACCTGCAGAACAGAGTCAACCGTAAAACAGTCCCGACGGAGTAGAAGACTGAAGACATCATCGCCTATGCCTTTGAGGATGTGCCCCACCTTCTCAGGGTCTGTCATGTCTTTATCAACGTTTCGGCAGAGGACCAGAATGTCTTGTATATACGTAATATAAGGCTCGGTAGATGTCTGGGAACGTGGGATGAGGTCCCTCTTGGCGGCGAGTTGACGGCTAACCGGTTTTCCGAACAGGTCACGGAGTTTTTGTTTGCAAACATCCCAAGAGGGCATATCAGCTTCGTGTGTTTCGAACCACACGCGTGCCGTGCCAGTAAGGTAGAAGATGACATTGACCAGCATCAGCGTGGCGTCACACCTGTTGTGCTGGCTAACATGCTCATCAAGCGAAAGGCAGTCCTCAGCGTCGACCTCATCTGTACCGTAGAATGGGCTAGGGTCACGGGGGTGGGCTACGATGATCGTTGGAGTTGCGGAGGTAGATGGAGCCGCTTCATCGTGCCCGCGTTCCTCGGTCGTCGTCTTTGTCAGTGAGCACATCACTTTGGTCCCGCGTTTCCCGGTAACACTATGTAACCGTGCTTCAGCTTTCACTTCCCACTAGATGTAACCGAAGCTAACCATAGCCAAATTTTTACCTTTTGCAACTGACGCCTACTAATATAGCGTAGCTGTCAATGATGGAATATAATAATAATGTGAAGAGGAAGAAGTGCACAAGGAACATGCCAGTCAGTGCCATCGTGATCGCTGCGCGTGCTGGATCTGACTGTGTTCGCTGCCGCTGTGTTCACCGCTGGTCTGCTCAGTCCTGCTGATCGTCATGTTGATCTACTGAATAAACCCCCCATTCTTACATTTGGTGGAGGTGCTGGTCAAGATCTATCCTCTCGCCCTGGAACTCCGCAGCCGTACATTACCACCTCCTGCGATGCCTGAGGACGTCAACCACCAAGCCGTACAAGTTGGCTCGGCCATCATCTGTCCCGGCTCCCTCCGCCAGCGAGACCCCGCAATCTTCAGCGACACTGACGACCACGATGTCAAGGACTGGCTTACATCCTATGAACGAGTGAGCGTTTACAGCAAATGGGACGCGGAAGCAAAGCTAAGCAACGTCATTTTCTATCTCACCGGCGCAGCCAACCAATGGTTTCGAAACCATGAAGCGGACACTCCATCATGGTCCGCGTTTAAAGCCAGCTTCTCTGAAGTTTTCGGCCGACCAGCTGTGAAGAAACTCCGCGCTGAACAGCGCTTGCGTACGCGGTCTCAGCAAGTTGGCGAAAATTTCACGAGCTATATCGAGGACGTCGTCGACTTGTGCAAGCGCGTTGACCCACACATGTCAGAGGCCGAGAAGATCAAGCACACTCTGCAAGGCATCGATGACGATGCCTTTCAGATGCTGTCGGCTCGAGATATCCGCACCGTTGCGGATGTGGTCACACTGTGCCAAAGTTATGATGAACTGCGGAAACAAAGGGCCATAACTCGCGCGAACACCATGCACTCTGAGTCCCTTGCTGGCCTGACAGATGCAAGCGAACATTCTGCGCTCCTGCCACAAATTAATAGCGTCATTCGGGAAGAAGTTGCTCGACAGCTCTCCCTTATATCCTGCCATCAAGAACATTCCTCACACCTGGCTCCCAGTTTGCGCCACATTATTCAAGAACAGGTAGCTGAATCTCTTCCTCCAGCCCCTCAATCCATGCCTCTTACAGCGCCGTTAACATATGCGGCTGTTGCGGCCCGACCGCCACCTACATATGCTCCACCGCCACCTGCCTACGTTCAGCCGCCTCCTGCGCCTGCGCGAGAACCTGCGCAGTTTATGCGACCGGCTCCAAGACCACGTAATCCCTGACGCACGACGGATAACCGGCCAATTTGTTACACTTGCGGGCTTGCTGGACATATTTCTCGTTATTGCCGCAACCGCCTCCCGGTGCCGGCACCACCTACTCATGGTTCTGCATACTGGTCTCCGACGCCTCAGTATTCTGCGCCTACTGAGCCTCCAGCCCGCCCTCAGTTCTCCCCAGACCGCTCAGCCATATCCGACCGCCGTTCACCGTCGCCGCGACGCCGCTCTATCTCTCATATGCGACGTCGACAGAACGCTTCACATGAGGAAAACTAGAGGCCGCAGTTCCTGAGGCGAGAACTGCGACCCAGTCGAACTTCCCAAGCCCTCATCTGTCGCCGACAAACCTAATTGAAGTTTTCGTCGAGGGTGTTGCTGTCATGGCTCTAATTTACACTGGTGCTGCGATTTCGGTAATGGACGCAAAACTATGTCGCACTTTAAAGAAAGTGAAGACGCCAATTGCGGGATTTTCGTTGCGAACGGCCAGCGCTCAGCATATCAAGCCTTTAGCGTGCACCGCTCGAGTAGTTATCCAGAATTCCCTTTATACGATTGAGTTCGTCGTGCTGCCAAGTTGCTCGCACGCTGTAATTTTAGGCTCGGATTTCCTGTCGCGTCATGCTGCTATTATCGATTGTGCTCGAGCTGAAGTGGGGTTCTCGACTGTGTCCGATGCCTTACCAGACGCTGGTCAATCAAATTCCGGTGCTAAAGCCCTCGTCGCCGAAGATATCGACCTTCCTCCCTGCTCTTCAGTGCTTGTTCGTGTCGCTTGTGCATCTATTAGCGATGAAACCGTTCTCTTCACACCAGCCCATACTTTCCTGCGCCGCAAGTGCCTTCCATTGCCCTAAGCGGTGCTCGCTATTTCCGCTGGCCTTTCCATGTTATGGGTCTCTAACCCATTTAACTCCCCTACTGCTTTGCGCCATGGTGAATGCATCGGAAGTATCCGCCAATCGCATCTCTTCTGATCTCTGAGGAACCCGACGACGCGCCGCACTGTGCCGTGACTGCGCTCAGCCCCCCTTCACTTGCACCCGCTCCCCTCTCTAGTGACGTGTTCCTCCGTTACATCGACGCCGATCTTCCTCCAGATCAGCGCCCTCAGCTTTTGAACCTACTACATCACTTTCGCTCCTCCCTCGACTCTCATCAAAGTTTTTTGGGTCAAACTTCTACAGTCACTCATCGCATCGACACCGGCACCCACCACACCACTACGACAGCGCCCCTATCGTGTGTCTGCAACCGAACGCCAGGCTATTGAAGAGCAAGTCGACCTAATGATCCAGAATGGCATGATTCAGCCCTCAAGTAGCCCTTGGGCCTCACCTGTTGTCTTTGTAAAAAAGAAAGATGGTTCTATCCGCTTCTGTGTCGATTATCGCCGCCTTAATAAGATTACGCGAAAGGACGTCTATCCTCTCCCACGCATCGATGACGCTCTCGATTGTTTGCAAGGCGCCGAACTCTTTTCTTCCCTAGATTTACGTTCCGGGTACTGGCAAGTCCCCTTGGAAGCGGCTGAGCGCCCCAAAACTGCCTTTGTAACTCCCGACGGCCTTTACGAATTCACAGTTATGCCGTTTGGCCTTTGTAATGCTCCGGCAACATTTGAGCCGATCATGGACACCATTTTGCGTGGCCTAAACTGGAAGACATGCCTCTGCTACCTCGATGACATTGTCGTCGTTTCTCGTGACTTTGACACACACCTCTACCGTCTGAAGCACGTTTTGACCTGGCTAACTGATGCCGGACTGCAGCTGAATGTGAAAAAAATGTCGTTTTGCCGCCCGCCAGCTCACCATTCTCGGCCACGTTGTTTCCAAAGAAGGTGTATCTCCAGAGCCTGCCAAACGTCGGGCCGTCACAGCCTTTCCCAAACCGACTTTCATCAAAGATCTACGTAGCTTCCTCGGGCTGTGCTCTTACTTTCGCCGCTTTATTAGGAATTTTGCTTCCATTGCTGCTGCCTTGACAGAACTTCTGTCGGGCAGTTCCGACCTTTCGTCGTGGTCACCAGCGTGCGACAATGCCTTCAATGCTTTACGACACATCCTCACGGCACCGCCTGTCCTTCGTCACTTCGATCCCACAGCGCCTACTGGGGTCCACACAGACGCCAGTGGTATTGATCTCGGCGCTGTGCTCGCTCAGGGCAAAGTAGGTTATACTGAATACGTGGTCGCCTATGCTAGCCGTACACTCACGAAGGCTGAATCCAATTACTCTGTCACTGAAAAAGAATGCTTAGCGATTATTTGGGCTCTTACTAAATTCCGCCCTTACCTCTATGGTCGCCCTTTTGACGTAGTGACAGACCACCATTCGCTCTGCTGGCTTTTCTCACTGAAAGACCCTTCCGGCAGTCTGGCAAGATGGGCTCTTTGCCTTCAGGAATATGATGTCCGCGTTGTTTACCACTGTGGTCGCAAACATCACGACGCCGATGCACTTTCCCGCTGCCCCCTTACAGCTGAGGTCCCGAGCCTTTCCCCTTCCGACGATTCCCCGCCATCGCTTCACATCAATGACATGCCGTAAGCGCAGCGGCAAGATCCTTGGATAAACTCTATCCTCGATTTTATCTCCAATCCTACAGCTGCTTCTCCATCGCGTGCTCTCCGCCACCATGCTTCCCACTTCGCCATTTGGGATAACCTCCTCTACCGCCGCAACTACTGCGCAGATGGCCGCAAGTGGTTGCTAGTTATTCCCCGGCAGCTAGGTTCGCAAATTTGTGACTATTTCCACGCTGACCCACAATCCGGTCACGCGGGCGTCTTCAAGACATACACTCGTCTCCGGCTGCGTTACTACTGGCGGGGTATGTACACCTTTGTACTCAAGTACGTTCGCTCATGCCTCACCTGTCAACGTCGCAAGCCATCTCCTCAACGTTCTGCTCGAGAGTTGCTGCCGTTACCCAGCCCACCACGTCCTTTCGACCGCGTTGGCATTGACTTGTACGGGCCGCTTCCCTACACAGCGGCCGGCAACCGCTGGGCTATCGTAGCCATTGATCATCTGACGAGGTATGCAGAAACCGCCGCACTTTCATCTGCCACAGCGTCAGAAGTAGCTTCCTTTATTTTGCAGCGATTTGTTCTTCGCCATGGCGCACCTCGAGAGCTGCTCAGCGACAGAGGACGTGTTTTCCTGGGTGACGTTGTGAAAGCCTTGCTCACCAAGTGCAACATTATTCATAGAACCTCCTCCGCCTATCATCCCCAGACTAATGGCCTCACTGAGCGTTTCAATCGTACCCTTGGCGACATGCTCTCTATGTACGTCTCCTCCAACCACTCATACTGGGACCTCGTCCTTCCGTATGTCACGTACGCATACAATACCGCAACGCAGTCTACTACTGGCTTCTCTCCTTTTTTTCTCCTCTACGGCCGTCACCCCTCTGCTACAATCGGCACCATACTCCCGTATCAGCCGGACATATCAGAGTATACACCTGCGTCTCAAGCAGCCCAGCATGCTGCTTGAGACGCAGGTCTCAATAATAATAATAATAATAATAATAATAATAATAATAATAATAATAATAATAATAATAATAATAATAATAATAATAATAATAATAATAATAATAATAATAATAATAATAATAATAATAATAATAATAATAATAATAATAATAATAATAATAATAGTAGTAATAATAATAATATAATAATAATAATAATAATAATAATAATAATAATAATAATAATAATCAATCCCCCGCCGGGGTCGCGCAGTGCTTACGGTGCTCGACTACTGTTCCCAAGGGTGCGGAATCGAATCCCGGTCTCGGCGGCCGCTTTTCTGTGGAGGCGAAAAGCAAACCGCTCGTGTGCTGCGCGATGTCAGTGCACGTAAAGAACGCCAGGTGGTCGAAATTTCCTCAGTCCTCCGCTACGGCGTCTCTCATAGCCTGAGTCGCTTTGGGGCGTTAAACCCCACAAACCAACCAACCAAGCAACCAATAATCAATCAATCAATCAATCTTTATTTTATGTGCGCAAGGACAACTATGTGGTTTTCGTGCCGCACCACCAAAAAATTGAAAATGCACACACAAAGTTTACACACACAGATAGAACACAAAAGAGGAAACAAATAACACATGAATGAAACTGAGAAGAAAAGTGTCACGGAAAGAAAAAAATGAATGAGTAGCATGTCCTATATGCACAGCTAGAGAATTGTAGAGTACATCACAAAAAAAATCGCTAGAGAAAAAAAACAAATATCTGACATTGATTATAGCAATATAGAAATACATAAAATAAACAACCATTCCAGGCACAACAAGAGCATGGTACTAAAAACACAGGCTAGAAATACAGGGAATACAATAAAGAAATAGAATTGAACGCGGGACAGTAAGATTCGAAAATAAAGTTTAATATTAAAATATAAATAAGAAACGGATAAAAAGCAGTACAAGATACTTTAAACTGCACAGAACAAAAGAAAAAGCAAAACGTGAAGTAATTTCCATACAATACTCAAAGTGGAAGTTACATGTTATAAATACAGTTTAGAATACGGAGCTACGAACGTCCAATATAAATTGCAGTAATACGGAAAGTTGAGCTAGTTGGTACATGATTGCAAATTACGAGCGCTGCGACGGAGAACAACAACGAGAGAGTAATGACAAGGACAGGCGCTACTATCAACTTAGTTGATAGTAGCGCCTGTCCTTGTAATTACTCTCTCGTTGTTGTTCTCCGTCGCAAAACTCGTAATTTGCAGTCCAATATAAATGAAGAGAGCGAGTTTTGGAAGATGTGATGGTGAAGACAAAATTAGAAACATCTGCATTCTGTCAAGAGGGGAATAGGAATGAAGAAACGAAGAAACGTGAAACGGTCTGAATTCCCTCATGCTCTTTCGCGGAACGCGCAGAAGGATATACTCCAAGAGCTGAGGGCAGATAATGTGGCCATGAAGGAGCTTGTACAGAAAACATATCTAGTCTGATACAACGGCAGATAAGAGAAGGAAGATTCAGTGGGTACTCTTGCTGGAGCAAGAGGAGGAAGTTGAGCCAGGAAAGCGATATCGAAATATCCGTAAACATTTTTGCTGTACTCTGTCAACCTTGTTCCAGCTCGATTTAAAAACCGACGCGTACTCAAAAAGCGGCATGCGTATGGAAAGGTACAACTGTAGGAATGAAAGTGGAGTACAGAACTCTCTCGAAAGTCTGCAGACGAATTCGAGTGTCCGCATAGCCCGTTGAGCAATGCGTTTAGTAGGAGAGGAGATCCTGAGGGCGCGGTCAAAAGTACACCAAGGTAATTATTTCATCAAACCTGTCCAACAGCACAGAATTCACAGAATAATGGTAGGGAAAGCTGTGTGTTTTACGAGTAAATTAAACAACTCTTGTTTTGGAAGAATTGAGGATTAGTCGATAAGCAGATATATCTGATTGCAACAACAAGCAATCTTCAAAAGAATGTATGACCTTGAATATTTTTATATCATCAGTATAAAGATGAAACTAGGAGTTCTTGATGACAGAAGAAACGTCTATAATAAAAACGGAGAAGAGAAGCGTGCTAATACAGAACCTTGAGGAACTCCACTGGTTGCAGGATAAACAAAGGAAGTCTGTCCATTCACACTGACAAAGCAGGAGCGATCAAGGAGATAGTTAGGTAGGAGGGCTACGATTGCGGCTTCAACACCAGAGAGCTTTTCAAATAGTAATGAGTGAGTAACAACGTCGAGAGGTTGCTCAAATCACAGTAGACAGTGTCAACCTGACCTGTCTAAAGGACTGCTGCAGAGGCATATGCCATAAACGTGACAAGGTTCGTTGAAGTAGAGCGACCCGATATGAAGCCATGTTGATTCGGTATGATGACATGTTTGAGATGAAAAGAAAGCCCATTGCGCAAAGCTAATTCGAAAAGCTTAGAGGTAGAGAAGAAAAATCGGACGATAATTAGAAACATGAGATCTGTTTCCTGACTTGAATACAGGAAACACGCGTGCTATTTTCCACACGCGCGGAAAGGCAGCATTTTTCAAACAGTTATTAAATATAGCAGTCAGTACTAGTACAAAGATACAACTGAAGGCTTTTATTATGGCGGCTGGAATTCCATCAGGTCCAGGAGACAAGGATGGTCTCAGACGCTTAAGACTCGCAGTTATTAACTTGTCGTCAAAGAGAAAGAAATTATATGGTGCACCTGATGGGAGGCACACGGAATCGAATCGCAGTGTGGAGGTTTGTATACGGAGGAAAAGTGTTGGGCAAAGCTGTCGGCAACATCCCGAACTTCCGACCCTTGAGAGTCAACTATGTTGATACTGGAATCAGATTTAATAGAACGCTTGCGAACGTACCGCCAGAACTGACTAGGATGATTTGTGGTAGTACTCTCGCAGTCCCGCTTATGCGTTTGCAAATACAACGCAAGCGGCGAAACTCATCTGCCCAAATGTCAAAGCCGGGGTGTTTCGCTTTACGATGGGCCCGTTCCTTAAGTTTCAACGCCGTTCTCAGTTCTCTGGAAAACAAGAAAGGAAACTTCCTACGAGTAGGAGTATGCAGAGGTATGTACTGACGCATACCATCAAGAACTATTTCAGTGAAGCAACTGACTTGTTCGTCAGCATCACTAATGTCATTTAAAAGGGACCAGTCGACAGAAAAGAAAAAATTTAAGAGACCGATATAGTCACCACGTGCGTACGGGAAATGGGGCGAATTCCCCACCCGATCTGAATTAGCAGAGGGTGAGGCAGACGCAGAAGTAGTCACAAGAAGTGGAGGATGAAATTTGTCACAGCGAGTAAGCGGTATGTCGCAACTCGAGACTCGAACACTTTCTAAATACAATAGAAAGATATCGAGAATATTACCACAGCAGTTTTCAATGAAATTGTGTTGCTGCAAAAAGTTAAAGGCTACAAAATCAAGTAGCCTGCTACATTTTCTTAATATATAATGATTATTGAGAGAAGAAGTAAATGAGTTCCACTTGATACTTGGAGTACTAAAATTGCCTAAAATGAGAAGTTTGTGTTTGCTATGACGAGTTATAATATGTTCGATTGAGAGCAGAACATCATCACAGGCTGAAGGAGGAAGACTCGGAGGAATGTAGAAAGCTGCAAGTAAAATTTTTTCATGTCCATTTAAAGTGAGCTCAAGCCACACACATTCTTCAACAGTTTTCAGATCAGAACGTCGAACACACTGGAGAGAACTGTCAATAGCAATGAGCACTCCTCCTCCTCTCTATTTGGGTCCTGTTTCAGGGCGGTCGCTACTAAAAAGAGAGTAATTATTAGGATAGAAATAACTTGAAGGGATATCGCTTGACAGCCAGGTTTCGGTAACTCAAAACAGCGGTGCAACAACTGGCCAAAACACTAGAAAAGAATTCAACTGTTTCTGTGGACACCGCAACCGCCCATATTAGAAGGGAGGAAGGCGGGATTGAAATTGGAAAGACAGAAAGAGGAGCCGTAGTGGAGCAGTGTGATCGGCGTGTTTGGACGTCTGTAAAAATCGGCATCGGCTAGAATCGGCTGATGTGCCTTCCTTCTTCTGCAAGGTGGAGAAGTAACGCAGCTCTGTCTTAAAGGGCCTGCATGTGTTTGTGGTCTGGTGAGCAAAACATGCTTCAGGGTGTAGTCAGGAGAGAAGAGGCTGCGACGCCTACAAAGGGACAAGAAAGGCAGTGGTGGAATCGCTCAAAGTGCGAAACTAGTTCAGAAGCGAACCAATGATGCTGCTGCTCCAAAGCTGCGGTGCTGGGACCAGAGGGGAGCTAGCCCCACATTGACTTCCCTGCTAGCCGCGCTTCACTACTTTCTCTAGTGGCTTTGCTTCTTTGCTTAGAATGGAGGGAACTCAGGGGCAGTCCTAGTTGTCTAACGAAGAGTACCGTTATGTGGGATGACGGGAACAACAGCGTGCAAGACGACAGCGGGAATAAAAATCAGCGGAGGTCGATGTCATTCCTACGAGACAGATATGTGGAAGTCCAGAGGCCGTATCCAGAGAGAAAAGGTCCGAAAGGAGCCAATAAAAAGGGAAATAGAATAGTTATAGAGGTGAAGGAAAATTGAAAATTGTGTTCTTGTGAAGGATGTTAAAGCAGCGTCAAACTGCTTCACTGACCACAAAATTGTTTTGCCAAACTATGTTAGAAAGTATCACTCGCCTCCAACGCCATCACTAATAAAAGCATCACTTTAAGAAGATCGTCTCAGTGAAGTACATGCATTGTGTCGTCTGGATACATGGTCGCCTGATTAACACGACAAAATCAAGTTTAATAATTTAGAGATAACAAAAGATAATCCCGTTAAAACGTCCTGCTGCTGCCCAATATTGCGTGGTTAGGTGAGTCAAACCGTCTTTATTGTTTAGCTTATAATCTGGTTAAATGTTTTACTTTTATCTAGGTAAAAAGAAACGCTTTAAAAGCTAACCACTTTCTGTCATGTAGTAATCATGTGCAGCCGTTGCTGCAGGTTGAGAGCTATGCAACTATACCGAAAATGGGGTCAATGAAAATATATCAGCCTACAGCTGTCATGTTGTTCAAGCCATTAAGCTGAAAATTATTTTTTACAATAGCCCCAGAAGTATCGCGGGGATATAATGCATTTTTCAGCAAAACATTTGTACTATATTCGGCAACTCGGCTTTGTTGCCCAGATCTAAATGAACAAAAGGAACCATTCCTGGTATTATCTCAAAGTCTGATCCTCCAGAAGTTACCATAGCTCTGGTGTCTTTTTGTTTGGTCTGTAGGGGTGCTAACGACGGAGCTTGCGCCAGCAGACCGACCAGGTCATGCTCTAGAAATGGTCCATTTATGTAGCTGCAGAGATCTTCGATAACGCCGGCATTGGTCAATGCATTCCAGGTGGTGGCCGATGTGGCACCAGCCCATCTTTGCTGCTAAGTGTTTGTAATAATGGTAAACAAGTTCAGAACACGGGACGACACATAGAAAGACGCACTGCGCGCTCACTAAAACCTCATGTTTTTTCCACCAGGAGTAAAATATATAGACGGAAAAGGAAGGAAAAAGAAAACAAAACGCAACATGGCAGAGAATTCGATGCATGAAATGCAATCATTGAGTCCAAAGATGACTGATTTCTTTACCGAGTATTTTGACAGATGGCTTGCTTACACAGCCACTGCCCCATAGCTAAATTATAATTGCCTCCAAAACTTCCTTCCCTTTCTTTATTTATTTTGTAATTACACTCGAGAGGTCGAGGAGTGCCCTACACAATTCTGAGGGACATTATTTACAGAGTACAGCCAGCATGCTGCTTATGTACCCACATTATGCAACCTGACATGCTTGCTTCATCTCGCGTTAAGACAGCTACACTTATGCCCTCCATATATGATTAAGCAAAATATAGTCTCTTTTTATAATCACGCTGCACTGAGAATCACTACACCATTCCTGGCGGTTCGAGTCACGTGAGGCTCCCATTGGTTCGTCATTGCCGAAATGCCGGAGCAGGGAACTCAGTTTTTTCGGGGCAGCAAAAAACCTCGGATGCAAGCGCAGCCCACACAATTCTTGACCCGATGTGGAAGCTTGTGAACCTGTGGTATAGATGGTTGTTTTAGGTGTTGGAAGAAAACGACGCTCGGCTTTTCTCCATTTCCGCTCTTCATTGAGAAGCGACTCTGGAGCTGGGTAAACGTGCGACTAATAGTCTCTCCACCTGCGTCTGCAGATTTGCGTACATGGCGTGTGACCACAACCTGCCCATGACGTTCTTGAGTGCAGTTCTTGCGATTTCCCGCTTCACGAGCTTTAAATGCACAGTATGGAAGAAACGTTTTCTTTGATTGTGGAGCCTATTTATATCACTTGCAGTGCGCTGTGAACTTAATCTCCACGTCCAAGAAGCGCAATATCCAGTACGCCGTCTCGCCGTGGACTCTCTGATGTGCGCGACCTTCTGCCTGTGCACTATGCACTGCGTACGTGGATTGGTTATTAATTTGTATTGTTCGCTGGTGGCTGCTTCATAAGATTTGCTACTACGCTTTATCATTGTACATGAGAGATTGATAAAATAAATAAATAATGTGTGACAACCATACTTGTTTGAACCTCTACTGCGAATTACGTGGCTGCAGCACAGCTGCATAGGTAAATGTTTGTGGTATAAGATAAAGTACTTGTCAGGAAATTTTAATAACGTTATTACGAAGGGGCTGCATTAATTCACAGATGATGGTAGATGCACTAGACGCATAGCAAGAAGCCAAAGTCCTTCACGATTTCTTAGCCTTGTACTTTAATCACAAAGTCCTCAATTTCTTTGAATCAGTCGCTATGTGGCACGTCACTGTATTAATGCTGAGCCTGTTCATTTACGCAGCGTTTCTGGCTCGATCCCTTCCCGTGCGGTCGAATATACAAGCCGCAAAAATGCGAACTGCGGAATGACATCCTAAAAGGTGTGGCTAAAAAAAAACAGGTTGAATCCAGAAAAGTGAATTTAACTTATCAATGGCGCTGACAGCACATGCACACATGACACTATAAAACGTCACATTTAGAGGCCCAGTATACTTGGGACTCTGTGATTTTTTATGCTTTGAACGCATGGATGTTTATAAAGCCTTAACTTTCAGTGTACAAGGGACCAATAAATAATTAAGCGCACTAGGCAACCCTCATTATTTTGTCCATCGAGACCACCTCTACGCTGATACCAACTGGTAAGCCGGTTTGCTTTGCTATGTGGGGTTTTACGTCCCAAAACGACTCACTTAGCCCAAAGCGACTCAACGTGCACTGACATCGCACAGTACACTGGCGGCGCCTTGTTTTTGCCTTCATCGAAAAGCGGCCGCCGAGGCCGGGATTTGTTCCCGTGGCCTTGGGAACAGTAGTCGAGCGCCGTAACAACAACGCCACCACGGCGGGGCCCAAATGGTGAACTCCTGGGCCCGGTGGGTCATGTGCAGTGATTTTAGGAACACTGTAGACTGCATGAAAGAAGTCTCACGTCACCCGGAGCAATTCATCGTTTCAAGCCGTTATCAGCGGTCTTGGACTGGAAAAGCGTTGCGCCAATTCAATGTAGGAGAATTGCGCAGTCTGGATACACATCGCAACGTCAGCCCCATTGGTTCATTCCTTGTGGAACTAATTTACAAGTTACGTTTTGTGGCCCTATGACTACAACAAACAAAAGCATTCAAGTAAAATATGTATATAGTTCCCTGACGTAACAGAAACGTGATGAAATATTTCTAGGGATATATGAAGCAGCTTAGTTCTCGTCGCCAGGTTCTTTGTAAATGGGAGTCTGTGCTTTCGAGTGGAGATGAAGATAGAAATCTGGAGGCCAGTACACAAATGTGCACGCGCAGAGTATGTTGTTCACTTCATTTTACAAGTCGTTTCTTTCTCCAGTCACTGTAACATTACAAAACTATACGCTCATCTGTGCGTCTGTGTTTTGTGCCGCAGATCAACCTTCTATTTAGGGCGCACTGAGCTCGAAACAAAATTTTAAACATGGCTACCAGTAGCACGCTATAACACAGCGAAAGGTGTGCACTGATAATATGTGTCAGAATACAATGGCTGGTTTATTGCCTCCGCCCTGAAAAAAAAAAAAAAGAAACGTCCAGAAACGTCTAACATTTATTATTTCCTCAAACCTGGTCAGCATGTGCCTTTTTAGCAGTGAATAAACCATAAATGCGCCAGAAGGCCGCTTCATGTACCGGTGTCACCTGCCTCAAAACACTTCTATAAATCACTCGCATCAGGTAGCTAATGACACTCGTCGAAAACGGCATACCATAGCTTGTAGGCGCTGACAGATTTCTAGACTGATCTTGAACAAACCTAGTTTCAGGGCGCCCAGTGACACCGGACGTACTTAATCCAACGGAGGTAAGGGAGGTTGTCTTTTGTGTTTCTTTTGGTTTCTTCTGTTTATATAGCTGGCTTTATGTCCTCCCTCGTATTTCTGCGCGTCTATGTCCTCCCTCGTATCTGAAAACTATAGAGAACAGAGTGTAAATATTGTTGATTTTATTAAGTGACCGTACTCTTGCAACCATGCAGCTTGAGATGGATTTTTAGCGGATATAGAAGAGGTGATCTCAGTTAGAAACGACGAGGCATTACAAAATCCTGTGCGGGCCGAAAAGTACCAGTATTATATACAAGTAACCAGTTATTAGGCTTTAACAAATATATCTTCGATGATACTAGAGAGGGTATGGTTGCCTGATATATTACCTACATACAGTTGTGAAGAAAATGGTAAGCACCGGCGATTTCAGACGGGAGCTTGTGGAAAAGCCTGGGCAAGTACCTCACTGTGAACTAGTAATAGCAAGCGATATAAGCAAAGACATCCGGTGGGCGCAAAATTCTGTATACTCCAGGGCCGTAAATAAGATTTGAAAACTTCGTACTTACAGGATACAAAGAGCGGCTGGTATCTTAAGCGCCG
This sequence comes from Amblyomma maculatum, assembly GCF_055883805.1. Taxonomy (NCBI): domain Eukaryota; kingdom Metazoa; phylum Arthropoda; class Arachnida; order Ixodida; family Ixodidae; genus Amblyomma; species Amblyomma maculatum. Next base: position 46,987,482 of record NC_139351.1, read on the forward strand.
AAATCAATGCACGTTTTATATTTACCGACAGCAATCCTCATGCGGAAATTGGACGATGGCGAGGGATATTATGCGCTTTAAATAGCGCAAACGTCCATCCTGTTGAAAAAAAGACACATCCACTGATTGCAAATTTTTTATTTTAATATGCGAATACGGATATCATAACTTGTCAATTTTGTGTACATAGAAGCAGAACATTATAAAACATTTGAAGAACACAGACTGCGCTGTATTAAAATACTAGATGCAATCATTACATAAGAAATTATGTTCACTCTTTAAGGAATCTAAGTGAATCTGTTGCCAAATGTCTGAAGTAGCAGTTTGAATTTTGTTATGGGGAAAGTGACAGGAAGTGAAGTGAGTGGGGAATTAAATACGGATGTTTGGCATTGTAGTACTGGTGTTCGCGCTGTATTAGTGACAAAAATGAGAAATATCACATAATTGTAGTTTCAATACATCTGAATTCTGACTTTCCTTATTACAAAATTGCGCAATGATTGCCTCAGCGTTGTGTTTTGAAGCCTCCGTCTTTAGGACACCTGTTTCCAAAAGCGCAACCTTCACTACAACTGTGCACACTCCACTCCGCCATGTCAATTTTCGCAGTCCGAAGGCTGCCACCCACCTGCTTCCATGCAATATATGGAATGCTTCAACCACCTCATCATCATCATCATCATCATCATCATCATCATCATCATCATCATCATCATCATCATCAGCCTAATTATACCCACTGCAGGGCGAAGGCCTCTCCCATATTTCTCCACTCCACCCGGTTCTGTGCTAGCTGCATCCACTTGACCCCTGCGAACTTCTTAATCTCATCCGCCCACCTAACTTTCTGCCGCCCCCTGCTACGTTTTCCTTCCCTTGGAATTCAGTTTGTTACCCTCAGCGACCATCGGTTATCCTCTCTTCGCACTACATGTCCTGCCCATGTCCATTTTTTCTTCTTAATTTCCACTAGAATGTCGGTAACTTGAGTTATTTCTCTGACCCACTCTGCACGCTTCCTATCTCTTAACGTTACCCCTACCATTTTTCGTTCCATCGCCCTCTGGGTTGTCCTTAACTTAAGTAGAACTCTCTTGGTTAGCGTCCACGTTTCAGCGCCATAGGTGAGTACAGGTAAGATGCAACTGTTATATACCTTCCTCTTTAGCGATACCGGTAAGCTGCTAGACATAATCTGCGAGTGCTTGCCAAATGCGCTCCATCCCAATCTTATTCTGCTTGTTATATCCTTTTCATGGTCCGGATCTGCGGTTACTACCTGTCCTAAGTAGACATATTCGCCTATTACTTCCAGTACTTTGCTACCTAATGTAAACTGCTGTTCCTTCCCGAGGCTGTTGAACATTACCTTAGTCTTCTGCATATTGATTTTCAAGCCTACCTTTCTACTTTTCCTGTCTAGGTCATCAATCATTATCTGTAGTTCATCTCCTGAGTTGCTTAGCAAGGCAATGTCATCAGCAAATCGCAGATTACTAAGGTATTCTCCATCTACCCTTATCCCTAACTGCTCCCATTCCAAGTCTCTGAATACTTCCTCTAAGCAAGCTGTGAATAGTACTGGGGATATTGTGTCTCCTTGCCTAACACTTTTCTTTATGGGAATTTTGTTACTTTCTTTATGCAGAACTATGGTTGCTGTCACCATGGTGGGTCAGAGAAATAACTCAAGTTACCGACATTCTAGTGGAAATTAAGAAGAAGAAATGGACATGGGCAGGACATGTAGTGCGAAGAGAGGATAACCGATGGTCGCTGAGGGTAACAAACTGGATTCCAAGGGAAGGAAAGCGTAGCAGGGGCGGCAGAAAGTTAGGTGGGCGGATGAGGTTAAGCAGTTCGCAGGGGTCAAGTGGATGCAGCTAGCACAGAACCGGGTTAAGTGGAGAAATATGGGAGAGGCCTTCGCCCTGCAGTGGGTATAATCAGGCTGATGATGATGGTTGCTGTGCAGCCACTATATATATCTTCCAGCACTTTCACGTATGGCTCGTCTACCCCCTGATTTCGCAATGCCTGCATCACAGCCGAGGTTTCAACTGAGGCAAATGCTTTTTCGTAATCAATGAATGCTATGTATAAGGGCTGGTTATATTCCGAGCATTATTCTATCACCTGATTGATGGTATGGATATGATCGATAGTAGAGTACGGTGTCCGAAACCCTGCTTGATCCTTTGCTTGATTGCAGACTAAGGTTGTCCTGATTCTATTAGCGATTACCTTAGTAAATTTCTTATACGTAACAGACAGTAAGCTGATTAGTCTGTAATTTTTAAGGTCCTTAGAGTCCCCTTTCTTGTAAATGAGGATAATGTTTGCATTCTTCCATGGTTCCGGTACCGTCGATGACACCAGGCACTGCGTATACAGGGTGGCCAGTTTTTCTAGCACGATATCCCCCCGTCCTTCAGCAAATCTGTAGTTATCTGATCCTCTCCAGCTGATTTCCCCCTTTTCATAGTTTTTAGTGCTTTCTTGACCTCGTCCTTCGTCACTGGTGGAACGTCTGACTGTTTTTCCCTACCGCCAATCTCATTACGGTCCTGACTACTTTGGCTACTGTAGAGATCTATATAGAACTCCTCGGCTACTTTGACTATCTTGTCCATATTAGTGATGACGTTGCCCGCCTTCAACCACCTACCAGCACTTGAAAAAAGCCTTGCTATACTCGAAATGCTTAGTGAAATAAAGTACACACACACACACAAAACAACAACTGCAGCGGTGGCGTAGCGGTAGAACATCCGCCTCGCATGCAAGAGGACCGGGGTTCAAATCCCGGTACCGCGCAAATCTCCGCCGGATGAAAAAAAAATACAAAAATTTGGGTGTTGATAGAATTGCATAAACAGGTTTGGGGTGCGACCTGACCACGGTGGCGGTCAGACCAGTGACGCAGCAGGGGGTGCTAAGAATGCCTGGCTCCGCTGGACAGGCCGCCATTGGAAACTGACCCTGGCAACGTTTAATGCTAGAACACTAGCTAGTGTAGCTAGCTTAGCAGCGCTGTTAGAGGAACTAGAGGGCATGAAATGGGATGTCATAGGGCTTAGTGAGGTTAGGATGCCGAATGAGGCATATACTGCACTGAAAGATGGGCACCTAGTGTGTTATCGAGGCTTACCGGAGAGTCGACAACTAGGAGTAGGTTTCCTTGTCAATAATATAGCGGGTAAAATAGATGAATTCTATAGTATTATTGAGAAGGTTGAGAGGCATCGTAATTAGGCTTATTAAGCGGTATAAACTGAAGGTTGTACAGGCCTATGCACCTACATGTAGTTATGACCAGGCAGTTGAAAGCTTCTATGAAGATGTAGAATCGGCAATGCGAAAGGTAAAGACGCAGTATACAGTACTTATGGGCGACTTCGATACCAAGGTAGGGAAAAAGCAGGCAGGAGACAAGGCAGTAGGTGACAATGGCATTGGTTCTAGGAATAGCAGGGGAGAGTTACTAGAGTTTCCAGAGCGCAATAACTTACGAATCATGAATAGCTTCTTCAGCAAACGAAAGAACCGGAAATGGACATGGAAAAGTCCTAACGGAGAGACTGAAAATGAAATAGACTTCATAATGTGTTCAACCCCCGCCATTATGCAAGATGTAGAGGAAATCGGGAAAGTGCGATGCGGTGACCACAGGATGGTGAGGTCCCGAATTAGCCTAAATCCGAAGAAGGAATGCAACAGATTAGTAAGAAACAAATCCATCAACGATTTAGCGGTGAGGGGGAGGGCGGAAGAACTCCGGATCTCGCTACAGAATAGGTATTTAGCTCTAACTGAGGATGGCGACATCACCCTAGAGGCAAAGAAGAATAATATCAGAGATATCATTACTGAGTGCGCGGTAGAAGTAGGTGGTAGGATAGTTTGAGAGGATACCGGTAAGCTGTCTAGGGAGACGAAAGATTTGGATAAGAAATGCTAGAGTATGAAAGCTTCCAATCTAACAGACCAGATCGAATTGGCCGAGATATCAAAGCTAATCAATGAGCGCAAGGTAGCCGATATAAGGAAGTATAACATGGAGAAAATTGAGCATGCTGTAAAGAACGGGCGAAGCCCTAAAGCAGTAAAGAAGAAATTGGGCGTAGGCAAAAGCCAGATGTATGCGATAAGGAACAAGGCTGGCAACGTCATCACTGATATGGAAAAGATAGTCAAAGTAGCTGAAGAGTTCTATACAGATCTCTACAGTAGCCAAAGTAGACAGGACCGTAATGAGATTGGCGGTTGGGAAAAACAGTCAGACGTTCCACCAGTGACGATGGACGAGATCAAGAAAGCACATGAAATTATGAAAAGGGGGAAATGAGGTAGAGAGAATCAGATAACTACAGATTTGCTGACGGACGGAGGGGATATCGTGCTAGAAAAACTGGCCACCCTGTATACGCAGTGTCTGGTGTCATTGACGGTACCGGAACCATTGAAGAATGCAAACATTATCCTCATTCACAAGAAAGGGGACTCTAAGGACCTTAAAAATTACAGACCAATCAGCTTACTCTCTGTTACGTATAAGGCATTTACTAAGGTAATCGGTAATAAAATTTGGACAACCTTAGACTGCAATCAAGCAAAGGATCAAGCAGAGTTTCGGAAACGGTACTCTACTATCGATCATATCCATACCATCAATCAGGTGATAGGAAAATGCTCGGAATAAAACCAGCCCTTATACATAGCATTCATTGATTACGAAAAAGCATTTGACTCAGTTGAAACCTCCGCGGTGATGCAGGCGTTGCGAAATCAGGGGATAGACGTGCCGCACGTGAAGGTGCTGGAAGATATATATAGTGGCTGCACAGCAACCATAGTTCTGCATAAAGAAAGTAACACAATTCCCATAAAGACAGGTGTTAGGCAAGGAGACACAATCTCCCCAGTACTATTCACAGCTTGCTTAGAGGAAGTATTCAGAGACTTGGAAGAGGAGCAGTTAGGGACAGGGGTAGATGGAGAATACCTCAGTAATCTGCGATTTACTGATGACATTGCCTTGCTAAGCAACTCGGGGGATGAACTGCAAATAATGATTGATGACCTACACAGGAAAAGTAGAAAGGTAGGCTTGAAAATCAATATGCAGAAGACTAAGGTAATGTTCAACAGCCTCGGGAAGGAACAGCAATTTAAATTAGGTAGCGAAATACTGGAAGTAGTAGGCGAATATGTCTACGTAGGACAGGTAGTAACCGCAGATCCGGACCATGACAAAGAAATAACAAGAAGAATAAGATTGGGATGGAGCGCATTTGGCAAGCACTCGCAGTTTATGACTAGCAGCTTACCAGTATCGGTGAAGAGGAAAGTATACAACAGTTGCATCTTGCCTGTACTCACCTATGGGGCTGAAACGTAGAGGTTAACCAAGAGAGTTCTACTTATGTTGAGGACAACCCAGAGGGCTAGGGAACGAAAAATGGTAGGGATAACATTAAGGAATAGAAAGCGTGCAGAGTGGGTCAGAGAAATAACTCAAGTTACCGACATTCTAGTGGAAATGAAGAAGAAGAAATGGACATGGGCAGGACATGTGGTGCGAAGAGAGGATAACCGATGGTCGCTGAGGGTAACAAACTGGATTCCAAGGGAAGCAAAGCGTAGCAGGGGCGGCAGAAACTTAGGTGGGCGGAGGAGATTAAGAAGTTCGCAGGGCTCAAGTGGATGCAGCTAGCACAGAACCGGGTTAAGTGGAGAAACATGGGAGAGGCCTTCGCCCCGCATTGGGTATAATCAGGCTGATGATGATGATGATGACACACAGCAACAAACACACATCTATATATATATATATATATATTGTGAGTGCTGCGTAGCGCTTCATCTTTCACACTGGTGAACGTACTGCTTTATCTTGATCGTGTTCTCTCTTCTAGATACCCATCGTCATCGCAGAGCCTGGTTCGCTACAGCGTGCGACAAGGGCTTCAGGTCTCCAATAAAACCTGACTCGCCAACGCCGACCTTCTCTTATCCTTACAGTATATATATATATATATATAAATATATATATATATATATATATATATATATATATATATATATATATATATATATATATATATATATATAGTCTTGAAGCCATAGGTAGCGTAAGAGGGTTCTAGCACAGCTTTCGCCCTCACTCGTGATCACGTTCTACGTGACGCTGGCGGTAACAAAGGACGTTCCACGTCCGCCGCTATGGCTAAGGGTGGCGTTGGTTAACACTCTCAAGGTTCGTATACAGACAACATAAATGCTCAAGCAAGTAGCAGGGGGGACAGCGGCCGATGTAGCTCAGTTGGAAGAGCACCGGACGCGATATTTGGAGGTCGTGGGTTCGCTTCCCACCATCGGCACGTTATTTTTTCTGCTACTTTGTGTTTAATCATTTTTCCCCTAAACAGATTACATTACTAATTTCTCTGATTATCCAAGTAAACATTAAAAAAAAGACATAAAGTACCATCCCCAATGCTTTCCTTGGCCTCGCCGACTGTTGGCTGCTTTCCTTCATATATGTGTATATCTTGTTACGGAGCACAGTATATCAAGACGACGACGACGTGCTGATGTGAAGTAGTGAAGAAGACGACGCTCAAGCCTAGCTAACTTCGTTCTGTGGTGTGCGGTGTGTGGTGTGCGTCTAAGAGTGAACTAGCGTTTACCGCTGTGTTCTTTTCTTAACAATATAGTTTTATGAAGTGGGGCGTGTTAGCCACACTGACATATAACACTATTTAAAAAAAAACGTACCTTTCACATGGGGTTCTGACCAAGCCTATGCCTTCACGACACTTATTTCCGCCCTCACCACCCCACCTGTTCTGGCGCACTTCGATCCTTCTGCACCTACCGAACTGGGCACCGATGCTAGCGGACATGGTATTGGTGCTATCCTGCCCAGTCCCAGCATGGTTCCTCCCGCGTCATTGCTTATGCTAGCCGCCTGCTTTCGTCCTCTGAGCGCAATTATTCAATCACAGAGCGGGAATGCCTTGCACTTGTTTGGGCGCTGACCAAATTCCGCGCTTATTTGTTTGGCCGGTCCTTCTGTGTAGTGACTGATCATCATGCTTTGTGTTGGCTGTCCTCACTTAAGGACCCCACTGGCCGCTTAGGTCGCTGGGCCTTACGAATACAACAGTATGAATTTACTGTGGTGTACAAGTCCGGCCACTTACACCAAGACGCTGACTGCTTGTCCCGCCATCCCGTAGATCCTCCCGATTTGTCCGACCATACTGCTGACGACTATGTTTTGTCCATCTCGGACTTTATCAATATCGGCTCCGAACAGCGTCGTGATCCTGCCCTGCAACCAATTATTGACCAGCTGCGCAACATCCCCGACTCTTCCTCCAGCATGTTTGTACTCCATAACGAGATATTATACAGACGCAATATGCGTCCAGATGGCGCGGACCTTTTACTGGTCGTTCCGGCTCATCTGCGCTCTAGTGTCCTCGCCCAACTTCACGACGTTCCTACAGCAGGACACTTGGGAGTCACACGCACTTATGCCAGTGTGCGACGCAGATTTTTCTGGCCTGGTCTCTACCGTTCTGTCCGTCGCTACGTCGCCGCTTGTGAGCTGTGTCAGCGCCGTAAGATACCCTCGCTTCAACCTAGTGGGCCCTTGCAACCAATTCCAGTGCCGACAGAGCCGTTTTCTCGTGTGGGCCTCGATCTTCTTGGGCCTTTTCCGACATCGACTTTTGGAAACAAGTGGATTGCTGTGGCGACTGATTATACCACCCGATATGCTGTAACCAGGCTATCCCTACCAGCTGCGCCTCCGACGTTGCCGACTTTCTTCTGCATGATGTCATCTTGATTCATGGCGCTCCACGCCAACTGCTCACAGATCGTGGCCACTGTTTCCTCTCTCAAGTGGTTCATGACCTTCTCCGCTCATGCTCTACTCGTCACCAGTTCACCACGGCCTACCATTCGCAAACGAATGGTCTTACTGAGCGCCTCAATCGCACTCTGACCAACATGCTGTCTATGTATGTGTCCGATCACCATCGTGACTGGGATGTCTCCTTACCTTTCGTCACGTTCGCCTATAACTCCTCACGCCATGACACCGCCGGATATTCTCCCTTTTACCTACTCTTCGGCCGTGACCCTTTACTCCCATTCGACACCTTGCTGCCTCTTGACGACTCTTCCTGCAGCTACGCTTCGGATGACATCGTCCGCGCTGATGCTGCCCGCCACATAGCTCGAGAGCGTCTTGGAGCGTATCAGCGCTCTCAAAAACGTCGTTACGACCATCATCACCGAGACGTTCACTACCCTCCTGGTTCCCTCGTACTTCTTTGGCACCCGGCTCGCCGTGTCGGTATGTGTGAAAAACTTTTGCTTCGTTACGTGGGCCCCTACTCCGTCTTGCGGCAAGTCACCGATGTGACCTATGAGATCGCCCCTTTACAGCCCAAGAATCCTTCCACAGCCCCTCATCCAGAACTCGTGCATGTCGCCCGTCTAAAACCATATCATTCGAGTTCTCCTGTGTAGGACGCACCGGGACGGTGCTTCTTCGGCGCGGGGAAAACTGTTACGGAGCACAGTATATCGAGACGACGACGACGTGCTGATGTGAAGTAGTGAAGAAGACGACGCTCAAGCCTAGCTAACTTCGTTCTGTGGTGTGCGGTGTGTGGTGTGCGTCTAAGAGTGAACTAGCGTTTACCGCTGTGTTCTTTCCTTAACAATATATATATATATATATTGTGAGCCTTCCATGGATCTTCTTTCATTTGTACATACCATAATCTTCTTCTTTCTTTTGTACATATATTCGTCATCGTCCCGCGGCGCCGGCTCCAGCTCGCGCCTGGGCTCTCTGTCAGATTAAAACGCTGACACGGCGTACCTTGCCTTGCCGTCACGACTTTGGCGTCTCGGCCTGGCCTTCTTTCACACGTGGTGGAGGTGAAATTTGATCCCCTTACTGCCTTGTGCCCTGCCTTTCGCTGGAGCTACGTTCCGGTCGCCGCTTGGCAACAACCACTATCGTTATGTCAACCGACAGCAATCCCGACCCGGCCGGACCCTCTACCTCGGCTACACCGCCGCCTCCCACTGTGCCCACACGACAACGCGACCCACCGCTGTTCGCCGGTCGTCGCGACGAGTACGTGGATGACTGGCTTGACGCTTATGAACGCTGCAGTGCCTACAACCGGTGGGATGACGCTTTAAAATTCCTCAACGTTTCCTTCTACCTGATTGAGGACGCCAGGAATTGGCTTATCAACCGCGAGCCCCACACCACTAACTGGCTCACCTTCAAACAGCAGTTCCGCCAATACTTCGCCGATCCCGCAGTTCGGACGGAGATCGCGAGGAACAAGCTCGCTTTCCGTCGTCAAGGTCCCGATGAGTCGTATGCCTCTTACATAGAGGCCATACTTGCACTTTGCCGGCGTATTAGCCCTACCATGCCTGAACCTGAACGCGTGCACCATGTCATGAAAGGAATCAATTCTGTGGCTTATAACGCCCTACTTGCCCAGAACCCATCAAGTGTTGATTCCATTATTACGACCTGTCAACGACTCGAACAGTTGCAGTCCTCCCGATTGCAGCCCGACTTCTCTACTGGCCCCCCCTCTACTGACTTCGATCTACGAACCCTAATTCGAGCGATAATACACGAAGAGCTCCAAGCCTTGAGCGCTTTCTGCCGGCACGGGTGTGATCACTCTTCTTCTAATGACGCCAGCCTCCGCACCATCATTAAAGAAGAATTGGCAACTACAACCCACCCTGTCGCACCTGACCCTCCTGCACCTCGTACAGCGCCGACTTATGCTCACGTTGCTGCATCCCTTCCTCCTTTTGCTCCCCCCCCACGACAAGCACCGCCCTACAACAACATCAACGCCGTGACGACGGCTCAGCCTACGCCGCCCTTTTACGCACCTTGGCGCCCCTCTCGCCCAGTGTGCTACTACTGTGGAATCAGAGGACATATTTCCCGCTTCTGTCGTCGACGCATTCAGAACGAGCGGCGTGGTTACGACGCCTTCGAAAGTGACGTACCCGCATATTATCAGCGACGATCTATTCACAGCCCTCCTCGTCAATCCTCTCTACCACCGGTATCCTCGTCTGAACCAAGTGGCGCCCATGTTTCCCGACGCCGGTCCCTTTCCCCATACCACCGCTCTGTTTCTCCACTTCGACCAGCAACAACTGTTCCTGTCCGTCATTCGGAAAACTAAGCGATGCAGTTTCGGGAGGTGAAACTGCACTCTGCGAACTTACCAAAAGTCCTCCTCATCTCCCGTACAATATGATTTCCGTTTTAGCTGAAGGATTACCGGTCGAAGCTTTGATTGACACAAGGGCTACGATTTCTGTTATTCGCGCTGATTTATGCCACCGTTTGCGGAAAGTAACGACACCATATGATGGACCTGAACTTCGTGGAGCAAATGACGTTCCTCTACATCCTTCAGCAAAGTGTACAGTTCGAATTGTTATAGACGGCGTCCGCCACCATGTGCAGTTTGCTGTGCTTTCACCGTGTGCGGATCAGATGATTTTTGGTTGGGATTTTTTGTCGACCGCGTCACCGTTAATTTCTTGTGGCGACCGTGTCATTCATATGACAGACAGTGATTTTTCATCTGACATGTCTGAAGGACGTCATTCCCTCATTGCCGCAGTTGACACTGTATTGCCTCCACAGTGCGAAAAACTTGTTACCATTGTTTCGGAACACATCACTGACGGGGATGCACTTATCGCACCATCTCATCGTCATCTTGCACGTGGAATCGCCTTCCCATCAAGTCTTGTACGATTACGCAGCGGCTCAGCGATAGTAGCTGCCACGAACACATCCCGTGAATCCATCGTCCTGACTGAAGGAACTTCCCTGCCATGCATAGTGGATGCTCACCGTCCATTATGGTGCTCACCGCCCCGTTACCTCAGCAACGTGATTCATCGCACGTCTCTTTTCCGATGCTGTCGAAGACAATCAGTCCGGACCTCACGCCGCACGAACGCAAAGAATTGCTGAAATTGCTTCAAGCCCAACAAGCCATTTTTGATGCCACTTCCCCTCCGCTGGGACGGACTAGTGTTGCACACCACCGCATCATTACTGAAGGTAACTCGATCGTACGCCGACGACCTTATCGGGTTTCTCTCTCGGAACGAAAAGCAATCGAAGAAAATGTGAATGACATGCTCCGTTCCAAGTAGCACACATTACGTGGCCCACCTGGGGCCCGTATGGGCAAGTTGGGCTTGGGTAACCACAATAACACCCATAAAGGCCCCCTTTAGGGATCAAGCGGGCAAGCCCAAGTTGGGCTTGCCCCTGCTTTTTCCATCTGGGCATCATATAGGCGCGGAAACGACTAACTGATCACATATTCCCACATCTGGCCCTCAAGGGTCCCGCTTGGGAAATTTTAGGGCCGATACAAATAAAATTTTGGCTCCTTGTAGGAAAAGACTGGGCTAATCTAATTGGGGCTGCCCACTCAAAAGCCGAATAGGTCCCGCATAGGCCGCGGCGGGGCTAAATATGGGTATGCCCGCACATTCCCTACATGGGACCCTCGAGGGGTACTTGAGGGAAGGTCAGACGAAAATGTGGATTTCATGCAGAAAATTTCTAGGCTGCCCCAAATAGGGCTACCCACCAAAAACCTAGAGAATTTCCGCATGGCCGTTAGCGCGGGGCAGGCAAGTACTCTTTCCCGCTTGTGCCCGCATCGGTCTCTTGCGGGGCAATTTAGGGCGGATGCGATGCAAATGTGGGCCTAAAGCAAATAGATGACAGGCTAGTCCGATTGGGGCTGCCCACGCAAAAACCGAATAGGTCCCACATGGTTTGCGACCGGGCTGAAAAGCGAGCACACCACCACGCTGCCCACACGGGTATTTCTTGGGGTACTTGCGGGAAAATGCAACATATATTCGTAGTCCATGCAGTAAAAATAAGGTCAGCCCAATTGGGGCGGCTCATGAAAGGCCGCAGTGGGCCCCAAATTGGCCGTAGGCGGGCATACCGCTCTGAAACGTCTCCACCCTATCTTTAAGGCACCATTTTATTAATGTAAATCATGTTATACCGGCCACTAATTGCCTCTTCTGGAGGTTTCACATAACTGTCCTAAGCATATCTATGCAATGAACAAAGACTATCTATGTTTACTTTACAAATTACTTTAATTACGCAGTATCGACAGAAAATGTGCAACAGTAACTGTTCCGCTTTACGAGGATGTACTGAACGACCTACAAATGATTCCTAGGGCATTACTATTCTGCACGCAGCACCGAAATAAATATTCAGACCAACATGTTGGGGTGATGTGGGCCAGCCCATATCATTGTAGTGTTGGGAATAAATTTCTCTCATGTTACTGAGTGTAGCGTACAAGCAAAAAAAAAGTGCTTAATGTTTCACACTTGATTATTGGAATTGGGCAGCCCTGAAAATGCCCGATTCAACCCATGAGGGCAGAACATGGGCCAACTGGCTTTCGCAAATCCCGCGCCTGTACAATTCAGGTATTGGAGGCATTGATCGACCTAAAAATTAAAACCTTGATCAATGGATGTCACTGCCTGCACAAACGTGGGACCCATTAATGGTTCTGGTGTCCTGCCCACATTCGTCTACCTGGGCTGAATGCGGGCAGCCCTATTTGGGCTGAATGCAGGCAGCCCCATTTGGGCTGCCCACGCGGATACAGTTTGGGACGATCGCGGCGAAATTGGGCAGCCCACACGGGGCCCCTCTGAGTACGTGTTGCAAATCCCACATGGGGCCCGGGTGGGCTGCCCTCACGGGCCCAAAGCGGGCCCCCACGTCATAGCCCACTTTGTGCTACTTGGGGTCGCGATATTATTCGTCCATCAACAAGCCCATGGTCTTCCCCAGTAGTATTAGTTAAAAAAAAGGACGGATCGGTACAAATTGGTGCTGATTATCGCGCACTAAACAAAATTACCCGTAAAGATGTCTACACGATGCCGCAAATAGATGACCCCTTGACTCTCTCCAAGGCGCCGAATATTTTTCGACCTTGGATCTCCGCTCAGGTTATCGGCAAATACCAATGCATGAGGGCGACAAAGAGAAAACCGCTTTCGCAACTCCCGATGGACTTTACGAGTTTAATGTTATGCCCTTTGGCCTGTGTAACGCACCAGCGACATTTGATAGAATGATTGATACGGTACTTCGGGGCCTAAAATGGAGAACCTGTTTATGTTACTTGGACGACATTATCTTTTCGGCAACTTTTAACGACCATCTCACGCGCCTGAATGAAGTCCTGACGTGTCTTTCTTCAGCGGGCCTTCAGCTCAACACCAAGGAGTGCCACTTTGCACAAAAGGAAATTAAAATATTGGGACATCTGGTTAGCAGTGAGGGCATTCGTCCAGACCCAGATAAAATCAGCGCGGTCTTGAACTTTCCTCGTCCGCAACGGACTGCAGAATTGCGCAGTTTTCTCGGCCTGGCGTCATATTTCCGGCGTTTCATAAGGCATTTTGCAACTATTGCTGCGCCACTTCATGAACTACTTAAAGCGCGCAGCTCTTTCGTATGGACTGAACAGTGCAACACTGCTTTTACCGACCTAAAGCACGCCCTCACATCAGATCCCGTTCTTGGCCACTTCAGCGACAGTGCTCCTACTATCCTGCACACTGATGCCAGTGGTCACGGTCTTGGCGCTGTCCTTCTGCAGCGCGATGCAACTTCGCGTGAGAAAGTCATTGCCTTCGCCAGTCGGAGCTTGACTCCAGCTGAGAAAAACTACACCATTACCGAGCGGAATGTCTTGCCGTCGTCTGGGCTGTTCAAAAGTTTCGCCCCTACCTCTATGGTCGGCACTTCACAGTTGTGACCGATCACCATGCTCATTGCTGGTTGTCTTCACTGAAAAATTTAACAGGCCGACTTGGCCGCTGGATTCTACGCCTGCAAGAATATAATTTCGACGTAGTTTATAAATCGGGTCGCCAACACCAAGACGCCGACGCTCTTTCTCGCTGCCCACTTACGGAATCAGCCTGCTGTTTTTCTTCGCAACCAATTTCCACCGTTGACCACAGCCGACCATCTCTTTCCCCGATGCATATCACAACAGTTTCTTTTGACGATTCTGAGCACAAACACGCACTCCGCTCGCAGCAATTAGTGATGTCTACTGTCGGCCCATCATCGACCGCCTTAACGGCGCTTCCAACCCGCCCAATGCTAGGCTTCGCCGACAAATTCGCAATTTCAAACTCGAAGATGGCATACTACGCCACTACGTTTATTGCCCTGATGGAACTCGTTGGCTCCCTGTCGTGCCGCGCGCGCTTCGCCCACGTATACTGGCGGCTTTCCACGATGACGCTACTGCAGGTCACCTTGGTTTTGACAAAACATATGACCGCGTGAAAAGACGATTCTTTTGGCCTGGCCTATCTTCTACCGTAGCTACATACGTCGCTTCCTGCCATCTGTGCCAACGCCGCAAGCGGCCGACTTCTTCGCCCGCTGGCCTCCTACAGCCTCTTCCATGTCCCGCCACGCCATTCGACGTAGTCGGCATCGATTTATATGGTCCCCTACCTCTCTCCGATGGGGGTAACCATTGGATTATAACAGCCGTTGACCACCTTACACGCTACGCTGAAACAGCCCCTGTACCGACTGGTTCTGCCGAAGAGGTAGCTAATTTTTTTTTGCGATCAATTGCCCTGCGTCATGGCGCCCCTCGGGTCCTTCTAAGTGACCGCAGGACGGCCTTCTTGTCGACAGTCGTTGCCGAAGTTCTTCATGCGTCATCCACTCTTCATAAGACAACCTCAAGCTACTATCCCCAGACTAACGGTCTTACTGAGCGATTTCATCGCACTCTATCCGATCGGTTGGTTAGGAGCGGCCAGGCTGGCCGCTTCCGACCCCCCGGGATGATTGTGTGAGCCTTCCATGGATCTTCTTTCATTTGTACATACCATAATCTTCTTCTTTCTTTTGTACATACCATCGTCATCGTCCCGCGGCGCCGGCTCCAGCTCGCGCCTGGGTTCTCCATCAGATTAAAACGCTGACACGGCGTACTTTGCCTTGCCGTCACGACTTTGGCGTCTCGACCTGGCCTTCTTTCACAATATATATATATATATATATATATATATATATATATATATATATATATATATATATATACCGCAGAAAAGTTGCCTTTCTGGGAACTGCTTTCTAAACAAGTTAAAAAGGAATCAGGAAAACATATATGGCTAGAGCAATCAATGCACTTGGTTTCACTTCCAGTGTGATCCGTGTACCTTACCTATCTACGAGTCCACTCGCACATCAACGGGGAAGAATGATTTGAAGTTTCACTGATAGTCTATGGTGAGGCAGCACCCAAGAAACCGAACAGTAAAGCGGCTAGAAGAGCAGAATTGAAAGAAACCAGTAGCGCCTGCCCCACTGTTTTGAGACAAAGCCTTTCTAGGTGCATAGAATGAAATCCCGTGCTCTACATTTGTGTGTGGGATCTTTGCGCGAGATTTGTCATATGCCGCGAGATTGCACGAGATGTGTTCTTTTACAGCGTTCCTGCCCAGTCAGAAAAAACTACAGAAAATGTTCTGATGTTACAACAGAATTTCTGTGCGGTTTTTGACGGGAAACCTGTTGTGATAACAGAAAATTCTGTCGTAACATCAGAAATATATGTAGTTACAACAGAAAAGTGGTACAGACCTACAGACAACAGAAATACACTACAGAAAAACTACAGAACTACAGAAACGTATTAAAGAGCTACAGAAAAACCTGATGGTTACGACAGAACTACAGAATATTTTGTCGTATTTTTGACACAGTTCTGTAGTTTTGTTCGACTGGGTGCATCTGCAATCGCGCCCTTGAACGCGCACCTAAGAACGCCACGCCACAAGAGCTATGGTTTACTGTCCAGAGATAGAGATAGAGTAGAGCTTATTTACTCAAGCGAATGAAGGCGCTCGTGTCCTCCGTCACCTGGGATGGATGGTGGGGCCCTTGCCTCAGACGCAGGCTGCCAGACGTTGTTGTCCGTTAGCGTCCCAGGCCAGCTGGATGGCGGCTAGATGGAGCCCAGAGTCCGAGCAGCACAGCATGGTCTCCCATGGTTGCGGCGTCAGATTTAGGCCCCTCCCGGGAGGAAAGGGACCGCATTTTCGACTGAGTAGGCAGGTGGCTGCTGCGCCAGCCCCTACCCTACAGTGCAGGCGGGCAGTTGCCTGGCGTTGCCAACAGTCTGGGACATTCCCACACTCGCTCCTGGAGAGTCATATGCTCCCAGGAGAAAAATCAGAATTCTGTATGAACTGTGACTAGAGAGTGCCATATAAACATTTGCAGGAGAAAGTTTGAAAGACTGAGGCTTTCCTTTCCAGTAAACCAATTGTAATTATATGTAGCACTGACACGAACGCGAGGCAAATGAGAAGCAAATGATAGAAGAAGGGTAGGACTTCTACATTTTCCTCTTAAGAGATATCTAATATAATTTAAATTATGAATTACCTTTTTGTTTCGCCATTTTAACGCCTGGTAGCTTTGCATGCCAGCTTTACTATTTTTGTCTTCAGAAGTTGGGAGTAACAGCAAATTATGCAGTCCTTTTGAGTGCTCAAATACTTTTTGCCTGAGCATCGCGCTGGAAAGAACAGCCCGAAAAGACCGATTAGATTTTTAAAAGACGAACTCAAGTTGGTGGTTATCTTTAACAACAAAATTCATCGGGCAGTAGAAAAGACGAAGCAAAACGCGGTTCTTTATAGCACTTCCATCATGTTAAAGGTATATGTAACGATGAAAAAAATATTTAAAGTTCAGTTGGTCAACACAAAAATAAGAGGGAATTTTATGTAAGCACCGACTGATAACAAAGAGTTTTTTTACCGTTTTAAATTGCCCTGGCGTCAAATGTATAATAATGATACCTCTGTTGAGAAAATACGGTCCCAATTTTAAGAAATCACGCACACCTGTTCTTAACCGTTTGCACAGCATGGAGCTAGTCATGCGAAAAACAATATAGGCCATTTTTGTAGTTGACTACTTTATGTAGTAAAAAGATTGTGAGAAAAGTGGAGTTAAAAAAAAAAAAGGAATGTTTATGCATCGTTCCAGTTCAAATATGGCACTTTTCCTCCTCAGCCGTTGAGTTGGCTTGGTATCATTCCTTATTGCTATGTCTCGGTAATGATCACGTGATCAAGCTGCTTCGGTGAAGTAAAGTTAGGGTGAGGTGCCTGGACATGTAAGACGAATCATACCCGCAACCTTGCGCATTGAACGGGCCCCAGATTCCGCCTACACGTGTTACCCAGTATTACAATTTATTCCGTTTAGAATTCGATAAATGTTATTATAATGACATGAAACTGTGTTGATATTTTGCGCAACGCCAGTGGCGAAAATCTAGGCCGCTTTAAATTATTCTGACGTTCTTTTAAATGCTTCAGCTTAAGACGTCCTGCAGGTAAAGTTCAGATGAGGTCTTACTCGTTTACGTTTGAATCTTTTTAAAACGTCGTTGAAAAGGTTTAGAATATTTTAAATGATGTACAACTGATCTCATGCTGATCAGTTTTTAAAGGTTGTCGACGATTTTAAAGCATAAAAACATTCCTTTCCAGCCCTGTATTAGTAGTTCCCGAGCTTGTGTATTGTATTTCCACTTCTCCAAGTAGAGCTACATTAATGCGCGAAGCCAACGCAATGATCAAAGGTGCCCACAGAACATATCGGAGCGCAGGACAAACGAGCGCTCTCTGGAGGACAGCAACTGCGAAAGAAGACATTTCCTGTTCGCTCATGCTTGGCGTCCCTAAAAAATTGACCATAGCTTAGCTCTGCTATGCTAGGATATACGTAGCAAAAGCATGTGTGCCTGGCGCTAGGCTACCTACTCCTCTCTAATCCAATCTAATCCCATCAAATTCAGTCAAATGCAATCCATCCCAATCAAGTACAGTTCAGTATAATGAAATACAATTCAATCCTGTCCAATTGAGTCCAATCCAATCCAGTCCAATCGAATCCAATCCTGTTCAATGACGAGTACTTGCTTGCCCAAATATGCCGCTGACTAACCTATCATCACTACTATCATCCCCACGTTGCCACACCCGGGATCGTAAATAGCGCGTTTTAATAGAAATCGCTGGGTTTTGTTGTTCAAAATTTTACGAGTTCACTAAACTGGGGTAATGTAATATGTGACTTTAAATATGCCGACTGCGATTTACTTATATATGGTGCACATATGTGCAAACAACGCCTAAACACAGAGTGCAGGTTTTTGAGGATGTCGCAACTTTCTTGAAACGTAATAAGCTCCTGTTGGCAACGGGAGATTTCAACTGTGTCTGCAAAGCTGCGGACAGAACATCGAGGATTTTCCACAAAGACGCGAGTGTCGATTTCTTAACGGGCCTAGTGAATGATGTATATCTGTTCAACGTAGCGCATTTGGCTAATAGGGAAAACCGCAGTCATTTCACCCCCTATCAAGGTTCAAAACATGCCAGATTGGATCGACTGTACATCTCGTCTAAACTTTCACCCAACTGAGAGGACTCTTTGGTCGAAGCTGTGTCATTATTTGACCACAGTTTGGTTATATTCTCAACCGGCAAAAAGAAAAGAAGCGAAGTTGATTGGCACGTGTGGAAATTCAAGTCGAAGCATTTAACCTATGACTCAGTTATGACGAACACAATGAAATAAATACAAGCTCTGCTATATCAGACAAAATGATCGTAACTGAAGGATGGGAAATTTTTCAACAAAAAGTTAAAGGGAAAGGAGTAGAAACAGCTTGCGAATTCATGTTCATAGCACGAAAGAGAAAAAGCCTCAGGGAAGGGCTGCAAGCGTTAGTTAAAATTCAGACAGCAATTCCTGGGCGGTTTGTTCAAGAAATTATAGAAATCAAACTAAATCTGGAGAAGCTCGATGAAGATAAATACATGGGTGCAATGATTCGAGCATGAGGAGAGAGGCTGTTGGCTGGTGAGGAGCCCAATAAACGCGCCTTATCGGATGAGAAAGCTTACGCTCGAGGCAAAAAGTTCTGGAAAATAGAATATAAAGGGGTAGCATCACACGACCAGTACGGTATGAAGAGCGCATTCGAAAATCACTATAGCCAACTGTTTGGACACCGAATACCGAAAATCCCGGGATTACACAAGCTTTTTTGTCCGTCATACAAAGCTGGCCCTCGAGGTTACGACAGCTCTTGAAATAGATAGCACAGTCGGTGATGTTGAAAAAGCCATTGATGAACTGAACCCCGGAAAATCGGAGAGTTTTAACGAATTAAGTGCTGTCGTGTACAAAGAGTTATATGTGATATTTTCGCAGCCTTGCATAGGGTCTTCATGGAACCTTTTGAGCGCGGTTTCTTACCATCTTCTTACACGCGTGCACACACGGTTTTAATTCTCAAGAGCAACGTGGAATTGAACTCTGATCGTTTAATGGCTATAGCAAATAACGCTAACAGACGTCCACTGTGAGGTCTTTATGAAGGTCTTCGTGAGGAGGCTTCAGTCTGTAATCAAAGAGGTAATTGGTCCCAACCGGAACTGTCCGAGATTGGGTCAGTTTGCCATCAAGCAGTGTGTATATTTCGTCGGCCGATGCCTTTTACCATGCATTTTCAATAATATGTCGTCGCAATAACCGTATGTAGCCCCCCTGCTTTAACCCCTTACGGGCTTATGATGAGCTCAGCTCGTCACAAGCGATCTGTACTATTTTACTTATGACGAGCTGAGGTCGTCATAGCTATTCTGCAATGTTTCAAGGGGCTTTTGGCAAACCCAACTCTTGAAACGGTATAAAACATAGATGCCAGCGTGGGTCCCATCGTTGGTGTTTTTCTTGAATGCGATTTTGAACACTAGATGGCGGAATTTCTGCATCCCGTTTCCCGCGTTTTCTAAAGCATGGCATCATGCGTGCGTGGATCAGGTGCGGGAGATTATTCTGCGTCGGATGATAGCGCAAGTGATGATGATGTCGTTTTTGTTCTTCAAGTAAAGAGGATAGTGATGACATTTTTACCGACAGCGAGTCAGAAGCAGAAGACAGTAGCGATGACACGATGGCGAGCTCCCGTGAATGGTGCCGGATAGACCTGGTGGCGCGAGAAGGCCCTCTGCGCAGTGCCATGCTTCGAACGCTACAACACGGATAGTGTTCTCATCTAGTTTGAATGCATGTAGGAGCAATGCTGCATCTTTTGCACGGCAATTCTAAGCCACTTCGCACTATCTGTACTTTCAAGAATTTATTTTTTTTGATTTCTCAACGCTCCTCGAAGGTGTAAGGTATGGAGTATTGCACAAGAGGGCAGGTAATGACTAATAATATATAATTATCCGCCAGAAATTGTTTTTGTGATTTTTTTATGTAAAACACATTACTCAAACATTTTACGTAATAAAAATAAATTTGGAAATTTGGGAACATAATTTTTTTATTTATTTAACCCTGACGGGGTTAATGCCCGAGGGACGATGCAGGTATTCAATAAACTTAAGAAGTACTTGGGACTTGGCTAGTTGGAACATCTTCTCATAAATGCTGCGCTCTTTAGTTTTACACGGACAAAGGAACTGGACAAACGCTTTGTCCAGTTACTTTATCCGTATACAACTAAGCATGCAGTGCAGCATTTATGAGAATATGTTCCAACTAGCCCAGTCCCAAGCACTTCTTACCTTTATATCGAGTTCAATGGGCTTCTTCGTTCCCTCCAGCGTTTGCCCAGTTCCTTTGTCCGTGTACAACTAAACAGCTCAATAAACAAGGAATAAAAGTTTTATATTGGCGGCAGGGGGAAGAAAACTTTTGTATAGAGCATACATCCACCTTGAACATTATAGACAATTTCTTGCATAAAAATGGCTACATAAAAAAGTCAATTTTTATTATTTAAGTATTGACTTTACAGAATAGGACTTTAAAAATTGCAGAGCACCTTCGGAAACCCATGTTAGAGTATTTGAAAGAAGGGAAATATCGTGTATATCTTTTCCTTCGCTCAAACCAAAGCCCGCCGAATACAAAAATGCCACGTGCCTATCGCGCTCACACCCCATGTTGTGCTGCTCTCAATCGATGCTTGAGATATGCGGCCACATCAAAGCAAGGAAGGTCCATATTTCAGCGCTGATTCCTTAGTCCGTGTAAGCCAATTGGGATGTGACGGTGCAACCTGCAGCCAGAGCGGCGAGCTCACTGCTTTGATATATAGTAACACAATAGACCAGAGAGGACACGGGCCCTTTTCCGGTCGAGCCATGAGTCTGTCCGACAGCGCTGCACCTGAAAAATAATGTTATAGCTTTAGGACTATGAAGAAAAAACAGAGTGCTGACAGATAAAACAACGTACCTCTCGACGGAGGAGGAATTGCTACCAAACAAATTGAGGAGTGTGTTATATAGCTATTAACACCACACTTTTAAAGTACGTTGAGCCTTTCCTAGTGATAAAACTACAGTTCGGACCCCAATTGTGCTTTTCATTGTGGTTGCGCCTTATAATGCGCCTACATTTGTCCGTGGTGACTAATATCGCCAGAAGCGTTTTCACATACTGAAAAAAAAAGAAGGAATTATAAAGGTTTACGCAGATAATATTTAGGAGTGTGGCAAAAGGTTATAAACTCGGGTACATTACAACGAATAGCACAACAACGATGAACAGGCAGAAGCACGTACTACATGACGGAGTTTTACGACATTATATATGTCCATTCTGCAGTTTTATGCATGTCAGCATCGCCTTTAGAGGACAAGTGTGCTTCAATGCTAGGTTTTCACTTTTTCTCCAAATAGTGTTTTGCCATATCTTGTTTTCTTCGTCCGTCTCGGTTTTAGCATAAAAAATGCGGTACAAGTGGTAGTTTTCCTTTGCGCATTTATCTGATCAGCCCTGTTTTTTCCTCAATATATCACCGTATTTTCCGAGCTTATATCATCAGCGTACCCACTAATGTACCTCCAGAAACCAGAATTTCTTCACTCACAAAGCGTGAAAATACGGCCACTGCCTGGAGACCTTTCGAACTCTTCGACCACGCGCTTTGGCAGTTGGTAATTCTTTAATGGTCTGCTGCGTTAATCAGACCTTTTGCGTACACATGCTGGACACTAGGCACACACCATCAGTACATGTTCCAGTCTCAGTTATGTCACAAATGTAACATTCTGGTCAGCGCCGAAATGTAATCTACGCAACACGCGGACATGAGTAAACGCGACTGCACGGCGAACAAAAATGTTATATCCGGGTCTCTAGCCCTTAAATGTAGATGTGTCGGTCTTCTAGATGGGTATAGTAAGCCGCTGTCGCATATTTCTCACAAATTTCTAAAGAATACAAATGGTGCACTGTCTAGAGGACAACTGTTTGGAGGCCATCGTCTCCGTCATTTCCACCAAGGCCGCATTGTTCAATGATTTCCTCAAGCATTGTGATGTGGATTCATTTACGAGCTTAGGAACTTATTAAGCTCAGTGGTGTCTAATGTTAGAATCTGGTAGTTAGTGTCGCGTAAAAGACGTCTCTAAAATTTCTATAGAAGGTTTTCTATCGTCGAATATGTCCCACCATCGACACGATAATGGAATTATGTGGCGTGCCTCTTCGTGATGGTCACGAGCTCTGCCGCAGTTGATGTACAATTACGAACTAAAACAAAGTGAAGAGTGAGCGGTGAACAGGGTGCTTGTAGTGGAACACATTCGCTAGTGCATGCGCGAACATAGTTGTATTTCTGTGAACAGATGTATGCCGGCACAAGTTAATTAAGTAACGTAACTGTTACGTGATCGCCAAACGTGCACCAGTTATACCAATAAATACGGTAGCTTCAACACGGGCAACATGTCAGTACAAAATACATAGAATTCACTGTAACATTAATATTCCGAAATTCCCAGTGCATAGGAATCTCGTCCTAAGCTCAAGAAAGTAAATTTAAACCCAAATAATCGAGATATATCATTCGTGCTGGGCTCGGGTTCTATTACCTTTGCGGCAGTACGCTTGGGATATTCGCAATACATGAACAGTATAGCTCTTCATTTTTTTGTAACTCTATAACAAAATTAAAAATACATCACTAAGTAAATTTTGACGTTCCATTTTAGAGTAAGAGCCAAATGAAGATCAGTCGTACTTGAGGTTCAGCCAAAACGGAAGTTGCCGTAGTCCGAAATGTTCCAGCATTGTCCGGGTTGATTTTTGTATTCAATGCAAAAACACCCGTCTGAGCAATGCAGATTTTTTGATGGATTGCACTGAAACAAGACAGTATACATGTTGGTTGTTAGCAAACTCAATTGAATGTGAAATAGCAAATTACTTCAGTGGTAGACATGCAAGAACTGCCACTTCAGGCAGGCAAAGCGTTTTACCTAAAATAGTAGGTGCACTCCAGGTGACCTTTTAGTGTGTAATCTGCCTCTCATATCCGCGGCGTTTAAACAAACGTAAACCCCCATTATTATATATATTGTGAAGAGCACGAGCATTTACGTGGCTGTTATACATAAGAATATATATTCACATTTAAATATCGTCCAATATCGTAGTAAAATGTATTGTTAGCATTTCTGCTGGCAGCTGTCCTTCATGTGGGCTACATGTTCCAGTGCTGAGACCTAAAAATAGCATGTCCAAAAAATGAATTATAGCTAATTGAAAGCAACGCAGCTCATCTGATAGTCTCCTAGTAGAGAAATTCGTATTTTTCCTTTGCTTAATTCCGGCAGGAGAAAGTTTAAAGATACTAATAATTGTATCGGGAAGAAGGTTTTTTTTTCTAATCTTGTAGATGGTCTCGAAAACGAACTGGACGACATGCTCGCTTGCAAGCTATTATTTAAGCCGTTTTTTCTTCATTTTTGAAAGTAAGGTACAGCCTATGTCTTCCTCTCGCTTAGTAGACACGCAATGCGTCATCATGGAGATAGCTCCAAATGAAGTGGTTTTTTAGAAGTGTTTTTCTAAGCTAACAAAGCACTGATGTCCCTCGAAAGCTTTTATATCTTGTGGTTAAGCCAGTATAAAAAGCTATTTTCACGAACAATGAATCGTCTTGGGAAGCGTATGTTGTGTAAGGAAACTCTTTCTTATTTAATTTGTAGTAAGTATGGATAGGGAAGGTTATTACGTAACGATTTCAGCTTTGAAACATAATAGATTTAGACCTTGAAAGAGAAAATGACGTGAGAAAAAAACTGCCTGTCCACAATGAGCGTTGGCCACAATCCTAAACGTTTTTTCTTCATTCCCTGCAGGTATTCTCTCTATGTAAACGCTTTTCGAATCCCAGAACACAACTGAGTTTAAAGGCTTACATTTCGTACAGCAGCTTAAAATAAAACCTCTTAAGTTTTCATCAGATATATTGGTTATTGAGTAGCCTTCGATATTTTTGGGCATGGGTTTTTTTATTCACCGAAAACTTCGTATTTTATTGTTTCATTAGGTGCGTTGCTTACTTTCAAAGAAAAGTGATTCTTTTCAGATAGAACGTGCAGTATTCTCATTACCATTCCTTGCTTCCATAAATAGACATCAAACTAAATGATGCGCAAAAACTGCTTATCGAAGTTCGCAAACCTTCTTATTCATTGCAATAATTTTTTATTGTGTGCCACCATGCACAGCATGTAATTGTTGCACAGAAAGCACCTATTGAAAACTAAAAGGAATGTTGGGTAAAACTTAATCTGCCCCTTTAAAGATAGTACTCACCTGTCTTAGTCGTTATACCATCTGCGGCTTCCCTCTCGAGCCCGTGTTGGTGCTAATAAAGTTTACGGCTCGGGCAATCAATTATCTCTTATTATTTTCGTCTAATATCACAATGCGTACTCACTATCATGTTATAGTGTTATAATATATTTTAGGATAGGATATTATATTATAAGGTAGGATATTATAGGATAGATAAATATTATAAGATAGACCACACGTCACAGATAAAAGGCTCCATTTTAACCTCAAGTACAAACTTCCCTATGAAACTTAAGACTAACGCTGGAATCAGGGTTGATTCTTATCTGCACTTCTCATCTCAAAGAAAGAAGCATAGTCTGTAAGTCTTAGGGTATCATATGATATCGTGATATTATACGAACCTCCAACCAATCCGCGTCCAATTAAGTTACCTATCAACTGTCTTCTGTAAAAGCCATGGCCGTGTTTTTCGCCCACTTCGTAAACACTGCCGCCGACAAATTCAAATTTTCTATGGAACGGGGCCTCTAGCTATTGTAACTACACGTTTTTTTTTTCAACTTTATCTGAATTTCAGATCAACAATTTTATATGTACAAAGGTATTCGAAAACGGTTATCGTCGCCTTGTATAACGCTGAATCCCTGTTTTGAGGTTGCGTGTGAGAAGTGTACTTTTGTAAATTTTCCTTCAGTTAAGCCACTTTAAGGAGAACAAACCTTTAAAGGAGCATAAAATTTTAGTTACTTCAGATCCCCACTGGAATGAGTAGCAAACGGCAATAAATTCTTCGAACCTCCTTGCACTTTTTTTCACTTAAAGGGTAATTAGGCGTAGTAACGCTAATGCATAACAATGGCACGAAGACGAAAACCGTCTGGTCTGTTTTATGCCTCTCTACATATCACAGTTAGCAGGGAGCGAAGTGGGCAATAGTGAAATCATCTCCAAGTTTAGGAGAGAGATGAAACGCAATAGGCAGGAGAGAGAGAGAGAGGATAGGATGAAAGAGAAGGTCTAGTATATATTGACGCGCAGGAATAGGGGCGATAAGATTGTACAGAACATAAAGAATTTAGAGACATCTATAAGTACCGTTGACTAAATCATAGCTAGAATTAAAAAGGAGTACAGTTTCTCTCATCGACTGCCTTACTCCGGTTGATTGCCCCATGCTTTAAGAATGAAATGCGCTTAGCTCCTGTATTCAGCGTTGTCGGAAGCCATGTGATAACACCTAGCCCGCATCGAGAATGGCCATCCGTGCACCGATTCTCTTTCATCCGTGCACCAGAAACTAAAATAGTTTCGCAAAACCAATGCATACAGGTTAATTTGTTCGGGCTGCTTCTCCTCCCACCTCGTGGTAAAGGCAGCATATTACCTTTGCAAGCAATCCTATTTCATGTCAGGCGTAGCGATGTTTACCCTTCACCGCGGTTCACCGAATCTGTGGCCTTGTGGTAGAGCATCCGCCTCGCATTCGGGAGATACCTGATTCGATCCCCGGTGCCGGGTACTCACCGGTTTCTAATAAATGCAAGGTTTTCCCCGACCTGGTGCTTGGCTGTTCTGGAGTGAAATGCTTCGGAAAAAGGGCCACATAATAGGCTTCTGCCGCGCGAGGCGGACTGATTTTTGATCGATGGCGGAACGGATTACAAACCCATCGGCGCAACTATGTGGAACCTATGACCCTTTCCCTTGGCAGTGACACGTGATCTGTTCCGCCCTTTTATGTGGCCCTTTTTTTTCTCTCCAATCGGCGCAAATATTTGTGACCTATGACCCCTAGCCCAAGCATTTCACCCCATAGAGCCGAGCACCAGGCCGGGGGAAAGCTTGTTACCATTGAAAGCCGGTGGATACCAGCGGCATCAGGGATCGAACCTGGTACCTCCCGAATGCTCTACCACAAGGCGATTGCGTCCGAGCTTGCATTCTAAGCCGCGAACTTACTATCGTCCCTTATCCCAAGGGTTTGTCATGCAATAGAAGGGCATTGTGGCTATATGACTGGGGAAGCCTTCCGCCCTGGCGGCATTCCGGCTCTATGGATTCAGCGTTCTGGGTAGCGACCAGAGGAGAGAAAAGAAGGACAGTGACCGGGAAGGCAAAGCGTTGACATTGAAAAGCTAATTTTTGCCCTTGCAAATAATGCATAGCTACCCGTCTAGCTATACAACACAAAGGTTTTGCTTAGAACGAGAAGACTGCCAAAGAAAGGCTTCTGACTCGGGAAATTTGGTTCAATTCCTGCAGAGATTTCCCCGCTCCAAGAATGGAGGCTGCAAACTCTTGTGCATGCTGCGTTTTAGGACAAGACATACCACGGCATCTGCCGCAAGAGGCAGAGAGATCATGCAGTATTTACTGGTTGCATCGCTGTCGGAAACCAGAAGATGGGCGTTCGTGCCCGGCGGGTCCTCCTGTTTGCGCCGTATACTCTC
The DNA here is from genome assembly GCF_055883805.1 of Amblyomma maculatum. Taxonomy (NCBI): domain Eukaryota; kingdom Metazoa; phylum Arthropoda; class Arachnida; order Ixodida; family Ixodidae; genus Amblyomma; species Amblyomma maculatum. The sequence continues at coordinate 47,014,776 of NC_139351.1, forward strand.
GGCCAGCTATCACCAGGAATTTGCCGAGAGGCTCTTGGCGCAGGTTTTGGAGCATGTTCGGGGACCCGGAGGGGGGAGGGGCAATCTTAGAGCAGGTCCGGGGACCAATTCTGGAGTTGCGCAGATAAGGCTTGTTGCCAATGGGCGTCCAATATCTCCCAACCAGCCGATACTTCCCCGACCCCAACCACCTACCATGATGACCATCGGCAAAGGGATCCTGCCATTTTCAGTGGTACGAATCAACACGATGTGGAGGCTGGCTGTCCTTCTGTGACCGGTTGAACGCTTAAAACGGCCGGGACAACAGCATGAAGCTCACGAATGCGATGGTCTGCTTGACTGGTGTTTCCAACCGCTGGTTCAAAAACCACAAATCGGACCTCACCACATGGCCCCTTAATACATCCATCGACATCGTCTGCTGTCCAGCCATGTGCGAAGTTTGCGCTGAGCAGCGTCTTCGCGGCCGCTCCCAGCAGGTAGCTGAAGCATCACGAGTTACATGCAAGACATCCTCGACCTATGCAGGCGCATCAATGTGTCCATGACAAACGCTGACCGCATCAAGATTGAACTCATGCGCATTGAGAACGATGAACTCAGAAGTGTCTTCTGGTGGGCTAGCTGGTGTAAATAATTCATTTTCCAAAACTTCGCGAATAAAACAAGAACAGAGCTCAAAACACAGAAACACACCTAAAGCATACTGCACTATGTGTTTTTTAATCTGTTTCTCGTTCTGTTCCTGTTTTATTAGAGCTTTATATGTGTTCCTGTGTTTTGCGCTCTGTCCTTGTTTTATTTGCGCAGTTTTGGAAAATGAACGATGAATTCTACATGCTTGTTGCTGCGAGCCCACACCCATCAGCAAAATTAACAAAGTGTGTTAGTGCTATGACGACCTGCGCAGACAACGTGTCTTCACTCCTGTTCGCCGAGACTCACCAGCCTCGCCATGACGGCTAAAGGCAGCAGTCTGGTAGTCGTCCACACGAAGCAGCTTACCTGTGAGGAGGCCGCCTGCAGCTGTCGCCGCTTCCCTCTGCCCAAACCCCGCCATCATATCTGGCATAGAACATCCAGCCCATGATCTTGGAGCAAGTGCCCGAGGGCATACAATTAGTCTACCGGCCGCCTGCCGCTGCTGCGCCGCTTACTTACGCGGAAACTCCACCCAAGCCATAGACAGTGCTCGTTTTCGAGCTCCCGCTCAGGTGATCTCCGCTTTTGCTGTCCAGCAACGCCCCAAAGTTTCGACCATGGCGAAGAAAACCTGCCTGTATGCTGCGCCTGCGACTTCGCTGGGTATGTGATGCATCTTCCGCCGCGTCGTATCCGCTGTTGACGAAACCGAACATCCAGCGCAAGGTTACGAGACCGCTGTATGTTTTCTTGCTTCGTGTCGCTAATTCACCGCCCATCGAGCCTGAGGCAGTCTAGACTGCTAATGTTACTTTTGAGCGTGCTCTCTATGCAAATGAATTACTGCAATTTCGCCATGCTTTCACGACGTGTTCTTGGACTGGGATTTTTTATCGGCATGTTAATCCGTCATCGGCGATACTAGTGCTGCAGTAGCGCTTTTTCTCATCAATGCTGAGACCCCTGCCTATATTGCTAAGAGCCGTTTCACATACTGCGACTGTAAGGAAAATGTTTGGTAGAGTCGGTGATGCCGCAGCGCGATTTTTGTCCTGTGATTTCACAAGCAGAGAACCGACATGTGAATGCAGTCAGAGGCCCCCGATGTGCACGCATCAGTTTATCCGCACCCTGTCTCCTGTTATGTAGCGCTGAGAGACCGGCAGGAGCATCCTCAGGTGAGAGGGACGATAGGAAAGGGGAGAGCGCGACGGCGGAACCAACCGCGAAGCTCTGCACTGAACTGACGTCACGCCATGATTGTTTCTTATTGATCGGTGACAGAACGGCCACAGTAACACTGAGTCTGGATTCCAACCGGACGGAAGCTGATCTCAAGCCATCTGCGGATCGAGAGAAGGGCTCCCTCCTCCGTACTTTCTGGTAAAACTGGCTGCAGCACAAAAGTCGCCATCAACCCTTTCAATTACTCCTCCTCTTTTTTGCTTAACAATTGCCTGGAAAACGTCCAGCATTTCACCTAAATGGTCGACTGCAACAACAGCAACAATGACCCTTGATGCACTGCGGTTGCTGCGCTTACTTCCGCATCTGCTTATCCATACCGCGTTGACGTCTTCGTCAGCTGCATTGACAAGGTCACGGAGACTGAACACACCCAGCTTCTCCCCAACTTCATCAGATCCTTTCCTCAACTGACTTGGTGCATCATCGCTTGGTTTCAGACATGTAAATTATTCATCGGACCGGCACCGGTCCCACTCAATGCTGCTCCAACGGCCGTACCAAGTTGCTGCAACCAAACAGCTTGTCATCGACGAACATATAACTGACATGACATACATGTTGAAGCTTGTGTGCCTTAAATCAACCATCTCAAATTCCCAGGACCTCCACCGTCCGTGTTGTCAGGAAAACAGAAGGCTAAATCCTCTTTTGGCTGGGGTATTGGCGCCGTAATAAAATCAACCAAAGGACGTCTGTCACTTGCCCTTAAATGGCGACCACTTGATCTTTGAAGGGCGCCAAATACAGTCATCGTTAGACCTCCTTACCGAGTACTGGCAAGTCATAATAGCCGACGCTAACCTTACTAAGGATACTTCCATGATGCCCGATAAACAGAATGGATTTGACGTCACGCCGTTCGGACTGCGTAAAGCTGCAACTTTTCAGCGCATGATAGACACCATATTGCGCCGCCTCAAGTAAAATCCTGCTTGTGCTACATATGTCTGACATTATTGTTCCCTCGCCGAATTTTCCTGTGCACCTCGTCCGACTAAGACACGTTGGAAGGACCTACTTCAGCTGGCCTCCAACATAATTAAAAGAAATGTCTTCGCACAAGCCTTTCGACGATGTTGTATCTAAGGAAGGTGTGCATAACGACCCATATAAACTTAGTGCTATCGCTGCGTTCCCCGAACCCAGTTTTGTACCCGATTTTACCATCGCAATCTACTCAGGTGCCAGGGACACATGCAAGTATTGGTGCTATCTTAGCGTAATGGAAACTCTGGTGTGTTGAATATGTCATAGGATACGCGAGCCTCGAATTGATCTAAGCGAAGTTGAACTCAATTACAGAGGAATGCTCAGCCATCTTCTGGTTCAATGATTCTCAGCCATGAGTATGTTTATGACTTCTTTTATAACAAAGAACTGTTGGGAACCAGTTCAAAGCGAGGAGGGGGTGATTTTTAGCTACCATCTTGTACGGTCTGCTACCAATATTCCTGGAGCAAATCGCGTCGGAGTTAAACCGGCCTATAAAACGTGCACTGATAAACCAAATCGCTACTGCCTCCAGAGGACCAAGGCAAGAGGCAATGCGTCGGCGCTAGTATGAATGCCGCTAGAAGAGACTTGACCACTCCTAATACCACATCATTTGGTCGTCCGACACCCGACGCGTCTAGCATAGATCCTCCTTGCAGTAGTGCAGTCCTAGCTCCAGTTCAACCGATTCCGGCATCAATAATCGTCTAAGAATCTCTGTGCTTCTCATTCGCGAGCTTTCTGTTTCACAACCCTTTCGCACTTCTTTGCTTTGAGAAACTAAAGTCGGCTTTGAAGCTACGTGCTTTTAACCCCGCTGAATTATGTCTATCGAGGTAGTAGATATCGCGCGATCTTTCTTTTTTGTGGGCATGAACCCTCAAAATTGCTTTCCAGACCTAATGGGGTCTGCAGACCCCCATTTGAGAAACATTGTTCTGGGCGATAGAGAACGTTCGGCCTTACGTGCACGACCGACTATTCGAAGTCTTTAGGAACCACCATTCCCTGTGCTGGCAGTCCTCTCTTAAAGGCCCGACTGACGGCCTCACTCACTGGACATTAGGTATTCAATATTATGATATTCGTATTATGTGTCGCCTTCCAATAAACAAAATTACTTCGATACTTTGTCTCTCTTCTCTATACCCGCTGAGTCATTGTGATTAGTCTGTAGCCTGCGGTTCCTTTTCTTTGACCAACATAGCAATAGTGCAGTCCGAAGATCTATGACTCCCGTCTTTGGTGGGGTTTATTCCGCACCTTTCGAACATTTTGATGCCTCGTGGATTCCTCCGCCAGGGCGTTCATTCCACTATTCCTGATGGGCTCTTATACCACCAATATTTTCTTGCTCATAGGCGCGAACAGCTGCTTTCTGTTCGTCAGCCCTTTTTGGGTATCGATCTCTCATTGACCCTTTTAAAGTTGGTTTTAAAGTGACGTCGCCTAAGTAGTTCCTTCGTCACGAGCTATCGCCTGTATCAAGGCAGTTCGAGCACTACCAACGGCTACTTCTCTGTGCATGCAGGGATGAGAGAGAGGGATGCTTCGGCGTCGGTATCTCTAACCAGCGAGCGCATCCCCATGGGATCCGCTCTCGGAGGCAAGGCGCCTTGTCGCCCGCCTGCTCACCCTGAATGGCCTCGGAGGTTGTCCCCTGTCATAGAGTGGGCGAACATTCGCCGCAGTTATGTTTCATTACTATCTGGCGTGGTTGTTACTGCAGCAATAATTGTTTTTTTTGTATCAGCACGTGCTGTTGCTCTGTTCCGGTCGGCGGGCACACGGTAATGCGACTGATCACAGGAATGGGTCTAGCGATCCGCACTGTCCGCCGCTAATAATAGGGAAGCGCGCCCCTACCCCACTATTACAACCCCACATCTGACAACCAATTGTGGGGCCTGCTTGTGAAATATATGATGACTGCTCGATTCAAGGGATGTTTTTTCTCCATACAAGACAAGTGCTAGACATGAAATGATTTTTAATCTCTAGGCACTGCGGTATGCTTTCTTCAGAGTGAGATAAAATCCGCTGGCACAGGTTTCATGTTTTCAATATATGTAGCGTATGTTTTCATTCTTTTTTAAGAAGATGTCATGTTTTCATCACAACTTAATCCGCATTAGGATAGAAGTAGGCCTAGCGGCCACGAAGCGTGTATGAAAGCGAGGTGTGTAGCCAGAGTGTTTTGCACATATCTCCTATTTTTTGCTACTCCGGCAATCGCGGCTCTGAAGGCCCGCCAGTCTGGGGCCACTTGTGCCTCCACGGGCTTGCTGACTGTGCGGCTCGGCACTAAGCGTTCGGACACCGTCCGATGCGGTAAATCTTCTTGATGCAGTGAGTCATGTAGGACCATTCTACTGAGCAGATATGTCTCCTTGCGGTTCTGTGCAAGCAACAATTCAGCGTCTTTATTTTGATGGTGGTTCTTCTCATTGTCGTTTTTAGATCAAAGATTTTTTGTAGCTGCCTGCACCCCCTCAGAAGAAGCAGGACCGACAGGGCCGTGCTGTTACAGTGAGGAAGCACATTACTACCCGAATGCTTTTTTTCATAGCCTCGCATGCACCGGGCAGCCTCGTTAAACTCTACAAAGGACTGCAATTGAACTGCATTATACAGGCATACGAGACATTTTGCTAACACCTTTTGCGTGAGAAACAAGGCCTATAATGATGCCGTTGCCCCTCCTGACAATAAAGGCTGTTTCATCGCAGCCTGCAGACTATACCTTTGTTACCTGCTGTGATGGAGCTACCTGTAGACAGTTATACGCATGCATCTGTGGCATCCGTGGTTCGGCTGGTCAGCATTCACTTCTAGCTCCGCTTGCCCAGGCGAGAAGGCGCAAGCGTTCTTCCTAACATTCAAAAATTACAAAATCCCGTCCTGCAGCTTTTAAGACGCTCTCATGGGCTGTCTGGGCACGTGGTACACTCGATGTCGGTCCTTAGTACTGCGCCGTACAAGCACCTTGCTTGGTTGGTTATCCTACCTGGCATCTCACACTGCCTGCATCTGCCTTGCAGATATTTCTCAACCCTGCCCCGCTGTCTACCAGCCTGCAGACATTGTTGTTCACGCGAAGTGCCAGCCACTCTACAGGTACCTTCACGCCATCTTCGGTATGCCGCGGAAACCTGTTTGGGCGCCATCGGCGCTACATCTGTTACACGTTCTGCCGCAAGATCTTAAAAACACCTCCGGATCATTTACTTCAAGACAGATGGGCCACTTTAAGTTTGGGGGACGTGGGGCCAATTTCGTATTTTTATTATAAAGTCAGCTTTCCCCTGCCATGCCGCGCAAGTTACTCTCATGAGACGGCGCTAGCATCGAGGCAGCACGAGTGCCACTGATGGCTTCGTGACTGCGCACGTACTGGGAAGACGCGGCTTCGGCATTCGGAACTCATTGCGAGCGGATGCATCCCCACGAGGTTCGCTCTTCCCCGCAAGGCTTCATTTGGTAGTAACATTTATCGCCTACTCCCGCTGTCCGGAATCGGGGTTAATTCCTTGGCCCAGAGCGGGCACACATTCGTCCAAAACGTTGCTGGTTAGAGGAGGGCACAAATTCATTAGTGCGTTTTGTTGGTAGCAGCCTTGGCTTTTATTAAAGTAATAAATGCGTTTTTGTGAGTGCGTGTTGGACGCGACCCACCGAGATCGGCGTGTTCTGGGAAAAGCGCGTGATCAAAGGGTGGGTATAGGGTTTGGACTGCTAGCCACGAACGAGCATGGAAACCGCACCTAATCCAGTATTGCACCACGACGTGCGCTCTGAAACCCGCATTCATTCCACAATTACTCACAAACCGCTGGTGCCGGTGACTTCATGATTTATGCATGGCTTAGCCTGCGTTACAACTGCCGCGGATGTTGCACCTACGTCTGCAAGTGCGTCCGCTCGTGCCCTGGAGAACAATACGCAAAACAGGCCATTTGGATTAGACCTGCATTATGCAGCCTTTCTTTGAATTATCCGGCTTTTGACTGGCGCGGCATTGCCCACTACAGCCCGCTTCCCTACACTGTAGCCGGAATCGTTGAGTCATCTCAGCGGGAATCATGTTACCGGTTAAGGCCGACACCGCCACCTCCCTGCTGCTATGGCTAGCGGTGTTGCCGCCTTCGTCAAAAAAAAAAAAAAATTCGCCACGGGGAGCCGCGAAATCTGCTGAGAGACCTCAGAATTATGTTTATACCTCAAGTAGCTTCGTACCTCCTGAAGCAATGTAATATTACTCATTGCAATACTAAGGCCTAATACCCCTAGAATAATAGTCTCACCGAAGAACCGGTCACTTTCTGATCGGCGTGCTGTCATGCATTTCACGTCCCTATAGTATTCCATAATAACAAACGAGCTCCTGTAGTGGAACAAGAGCTTCTCCACAGCAACACTAAATCACCGGGGACATAGCAGACATGAGGGCTGCTATTGTCGTAACCGTCATTAGAGCGCTCCCCTGAGTACACTATGCGTAAGCGATCAAAGTAGCGAGCCTCTTCAGCTCGGCATAAAGTGACGGAGATAGAAGACTCTTTGTGGAGAGAGATAGGAAGGATTGTATTGAAATAGATGCGGGGAACTAGATCATAAAGGAGGTTAGTCGTCTCATGCTCCGCAGTATTATACCTGTATGTCTTGAAAGGTTGGACGTCATTTCAGTTCTTATGATCAGACTCGAGGACATCGCCAATATGGTGATGAGCGTGCAGTTGGTGCGTTTAACTGACTCGCTTTAGGATAGTACGGTGTTTCGCGGCGAAAATTGAAGGCACCGAAACTAAGTAGTTTTTTAGCGACATCAGCTGCGAATTGGCGCCCCCAATCACAGATGACAACTCGAGAGGGGCCGTGTGGCAGAACGAGATATCGAAGATATAGGCACAGTTAGGAAGCAGTACCTGATAGTATGCGTCTCTTTCCGAATATTGGGTAAGGTGGCCACAACATGCCACAATCCGTTCGTTACTACAGGGAAAGGGCCAATATGAGATATGATAGATGCGCACCTCCTCAAAGAGTGCAGTAGTAGGTGTGATAAGTTAGAGCTGCCCTTGTGGACGTGTTGCAGGCATCCTTACCGCTGGCACTGTACACAACTAGCTATGTAGGGCGGAATTGCCTGGTGTATTTTTGGTTGTACTTGATTTTCTTTGACTTACTTCGGTTGTCATATGATGTATGTGGTCCAACGTGCAGTAGCAATACCGGTAGAAAGTTATTAGATGAGGAAGCTGTATGAACGCGTGTTTAAGAATTAGGAGCAGCTTGCCTCTCTTGGCATTACAATGTTCTGGAAAACCCACTTTTATCTCAAAAGTACTGCCCAAGCTGGCAGAAATCCGGTCTTCACATGGTTTCTTGTGGTGACAAAACTAGCCGACCGACCAATGTCTGGTAAATCACCTCCACCTACTACCACCTTCAATAGGCATGGAACTCAGAGCACACACAAAAAAAAGATTTGATACAAATTACTAAACAATATTGCATAATCAGTGGACTGCGTCAAGTACATGAATAAGTATCCTCACGCACAAAATCCTCCTGTTTAAAGACACCTCAATGAGTTGATTTGAAGCTGCCGTAGTTCCATTGGCAGACATCGTAATATACGCTAGATATCTTTCTTTTTTGATCCATACCAGTGTTTGACGTAAACAATATCCAGCCGCTCTGCTGTGGCCCTGCTAAACCGAATGAAGGTGAAATCAATGTTTAGCAGCTTTAGCAATAGATGTAAAGAAAAGATTTCAAAGGAGTTTACTGACTTCCCAGGAAGTTGGTTTGGTTTGGTACAACTTCATTTCCCACAGTAGGGGTCCTGGAGGACACTCGGCTAGGTGCCAGGTGTAAAGGGCAGCTCCCACGACGTCGGCACAGAGAGCCCGAAGCTCTCCGCCGCCGCGCGGGCCTCCTGGACAGCCCGAAGCTAATCATGTAGTGAAGCACTTTTTAACACTTTGTCCCAACGTTCCTTGTTCTTGGCGTAGGCGTCGCTCGATGCACAACCACACAGCATATGGTTTAAGTCTAAACTGAAACTTCACCATTCACACACATGTTGTCCGTCGTAGTCTGGGTCGATGTGCTTCATGCGCCAGGGGTTGGGGTATGAGTTCGTTTGAAGCAAGCGTAACGTGTCTGATTGGCTCCGGGTTAATTTCTTATCTGGGAGGGGAAATGTTCGTCTGCCTAGATAAAAGTGCTTAGTGAGCTCTTTGTACGTGAATAATTGATCTCTGTACTCGACATGTGGAGTAGCAGGGGAAACCGGAGGGACGCGGTTGTTGAGTCCTCGCGCCGCGTCGTGTGCGATCTCATTGAGATTCCGCAGGCCGCCCCCTAAGCTGCCCATGTGTGCCGGGAACCCTACGATGGAGTGATCGGTGATGTTACTTCCGCCTAAGATGCGTAGCGTCGTCTTGTCTATCGAGCCCTTGGCGAAAGCTCGAGTGGCTGCAATAGAGTCGTTGTATACAGTTGTGAAGTTCGAGTCTTTTAGAGCTAGTGCTATCTCTGCTTGTTCAGCTACCTCTGGCGTCTTGGTGAAGTGTGAGTGAGTTGCGCGTACGCCTGTGTCCGTAGACTACTGCTACCGAGTAGGCATGCTTTCCCGGTATGTACGCTGCATCCACGAAAGCTGTCTGGTCGGGAAACTGTGCTGCGTCCGCAGCGAGAGCTTTGGCGCGGGCGAGCCTTCTTCCTTGATTGTGGATCGGGTGTACGTTTCTTGGGAAGGGGGACACTTTGATTGCTTCTCGCTCGACTTTAGGTAACTGCAGGACGTTGTCCTTTTCTACTATCGTGCTCAGGTCGAGCTTAACGAGAATCTCTCTGCCCGCTTTGGTGCTTGATAGGCGTGCAATCTGTGCCGTGTGCTGTGCCTCGATGATTTCGGCAAGAGTAGTGTGCACTCCTAGCTGTAACAGTAATTCAGTGGAGGCATTATCAGGGAGCCCCAACGCTGTCTTAAAAGCTCGGCGTATGTGTACTTCAAGCCTTCACTGATGTTCCTTTTTCCAGTTGAGCATTGCAGCCAGGTATGTGATGTGACAGAGTACAAAAGCATGGGCCATTTGAATAGCGTTGTCAACACTCAGTCCACAGTGCCTATTCATGATGCGTCGAAACATCCGGATCGCGTTTAAGATCTTGTTCGTGATGCTGTCAAGCATCGCCCAGTTGGACCCGTTGCTTTGGATGATTAATCCTAGATTTCGTATTTTATCGACCGTAGGTATGCGATTTCCATCTCTGTCGTGTACCTCTATGCATGATGTGTGGTGTCGGCGCCAGTCGTTGGACGGGCGCCCTGGTCTTGGGGGGTGGTAGATGAGTAGCTCGGATTTTCTAGAAGAGCAGCGAAGTCCCATTGGGGCAAGATGGGCCTCGGTAACCGTGATGTCTACTTGCATGCGCGCTTCCAATTCCGCATCGCTGCCACCAGTGCTCCAGATTGTAACATCGTCTGCGTATATGGTGTGCTCCACATCAGCAATTTCACCCAATGCGCAATAAAGCTTTGTCATCGCCAAGTTAAATAAGAATGGTGAAAGTACTGAGCCTTGTGGTGTTCCCATATAGCCCAGAATAAAGCTCCCCGAGACGTGTTCGCCTATCCGGATAGTGGCCGTTCGATCCTGCAGAAACGCCTTGACGTAGTGGTAGAAGCGTGTTCCGAGATTGTGGTCAGATATGGCTTTGAGAATGGCTTGATGTTGGATTTTGTCAAAAGCTTGCTCCACGTCGAGTCCCAGTAGCGCCTTGGTGGCTCGTGTGGGGCGATCCAACAGACTTTTCTTGATGCGTAGCATAGCGTCTTGCGTTGAGAGACCTAGAAGCCAATTATATTATAAGGGAAGTACTCCTTTACTTCTACGTATTCCGATAGTCTATTCAGGATGACGTGTTGAGCTAGCTTTCCTAGGCAGGACATGAGTGAGATCGGCCTTAGGTTGGGTAGACCCAGCGGCTTGCCCGGTTTTGGGATGAGGACCGTATTGGCATGCTTCCACTCTGCAGGTAGTTGGCCACTTTTCCAGACTTCATTGCTCTATTGTCATCATTTGGCATAGATCAACAGTCAACACGTACCCTGTAAACGTTATTAGAGTATGAAATGTAATTTGAAAGGCGAAGATCTTTTAGAACATCAGAAAATATATTGAGCTGCAAATGGGACCGCTAGCAACAGAACATTATTAAAATTCCAGGAAATATATGTAGCCACCAGATGGGAATAAGAACAATAGAACATAGATGCGCACGTAGCGTACCTAAATATTTTTCTTCTTTCCCGAAGCAACACCGTCGGACATAGACCATTAAAACTTTGCTAGAGATTCCAAACATATTATGGCAAAGTACGCTGTTCATTCAAAATGCACTCTATTTTTAAAACCAGCCGACAGATTTGTGTTGTGAAGAAACACTTGGGAATGGAAAGCCGTTCCGGGGTCTGCCTGGCTTGACAACTCGTATTTTTGAAGACGGTTTAAAGAGATTGGCTTCTAAACAACTTAATATACTTTGTTGCACTCTTCTACAACGCACTCGCCGACACTGATCTATCAGCCGCTTACATTGCTTTATTAGAAATAAGAAAAACAATTCGGCATATTCGCCGCGCACAACTGTTTCTACTGCTCACATTTCCGACTCCTATCCTCCTCTGTCCTAATAGTACTTTACTTTGAAAATCACGTTTTATTGGTCCGAAGCGCTGATATGACAGGTACGTCGTGAAACTAGAAACCATCCGTGTTGCAAAAAGAAAGGTCTTAAAATTTTTAAACTATGAATCTGTAAATATCATCAAAAATTACCATGTACCTACATGTGAGCACTTCGTTAATTATACTGGCTTTGACAACTCTTTAACGCCCTGGGGATTTCTTGAGGGCCACATCATGTTGCTTGCAATTTTCCCAGCCTTACAAATGCCTTGAAGGTCAGAAGAGTTAGTGTCCTTCTCTCTCAAGAGTGTAGCATTCCCACAAAAAAAAATGAAGCAGCCCGCCATGGTTTATAAACACGCCAGTAGGGATCTAAAACTTTGAAGAGAGCTGCAGCTCTGCTGCTTTGTTTAGGGCTTCTGTCTGTGAAAACTGAGTTATCGAAATGCAGCCTGAAACACATCAAAGCTATGTTTGAGTTGAACAAATTGTTATTGTTGTCATGATTTATAAATTCTTTTTTATGGATAACCGCGAATTTCATCGACTTTAAATGTGCAGTTCTATAACTGCTACATATAACTGCATTCTAGGCAACTAACTGACCTAGTGACTTATTGAGAATTGTAGCGTTTGTATAAACATAACCCATAGCCATCACCAAAAGCCATGGTCATACGTATAAGTCATTATGCGACTTATTCTTTACAAGCTACCCCATTTAGAGATAGCGTAACGTGAAGCATCGCATGCTGCTACACGTAAGTGTCCTAATTGTCCTTGCTGATTACTTTTGTTCGTTATCAAGTGCAAGTCCGTTCGTTCGCAAGGGCGATTGCCTTCCTCCTTTGCATGCGATGAAACGTGTGGCTTGACTGAATGGCCGCAGATAGTTACCTCACAAAAGCACCAGTAATGCTAATTTACATGTGTAACATGAAAACGGGATCCACTTGAATAGATATCACATCAGTATTGGTGGTTATTTTGGCTTATAGGTAAACGGCAAAATTTCCGTTTGTCTGTAGATGTTAATCGCCAAATGAAAATATGTTTTTGAACTAACATTTCTCGCCCCTTCCTCGCTCCAATTTGTTCAAAAAGTCTTCAGATGGCAAATTTATTGTCTTTAGAAGTATACTGATGTTCCACGTCATGCTCTTTTAAAACAGAACACACTTTGAAAGGAAATGCAATTAATATCATGTTCGTGTCATGCCCTATAAAAGTTAACAAACAATAATATATATTGGAGGTTTCAAAAAGCCCTTCGAATCTATTTCGAAGGCAAGCAGATCAGGCGGCTGTTGCACTGCGGTCATTTCTTCTGACTTCACAGCCTAGCTCTTGCGTTCTTTACTTGACACGTACAATAATATTGGAGCCCTTCAATACGCAGATCAATAGAGATCTCTTGATTATTTTGTTATTTTCTTGATGTCTGGATCAATTAGAATTGTTGCACCGGGAGATTACTGCTTGAACAATATGCCGATAATGTCGTTAAGACTGTATTTCAAAAAGAAATACTAGATCTGTGGTCTGTGATATTAAGTTTAAGTTTCTTTGTTCTCGCTTTATGATCTTTAAATCGTAGTTTTGGCAAAAATTATGTTGCAATGAGCCTATAAATGTACCTGAAACACCAGGCTGCAGTAGTATACTTTGTAGCTAAGCGAATCACACACCCCTATAGGGAAGATATTCATTTCTTTATCTGCCAGACATCCTCCCTGCGATGTTAGGGTCGACATTTTTCACTGTAGTAGCGACACCTACGGTGGCCTTTTATTTGTATTCGTTAAACTGCGCATCCAATTTAGTCTTGGTGTCCCTAATAAAACTTAAAGATGAAGACAAAGTCATCACTCTAGGTGTGCGACCGTATGAGCGTTCATAACCCCAGTGAAGCGTACTGCATGGTATTTTTCCGTAAATCAACAACTGCACCAAATCAAAAACCAGCCTTTTTTATGCGTTCCTATATTTCGTGCGCCACAATCAAAGCAAGGTAGTTCCTTTTTCACAACCCATCTTGCCCGGCCAAGAGTGTCCGCTGTTCATGAACAATGTTTAGGGAAGGCAAACCTCGAAAAACACCCTACTAAACTTTGGCGCAGAACGTTCTTCGGTTCAAGTTGCGCACATGACTCAGAGCCTCTGTCAGACTCATATTCAAAATGGGCACAATTATGTCCACTGTTCGACATATGCTTTTAGTCATCTGCAATAAGCATTGCGGAGATATCGCTGTGGGTACCCTTGTTCTCGTATTTTTATTTAGCATCTAAAACTATAATTTCTATCGTTTCATGATTCATTCCAATCTCTTAGGGATCATTTAGTTAGGCTTTTCTTAAGTACATAGGGGAAAGTACTTTTTACTTACCATCACGCGATTTCAAAAATCATCATCGTGTCTTGAAACATCTTATACCTTTGCTGTGTGATTTGCGGCGCTTTCTTTATTCATTAAATTCCAGAGCTGTACTTTTTATGATATTGTTAAGTAATGATATCCCAGCTGCTAGAAAACGGTCATTTTTATTCGACTTCCTCGTTACGCTCTATTTAATTGTAGCTCTTTAAATTCAGATCGAGGAGTGCAATGCTGATTCATTCCAGATGGGAAAAAGCTAATTTAGGCTCTTGGGTACAGTATCTGCAGACATTGAAAAAAATACGTTATGGGGCTCTTTTATTTGTTATTATTATCAATATCTTGCAGAAATAGATGGACGGGATAGAGATAACCTTAACATATACATTGCTTTTCAGTAATTGTAACAGAAAACAACTTGCCCAGTAATATTCATTATGGAAATCGATATATTTACCATATCCAGCAAGTGCTACTACCGTGACTAACATTATGCAGAGAACATTTGTGTCTTGGCGCAAGGAACCAAATTACAATGTCGACATAATTTACACACAATTATTCTTAATAATGTGAATGCGAACTATTTCTACGTAGAATGCTCATTAGTTATTGAATTCAGCATTAATCGCTACATGCTTATTTTATATCCTGTCTTATTCGTACTGTTTTATTTTGTTTAGATTTCTCCCTTAAATTGAGAATAATCTGAATGTTCGGACTGAAGATGTTTTATCCACGTGTATAGAAAGCTTCAAAGACAGCCTTGCACAAGCAGTTTTTATTACTGTTGTTTCTCTCAGCTAGAATTTTTTTTTTTCGTATCGGTGAGTAGAATGTAGTGTCCTTTTGCAGATTCCAATCCGAAAGCATTTCCTTCGTCATGAGTGGCGTGGACACAGCCGGTCGTCAAGCGTGTCATAAAACGTGTCTGTGCAAAGTGTCAATAATCATTTTTATGAAAAAATAATAAACAGCTTAATAAGGACGCATGTAAATAGTTGAAATTATTACATATAACTCGATAAAACAGAAATCAGACTACTTGAAATTATTTGAAATAATGAATTCAACTTTGGCTGGGAGCTGTGGACAGAGCGTGCCCACAGAAACTGTTATCAGAGCTATCCATGTGAATACTCAGGTCATTTTGACACTTGGTATCCAATCTAATTCAAGTAGTACCAACACGACACGAATCTCCAAATCGAATGGATCATCTTAAGGTTTTTTTTCCCAGCAATCCCAATATTTTACTCCATTAGAATTTGATCAGAATTGATATCCTTTATCGAGTATGGCCATTTGAGTGCTGACTAGCAAATTCGGACTTGCCGCACTCAAGATATGTGTCCCCAGGTTACCAACCTTTGCGGAATTTGACCAAAATCTTTTTCTGACTTATTACAAGTACGGTTATTGCAGTGTTGACCTAGAAATTGTCCTGGCCACCCCTGAAATTTCGTCCGCCTGGACCGCCGAAATTTGATTTTGTCCGTATTTAGCCAAGCTTCGAGTCAAACCTAATTGTTTGTGGCCAACTGATTGCATGATGACGCAGATTTATGCGGGCCACACTCCGAATTTGGCGCCCTGGACCTAGGCCTTGGAAGCCGTCCGAATTTGACAGCAAATTGGTCACTAGCCTAATTTTAATATGGTCAATTGAATGCAGACTTCAAAATTTCGGTGTAACATCCACTTGAACCGCCATTCACTTCGTCCTAATTTGGCCAATAGGAATTCCAGCTAAGCAATGGTATTAAGCACTGCAAGGCAGAGCTCATAATGGAAGTAGGAACAGATCTCGCTATGTTTTCAGCATTTCTGCACATAAGGCGGCTTATGAAGCGCATAGCGGTACTTTTTGGGCTTTTTGTTTAGCCTACACTAAATTACTGCCTCTCACACTTGTAGTTTCCACCTTGTATCTCTTCGTACAGGCAAAATGATGTAGTAATTTCAGTTTCTGCTTGATGATATTAGTGTATTGATAATCAAAAACAGTTGTGTAAAACGCTTCTACGGGGGGCCTACGGTAATGTCCCTTCTAGAACCCAACAAAAAATAAATTCATTCCGCGTCGGGGTCTTTTCCTGATCAGATGCAAATGAAGATAATTTAAACAGAGGAAATAAATACTATGACGCCATCATTCGAGAACATTTATTGAAACTCACTCTACTCCTTTCGCTAAATATCTTAACGTGTCTTCATTCCAACGGGGCAATTTAGGGTCATCAGACATGTACTTAATGAGGCAAATATTTCTCCTGGATGCGGGATTATGTGGCTAAAGCTGTGATATCAGCGGACCAAATGCAGGGACATTAGGAAGGCTTTTCCCTTTGGTAGTGTAGCAAGGCTCGCGGTAATGTCCCTGCAGGCAGTAGGCTAATGAGATTCTACAGAGTGAAATACGTATCCTTCTCTTCTCGTCGATGAGAGAAGGAAGAGGCGTGCTTGCGTGTGAAATACCTTTATGCGCACGATCTAAGAAGACGCGGACAGGTGAATATGGACGCCTCAATTTGTCACTCGCCCTAATCTGGGCCGCCGCAAGTGCCGGCCGCCTTTTGGACACCGACCGTCAAGCATATGAGAAGGAAGGCCTTCCAAGCCTTTTTAGGGGAGGGATTAAAGAATAAAGTAGGGATTCGATTGCCTTGGTCCCACCATGTGGGACAGAGGCAAGCGGCTCTCTGCACAACAGTCCTGCTTCACGTTCTGTTCGTATCGAGCAGTTTGAGACTGCAATACAACACTCCCGCCGGGGTTTGATAGCCCTCGTATGATCACACTGCCAGTGCCGAACTTTGCAATCGTCAATAATTTAGCAGAACCGCCCGAGCCGATGACCTAGCTCCCTCTAGCCTTATCCCTAACTGCTCCCATTCCAAGTCTCTGAATACTTTCTCTAAGCAAGTCGTGAACAGTGCTGGGAAGATCGTGTCTCCTTGCCTAACACCTTTCTTTATGGGAATTTTGTTACTTTCTTTATGCGGAACTATGGTTGCTGTGCAGCCACTATATATATCTTCCAGAAATTTCACGTATGGCTAGTCTACCCCCTGATTTCGCAATGCCTGCATCACCACCGAGGTTTCTACTGAGTCAAATGTTTTTTCGTAATCAATGAATGCTATGTATGAGGGCTGGTTATATTCCGAACATTTTTCTATCACCTGGTTGATGGTATGGATATGATCCATAGTAGAGTACCGTTTCCGAGACTCTGCTTGATCCTTTGCTTGATTGCAGTATAAGGTTGTCCTGATTCTATGAGCGATTACCTTAGTAAATACCTTACACGTAACAGACAGTAAGCTGATTGGTCTGTAATTTTTAAGGTACTTAGCGTCGCCTTTCTTATGAATGAGGACAATGTTTGCGTTCTTCCATGGTTCCGGTACCGTCGATGACATTAGGCACTGCGTATAAAGGGTGGCCAGTTTTTCTAGCACTATATCCCCCCGTCCTTCAAGCCATCTCTAGTTATCTGATCCTCTCCAGCTGATTTCCCCCTTTTCATAGTATCTATTGCTTTCCTAACCTCGTCCTTCATCACTAGTGGAACTTCTGACTGTTTTTTCCTACCTCCAATCTCATGACGGGCCTGACTGCTTTGGCTACTGTACAGACCAGTATAGAACTCCTCTGCTATTTTGACTATTTTGTCCATATTCGTGATGGCGTTGCCCGCCTTGTCATTTAGTGCATACGTCTGATTTTTGCCTATGCCCAATTTCTTCTTCACCGCTTTAAGGCTTCCGCCGTTCTTTACAGCATGCTTAATTTTCTCCATGTTATACTTCCTTATATCGGCCACTTTGGGCTTATTTATTAGCTTTGATGTCTCTGGCAATTCTATCTGGTCTGTTCGATTGGAAGCCTTCATACTCTGGCGTTTCTTGATTTTGCTACAGAAACCAGAATGTTATGGCGTAGTAGGCCCTGGCATAGTAGGCCCTGAGAAGCTACCTATAAGATCGTAAACAAATATGTAATATTAGTGGAACTACCTCTCTAGATAAAGATATCAACTAAGGTGTTCATCAGGGATCTATTTTAGGACCTTTACTGTTCATATTATATATTAACGACCTTCGTACTTTTATTAGTCCAACTCACTGTGTATTATACGCGGACGATACTACCGTGTCATTATCTAACAGGTTCGTTGATGATCTTACTGTTAATTTGAATACCGTTTTGTGCAACATAGCAAAATGGTGTCTTAATGACCACCTGGTTATTAACCCCACTAAAACAAAGTTTTTAATCTTCAAAGTAGCCAGAAAATCCTTCCTTGCACTCCTACGTTAACCCTCTGTTCCTACACTATCCCAGCTTCCGATAACACTAGCTTTATGGACGTTAGTCTTTATTCTGGACTTAAATTCTCAGCCCACATCATTCATCCGAGAAAAATACCTATGTTTGGCATCCAAGCTCTCATTAAAGCACGCCTATATTTTCCTTGTTACATTCTCTTATCTCTATATTATGCTTTCATTCACAGTCGCCTAACTTACGGGATTGTCGTTTGGGGAAATACTTACAACTGCCATTATCGTCTGCACAGCATATACAAAATCAGGCCATCCGCATTATCACCTGCACCGTGTTTTTCACTAGCGCTCGTCCCTTATTATATGAACATCATATCTTACCAGTCCACCAGCTCTTTCAGCAACACCTTGTAATGGCGTTCTTTAGACTATTGAATGGCAGCTTGCAATTCCAGTTTGTTAATTCGTTACTACTTTCGAACTATAACTCTACAAGATTTGCAGCGAATAACAATTTACTACTCCCGAAAGTTCGTACTAATTATGGAAAAATTACGACATATTTTGCAGCCATTTCATTTTGGAACTCATTGCCTTTAACACTGAAAACTTATATGTCCTTGCCCACATTTAAGAATAACTTGAAGGAATATTTGTGGAATCGCTATTGTTTTATATTTTTTATGTCTGATACGTGTATTAGTGCCTTTGTGTTTGTGTAAAACTACTGATTCGCCTAATTCCTGTGTTACTGCCTTCATTTTTGTGTAAATATACCGATTTGCCATGTTTTGTATATTACAACTTTTTGCTAAGTTTGCTGTTATTTATTTTGTTGTATTGACCTATCGAGGGTCCCGGTGCAGTCTTATGACTACGGGACCCTCGTCTGTATTTTTATGCATTTTGCAAATATGTTCAATCTAATAAACTTTCACTTTCACTTTAAATCTTTCGTCTCCTTTGACAGCTCACCGGTATCCTCTCTAGCTATCCTACCGCCTACTTCTACAGCGCACTCAGTAATGATATCTCTAAAATTATTGTTTATTGCTTCTAGGATAACGTCGCCGTCCTTAGTTAGAGCTGAATATCTATTCTGTAGTGAGATCTTGAACTCTTCTGCCTTCCCCCTCACCGCTAATTCGTTGATGGGCTTCTCTTTCACTAACCTGTTGCGTTCCTTCTTCAGATTTAGACCAATTCGGGACCTCACCATCCTGTGGTCACTGCATCACACTTCATCAACGATCTTCATCAACGTATGCGCAAATGCATTCTCCCGAGCATGCCCAGTTCGTCCCTTTAAAGCAAGGAAGAAAGAAGCGAAAGGGTAATGAGGTGCAACGAGAAGAGGCCTGGAGACAGCGGTTGGAATTCAGTTACAACAAAACATGGGCATAAAACTACCGTCGGAAAAGAAGTATTCTAATAGCAGTCATTTCTAAATCGTTTTCAGAGCATAGAGGTTGGTCGTTACAATGGAAAGTTTATGCGGTACGGATTCACCTGCTTTTTTTTTTTATTCCGGTGAAGTACTTTGTAAGAATTGTCCGGTAAATTTTAACGCTATATAGTTATCGGCCCCGTGTCGCAGAAAAGCCGGTGTCGAGGTTGAATTTGTAATGCAAAAATAAAAAATACAGATACAATAAAGGCTTGGCAGAAAAGCGCTGCGTCGAGCAACGTTCCTTCGCAGTGCGAGATGAGCACGCAACCACTTTTGCCCAGAACCGCATTTCCTTTCTCCGAACGAAGGTGGACCTAATGTATGCATTTTCGTTTGACTGTAAGCTAATGTTTAGGTACGCCATTACAAAAAAATTAATTACGGAAATATAGTTCAGCGGGACATGGGCAGAACATGTAGTGCGAAGAGAGGATAACCGATGGTCGCTTAGGGTAACAAACTGGATTCCAAGGGAAGGAAAGCGTAGCAGGGGGCGGCAGAAAGTTAGGTGGGCGGATGAGGTTAAGAAGTTCGCAGGGGTCAAGTGAATGCAGCTAGCACAGAACCGGGTTAATTGGGGAAATATGGGAGAGGCCTTCGCCCTGCAGTGGGTATAGTCAGGCTGATGATGATGATGATGATGATGCGTTCAGCGGGTAGCAAAGAACATTTCTGCTTTGATTACCTGCGTTGCAACGCTCACTGGAAAATGCCTTCGATCTTACGGCGTTGCCGCAGCAGATGGCGTGAGCCGCCGCCCGAATCAAAGCCTATACATCCGTGCACTGTCTTCAAAGCATTAGTCTTTCAGGACAGCGGAGACAAAGACAGACTACAGACTTTAAGCGGGATGAAATAACCAAACGGTGGTTATCGAATTGGCTGCGCAGATAAAGGCAGGAGCGAAATTTCATCCGGCACTCAAAAGGAAACGGTGTGGTGTATCATACGAAATATGTCGTTGTGAGGCTGAAGTGCTTGAGAAGACAATACACCTACCGCGTTGATCTCCGAAAGGCGAAAGCGAAGCTTAAGCATCCTCCATTTTTTTTGTTTCGAATTGTGTACGTTATGTGGCCTTAATATTACAGTTGAAAGACTAAGTAACTAAAGGTAACGTTTTGTTATCAGTTTAAATGGGATATGTTTGCCTCTGTCGTGACGGTGGGACTAAGTCGACCCGGCCTTCACTTGGTAGCGTGCAGAGACTCCGGGTTGATGAAGGATCGAATCTTCGAAGTTGGTAAAATATATGCAAGCAGGTTTAATGGCACTTTGAGAAAACTTATTTACTTGAAAAAAAAAAAAGGGATATCAGCAAAATGGCAAGCGTTAAGAGTTCATAACGAGAAGCGTCTGAATGAGCCGTTTACCCAGGGCTCAGAGCGTCATTTCGTGCTACGCAACGTTCTTAAATCCCCCTATGTCCAGCCCCTCTCTGAAGATGCTGACCAATCAGTTCCAGGGCACACCCCTCAGATATTGGCCACGAATCGAACACATCACTGCACTGATGGTCTGATGCACAGACTGGTCCAGTATTGTTCCGTCGGGCGTGGTCACTTGTTGTCGGGTAGAGCTTGGGAACGGCGAGGACGTAAATTTCGATTCTTCTGCAAATATCCGCTATGTTGGTTCCGGCAAGTGGATTTCCTTCTCAGAAACCCAAGTGTACGTGCGCGCCACGAATACTGCTCCCAGCATTGTCCCTTTCCGGCATTTGCAACTCTTTCCTGCATTCACGGGATATCCTCTAATGGCCGTAACCCTCATGCTCCTTTCTTCTCCTGTACGTCAGCGGACGTGTCACTCCGGTCGTCTCCTTTTGAAAATAGGCAATCCTCACTGGACAATAGCGCCCCTCGACGGGAAGGGTGAACAGTTGAACAAAAGCGCTTCCGGCTATTTCTTACAGGGCGACGTTTCTTTGTATTTTTCTTGACGTTCCCTTGACAGGGCCATCTTGGCAGTTGTAGAGTCACGACAAAGCAAAACATGGTCACACAAAAAGATTCATGTGAACAGGCTCACTTAAAGCCCTTACACCAACAGCACATATCAATACCATGCCCACATGCGCACAATAGTGCGCGCATGCGCGCTCCATGCATGGTCACAACAGCCTACTCGCCCGCCAGAAGAGTCGCGAAGTGCAGCAGTCGCAGCTGCTGCATGAAAAGACGACTTAATGGCCTGCACATGAACGCTTGAAGCTCGCTGTCGCTTGTCGCGTTGTCTTGATTGTCGTAGGCCAAATTGCTTGAGCTATCTCTGAAAGTCAACCACCTGTCCAAGCAAGCACTCGGCTCTCGTCTGAAGAGACCAGGTCAAAAGAAACCTGCCATCGTTGTCCGAGAAAAGCCCACACTCAAGACGCTCAGGACCCACGTATGCCTAGAAAACCAAACGTGCTGCTTTACATAGTCACATATATAAAAGCGCACGAAAAAAAAGAACCTGAGCGTCAATTTGGATGCATGGTGAGGAGCACCTCGGACCGCTTAGAAACAGCGGCTAAGCGCGTCCGCATTCCCATTTAGCTTCCCCTTTTTGTATCTTATTTAAAATTGTACTGCTGTAAAATCAAGCCCCACCTCAGAAGGCGACTGTTCTTCGATGTCACAGTTTACAGCCAAGCCAGGGGACAATGGTCCGTCTCTACGGTGAACTTGGCCCCTCCAAGATAGCACTGCAATTTTTGAGTGGCCCATACAATGCAAGCGCACTCTTTCTCTGACGCGCAATAAGCCCTCTCTGCTCCGTCTTTTTGAGAAGCTCCTGAGCTTGCTTTCTTCTCCGCTTAGGCAAATCAAGTTGTCACCCATCTCCTTGGGAACCCATCTCCTCAGGAAGGTTTAACGTTAGATTTACCGCGGCTTCCCTCTGCAGATAAGGCTTCATAAGATTGCAGTGATAAATGCGCACTTCTTTACTCCTACTGGGGATTTTCACTGCGCAGTTAGTGTTAGAAAGCTTTGCAACGACTTCAGCAGGTACTTCCCACTGTACTTCGAGATTATTCTTCCTTGAACCTCTCAGCAACATCACCTGGTCCCCGATACGAAACGTCCTTTGACGGGCCGATTTATCATAGTACACTTTGCAACGAGCCTGGGCTGACTTCATGCTTGCCTCAACGAGTTCCTTAGTGTTATGTAAGCAATTCGGGAGGTTCAGAAAAACTTTTCTACTGTTGGGTCTTCTCCTCGCCCCTCCCAGGCTTCGCGCACCATTCGCAAAATGAGCGCAATGACCTTCCGTACACCAACTCGGCTGGGCTAAATCCAGTGGATTCGTGCGGCACTGACCGCAAAGCGAAAAGTGCTGCAGGCAGGCAGGTATCCAATTCGCGCTTGTTTTCATAGCACAGTCCTCTCAGGACGCGTTTGAGAACAGAATGCCATCTTTCTACGTTGTTGCTCTGCGGATGGTGGATCGAGCTGCGCGCTACCTTAATGCCGCATCGCTCGAAAAATGAGGTGGTGAGGACACTTGTGAAAACGCTACCCTGATCACTCTGGACCTCGGAAGGGAATCCAACTCGTGCAAACACTGACAGCAGCGAATCCACTACACTCTCGGACGTCACATCGCGCAGCGGAACAGCCTCTGGAAACTTTGTGGCTGGGCATAACATAGTGAGGATATAACGGTACCCTGACTCTGTCACAGGAAGTGGCCCAACTACATCTATTACTAACCGGTGAAACGGCTCGGTAATGATTGGTACTAACACCATCGGACCTTTCCACTTATCTTGCGCCTTTCTAACCCGCTGGCACGTGTCGCATGACCGTACAAAATATTCCGTGTCCTTAAAACATCCAGGCCAATAGTATTCTTGCAACAGCCTCTGCTTTGTTTTCCTTATTCCAAGGTGACATGACCACGAGCTGCCATGGGAAAGACGCAGTAAGTCTTGGCGGTGCTTTTGGGGAATGTCTAATTGGTCCCGCTCTACTCCGCACTTATCCTTGAATAAGCGATACAGGACTCCCTTTCTCATCTCGAAAGAAATATTCTTTGCTGTCTTAGTGGCGCGGTGGCGCTCCCTTATCTCCTGTATCTTGTGATCATTGGCTTGCTCCATAGCTAAGTCCTATCGAGTTCCACTTAGAAGTCTCGTGAGATTACTAGACACTAGCGGCAAGAGGTTACGCTTAAGAACATCCTCATTCCGCGTCTCATCAAGCTCACTCTCAAGTTGACTTATCTGAGATGCCTCGCTCTCAAAGTTTTCTGACCCGCTATCTTCCGAATCGACCACTGTTTTAACTGCCATTCCCTCCACTGTGGAATTTTCTCGAATGAACAGTGTAGCTAACAAGGGAGTAATTACTCGTTGCATCCACCCAAGCACAGCCATACGGCTACAAAGGAAAGCTATACAGCCTTCTCAGAAACTTCGTAGTTATAGAAAAATTCGTCCTGATCCGGGAATCGAACCCGGCACCACCGCCTTTCCGGGGCAGTCGCTCTACCGACTGAGCTAACCAGGACGGTCAGCAGATCAGATGGTAGGGCGAGAGCGAATTGATCTACAACTCGAAGTGGGAATGGTGTTGGTCAAATATTTAGGGGAATCCCCCAAGGTGGAGTAGATTTGTAACAAGGGAGTAATTACTCGTTGCATCCACCCAAGCACAGCCATACGGCTACAAAGGAAAGCTATACAGCCTTCTCAGAAACTTCGTAGTTATAGAAAAATTCGTCCTGATCCGGGAATCGAACCCGGCACCACCGCCTTTCCGGGGCAGTCGCTCTACCGACTGAGCTAACCAGGACGGTCAGCAGATCAGATGGTAGGGCGAGAGCGAATTGATCTACAACTCGAAGTGGGAATGGTGTTGGTCAAATATTTAGGGGAATCCCCCAAGGTGGAGTAGATTTGTAACAAGGGAGTAATTACTCGTTGCATCCACCCAAGCACAGCCATACGGCTACAAAGGAAAGCTATACAACCTTCTCAGAAACTTCGTAGTTATAGAAAAATTCGTCCTGATCCGGGAATCGAACCCGGCACCACCGCCTTTCCGGGGCAGTCGCTCTACCGACTGAGCTAACCAGGACGGTCAGCAGATCAGATGGTAGGGCGAGAGCGAATTGATCTACAACTCGAAGTGGGAATGGTGTTGGTCAAATATTTAGGGGAATCCCCCAAGGTGGAGTAGATTTGTAACAAGGGAGTAATTACTCGTTGCATCCACCCAAGCACAGCCATACGGCTACAAAGGAAAGCTATACAGCCTTCTCAGAAACTTCGTAGTTATAGAAAAATAAAAAAATCTACTCCACCTTGGGGGATTCCCCTAAATATTTGACCAACAGTGTAGCTAGTTCTCGCGCCTTTGAACGTGTTAAGGCTTGCACAACTCTGTCTCTGAAAAGGATGCCCCTCTTTCGCAGCAGCATGTCCGATGTGTTGGAAAACAAATACGGATAGGTCTTAGGAAGCTTTCCTGAAACGGCAGCCTCGGTTGTTAACTCGCCGAAAGGGCCCTCAATGACCACGTTCGCGATTAGCAAGCACACACTCTGCTCCTCCACTACCTGGCAGATCCATGCACACTGTCCTGTACAGTCGGAAGGCGACACATACGCCGGATGGACAACATCCATCATTGCGGCCGAATCGCGCAGTACCTTGCAAGGCTTCCCGTTTACTACTAGGCCATGCATGTAGGGTTCCAAAAGCTTCATGTTTTCATCGCAGTCACTGACATGCGAGAAAGCAATCGTTTCTTTCCGGCAGTTGACGGCAATGTGACCATGCTCATTACACCTAAAGCATGTGAGCGGCTTCCCAGCCTCAAGCTTGTTCTTTGTGTTCTGCGCGTTGTTCACTTCCACACTTTTCTCACTGCCGTCCTTTCTAGGGAGTTTGCCTGAAGAAGCCTTCCTTTCTTCGTTTGCAACTCTAGCAAAGAACCTTTCCTGACGGTTATTCACACTCAACTTGGGATTGCGGGGCCTATCCACTGCTGGGTTGCTGAATTGTCGGCGCGAAGCGTACTCCTCAATGAGTTCGGCAGCTTCAGTTGCCGACTTAATGTCACCTCGGTCCTGCAACCAATTGTTTTCTTTTTCTGAGAGGCAGTTATAAAACTGCTCCAAAAGAATTCGCTCGACTACAGCGTCCCTATCACTGTAGGAAGCATTGCTCTTTAGCCACTCGCCCAAATTGACTTAAATTGTACTGGAAGTCAGAGTAACTCTCGTCCCTGGACTTAGTAGCGTTCCGAAAACGTTGTCTGAACGCCTCGGCGCTAAGCCTATACTTTCTAAGAAGGCAAGCCTTGACCTTCTAATAGTTGTCCGCGTCCTCCTTGCTTAGCCGCGCGACAACCTCCGCTGCTTCGCAGGGCAGAACCGTCAATAATCTCTGAGACCAAGTGTCTCGCTGGAAGGACAGTTTTTCTCAGGTTCGCTCAAAGTTAGCCAGATACACACAGATATCCCCTCATCTCACATTTCGCTGCATGTACTTTGACATCTTGAAATCTACCTCCTTGTTGAGAAGAGGTACCGCTAGCTGGGGACAATTGCGCGACCTCTTGCTCAACTCTACTTCGAATTTCCGGAGCTCAATTTCTTGGTCCAGCCTTTTTGAATCTCTCTCAATTTCACGCTCACGCCTCTTTTCCTCTTTTTCCCGCTCTTTCTGCTGTCTGAGCTGCTCTTCCTTTTTTTGTCCGATGAGGTTCCATGCTTCACTGAGCTCCTCATCATCGGTTCCCAAATCAGTGACTGCCTTTAAAATTAAGGGGTTCCGTGCCAAACCACTTGTATCAATTCCAAATTCCTCACACAATAGCAACAGTTCCGGTTTCTGCAGCTTTTGTAGGTCCATAAATGCTCCGAGTGTCGGCTACTTCCAAAACAACTGTCCAAACTACCAAATCTATAGGCGTTTAAACACTCTTTATCAGTTCTAAAATCTAAATCTGTTCTTCCTCCGATATCAGCAGTTTCAGTGCATCTAGGATGGCTTCATGTGTTACATTGTCGTAAGCACCTTTTATGTCTAAAAACAATACCGCAGTCAATCTTTTCAGATTCTTTTGGACATTGACTGACGTAACCAGGTCTACGACATTATCTATAGAGGAGCTGCCGCTTCGAAACCCAGACATGAAATCTGGATATTTTTCGCGTCGTTCCAAGTACCACAAAGCGTGTTAATAGCATCCTTTCCATTACTTTGCCGACGCAGCTGGAGAGCGCAATGGGGCGGTATGAATTAATATCGAGCGGTGATTTTCCGGGTTTTAGAACTTATAGCTGGATACGCAGTTATTTGTCAGACCGGTCACTGTTCATCCAGACAGAGGACTGACGAACATCCTCACATAGAACCTCTCGCGGAGTTCCGCAGGGTGGGGTACTGAGCCCCACTCTATTCAATCTTGTGCTCATCGGCCTAGTCGACCTGCTGCCTCAGTCAGCTCAGATTTCGATATATGCGGATGATATTTGCATTTGGGCCTCAAACGTGACTCGACCCCAAGTTCGTGCAAGACTACAAAAAGTGGCATCGATTGTGACGTCATATCTTCGTGTACAAGGTCTTACTATCTCAACAGAGAAGTGTTCTGTGGTGGCCTTCACACGAAAATCAATGTCACAATACGCAGTATACATAAATGGCAAAGCTATTCCTTATGAAAAGAGTCATCGCTTCCTTGGAATCGTCTGATAGGAACCTCTCGTGGAGTCCACATATCAGTGGTATGAAGAAAAGACTGACGGCGATTGCCCATGCTCTCTCCTTTCTATGAGGCAAGTCCTGGGGCGCGTCAGTGCACTCTATGCTGCAACTATACCGTTCACTTTTCCTGGGTTACATGCGGTACAGCTTTCCAATATTCAATAATATTAGGAAGACGAACATCGAGATCCTCCAAAGCGTGCAAGCTCAAGCTCTCCGCATCTTCCTTGGACTGCCAAAATGCACATTAAAGGCAGCAACGGTTCTTCTCTCCCGCGAGCATCCCATAGCTACATATATTGCTGTTGAAAACATGAGGACACATATACGACACCTCACCCGGGTTTCCCGTCACCACCTGGCAACTATCCCAACAATTAGACCACATACTGCATTTTCCAAAACCATAGCAGCTCATCGCACCTACCTTCCTTCACAGTTCACTCCAGCTTCAAGACCGAGTTTACCCATGTGGAGCCTAATGAACCGAAAGTTTACCTATCTATTCCGGGAGTAAAAAAGAAAACGGGTGTACCATTGCCTGCCTTGAAGCAAATGACGTTGGGTCACCTGTACTCTATGCACAATAATTGTGTACTGTCTACACCGATGGCTCAGTTGCTTCAACAAGCTCCGCGAGGTCCGTAGTGATACCGTCGAGGTCCATCGTGCTGAGGATCAAGACGAAGTACCCCACCTCTTCAAATGGTGCGGAACTGGCTGCCTTACGTGTAGCTATTGAATACATCGGCCAGGAACTTCCAGGTGTCTGGTCCATTTTTACGGACTTGAAAGCAGCGCTTCAAGGCGTTCAAGCGGCGCTACGTCGTGGATCACATAAACAACTAACTGCCAAGATCCGCGTGCTATACCACGACGCTACATCAAAAGGTCATGATATAATTTTCCAGTGGCTACCTGGACATTGCGGTATTGAGGGAAACCACCAGGCAGACCAAGTTGCCCGTTCTGCACACAACGACGGAACTACAGTGAACATTCCTATATCTAGAGTTGACGCAGCTTGTCGACTTCGTTCCTTAGCGGCGGAGCTAACGCTTTCGGCCTGGAACAAAGGAGAATTTTCCAACCGACGCCTCAGGCAACTAGACCCTGGGCTGCGCCTTCGTGTTCCCCCTAACAAAGGGCGACGCGAAACAACACTGATGTGCCGTATGTGGCTCGGTGTTGCATTCACCAAAAAATACGCTTATGTGATGAGAATGGCGGATAGCCCTAACTGTGAAAGATGCGGCTGCGAAGAGACCACACAGCATCTCCTTTGCGAGTGCCCTGCTTTTTCAAGCGAAAGATATGCGCTGCGTTCGGCTCTGGACCATCTTGACAGCCGTCCTTTCACAGAGGAGAAAATCCTCGGCCCATGGCCACAGAAGGCGTCTAACGGCAAAGCCTTCAAAGCACTTATGCGTTTTATGAGAGACACAAACTTGATTGAGAAACTGTGACTGTGCTCCTCGCCGCCTTACATTTCCTATCATTCTCTTCTATCTTTCTCCTTTAAACTCCTCATTCCCCTTACCCAGTGCAGGGTAGCAAACCGGAAGCTTTCCTGATTAACCTCTCTGCCTTCTCTATGTTACTCTCTCTCTCTAACTCTGTTCTAGAACCTGTTCCACATCAGAAGAAAAGCCAAGCACTCACTCACACATGCGATCGATGTTCCGAGCTGTTCTCTTGTTGGCCGATTGTTGCTCCTGCTTGTTGCTTGAGATGCCACCTCCGATCACCAGATGTTGTGTCTTGTAGCTTCAGATGTCACCTCCAATCACCAGATGTTGTGGCTTGTATATTCGTGTCCCAACGCTGGTCACCAGTTCTCGTGACGGTGGGACTAAGTGGACCCGGCCTTTACTTGGTAGCGTGCAGAGACTCCGGGTTGATGAAGGATTGAATCTTCGAAGTTGGTAAAATGTATACAAGCAGGTTTAATGGCACTTTAAGAAAACTTATTTACATGAAAAACGGGTATATCAGCAAAATGGCAAGTTTTAAGAGTTCATAGCGAGAAGCGTCTGGATGAGCCGTTTACCCAGGACTCAGAGCGTCATTTCGTGCTCTGCAACGTTCTTAAATCCCCCTATGTCCAGCCCATCTCTGAAGATGCTGACCAATCAGTTCCAGGGCACACCCCTCAGATATCGGCAACCAATCGAACACATCATTGCACTGATGGTCTGATGCACAGACTGGTCCAGTATTGTTTCGTCGGGCGTGGTCACTTGTTGCCGGGTAGAGCTTGGGAACGGCGAGGAGGTAAATTTCGATTCTTCTGCAAATATCCGCTATGTTGATTCCGGCAAGTGGATTTCCTTCTCAGAAACCCAAGTGTACGTGCGCGCCACGAATACTGCTCCCAGCATTGTCCCTTTCCGGCAATTGCAACTCTTTCCTGCATTCACGGGATATCCTCTAATGGCCGTAATTCTCATGCTCCTTTCTTCTCCTGTACGTCAGCGGACGTGTCACTCCGATCGTCTCCTTTTGACAATAGGCATTACTCACTTGACAATAGCGCCTCTGGACGGGAAGGGTGAACACTTGAACTAAAGCGCTTCCGGCTATTTCTCACAGGGCGACGTTTCTTCGTATTTTTCTTGACGTTCCCTTGACAGGGCCATCTTGGCAGTTGTAGAGTCACGACAAAGCAAAACATGGTCACACAAAAAGATTCATGTGAACAGGCTCACTTAAAGCCCTTACACCAACAGCACATATCAATACCATGCCCACAGGCGCACAGTAGTGCGCGCAAGCGCGGTCCATGCACGGTCACAACAGCCTCCCACTTCATAAGTCGTGCAGCAGCGCTTCAGGACATTTTCTCCGGGATTAAATAAGTCCTTTATCGTCTCGAAACAGCCTCATGAGGTGGCACAGCATATAAAACCATACTTATCACTTATAGATACAATGCACCCCATTATGGCAC
The DNA here is from genome assembly GCF_055883805.1 of Amblyomma maculatum. Taxonomy (NCBI): domain Eukaryota; kingdom Metazoa; phylum Arthropoda; class Arachnida; order Ixodida; family Ixodidae; genus Amblyomma; species Amblyomma maculatum. Next base: position 47,045,144 of record NC_139351.1, read on the forward strand.
GGATGTGAAACTTTCTTTGGCTATTTTTTTAGGGATTACATATGTCTTAAACTAGCTTATATAGGTGTAACTACTATTAAGCCATTTTAATGGCATCCCCGAAGCGCTTGTCTTTGAAAACAAAGTGTGCAGGTTTTTGTATTTTAATAAAATAAAAGCTCTGCGTGTTCATATGAACAGTTCCCAGAAGGCCTTTTTCGCGCAAGAAGCTTGTAATGGTATATTTAAATGCCCAGTACTCACGCTAAATATTTTTAAGTTACAGTGCACTTTGTGTAAAGAAAAAGGTTTTCACATTATAACATTAAAAGGCTATTAGATGTTTAGAGCAGCTGAATACAGTAAACACGGCAACATGCAGAACAAGAAGCGGATTGTCGGTACCACGTAGAAGGTCTTTACGTGAACGGAAATTAGCAACAACAATATGCAGTCTGCAACCAAAAAGACCTTCTTTTTTCTTCTGTTGCGTTGAATTCGGCCGGCGCAATGTGGCGCTGATTACACATGGCAGGATGGTGTGTGCGAACTTAATCGAAAGCGGGTGTCATAAAATGTGTTGCAAAAGCTCACCTCACGCATTCAATTCTATTATTATCATCAAGCCGCTTGCGTCTAAAACAAAAACTACAACACTGCTGTTGATCTTCCTTTCAAATGTTCTTTTTTCTCGCTTAGTTGAAGTATTCAACTCAAAATTGTAGCACATACAATATCCGCGCGTGGAAAAACATGCTCTCGGCAGAAAAAAAAAAAAGCAGGAAGAAAACGCGGATGGTGCGAACGTAACCGCTGCCCTGCAAAGTTTAACTGCCGATTCATCGTCATCTATGACGCTGATAGATCTCTCTGCTGTGTAGAATAAGCAACAACGCCTCTACTAAGGAGAGAAAATAGCCTTAATTAGAGAATAGCCTTAACAAGGAGCAAAACGATTGCAGTGAACATTGAACATGGAAGAGGAAAACGCAATTCAATAACGCCATTTGTGCATGCGAAAGAAATCACACTTTAGCTAAGTTAAAGTTAAATTGGTTCACAGGAAGGGAAAGGCGCAGTAACTGTCACACTTGCTCTGTGAACACCCGAACCGCGCCGTAAGGGAAGGGAGGAGGGTGGGAATGAAAGTGGAGAGAGAGAAAGAGGAGCCGTAGTGGAGGGCTACGGAGTAATTTCGACCACCTGGGGATCTTTAACGTGCGCTGACATCGCACAGCACACGACGCCTCTTCGTTTCGCCTCCATCGAAACGCAGCCGCCGAGGTCGGATTCGAACCCGGGAACTCCGGCACAGTAGTCGGGCCTCTTACCACTGCACCACCCCGGCGGGGCACACTTTAGCGGCAGATTTCAATTTCTGGTTATAATTTACTGTGTCGCAAATTATATTTCCAAAGTCTAAACTGAAAAAATGAATACAATGAGTCTTAGAAGAAGAGAGATAATAGATATTTGTCGCTGACTGGGCTTGTTTTCTCTAATTATGCATGGTCTTTCAAGTTGCCTCATTAGTTTGCATCTGGCCACCTGAAAATTGCCTCTGTTTCGCACATCGTTGTAATTTCCTTCCTTTCTTTAAAAAACCTTTTCTTATTTGCCAATATTCATTTTCGAGTTAGAGTTGTTTATTATCATCCTCTTTAAAGAATGAAATATTTTATCCGCCGTGACGAAATTCTCTTTACATGGTGTTAACTTGTTTCCCACTTCAGAATTCACCAATTCCGAATCGCTGTACAATTTGCTAGGCGTACATGTTAAGTCAAATTAAAGTAATTTGTAGTATGAGCGTTAGTTTAAGGCTGGTACGTATTTTTTTTTCAGCTACCAGGTTTATGTCAAGGCTGATTACTTGTTTCCTTCACCGTCCCATGTTGCGCTTGGATGGATGCAATTACTCTGGTATTAAGCACCTACACAGAGTATCGGGAATTCCTCTCAACACGTTCAATGCACCACAAAGCTGCTTATTAACGTCTGCAAATGTAGTCTGGCCGAAAGTTTCCAAAAATGCACCCTTGTGCTTTCTTAATTATGACAGTTCCTAGCTTAAAATGATTTGTACAAATTCGAGGTATGTCAAAGCTGCAGCGACAAAGTATGTTTAGCTACTCGAGCTCTGAAGTTCATTTACAGGGTAATTTTGCGTGCGGGTATAGGAAAACAGAGCACTGCAGCTAAAGCTTTCAAAAACAGTCGGAAGATTTCTTTCTTCTCGCCTTCCCTGTAAGTTCCGTAATGTCGCTTAGGCAAAGTTAATGCAACTTCTCGCCACGCAACAGTCCATATGGAAAATTTTCTACCCACGTTGCATCAAGTATTGGCCTAACTGAAGCCACTAAAAAAACACACCGTTTCATTACACTCCTTCTTCTACCTTCCTTGATCACCGCCAGATTCTGTCATTGCTCCGCTTGGTTTGCAAAGGCAGGAAGTCCTGGAAAAAGAAAACGCATATCAAAGCTTGGCATCAATGCAATAAAGCACTTCCGTCTGCTCTGTCCAGTAGATAACTTCCTTTAGCTGTGTTCTTTGTCTGATGTATGAGCGTTTAAATGAATTGGCAGATTCCCTTTTTCAGCCAATGTGCACAAAACACCTTTTCTTCTAAGAAAGCACTTCCAACGTGCTTTGCAAGCATTGAAAATCTGCTATCCTGACAAATAAACAGTGCGCGAACCGCGGTTATCATGGTCGGCAAAACATGTGAGACTGATGGAGCTATTGTTCTCCAAGTAACACCCATGCAGAATGCTTGCTTGAAACATGACACATTGAACCGAAATGGAGAAGAACCCTTCCTTTGTCTTATGCTTACGGTATAAGTGTAATGAATTGACGGCTTACGTACACCTTCATGAGAGAACCATGTTTTGATATTTTTTTCTCACAAGAAGTTCATTGGTTTAATTTCTCGCTTAATTTGCATTTCTGAACAAAACGGAACTAAGTAGAACGCTTGCGTGTGAATCAATTACCTGTTATTCATGACAAGGTAGCAACTGGTACAAAATTACGAGTCCACATAGATGAACAACGTCGAGGATATCTTGCTTGGACGCATCGAATCAAACCTCGCTCAGTACGCTTCAGACCTTGATGCGCCCACACGCAGCTGAACGGCACACACCTGATCGTCTAATAACGCTCCCTTAGATATTCCACGAGCGTCAGGGATTTGCTGTGTGCGAGCGGATCTCGCAAATCCATCATAAACTGCGACACAACATTGGGCTCTTCTTAATCGCCTGCTCATTCGCAAACGATCATCAGCGCGTGAGGCTGACGAGATATGCGATGTTTCGCATAGAAGCCGTAGTGTGATCCTTGAGCAAGGAAAGAAGTTACGCAAGTAAAAACAGCGCCGATATTGCCTGCCTGTCCCATCGTAAGATTCTAGATTTCACTCTGTGAACTGATCGCAGCCAACGCTTAACACTACCGTTCACATACAAAAAATAACTGAACCGTGAGACGTTAATGGAACTGACCTGAATTTTACCCGAAAGTCGGCAGGCACGATGGAATGCGGAAGTATAAAAAAACTCCACAGATGCGTCACTGATGACCCGGAAAAACACTCCTGGACGACCGGAAATGCAACCAGGAAAAAGTACACGTGCCTTAAGCTTTCAACAGTTGGGGGTATGTACATGACATGCATGAGGATTAAGAGGAAATGTGTCAAAGTAGAGAACAGGCCAATGTCTCAAGCGAGCGGTGGGTGTTTGTTGGTCATTCTGCTGTTAAATGTAAGGTGATGATTTTCAGCCTGCCAACCGCAAGTTTAACCAGCCTTCTATAAGTCAGCAATGATAAAATTGGGAAATCCTGATTAATTCCACCAGTGCTCAAACTGAAATTCGCTTACTAAACTACAACGCGAGTAAAATATTCTATTTGCATTTACTTTAATATGTATATTTTCAGTTTTACTCATTTCAGTTTTCCTAATAGCTGTTGATATCATGGGCATTTTAGAAAGAAGATCGATATATTTTCCATGCTTTCACAAAGCCATTAACAACATATAGTGCTTTTGAGGCTCATTCGTGCTTCTGTGGCATGCGTTACTTAGAAAAAAAAGACGTACTGTTGAGGACAAAAGGTTCTGACAACACGTTTGACTATTTGCTACTAGAAGCACAATGTGAACGAATTAGCTCATTTCTCAAGTACAGATGAAATAACTAACTTCCACATCGACAAGTGCGGTCCGAGACTATTATCCGAAGTCATACGCGCTTTGCTTGCAGTTTGCGTGGTCCCCAGACTTGTGCCCAATATGTATGTATGTATGTATGTATGTATGTATGTATGTATGTATGTATGTATGTATGTATGTATGTATGTATGTATGTATGTATGTATGTATGTATGTATGTATGTATGTATGTATGTATGTATGTATGTATGTATGTATGTATGTATGTATGTATGTATGTGCGTATGTGCGTATGTATGTATGTATGTATGTATGTATGTATGTATGTATGTATGTATGTTTGTATGTATGTATGTATGTATGTATGTATGTATGTATGTATGTATGTATGTATGTAGGTGTGTACGTACGTACGTACGTACGTACGTATGTATGTATGTATGTATGTATGTATGTATGTATGTATGTATGCATGTATGTATGTATGTATGTATGTATGTATGTATGTATGTATGTATGTATGTATGTATGTATGTATGTATGTATGTATGTATGTATGTATGTATGTATGTATGTATGTATGTATGTATGTATGTATGTATGTATGTATGTATGTATGTATGTATGTATGTACGTACGTACGTATGTATGTATGTATGTATGTATGTATGTATGTATGTATGTATGTATGTATGCATGTATGTATGTATGTATGTATGTATGCATGCATGTATGTATATATGTATGTATGTATGTAGGTATGTATGTATGTATGTATGTATGTATGTATGTAGGATGGCCACCCAAGATAGGTCATGGCAGAGAGTTCTGACAAAATGTGATTCACTGGAGAAGGTAATGGCAACCCACTCCAGTATTTCCTGCCAAGAAAACCCTATGGCCAGTCACAATACCATTAATGATATGGCGCCGGAAGATGAGCCCCCCAGGTTGGAAGGCGTCCCACATGTTACTGGGGATGAACAAAGGGCGATTCCTAGTAGCTCCAGGACGAATGAAGCGGCTGGGCTAAAGCCAAAAGGACGCTCAGTTGTGGATGTGTCGGGAAGCGACCGGAAAGTCCGATGTTGCAAGGAGATGTATCACATAGCAACATGGAATGTAAGATTTATGACGCAAGGTAAACTGGATATCGTAAAGCGAGAAATTGACAGATTGAACATTGATATCTTGGGTATCAGCGAGCTCAAGTGGACCGGAATGGTAGAATTTAACTCCGGCGACCATTATGTCTTTTATTGTGGGCACGAATCCAAGAGAAGGAATGGGGTCGCTCTCATAGTAAAGAGAAGAATGGGCAAAGCAGTGCTAGGGTACAACCCCAAAAACGACCGAATGATTTCACTTCGGATCCAAGGTCACCCTTTGAACATAACAGTTATCCAAGTCTATGCACCGACCACTACTGCTGAAGAAGCTGACGTTGCAAGATTTTATGTGGACCTACAATGCCTTTTAGACCGCACCCCATCATCAGACGTCGTTTTTCTCATAGGAGACTGGAATGCTAAGGTAGGGAGTGAAGAAATATCCGGAATTACAGGCAAGTTCGGTCTTGGTGAGCCAAATGAAGCTGGGCAGAGGCTAGTAGAGTTTTGTCAAGAAAACAACCTGACCATAGCGAATACTCATTTTCAACAGCACAAGAGGCGCCTGTACACATGGACTTCATCGGACGGTCTGTACAGGAATCAGATCGATTATATTATTTGCCGGCAGAGATGGAGAAGCGCTATACAAGCAGTAAAAACAAGGCCTGGGGCCGCTTGTAGCACCGATCATCAGCTTCTTGTTGCCAAGATTAAACTTCGATTGAGGAAAACGCAGAAAACTAGAAGGCCTTTCAGGTATAATCTGGATCAAATTCCATTAGAATATGCTGTGGAAGTGAGGAATCGATTTCAAGAATTAGATCTAGAAGACAAAGAACCCGAAGAGATGTGGACTGATGTTCGTGATATAATACAAGAAGTTGCTAATAAGGTTGTTCCGAAGCAAAAGAAATGCAGGAAAGCAAACTGGTTATCTGAAGAGGCTTTGCAAATACCTGAGGAAAGGAGGATGGCAAAAGTTATGGGGGAAAGAAAAAGATACAAGGCTCTCAATGCGGATTTTCAGAAAATAGCAAAGAGAGATAAGAATGCCTTCCTGAACATACAGTGCCAAGCAGTTGAGGATAACAGCCAATTAAGGAACACAAGAGCTCTGTATAAGACAATCAAAGATATCAAAGGAAGCTTCTGTGCTAAGCTGGGCGTGATAAAGGACGAACGAGGCAAGGACCTCACTGAAGCCGCAGAGATAAAGAAGAGGTGGCAGGAATACACAGAAGAACTGTACAAGAAGGACCCGAATCTGCAAACCCAACATAAGGCGGTTGTGATCACTGATCTCGAGCCGGGCATCCTGAAGAGTGAAGTTGAATGGGCCTTAGCCAGCCTTGCTAAGAACAAAGCTAGCGGAATTGATGGTATTCCAGCTGAGTTGCTTCAAAACCTCAACCACGACGCTGTTAACACACTGCATACATTATGTCAAAAGATTTGGACACCCCAACAGGGCAAAAGGATTGGAGGAGGTCAGTTTACATCCCCATTCCAAAGAAAGGCAGGACCAAAGATTGTTCCAACTACCACACGATCGCGCTTATTTCGCATGCTAGCAAGGTGATGTTGAAAATCCTCCAAGGTAGGCTGCAGCAGTATGTGGATCGGGAGCTTCCGGACGTGCAAGCTGGGTTTCGCAAGGGCAGAGGAAATAGAGACCAAGTTGCCAACCTTCGCTGGATCATGGAAAAAGCAAGAGAGTTCCAGAAACCCATCTACTTCTGCTTTATTGATTATGCGAAAGCGTTTGATTGCGTAGATCACAGCAGATTGTGGCAAGCTCTCCAAGAGATGGGAGTTCCAATTCACCTCATCTGTCTCCTCAGGAACCGGTATGAAGGGCAAGAGGCCACAGTCCGTACTAGGCATGGTCTTACTGATTGGTTTCCGATTGAGAAAGGAGTGAGGCAAGGTTGCATACTGTCGCCCTGCCTATTTACCCTTTATGCAGAGTGCATCATGAGGAAGGCCGGTCTGGACGAGTCTTAAGCTGGAGTGAAGATTGCTGGAAAACGTATCAACCTTAGATATGCGGATGATACCACTTTAATGGCAGAAAGTGAAGCGGAAATCAAGAGACTTCTGATGCGCGTACAAGAGAGTGAGAAGTTTGGGCTTAAACTGAACATTAAAAAGACAAAGATCATGGCGTCTTGCCCTATCAAGTCCTGGAGCGTCAAGGGACAAGAAGTGGAAGCTGTGACAGATTTTCTCTTCTTGGGCTCCAAGATTACCTCGGAAGGAGACTGCGGCCATGAAATTAGGAGACGCCTGCTTCTGGGAAAGAGAGCAATTGTTAGCCTTGACCGCCTAGTAAAGAGCAGAGACATTAGTCTGCCAACCAAGATCCGTATAACTCGTGCTATGGTCTTTCCAGTTGTGATGTATTGACCGCCGAAGAATTGACGCGTTTGAATTGTGGTGCTGGCAAAGACTCTTGATAGTTCCTTGGACTGCCAGAATATCAAATCAGTCAATATTGTCGACCCTAAATCCTGACTGCTTATTGGAGGGTCAAATTCTAAAGTTAAAGCTCAGGTACTTTGGTCATCTGATGAGAAGAGCGGAGTCGCTGGAGAAAGATTTGATGTTGGGAAAGGTTGAGGGTCGCCGGAGAAGGGGTAGGCAGCGAACGCGATGGTTAGATGGCATCCTCGAGGCACTGCAGATGAAGTTATGTGATGTTAGGAAGATAGTGAGAGATCGGAAAGCGTGGCGTGACATGGTCCATAGGGTCATGAAGAATCAGACACGAATGAACGACTGAACTGAACTGATGTATGTATGTATGTATGTATGTATGTATGTATGTATGTATGTATGTATGTATGTATGTATGTATGTATGCATGTATGTATGTATGCATGTATCCACACACCCATCCATACAAACATCCATCCATCTGTTCATACATACATACATACATACATACATACATACATACATACATACATACATACATACATACATACATACATACATACATACATACATACATACATACATACATACATACATACATACATACATACATACATACATACATACATACATACATACATACATACATACATACATACATACATACATACACGATAGCTGTCCTTCAATGTTCTCGAACCAGGTCCGAGTGCCGTCCTCAAGACTGAAGTAGACGTTTCGGAACATGGCAGCGGCATCCCTGAAGCTGAAGGCGGCCACCCACTCATAATGCTGCAAACAATCGTTCACATTCTAAAAGCTGACCACGTGAACAGTCTTGGGGCTCGGGAGTACTAAAGCGTCACCTACGTTGGTGTCGTGTAAGGCATTGCGACGACTTCGGGTCGCGCAGTTGACATGTTTGATGGGGAAAGCTCTAGTGGTAGGCCTCGTTGCCGGCGATTGTCACGGTGAGCAGGAGCGTCCACGAATGTAGGACTGTTACTTCGGCTAACTGGTGGGTACGGGACATCGCACCTTACTTTCACCGGATTAGTCATGGCGCTTATGACAACTATCAGATGAGACGTGGGCCTAGTAGGCAGCGCGACGGCACCAGTTGACAGCACGTCCTGCCGGGAGCGGAAGTGACTCACTTCTTCATTTTCCTTTTTTATCGGAGCGCCTATTTGCAATATTACCAGTAGGTCAAACCGTGTTTAACAATGAATACAAGTCATGAGACGAAATACAAATGAACGAGTTGAATTCACCTTTGTCAATAACCCCAAATAGGAGGGGGAGTATACCGGGTGCCCCAGCTAACTTGAACCAAGGGGTACAAAATAATATATTTGAGGTAGGTCAGTGAAAGCAATTGCATTCAACTGCCAGCCTCCTTGCGCACTACAGGCAATTTTTTTGTTTTGCAATTACTTAATTAGCTAATTATGTTAATTTATCTAATTTATTAAATATCGACTTTAGACTATACATGCAAATTGGAAAGTTGTAGAGCACCTTCAGAAACCCCCATTTCATTAATTGCGATAAAGAAAGTCTCACGTGTATCTTTTTTTCCGGGCTCAGAAGAAAGCCCGCGAAATACAAATAATACCACGTGACTAGTGCATTTGTGCGCCGCGATTGTGGTGCTCTCAGTCGTGGTTTGAGCGAACGAAATCAGCTGCGGCCGTGTCTTCTTGGCCCCGTTAAAGCGGCAGGCCAATATGCCTGAGATGGCTTCTTCGCCCGCGTCAGACAGCCGGCCCACGTGACGGTGCAGTAGCAGCGAGAGCGGCGAGCCGACACCACCGACATTCTAACAAGGCCTCTTCTCTCCATCAGCGAACGTCACGACAAACAAATGAGCGATAAGGTATCAGCCAAGGTCAATGTACAACTGGTCGCGCAACTTGGAAGAAAACGCGTGTAGCTGCCTACTGCTAGCGGCATCAACTCGATGATGAGGGCTCCTGCGAACTGTGAGGCAAATTACTAGCGCACAGAAAATAAGATCTGCCAGAACTCCAAAGAACTAGAAAGTAAACATAATATTCGCGCTCAGGAATGAATGCAGTTTTTGTTTCTTGCGTAAGAAAAAACGTGTCACATTTTTAATAATATTTTAACTTGTTTCTAACGGCCTCTCTCGGCCACTTATTATCCGCTGCTTAGTTGCCCAAAGCTCAGATATGGCTCAGACCAATGCTGCCGAAGCTTTTTTCATCCGCGGAATGGGCAAGGTATATCTACCTTGGAATGGGTGCGTCGTCGGCCCCGGTTCAACGTTCATCGTTGCGTGCTGCGTACAGAGTGGGTTATCTGTAACAAACAGACAGTATTTCATTCTGCTGGTTGTGGTAGAGCTTTACAGCAAGGCGAAGACTGTCTGTGCTCGATGAAAAACTGATTGCCGCTGCATGTGCGCATTTCCGGACGATGGGACAATGCTGCGTCACAGCTCGGCGACTCGGCTCGGCCTCCCAGGCACGTCGCAAAAGTGGTGGCTTGTTTTACGGATACACGTCTGCATGAGCGGCGTATCGCTGCATGTTTTGAGTGGTGAAGGTGAGATTTTATTGCCCCCAAGACGCGTGTCGCATTGCTCAGAGCCTTCCGTTCCCCTCCCTTTGCTGCGTGTTTTGCTTACTGCGTCGTATTACCGCACCAACGTTCGCTGAACGTGCTTTAGCTGTTATTACAGTGATGTTCCTATTGTCAATGGGATCTTTCTCATGAACATGTTAAATGCTTAAGTTGTAAATTTGTAACCTCACATTGACTCCTTTCAGTGGCAAATAAAGCGCGAGTAAAATATGGGAATCATGAACAGGGCGAGATTAATTGGAGCGAAGCTATATCGTAGATATTTTCACTTCTCAGACGCATTAACTTCTAAATACTAGCAATCCCAATTTGAATTGCTTACCTAAGCTCTTACAGGTTGGCGTTCTAGCGCTAGCGTTATTTATTCCGTTCGATTGTTTTTTTTTTGTTCTTTGACGCTGATATGTACTTTGTTAGCAAGATCTTTCACCCTTTTATAATCTCACCGCGTCTCGTTTGGAGACCTACGCTCAGGAAATTTTGTTATCACGAGGATTTCATGAAGACCGTGACGAATGAGCGGTGGTCGCTCTCCTACACTTAGATTTCATTGTCGTGAAGCGTCTATGTAAGTAATCGTGAATTAATAAAGCCTGGCTTTCTATGCAGCACAGCTTCACTCATTTATGCCCTTAGTGAAATTCCTCAAGCCATGTGGTTCTATCCATGTGCTTGCCGAATTCACTTGAAGGCCCTTGTTCACAAACGTGCCCGAAGAAATAAGCCCCAGAATGCGTTTACATGACGCGCGACGAAAGACTAGGCTAACGACGACGGAGGCAGAACGATGCTATGATAAGGTGGTTAAAGATGCCGTAACATTTCAGTTAACGTAAAACTTGACAGTAGAAATCCATGTCAAGTAAAGTTGGCTAACAGTTACGGTGTCCATTTTTCTGCCTTATTCGAGCATCGTTCTGCCTCCGTCGTTGTTGGCCTTGTTTTTCGTTCATAAGTAAAAAGACAAATTCCCCGCCAAAAGTACGTTACTGTGACGTCACAAGCAACGTCACGTGTTTGTTGTGCCTCACAGTTCGCAGGGGGCGCTGGGAAACTAAAGCCTCGCTCAGAGTCGACACGCAGGCTTCTATGGGAGTTACGCTACCATTTGTTCTTCTACCATGTATCAGCCACTGAATCTGCGCATACAGGCTTGGGTAAAGGGGCGAGATATGACATCATGTGACTCGACTAAAATTAGCGCTGCACCTTCATTTGCCGGTTCTTTATCGCTATCCGCCAGTCGTGACGTAGGCTGCTGCGGTGCGCTGGCCTGGCCAAAATCGCGGTGGCGACGGGCGGGCTCGAGCTCGCTCGAACCATCGCCAACCTTTCTGCCTGCCGCTGCAACGGGACCATCGGGTCACGGCCGCAGCTTATTTCGTTCGCTCAAACCACGACTGAGAGCACCACTATCGCGGCGCACAAATGCGCTAGTCACGTGGTATTATTTGTATTTCGCGGGCTTTCATCTGAGCCCGAAAAAAAGATACACGTGAGACTTCCTTTATCGCAATTAATGAAATGGGGGTTTCTGAAGGTGCTCTACAACTTTCCAATTTGCATGTATAGTCTAAAGTCGATATTTAATCAATTAGAAAAATTAACATAATTAGCTAATTAAGTAAATCTAAAACAAAAAATTGCCTGTAATGCGCAAACAGGCTGGCAGTTGTATGCAATTGGTTTCACTGACCTACCTCAAATATATTATTTTGTAACCCTTGGTTCAAGTTAGCTGGGACACCCGGTATATACTCACACAAGCATACATATTTTGACAGAGACAGAAAAATATGAACGGGCATCACGGTCAGTGACAAAAGGCTCTGCGAACTGGTCACGGCTATGGCATAAATTTAATTTACCTATATAGGGCTTTGTGGCGCATACGCAATGCGGCTATCATGCACCAAACGCAACGTTAGGTGGCTAGATGCTGGATGGCTAGATATTATGGTTATCATATTAAAATATTGGCTTCCTTCAGAAACGTACAAACAAGAACATCGACTAGTGCTTGTTGGCCTAAATACAAGGCAGGACGAAATGGAATGTATATATTGTAAAATGCTGTAAATTATTTTTCCTAGATTAGAACGTTAGATTAAAATGTCGTTAACTGTGAGCACATTTCACACAGTTGTTTGTCTTTACTTGTTGGCAAGAATCTATGGGTAACGTGTGTGTGTGACCTTATAAAAACGACATAAAATTACTTCAATAAAATGTTCCTTCAAGCCGCAAGAATTATGGCATAAAGAAAAATTGTATGGTAAATGCTACACAATTAACCACTTAAAGTCATGTGTTACGCAGAAGAATTTAAGAAGTGAAACACATTCGTTTGAATTTTAAACACTAAAGCCTTCTTGTGTGCAAGCAAATTCTCTCAGGTAATTGTTGCACAATATCGGTATTTGATTAATGCTAGGCTGGGCACTTCAGTCTGTGTGAGACCACAAGAGAGTGGAATATGTTTGTTTTGATAAAGATGAGAGAAATATTAAAATTCTTGCTTTATTTTATTGCATATTCAAAGCGCTAAGCAATATTAATTTGTTCGAAGGTGTTCTACTGGTAAATTTATACCTGGCCTAAGATGAAGCCGACACGGAAAACGTTTATAAAAAATTTAGTAAACAAATAGGAGAGCTTCTTGTTCAATTTACCGCTTGAGTGACGCTTTCAAATAAGGAAATCGGAAGAGATATCGAATGTACACACAATTGGCAGAGATCGATTAGAATGAATCCATAAATACCGAAAAATAAGCAGCAATGAAATTTCTAAGGGTTGTTTTCAAGCCGTATGCATGCTTTCAGTTACCTAAATTACGAGTGTTTACTGCGTAATCACAACTGCTTAATTGTTACTGCATATAATTATGATGTAGGTTAGGACACCCCGCTGATTGACGTTGGCATTTTTGAAAATATATACCAATATCAGTTAGCAGACATGTTATGAAAACATGTTATGTTTTCAGCAGTTAGCAGACATGTTATGTTATGTCCATTCCATTCAATATTCTCTAGCAGCCTCAAGTTCCAAATTAAAGCTGGGTGCCGTATGGTTAACACCTAACAATTCGAATCTATCGTTTCAGATTCAGACTTATTTGAGATGGTGTTTATGCATTTGGAGGCCTGCCGAAACGGTCGTGCCTCGTGTACCGTAGGAAAAAAACCTTAAATTCTTTAAAATGAAATGAAATGAAAATAAGCTATCAATGAAAGATAATGTGTGCATGTCGAATGCTTTTAGCTGCATTACCGATAGTGTTTTATTAAAGTACTTGAAGAGAGAAAGGTGAATTCAGAAAGTCAGTTTACACTATGACTTGCGCATTGATTTCCAAAATGTGTCTAAATGTCATGTCAGAATAAGCGTTTAAATAATGATCGTAATATTCCTAAATTGTTCCTTGCATTTTTATTTCACACTAGTGTAATCGCAGATATTGGCAGTGACAACGGCATGAAATGCGTAAAGGCGAAAGGCTACACGAATGCTTAATTGAACTGGATTATTAGGAATAAAAGATATCAGTTGACCATTCATAAAGTTTCTACCGCAAAAAAATTACAATACAGGCGCATAGAGAAAGCACCTCCGTGCGGAATATCAATTAATCGCCTCAGAAACCAGAGCTTCAGAAAAGCTGCATTTAGTCCATACAATAATCTTCTACGAAGGTCCAAGTTCATATAGTGCTAAAATCTCTCTTGAAAATTTGCACATAATTGTGAAAAATGAAATAAGTAAAAAAGTAACCAAATGGTATTGTCTGGTAAGCTACACTAAGGAAAAAATACTTGATAAAAGGCCAGTTAATGCAAAAAGTTGAGAGAGACAACTGCATTCTACTTTCACGTTTATATATTTTATTATTCTACCCAATGCTTTTAGCAAACAAAGCAGCGCTACTCCCTCGACAAACCGCAATATTAAAACCAAAATAACACTTTCATGTCTCTGAATATTGTGGCTTCTACTTGTTCAATGCGCTTTTCAAAATTTACATCAATTCTAACTAGCCACTTACCTAATGCACATGAGTGGTTCAAATCGATATCCAAGGATTTTATACATCACAGAATGTTTCTACATATGAAGGAGGGTCGAGGGTAGTAGTGATTGGTGGGCAGTCCCATATCAGGTAGGCGATGTGATGAGGTGGCCAGCAATTTTCTTTAGTGAGAAGCTTGCTGTAAGTGTCCGTATTCAGTTTGATTTTTCGTCGGTCTGTGACTGCTCGTCAGTATGAATTTAGAGCCTTTGGAGGCCTCACTAACGTTGCTGTCTACTTATTTGCTGGCGTGTGGCATATTTCCATGACATAATAAGGAGAAAGCCTTTAACGCCTCATCGTTGTCGACAGAATGTTACCAGCAGAGGTTGTACGCTTTCAAGGGCGATAGTTAAAATAAATAATAAACCTTGTCACCACTGGGAATCGAACCTCTATCCTTTTCATCCCCAGCCCAGAGCTTTACCAACTGCTCCACGTCTCGGATGATGACAGGCTCTTCATTTCCCTTTTGTCTACCGCAGGGTGATCGCGGGATTCGGCGAGTGGCAGTTACTGCGCTTTTACTTTCCGGTAAACGAGTTATAGACCTCCGGTGAACTTTGATGCGTTCAAATAATTACTCGTTGTGTTTGACGAGGTGCGCGCGATGTACCGTCATGACAGGTTATGAAGTCAACCGGCGATTCATGCATATAAGAACGGAGACAGCACCGAACACTGCGGCGTACCTCTGCTTCCTAGTTTGACGGTGGAGCATTCAATATCCTGAAACTTTATCTTTATCATTTTGCCCGACAGAGTCTTTTCCGTAGTCGTACGTCTTCTTTTAGAGCCCGAATTCTTGGAGTCCAGAAAGAATCGACACGTGGTTTACGTTATCGAAGGCCTTTGTTAAGTTCAGACCTAGTGGTACCCTCGCGTCCCTGGTTCCGCTTTCTATGATGTCGTCTTTTAAGCGAAGCATTACGTCCTCTGCGCACATGCCAGGCCGGAACGCAACCATTAATGTGGCCATGTGAGACCTCCCGGCAGAATTGAGGAAGGTGGAAGACTTGCAATTCATCATGTACGCGGAAGACGTCAGCCTGTGGCCAACCCAGGGGAGTGACGCGACATCGAGGAGCGCATGAAGGCGGCGGCGGACATCGATGTGTCCTACGCGGCCAAAAGGGGCCCTCTCGTTTTCTCCGCAAAAAATCGGAACTGCTTATCTACAACCCGAAGGCGCCCAGGTGCAAATGTCTGATAAACACCAACATAACTGTAGACGGTCACACACTGCCGAAAGTCGAACAAATTAGGATTCTGGGGCGGTTCCTACAATCAGAAGCTGAACACGTATGCCACGCAAGTCACGGGTTATGTTCTGGATAATCACACTTAAGGGTCGATGCCTTAAGGAACGAAGCATTGAAACTGATTCAGGCTTGCATCGCTAGCCGCATATGTTACGCCACACAATTCCTAAACATCAGATCAGAAGAAAAGCAGAGAATAGACGCACTCATCAGGTGATGCGCGAGGAGGGCTCTGGGACTACCCATCTCGACTTCGACTGAACGCTTCCTCGAAATGGGGGTGCACATCAATTGGACGAAACTAGCGGAGGCTGTGCGCATGGCGCAACTAGGAAGGTTGAGGAGAATCACCACCAAAACGGGAAATGGGATGATGCAGGGGATATACACTGAGTATCATTGGAAACATAGCAAGGTAAGAGTAAAACAGCATGTAAGGGACCGACGGGCACGACAGATTAGCGCGAGTCCCAATAGAACGCGGTGGCGAACGCCTAACAATGGCACTGCACTGTATAACTTGTGATGACAGGCGAGTCGTGACAGGACTGCTCTGTTTTCTTTTCTTTCCTTGTTTTTGTACACCGGGTTGAGCGCGCTTCTCGACCTCGCAGAGGCAAGCTAGACGCTCATTCAATGTAGGCGCCTAATGGAAGGACGTGGCCCTTGGAGGTTTCCTTTTCCTTTTTTTCTTGGGGGGGGGGGGGGTGGGGAGAGAGGAGGTGTAGTCCTCTTAAAGGACGTCGGAACGAACCAATCAGGTTGAGGTTGGTTGTGATTGGTCATTGCGTAAATTAGGGCTGGACCTAAGGGGGTTAAAACTGAGCCCGAGGGCACGGTCCGGAGTTCCGGACTAGGTTTTGAT
The DNA here is from genome assembly GCF_055883805.1 of Amblyomma maculatum. NCBI lineage: Eukaryota > Metazoa > Arthropoda > Arachnida > Ixodida > Ixodidae > Amblyomma > Amblyomma maculatum. The sequence goes on from NC_139351.1 coordinate 47,061,666, forward strand.
GGTCGGAATCATCGGCTAGGCCGAGGTGGGAATATTTCCCTTTTAGCCAGTTCCAACCTGTATCTATGCTGTAAATGTTGTAAATACTTGCTGTGTGTATAAAATTCAGTTTTCTTCTCGTCAACTCCTGCCTTCAAGTCTTCGCTCATACTGTCTCCGACGTCTCTGTCTCTGGCGCAAGGAACTTCCGCTGCAACACGTATATACCGTCTCTGACGGTGCACTCCTGGCGCACAGGGCTAAAGAACCACCAACGGAACTTCTTTCAGGATATGTAGAAATCCCGAGAAAAATGGACAGCCGTTTGTGGGGAACTAAGTATGAGAAATACCTGTACCTAAAAAGCATTGGATCAAAGTACCAAAATAGGGATAGCAGGCAGATTTGTAAATATGCCGGCTACACGGGAGGAGAAATAAAGAACTTTAAACGATTGGTATAAACAATGCGGATAAAAAAATTTATCATTTCAATGAAAGTGAGACAAAGCGTCCTACTCATAAAGCTATACATCAGGGTGACTTAGAACTTGCATCTAGAAAACAACTTTTTGAAGAAGCTGAGACGTGTGCAGTGTGTGCAAAATCTGTGGAAACAATTGAACCTCTCATAGTCGAAGGTGACGGTGTCCACCAGGATGTCAATGCAATAGTAGTAATTCTCAGAAACATTTAAATGTAAGATGTTCAAGTGTCGGAATCTGTGGTAGAGGTGAGCAAAAATGAGATTATAATATTGGTGGCTCAAAACCAAAGACGTAAAGTTCAAAGAGTAGGAATGAAAATGTAATATTGAAAGAGAAATTTGCCGATATATAGCAGCATTAAAAAGTATAAGAAAAAGAGCAAAGCATTGTGGCGAGTGCACCTCTCCGTTTTGAAAGAAATGTTCCTATATTTCATCCATATTGTTGAAGTTTCACTGCCCTCGACCTTGATGGGTGATTGGAATCAGCCTGTTGGAGGGCTCCTGGAGAGAACAGGTCCTTATTTAGGCTGCAGCTTCACTGTAACCGAAAGCTTACTCTTGAGGGAAGGTCTGAAGCACTATTTTCGCCTTAAAGATGGTAAGATATTAAAATTGGAATGTGTATGATCAGATTTTGCCTTGGTCCTCTTAAATATAGTTAAAGATAAAAATAATTAGTTATATTTGAGATAATGCACAAACCATTAGACCGCCGCAGTGGTTATCTAGCAATAAGCGCGTCTTCACCTAACAAGCGAGGCAAACCTTTCCTGCCGGCGCCCAGTGGTGGTTTCTTGTGCATACATGTGCTATGAGAACTGCACAAATAAAACGTGAGTAGCAGATACCATGTCTTTATACCTTGCATCCAAAGTACGCGTCGTATTACAGTCATCCCAACATGACTCATCATGATGTTTCGAGTATACAGTAAGAAACAAAGCGTTTCTTTAAGTCTCATCTGTATACCACCTAAATAAAAGTACTTCCTTCAATGCCTGGCTTTGCTTGCGATGATGCTTTTGCGGTATGTCATCTTTGTTATCCTAACATCGCACGTGCACAAAGAGGGCGGCCATATATGAGTACATTTTGCGACCCGGTGGGCCAACTGTGGAGTGCGTGGACATGGTAGGCATAGGTGCCTAGGCAGGAGGTCAGACTTCTAATCAAATGACCTGCTTTAGCGTAGTGCACCAGAATATCTTTTATCGCGTTGGTTCTCCATTCAAGTGCGCCGGTCGTAGTCGGTACTTGGTCCTACAAAATATTGGCATCTGGATGTCATCCTGCCACTAATGCTTACATTTAACTTCTTTGAGACTTCTTGAACAGGCTTGTGCAGTTTTTATTAGCCGCGAATAAAAATATGTGTTACAGGTGAGCCGCCCAGAGCCGGGCATACGTTGATCGATAACGATCATCTCACGTGTTCCTCTAAGGCAGCCTAGCATGCTTTGCTTAGATGGGTAAGATTGAAATGCTCTTATCCTCTTTCGGTAGTGCTGTTTAAGAGTATCATATATTGACGTCAACGTAGGAACGCCGTTGTGCTGTACGCGGTGGTTTGTACACTAATTGCAATCCTTAGTACCAGGTATTTATGGTATTGCTTTGTAGAGCTGTCAACAGTGAGCGCAGGCACCTGGTATTAAAGTAATAATTTTTAAAATGTTCCTCTGTTTTTCCCGCTGCTTGCAGTTTGGGTTGGGTACCCGAAAAGAATAGACATAACAATCCAAGCTGGCCATGGTGTTAATCAATTACCTATTGTAAGAATAGAACTTCTCCATACTATTATATTTTAAAGAGACAGTAAAAATATGCGCTGCCTTATGGATCGAATATATCATAGGATATATTTTCATAACTATTGACTGCGAAAGTGGGGCATGCAAATTGGGACATTTCGACATAATTTTAAACAGCAGCGCTAATAGAGTGAAAGCCTTGTTAACGAAAGCCACGTCTCAGTAGATTGGAAAGCAGGAAGGAAACACAGCCGCAATATACTCGACTCACGGTTTTAGGAAACTGGAGAAAATGAATGTTGAAATGTTTTCGACTTTCAAGCACCAGCAAGCGTGCTGCGAACTTGACTCAATATTCAGCCTCTTTTTATGACTGAATATAAATAAAATTGCACGCAGGGTGCAACACTATTTTTGTAAATAGTAATCACTAAATCTATAACGTATAAATGCCGTTAATGTGGCCCGATGTAACTGTGAAGAACCAGTGCTACGCAATGCAAAAGCAAGTTTTGCTTGAAACGAGCTACCCGCCCTTGCGTCACGGTACGAATGGAAACACCATGTATACACAAAAGTTAGTAAAGAATAGATTTTAAAGTAACATTGCGCGAGCAAGCAATTATTACAGAAAATATTAGCCGCGGCTACACTCTTCTGTGCACTTTGAGCGTTCATGTCGCGATAACCTTACATTTAGAAAGTTTTCCATATCGCTTACCGGCGCTACATATAGATTAAAAGGAGTGCGAATGCCAGAGAATAGATGTCATGTGGAGGCAAAACAAACAGATACGACTTAAATGGGGGGATGCGGATCGTGATAGGGGAAGAAAAAGTGCTCTATAACGTTTTTAGGTAAGGATCTCAATTTCACAAAATTAAGTACATTTATGTGCTCAATATGGATGCTAAGCTGACATATCTACAGCAAGTATGCAGTTATAATCGTTCACAGGCATGTGACAACGCATACGAACTCTGTCATGCGTTCATCAGGCAACGTCTCTCTCCGGCAATACAATTTCGCTGTCTGAATTTATAATGAAACGTGTGCTACAAGGCAAAACAGGGACACTGTACCTGCACAGCACAAGAGGCGTAGATGAAACACTGGACTCAGTTCTAATAATTTCGCGGAACGTCTAAGCTATGCATTTCAACAATGAGTAAAACATGGCAATAATGCAGCTCCCACAGGGACATCTTTTGGATGAATTCTTCAAGGAGAGTGTGATGAAAAGCGAAATGTATGAGAAAGCCACACTGAGTGCAAACATAAAACGTTTCTTATATTTAAATGCGAAATGCACAGTGTAGTGAAATCTTGCTGATATGCGCACTACGGGTATAGGGACGCAACCTTGCATACCTTCAAGAATGCGATATGCGCATATTTCAATTCGTCGTTGTCATTGAGCTTGTTTTCAAAACGAGCGACTTCCCACAGCTTTCATCAGCAATCTTCCCTAAAAGGTTAATTTATATTAAGAGGTTATGCTAATTTATGAAGACGATTGCAGGCACGTATTGCCGCACCATAATACGTGAAGCCTTGGGCCTCTGAAATAGCTAATCTTAACAGTGAGCAGTTTTGCCACGAGTAGAGAGGTACTGTTAGTAAAAAAGGATATATCACCTCTGGGTAGGTTCTGTCCGCAGGCAACGACTGCGATTGAAATAAAAATGAAAATGAAAAGCATAAAAAAGTTTTCAAGGTGTTCTTCCAGGTGCTTTCATATCATCAATGGCAGCTTATCAGTATCCATAGGCATAGATAATTACATCACAGCTATATATTATGGTATCTACCAATGCAGCCAAAACGAGGTATAGGTAACGACGAGGATTGAAGCAAATAGGGGGAAACGCAGAGAGAGATAAGAAAAGCGATAGGTAAAACGCTAACATAAAATAGATGAAAATTGTAGAGGTTGGGTAAATAACAAAGCAAATTAATTTAAAAATAGTCTAGCCGATCTAAAGGGGGGGGGGGGGGGCATATTACAAGAGAAAGTTTTGTTCCCAAAGACAAAATTCATTTTGACGCCATTTAATGCAATCTGCTAAAAAACATTTATTTTATTTTTTTCCTGTCGAAAGCTTATTTGGAAGGACTACAATTCGAGGTACATGTACAGTCAGTTAAATCTCCTGTCGCAAAAGGAGTTTTATATGAAGATTTGGTGGGCACCAAATTGGAAGAGAAATGGTATGCAGACTCTAAAGGCGCTCTTCGACGAACGGGTGTGTAACAATTTTGTTTAGAAAGACGATAACTAGTGGGCCCATACTGAGGTCCGTTATTGATGTCTATGATCATAGAGCGCGTCACAAGGGAAGGAGGATTGGATCCATGCTGTGCAGTGAAATATGTTACGGATGCCGTCGTTGCACTCGCATTTTCGGTCGCTAGACTACGGTTGTTGCAAGGATTAATAGTGAGTGACATCGAGTGTTTACAGCGCCCGCACACAGTTTCTCCCGTCATTGGGCTAGTGAGGGTTTTCCATAAAAATGCAGTTTAATTATATGAAAGAGAGCGATACGCAAATCTTTTATTTTTTTAACACACAAATCAAAACAGAGAAACAGAAATTACTGACATCTTCTTTAAGGCGCAAAAAAAAACCTATAAATTTACAGAAAAAAAAACAAAAACAGATAATGATTCCTGTCAATTTACAGAAATTTTACGTTCGTTGTAAAAAAAAAAAGCTGCGAAATCACAGAAAACAGAACATAAAATTTGTGACAGGACAGCTACCAAAACCGTTCTGTACATTGGGGCAAAATATCTTTGCAATGTTTGCCCGGACACATCATGTAGTTTAAAGGCAAGATAAAGGCAGCGTGTACATGGTGGCAGCATAAATTCTTATGGAAGCCAAGTGCTTCAGAAGGCGAGGGAAAGATATTTGCGCAGAATAAATTAGAACGTCTGTGTGGAAACCTTGGCTATAGCTTGCAAACGGCCACTATAACTGCAGGGCTCTACAAGAGTATTTATTCCAGTACGCGTAATTGAGTTACTGATAATTAAGCAGGCGAAACCTATTAGAAACTGTTTCGTCCGGTTAAAAATTGTTAACAAGAGAGCAATTGTCAATGTTTCCTCCAAATTGCTCACTACGATTCATCGAAAAACATGAGGTAAAAACAATAATTTTGGAAGTCTGGGTCACGTTTGTGGCAATGACGTACACTTAAATGGCTGAACGTAATGACTATCAATTATTGTTCGCACAGGGCTCTTAATGGCATTTCGGTTTCCACTGAACGCTATTACGAAATGGCTTCTATACTGAATGTACGTAACATGGTTGAGAAAAAAGTCAATGTAGATAGCAGGATGATGCTCGCTTCTCTACACTGGGCTACATTCAGCAAAATAGTTACTCTGGCGTGCAACAGTCCTGCGATTTACAATCGGCGCGAAAATACAAATCGCGCTCGAACTGCCTTTCAATTCTCTCTCAGCTGTAAAAGTATATCACTACGCGACAAACCGTACTCCTCTACTTCATGTGAAAGAGAAGGGCAGGCCTTAGAGCTAAAGATAACCAAGGTTTTTATATCCCCGGATCATCTATTGCGATGAAACCAACTGATGGCCGTTAAAACTCATATAACCTAGTAACAAGCACACCTCCTTTAAAATTGTAGAAATAATTATTTCTAAATAGGAATTGCCTAATCGTTTATTGTTGGTTTACAAAACTGCCATTTGGCAAATCGTTTATTTCAAAAAAGAGCCCGTTGCCACCCGCAACAAACGTGCCCTATTTGCGCCTAAGGCGGTCTTACGATATGGTTATATCACGTGACTGCTTCTGCCACATTTCGCATTTCTGTCGCAGTTTTCAGGCGACGCCTCGTCCTCGTGGACGTCGATTAAGAAACATCGAGTTCTGGTGTTACACTGGGGTCTCGGAATACTGAACCGGCATCGCTGTTACTGCGCCGTTTGGAATATTGGGAGTTGCTTTCTAAACCATGCTCTAAAATGTGCTCTACGCAAATGATAACCTGGTGGGAACGGAGCCATCTCTTTTCCAATGCAATTGAAAAGCTCTGAATTGTTTTTTTTTTTTTGCGACAGTCGTCAACAATTATTACGCCAGCTAAAAAGCCTTTCCAAAGAATCATTTCGTGGAACGAAATGAGCGTTGCAAGTAACACAACGCGACTGTCTAAGAGAGCGCTTTTTCAAAATTCCGTTTTAATAATCCTAGGACAGCAAACGTGCATGTTAATGTATTAATTATTATGGTATTTAAATAATTCATTTTGCTAAGTCAGACGCCCTGGCTGTGAAGTGCGAGGGGCTTATTAAAAGCAGTATAGTACGTGCTTAAGTGTTTGCATATAATTATGCAGAAGTATTAGCTTGTAACGAAAATTCCGAAGAATAATTAAAAAAACAACAACAATTTCTGCATATAAGCACCCGTTAGGAGCGTTCCTCACTTCTCAATTAATTCAGATGATACTTCCTTCAAAAGATGAGAGCTGTACCAATTTGTGCGCTTTGGCTCGAACTCGTTCTACTTTTTCTGTGAGTAAACTCGAAATCGTTTTATTTGCTAAGTCTTAAATTGGTCAAACACCAAATGTGTCGACAGAGCTCAGTTTTTATATTAAAGTTGCTAGTAATCTTTATTCGTTTGAATTTTTCTAGGCACAAACTGACTAGGCTGTTTTCGGTGAACCAGTGTCAGGTTTGAGACAGTGAAAGACTGAGGTACAGAGTATATAGTGGGTTAAAAAAAGTGATACCTGCCTCATGACTTGCGCTTACCGGCGTTGCACGAGCAAAGTAAAATTAAAGTAAATGAAATAAAATGGAGCAGCAAGATGTTAGTTTAAAAATCGAAGATGTCAGGCGCTGTAGAAAAAAGGAACTCTAACTTCATGGTGCACCCATCAAGGCTGTCTTAAAGAAAAGGAGAAAGGCAGATGTGGAAAAATTAAGAGGCGGCGTTACCACGGCGGCCGACTACTGAATGATTTTAACCACTAGGATGAAGGTTATATCGAGAGAAAGAAGATGGATACACAGTATGAAAAAAACACTGAACAAGGGAATGGGAGTCACAGTTCGCAAGACGAGCCACCGTTCTAAACATTGTCGACACGTTGATTCGGCTTTCGAGCACTGGTGCTTCTTCTCAAGCCTTGTTCAGTGCCATTTGACCAATAGGGTATCTTCCACAATCACTATAGCATGTAGGACTGGGTCCTCTTCAGATTTCCCCCTCTATCAAAGCGAGGCTGCTGAGGCTGGCTACGAGCTCGGGCACTTCAAATCAATAGCGAAGTGCTCTTACCACCGTCCCTGGCAGCAATAGGTGGTAGCTTGTTACTGGCTGTTGCTTTCTATAGTCGCAACCGAGGTTTCCATCGGCTGGGTTGGACAGCCGACGTGAATAAAAATGCCCGATATTTGACCATAGTTTAACCTAATTATAATGGGACAAAGCACCAGCAACGTAGGCTGAGTGATTAATACGCACGGTTATTGCGCCGGACTACACCAATTTCAACCCAAGCGCTGCCGTCGCATTTCAAAGGAGGCAAAACGGAAAATTGCCCCGGTTCTGCTTGATGCCAGTGCACGTTGCAGATATTGAGGTGATCGATACTATTACGGAGCCCTCCAATACGTCATTTCATTCAGTGTTCTGTCCCTTCTGCGGTCATCCGTTCTCTTCAGGCTGAGGTTTCCAAGAGGTCTGACTGCTGCGGCTCATTTCCCTTTCTATAAACTAATTTACATTTGCATGGATTGTTATTATATGGTTGTACTCAATTTTACCTTGATTCAGTTTCAAGATAAAGGTTTTTTAATAGGAGCCAGGCGTATGACGCCATGAAAGTAATACGAGATAGTAAAGCGATTTGTTCCCATAGCGTACTTAACACTTAGAGTTACTTTCCTCTCAACTCTCAGCGAAGGGCGCTCATTTCTTTCAATGAAACAGCAGCTTCCCTTAGTTTATTCAAGCTTTAAACGTCACCTATCCTACGCAATCCGCTTAGTACGGAACGGCCTAACGGCTGAGTGCAAACTCCGAAAGGGGTGCTGAATGGCTTGAAAGCCGACCTCGGAAGCGTTTAGTAGCCGGTGAACAATTCGCCAAGTGCTCACGCAGGGAGCATTCTCTGTACGATGCAAGGCCCTCTAGCACGAGGCGGTCATAAGCGTTTGATGGGATCAAAGCGTTACTCTAAGGTGGAGTGACGCCGATGAAATGTACCTTCCAACATGCACTGTCGAGCGAAAACCGGGGAAGAGTATCCATCAGGGTGCCCAGATTAAAGTCTGTTCACTAGCCGAGCACCTTGAAGTAGGTATGAATGTTGCGAAATCTACCTCTGAGTAATTAAACTAGAGTCGGGGTGTGAGAACCGGGCTTAGGGGACGGGGAACCTCAAAAGTGGCTTCATGTAGGAACCTGTCTAGACGCCGGAGACCCGGCAAACGCATTGCGGTGGTGGAATGATCCGAGTGCCGAGGGCTGCATATTCGGCTAAGAGCGAGTGCTCGCCCTCTACGGAGGCACACATGGGAGCTCGACTCGAATTGTTTGCCAGTCAAAATCCTACGCTGCCCACATTCCCCTCCAATTTCCCATAACCCAATCCTAATTTCTACTTCCCTTTACCCCATAACCCATCCCTTCCGCTACTTCCCATGGGAGATACGTGGGTTCTCCCCGGGCCCGCTTCCTCGGCTGTGGGTCGCTAAAGCAGCACCCCCCCCCCCCTTTTATTCAACTTCCAATCAATCAAAAACATTTGCCCGAGAAACCTGTTCATTTATATTTTTAATTGCGGAACTTTCCCTACCCGCGGTACATTAGTGGTGCGGGCGGAGTCTGACTGGACTCCATCGTACCTTATATATATATATATATATATGTTGATAAGGCATGCTTTCTCGGCGCATAAATCAAACATGGCACACAAGATTTCTGTGGCGTAATCTAGTTCCGAAGCGGAATCCTCAAGGCCAAACCACAATGCCTAAGAGAGTTCGACGCGTTTAGTTTGACGTGTAGTTGGCGTTAGAGCACTGAATCGCTCCCTATCTTTTTTAGCCCAGTTCGCTTCCACGCCAAATTGGTCAAACGTGCGGATTCTGGGCGTTTCCTTTCTGGTAAAAAGCGTAGTATAGCGAACAGAGCAAAAGAAACAAGCTGATGTGTCGAGAGGTTATTTAGAGCGCTTCGTTGGCATCCCTGTAAAGTCCAAATTCCGCACACGTGAGAAGGGCGTAACAAGGAAACATATTCTAAGGCGAACGATTATTCTGCTCGCGCAGGCTAGATGACGTGTGCGGGAAGCTAGAGCTCCTCGAGAAATACATTGGACGCGCGCGGCGGCGGAGAGCTTCGGGCTCTCTGTGCCGACGTGGGAGCTGCCCTCTACACCTGGCGCCTAGCCAAGTGTCCTTCAGGACCCCTACTGTGGGAAATAAAGGTTTACCAAACCAAACCAAACCGCAAAATTTCTTGTTGAGGTCAGTGTGAAGCGCTCCGTTTCGAACTGGAATTAGTGTTTATATGACGACTTTCATAGCAAACACTGTGCGGAGGACCAGGGTTACGTTTGTATATGTGGAATATGTCCTGTGTGCCCTTGTGTAGCTGTGAAATGAAAAACTGTATGAATAAATTGGTGCTTATCAAATATATCAAACACAAACTGTAACCCCAGTTTTTATTTCCCTTTCCACATTTGTCATAAGACCTAATTTTAGTTTACAACAGGAAGTAATGTAAACAATTTTCCGGCAGGGACCAAAAAATATTACTGCCTTTATATTTGGCGCTCAGACACTTTGAAAATCCTCCATCCTTGGAGACATTCATTCCACCTTTTCTGGAATTGGTGTCCGTGACGCCTTTATACCTGTACAGGCCAAGAGCTAGTGAAAAACAACGAACTTCGTAGCTCTATTTACTTTTAAAAGTGCCTAGCTTTAAATTTTTGCACAGATTGAAAAATTTCAGAAGTTCCTAATAAGAATAACACTGCCGAGAGCCATTTCAAAATATTTAGCTTGCATTAACTCGTAAATGTAATTTCAAATGTGGCACTGTGCATACATAATCTGAGCCAAAGGCAGAAATAGATATTGATATCTATTCGATGCGTTCAAAAATGTGCTTTTCTTCAGTGCATATCATGCCTGCCTTGACAAAATAATTGAGCAAAATATTCGATAAATATGACATCAAAACGCGGAACTTCAATGTTTTGTGATGCGATAATTTGCAGAGACTACTTTACAAGCCGTGTTGGAAGTACTTTTGAAAAGGAACATGGAGTATTAACACTAAAATATTGTAACATATTGTTCTCTACGCGTTATTTTCCCATTACAATCCAAGCCGGAAATGCCTTTATGAACTGCAGTAACTCACAAGTGGTTTGGTGGATTAGAGTTTTATTGATTTCAGTATTCACATTGGGACCGTAATTTACACTAATCATAGTTGGAGATTAGGAAGCACGAAAGTACAAAGATATGATGTAATAGTTCACAAAACGTACTTTTCCAATACTTCTCACAGCATTTCGCACATAATTTTACACCTAGCATTTCAGTAATAAATATAATAATTTTTTCTCATTCTTTCGTAACAGAGGTAACCTGAGGTATCACCATCATGCCGCCGGCGAAGGAATTTGTCCGTCAACGGTAAATGTTTGGCTTGCATTTGCACATTTTACACTTTCCAGTCTCTAGATGTAGCCTAGGTTCAGCTCGTATGTAGACACAAAATCCACGCACTTCTACTTGGAAATGAATTTTTTGTTTTTCATCACCGTCAAGGCGCTAAATACAGAGGATTGGATGCGCTGAAAAAAAAAAAAGAAAATGGTTTTCTGTATTGAGACCTGCAGAGCAGTGGAGTTTTAGTTTTTTCTTGAAGATCTATATGCCCTATTTGCAGCGCATCGCAGACCGCATTTAGTATGATGATTACTGAACACACTAAATGCTATGTATATGCGGAGTAAGCGTAACGGTAGGTCCTTCACGACCTGCGTGTAACAGATTTTCTTATATCAAATTACACCTTTTTCAGCAATGATATTTGAGATATCAAGATAGCTAACTGTTGTTGCAGTAACAATGTTCGCTGTTAGGAATCATTCAGGTATAAACTCATTAGCTTTATTCTACAGATTTATGTGTTCACCTGTTCATCTCAAGAGCTTGAGACTGAATTGAGACATACAGCTGACTACGTTAGCCGTATTCCACCTAATGTCTTAGAGGTATTCCTTCACCGGTGTCTGAACAAAGTTTGTCTATCGCATGCTCCCATTTTAAAAAGCGCTCGTTGCAATGAAGCGTCAATGACTTCACGTCCCCTCCCTGTGAACCAACAAAATGACCTGGTTTATCGCAATCTCAAAGCCGCGCACGCCGTTGCTGGCAGCTCCGCGCCACAGTGAAATGTGGCCACGACCTACAAATATTTAGTTCGCAACTTGGCGCTTGCTGATGGAGCTACGAAGTTGACTATAAAGGTTTCTGAGCAACCTATATGCTATCATAATTGCTTTGTTTTCAGATGTTTGATAACGCTTCTTCAGCGATGCAGAAGACATCTGGGTATCTGAAAACATGTACTGAAAAATGACGCTATTCACATTCTATGGAGCCTGCGTAACATAAATGTTGAAAAGCCATTTTCTGGAGTAAAGTTTGGATTAAGTTGCAATTTTTGCGATTCGTTATTATTTCTAAGGTTCATGTCTTTATGCCGCTACTATGCGATAAAGAAAGTTTGTGAAAAATGATGTAATGAAGCGAAACTGTGAATGTAAAAGTTCATTTCACCATATATTGTACAATTATTTTATTGCAGTAAAGCATTGTGTTGAATAATATGTGCTTTATACTAATTATTTATTTCTGAAAGCGTTTACTGATGTAAACGCATCACTTACATTATTTGGTGCTATTTTTTTTTCTAGCCATGCAGTTTATCAGAAAACAAAATGGAGTGCGGTCTCACTTGCATATGTCGTCCATATCAAGCGGGAACAAAGGACCCCAAAAAGGGAATTTGCTCTTCGATGGAGGAAGCCCGTAAATACGAAGACATGGCTTATCAACTATCAGAGGCTGATGACGATTTTACTTCTGAGCTGCCTTCTTCAATGAGCCCACATTTGCCACAGACGGCAGAACTGCCGGCGAATGTCGGACCTCAACAACCGCAGCAGAACCCGCTTTCGTCTGGTGGTGCATTGCAGGGAGTGCCTCCCACAGCTGCAGGTGGCTCTGGTGTTTATCCAGTCGAGGGTGCTAATGGCCTCAATGCAGGTGGGATGGAATACGAAGGAGGAATGGGAAATGGTGCGCCAGCGGGGATGGCAGGGCATATGCCAGTAAGAGGTGGAGGAGGGGTAGGTCAAGCGCTGTCGCAATTAGCAATGGGAGCAGTAGGAGGATTTGGAATGCCAGGAATGGGAGGATATGGCATGGGTATGTACCCTGGCGCAGGAATGGGAATGATGCCAGGCATGGGAATGATGTCAGGTACGGGAATGATGCCAGGCATGGGTATGTACCCTGGCGCAGGACATGGAGCGGGTGGAATGGCGGGTGTAGGAATGCCAGGCGCCGGTTTGAATGGAATCCGCCGTCCCGGATATACGGCATATGATGACGGTGATTATATATCGACCCCTGGACAGCGTCCATCTAACGTACAAACGACGGGTGCTGCGCAATCACAATCTCTCTCGCAGGCACCTCCACCTACGCAATCTAGCACACCTCAAATTCCGCCCCATATGTCGGAACGCTCGCCACACTCAGTACCTGCGCAAAATGGAGCAGCGCCACCAACTCCAGCCCCACGGAAATCGCTGCCCCTGTCGGCCTCTCCACCTGAGCGACCGTTCCCCCCAACTCCAGCCCCACGACTTAACCCACCTGTCCCTCCACCAGTACCGCCGCATGGGAAACAAGCAACCCCATTGTTGCAAAATAAACTCTCCCCGCCAGTACCACCACGTCGGCCATCTGTCAACTCGTTGACGTCTGTGCCTCCGCCAGTGCCGCCTCACGGAAAGCCAGGAAGCCTGTCGTCTCCACCTCTGCCACGTTTGCCTCAATCGTTACAACCACTAGGGACGCCTTTAAGACGACCATCCGTCGCGCCACTCCCCCTGCCACCTAAAATGTTTGGAAGCTTAGACCGGCCTCTACCGCCGCTACCTGCTAAAAACTCATTGTTTCCGAAAGTTGAGCTTAGGTTCCCAAAGCTTAAACTTAAGCTTCCAAAACTGAGAGGATAAACTTGTGTGGGCATTTTTTGCCGGGAAATAAATGCATTTCACGTCATTTTAAAAACGGCTGCATATTTCTTTTCCTAGTGCACAGACCACAGCGAAAGCACTTCTTCGGAGCGATACTCAAAGGAGCGATACTCAAAGGAGCGATACTCAAAGGAGCGATACTCAAAGGAGCGATACTCAAAGGGCTACAGCGCACCTAGAGATTCTCAGCGCAGTTTGTGAACGTTCAATAATCGAAGGTTCCTTGAATAAAAACAGCAAACAATCTTTATACAAAATCTTTTAGACACACGCGAGCACTGACACTGTGGTATGAGGAACCTTTGATTCGTACATGATTACTAAATCTGAACAGTGGGCCAACTCACGTAATATGTATACACGCCCGCCCAATAATCCTTACAAGCGAATGCACTGTATGTGTGCAGATATAGCTTTTTTTATTTTACACAGCCAATTCTAGGAGCTCGTTAATTTCACGAGGTTGATGTATTACTAATATAAAAATTGTTGTGTGGTAAGATGACAAGAAAAACGACAAGAAAAGGGAATAGGCCTGAAGCCTAACCTCTAACATTAATTCAGAAGCCCTGAAAATACGTAACACCGAGACGAAGGCTGCATATCAGTGCGCGAACCAAACCATGAACGACACAATACGAAAAAAAAAACATGTTAACTCGCGTAGAAATTTGATGACGGCATATACAAACCGACTGATAAATGTGGATAACAACATGAAAAAAAAAACAAAAAAAACAATGACAGATTCTTGTTCTGCAGCTTGCTTTTCCAAGTACGAGAGTATGTTGGATTTACCAGCCGCGCTCAATGAAGGTCCTTGTTCTCACGGCAGCGACTTTTCCAAGCTGATAGCGCATGGCACTGCTACCCTTTGCTTAAAATCTGAATATTAGGGATCATACTCTAACAAGATAAGTGAATACTTCCAGTGACAGGGTAGTAGAATCTTCTGGATAGCTTACCTGGCCCATTTGTTTCTCGCATGACTGAAAGCGTACTGCAAAAACTAAGAAATCTGAATTAAGTAACGTGGAAAAGAAAACAAACGATCGTAGGTAAAGCCGTGTGCTCGCATTGTGTTTCACACAATCTGCAAAAACGTTTGGACACGCGATGCATTTAGTCTTCTCAGCTCCCTGCAAGTAGTCGAAAATATGTCCGATGGTAACCAGAAAACATGAAAAAAAAAAACAGAACCTAAAATGAAGCAAAAAATGCTGTGCGCACAATACTCTTGAATAGGGGTGAAATTTACGTGGGACGAATGGAGAAAGGTTTCAGTGAGCGCGCCCGCAAGGACAACGTTTCACAGCGGAACAATCCTGGAGTAAGCTACGATTGCGCTGGAGCCGCTTCAAAATATTTTGTCCCTTGTTTAATCGATCCAGGTTTCTCGCAAATGTTTATATATCTGTTGACACCTTAAGTTTTCCGAGTGTCAACAGAAAAAAAAAAGCGCCTGGCTCATCTTTTTCTCTTAATAAAGTTTAAACTTATGCTTCTTTCCTATCCTATCTCCATGTTTCCTGCGATCATCTTTAAAGCACACAGCACTTCTTAGCGGTCATGCACGTAGTAGTTCGACAGAAAGTTTTGCAAGTTTTCTGAGGGCCATGGCAGAGGTCTTTACCGTGCATTGAGTGCTGTGAAGCTTGCGATGATAATCATCTTTAAGGCCCCAATATAGTCCGACGTAACGCACGCGCGCGCGCACGTCGGCCTCCGCGACGTTACGTCGGCGAAAAACCGAGGTCCAACGTCACGGCGTGATGGACGTAGCGAGCGCGAGCCGACGCGGCCCAACGTCGCCGACGCGCAAACAGAATCTCGCCTATTTCTCGCCGACCGCGTCAGCCGCGCATCCCAGCATTCCTCACGCGCAGTGAAGATGGCGGCTTGCATGTAGACAGCGACCACGCGCGCATTTCAGACACTGTTGCGGAAATGCTGCTAGAGGGCATTCGAGGGCAGCCCTGCGTCTATGATACCAAGCGGATTGACTACAGAGTAGTTCAGAGGAAAGATATATGCCTCGGCTGCAAACTGTCAGTAGTGCGGCCGGGCACAGCTGTGAGTTCTTCGCTGCGGTGCGTGTGCCATACACGTTTTAATGCACTGCTCTAGGAGGTGTAACGATGGTGTTATTTCACTTATCTACAGTACAATCAGTGAAAGAATACCAAAATCTGCGCAAGCAGCTTCGCATAGAGTTGTGACCTGCACTCGCCGGAATCGAAGGCCGTACTCGATTTGGCCACACGGAACGTCAGCGGCTCAACAACCAGGGAATTCGCGAAATTTATGGAATTCTGGTCGAGAAAGTGATCCTCATTACTGTGTAATCTATAACTCTTCTGTAATCGTACATATACTTAAATGTTGATTAGTTTTCAGTAAAACACGCACGTACACAATCATCGTTCCGTCTGTAGTCGTCGTCGACGCGGGCTCTGACCGTTGCTGGGCTGGACGTCTGCACGGCTGGCTGTACATGTTTTGTGTCATTTGAACATTCGCAGTAAACACATCGCATCATTGCCTTGATCACAACAGTAATTAGTGCCTCGACAGGCAGCCAGTTCGTCCCTGTAGGTGACCTGTTGTCTGCTCGAAAATGCACACCGAAAACGTACCAGCCCCTCGAGGGCGTCTTGTGCGCATGCGCGACGCGGCACCGGGCACGCCAGCCGCGCCAGACTGTAGAAGCGGCAGTTTTTTGACGCGCCCGTCGTAGCCGACGTGCCGTGGCCGACGTCGCCTACTGAGCCAGTCACGTCGAAAACGTCGGACTATATTGGGGCCTTTAGTCATTACAATCAGGAAATGTAACAGGAATGTGATTTTAACAAAAAACCACTCAATATATTGAGCAAATTATTAGTTTAAAATTCGTATCCATAAATTCCGTGAAAGTAGCATGGAAGCATAGGCCTGGGAAATTAGAGAGGATATTATGTGGCAACATTGGGTTTATAGAGCACATTTATATCACATAATGGGCAACCAGAGTTAGAGCACATTAACAATGATGAAAATATATCAATACGGCCAACAAGTAATTGGTTCGTATTCAACAGAGCAGTGAAAAATATTGATTTGCTAGTTCTAATTGGCCTGTGTAAGCGTTCCACTCAGCCACCAGTTCCCCAAAAATAAAAAGAAAACGAATACTTGAAAGACCTTGTGTGGTATACAAGCTAGTTCGGCATATGTGTGAGGTCATAATATGCTTGTGATTTCGGGGAGTTCGACGATTCGTACCTGCCTTGTACAATCATGTTTTAGGTGATTGTGTTTGGTTTGTGGTTTGTGTGGTTCAACGTCCCAAGCGGCTCAGGCTATGAGAGACGCCGTGGTGGAGGACTCCGTGAAATTTTGGACCACCTGGGGTTCTTTAACGTGCACTGACAATCGCACAGCACACGGGCGCCTTGCTTTTCGCCTCCACCGAAAAGCGGCCGCCGAGGCCAGAATTCGATCCCGTGTCCTTGGGAACAGTAGTCGCGCGTCGTAACCACTGCGCCACTCCGGCAGAGGGGATTGTGTGAATGTCGGTATACGATCTTGCGGCGCAAGCATTTGCGTCTCTTAAGTGGTTAACAGCTCTGCGTGTTGAAAAACTCTGTCCGGAGTTTGTCGACCTTTTTATTTCTGGACACTCAAGCTCGGACACGTCAGCGTTAATGATTTCGATCTGTGGCTCCGTTTGCGGATTTCTTTTCGCGTATTTAAATTTCAATCCTCAAGTTATCACTAATACCTCAATCTCTGCCTGCCTCCATTGTCTCACACCTACTCACTACATCGAAGTAAAAAGCTATCTTGTTATGTGACTACGCCGCCTATATAAATATAAAGCTACACTTCAAAAAGCCGACGAACGAGCCTGTGTGGCTTAAGGGTGCCGCATCTGCCTCGGAATCTTAGGGTCCGGGTCTGGTTTCCTATTGACCTTCTTTTGTGACCAAATATTTAGAGAACTTTAAATTCAATCACAACTATAAACGCAAGCTTTCATATAATCCGACCAAATAGTTTAGCAGGTTCCTTTAACATAGACAAACAAAAATATTACAAATAAATTGGAGTACTTTATGACATTCATTAGGGGTTGAATCCAGGAAATTTCATTATCAGAAAAGCTACACCTGGCCACGACGGCTTTTTATTACCTCGCAAGAAACATCTTTCGTGCACGCTTGTTAGGCGATAGTTAGTGAAGCGTTCTGGTCTTTCCCTTAGGGGTGCGTTTTAGGTCGAGCACTTCTACAGCGATCTCATTAACAGCATAAGGGAGCGAAAAAAAACTAGACTAAACTCACGTAGTATGTCCCAATTTGCGCGCATAGCGCACAATTGGCTGCTTTTTTTATCGACTATGTCCATTCTATGTATTCACGAAAGGAACATTCGACTGACAATAGCGCCAAATATGCCTCTTCTGAACTATTCTCAAGAAGTCTCCTGTTTCAAACAAACAGCTAAAAATAATACATAACTCATAAACTGCATGAAGAAATATACCTGATATACGAATGGTGGTTGTTATTCGTAAGAGTAGTGCAAAATCCTTGATCTAGATGACGCTGCTTGAAGTTCCCGTAGTTAACGCTCTTAATAAGGCGATCACTGTAGCATGGTAGGCGGAATTCGTTTTCTGATTATTGCGTGTCTCTACGTGGCTCAGCCCCAATGTCATGTCAGTGAAGTCGCAACATTTAAGGTTTATTAACTTCCGCAGAAATAAGGGTATCGGCTTTTAACAATTAAAAGAAAACGGGTTAGCATACAAGCATACTCAGAAAATAAGTCGCGCTTCTGCAGGCTATCTCTGTTTTACCGCTATCAGATAATATTCTCCGAAGAGCTTTCGATCGCGGTTCTCCCGGCTCTTCGGCTTAATAATATATGACATAATATTCAAAACATTCTCTACTCAGAGTCACTTGATATCGTTCTTCAGGTTGCTCGTGGCCAGTATGAATTTTTTAAATATGCATAATTTGTAAGCGTTGCTGTCACGACTGATAAGTTTCCCCAGCAATTAAAACAGAGTAAAATGATTCTCGTCATTATTGAATGACACAGGCCGTAATAAATTCACCTTTTTATTCAGTACAGGGGTAGAAATACTTGTTACCTCTAGTCTTCCTAATGACTTTAAGGCTAATTTAACAAAGCTACTCTCTTTCGGCCTATGCTGTCAAGGTCCCGCTGAATTTGTCTATAATCATGGTTTTAATGGCCTTTTTGATAAATTCAAGATGAAAATCTATGGGGAAAAACATTTCTATCGATTCATTAAATGACTTCGGAGGTGTCCTAGTGCGGCAATATTCACTCCATAGGAGAAAAATTTTCAAAAGAAAATCTCATTATTAGTGGAATCCAGTGCGTCATTGAATTCAATGAAGCAATGGATTCCACTAATCATGAGATTCTCTTTTGAAACTTTTCCTCCTCTGGAGTTATTATTGCCCCCTAGGACACCTCCGAAGTCCTTTAATGAATTGATAGAAGTGTTTATCAAGGATTGTTAATATTACTCTCCATATAATTTCCATTATTTATTTTATTATCATTCGTTTCATTCTCATCGCGAATCCATTTTCCCGCAGATTGGATGACTGTGTCTACCTTCACAATAGCACTAACGCCATAACCAGTCAAATGAACAAATACAGAAACGGTTAACTCTACGTAATTGATGCCAAGATAACAATCTTGCGTCTAGCTCTTGCAAATATAATTATGTTGGTTTCAGTTCGCATAACAAAAGTTGAGAATGCCACAACTGCAGTTTTCACCAGTTCTGAAAAAATAATCCCAGTGATGTTTGTACATTTCCCAGCGAAGAGCTTGACCTATGGTATTTTATTGCGAAAGCTTCCTTTGATGCGGTTAAACACAGCCAATAATAATGTGATTTTTATGATCGTGGGAGGATTTCGGTAAACATACAGAAATGCAATAATGGTTTCCAACCCATGCCACCGCGAACAGATCAGCTTCCCTATTCACCGTTGGGGAATGTTTGCCCGGACATTTTTTTCTCCCACTCAGCGCGATTAGTTCAGTTTGGTCAGCGTCATCTTGTGCACAAATAGGTCTCTGGTTTTGCCCAAGATAGTGTCGCACATGAATTTCGGCTGACGACACACAGCTTTCGGCAAGCGGTCGCTTTTAGGCAATGAATCCTGAGGTTTCGGCTGAAAGTTGTCCACATCCTGCATATCCTGCCAGGGCACTCCTGGCAGTGCTACTGATCTACGCTTCTATTTGCAGCTGTGTGTAGAAAGTGACCGTGTTTCTAAACTAAAACCTTAGTTTGCGAAAATCATTGCTTACCTTCATCTGATGCGTTCAAATATTGCACCAGTTGTCGTTAGATATCATTCTTAAAACATAATATATTACATGCTCTGTCGTCATCAGAATATTTTTACATACTTCGTGGTCATCAACCTTCCAGTTCTGAATATTCTCATCACTACGACGTCGTTGTTTTCCAAAAATGACCAGAGCTTTCATGTGAGACGAAAGCTTTAACTCACAAAAGCTGGTATTCGTACTGGGTGGTATCTAGCCCTAACCGCGTGGTTAAGCGCTGTCAACGATAGATTCCAGACCTGACTGCCTTTTCGATATTCTCTTCTAGGCTTTTCCTAACCATGCTTAGCTTTTTTCAGGAATAAGTAAAGCGTCACATTGGTGCTTTCAAAGGGTGTTTTCCGGCGTATAATTGGTTCGGTAGTCCCTTACTAAAGGCTGTCACCTCTCTAGGCAAGATATTTCCTGTATAACATTCATTGGTTACATGCTCGCTACAAAAGTAAGACTACTCGTGTTATTAGAAAGGCACTTGTAGACACAAATAACAATAGTCCACACGTGCATTACCTCCTGAACGTTGTGCGAAAAATGCCTTTTAGTGTTGTGGTTTTTTAGGTATTCTTTTGCATACAGCAATCTTATTGCCTACAGTAGGCACAACTCAGTAGTTATATCCGAATTGCCGCTAGCTGAAATATTGAACCTTTCACGAACTTTTGCACGTGATATAGTTTGTACGGTCCTGCAAATTGTAGTGCAAAATTACATCAATTGTACTATTCTTATGAAGCAAGCTGGGTCCTTCGTTTAAAAAGAATAG
This sequence comes from Amblyomma maculatum, assembly GCF_055883805.1. Classification (NCBI taxonomy): domain Eukaryota; kingdom Metazoa; phylum Arthropoda; class Arachnida; order Ixodida; family Ixodidae; genus Amblyomma; species Amblyomma maculatum. The sequence goes on from NC_139351.1 coordinate 47,082,393, forward strand.
CCATTTACTGGCCGGCGGCGAGTGGTATGTTCTTCCACACCCGCAGGCTTCATCAAAAAATTGATCTGATATAAGCCATATTACAATGCCCATCACTTAGACGATTCCAACCAGCCTGTTTTTAAACGGCCAAAACGTACACGCTGCTTAATAAAGCTGCTGCAAATTTCAGTTCAATGTACAGCACGAGTGATAAAGAATTTGTCCTGACATGATCCCTGGGGGCCACAAACATGCATTTACAACTATTTATCAAGGTGTAAACTGTCTCCCGCCATGTGAAACTTTCCCCACCTAGTGAGGACAGCAAAACGTGAGCTCGGGCCTTTGTTTTGCTGTTCGAAAAGCAGTCAGGATTAACAGGCTGCCTCGCTCATTTTAGTAGTGTAAACCGATAACTTCTCCTTAAATCAAAGTAACAGAAAAATTTAAACTTTCCTATACACCACTCATAATCGGTTAGACCGAGTCTGTTTATCATAATTGTTTTCACGCAATATAGGAGAAATGTGGTTAGTTAGATTTTCATACGACAGCACTTAATACAGATATGTGCACGTCAGTGTTGAGTTCAGTTTTAGGTTATATAGAAAGGGGTGTAAAAACACAGAGAAGATGAAAGCAGCAGTGATCTCAACTGGAGCTCATAGAAGTTTGTGTGAAGAAGGTTAAAATTTTTATCTCAATGAAATGCCCAAAACATGGCGCCCAAAGGTCTGGCATGTTCCCAAAGCCTGAAGTTGATATACGATTGTGACAAAGCCGCTAGTTAGTTTGCAGTGGAATGACAATTAGTACACCCACTGCATACCAACGCAATCTTTGTCATGTATTTCATCCTTTCATATGGCGTCACTTCGGTATATAAGTAATTTCATGCGAGAGCTTTCCTGTGATCCCTAAATGAAAGGTTGGTTGGTTTGGTTTGTGGGGTTTAACGTCCCAAAGCAACTCAGGCTATGAGAGACGCCGTAGTGGAGGACTCCGGAAATTTCGACCACCTGGGTTTCTTTAACGTGCACTGACATCGCACAGCACACGGGCGCCTTGCTTTTCGCCTCCATCGAAAAGCGGCCGCCGAGGCCGGGATTCGATCCCGCGTCCTTGGGAACAATGGTCGAGTGCCGTAACCACTGCGCCACCCCGGGCGGGGTGGAATTTTGAAAGGAATTTTCCATTTGTATTTTTGTTTTTATTGTCTCATTGTACATAATTTTCGTAGATCTATGATGCTAACCAACACGAAACCGGACTCTTACTCAGCTTAGAGTTTCCAGTCATATTTCCGATATCGAAAGCCCACGTGTTTTCGTGCAAAAGAAAAAGAAAACTTAGGACGGGCGCAAATCAAAACGGGACACATATCTTCATATGCCTGTGTCTTTCATGTAGAGCTGAATAATTTGTTACGAAACCGTTTTTCACCTACGAGCCCAAATACGTGTTTTGTGGAGAAAAATCAGGTTGTCTAATAAGCTTTTGCTGCACCAGTATTTCACCCATATTTCATCGCCTCCATGCAGGAAAATGGCGTTGAATAAAGCAATTATTATTAATGGCTAGCGATATTAGGCCCAAAATGCCTCAGTTCACACAAACCAAGCCATAATGAAGTCAACTGGTTGCTACGAAATCACTTTTCATTGAAAAATGTTTCAAGGAAATCGTTAAAAAACGCATACTGTCACAGGGGACAGCAGACAAGAAGTTCAGGATTATGTAGCTTAAATGTTTCTGGCAAACTGCATAATCAAGCACTAGAAATCATTACTTATGCATTGATCGAGCGACCAAATTTCACACCGTGACTGACAAAAGTTGATATTTTCATTAGAGAAACATTCCGCTCCCCAGAAAGCGAAGAACAAAATCGAAGAAATACCATTTCAGCATTTCCTGTAGTATTAGGAGACATATTTGAATAGAAAATAATATGCCACGTTTAACAAATTGTAAAGGACACAATTTCCCCCCGGATATTATTTTTCCCAGTAGCCTACCTCTTTGTCTAAGAAGGTTTCGAAAAATGTTGGTATAAAAGTCTCAACGCTTAAAATAAATACTCATTAGCAATAAACAGTAGTTTGAGTAAACCGAAAATCAGAATTTCATTGTATATTTATATAATTATTGCCATAACATCAGAAGCAATAACGTACGTTTTGTTTCTTTTATCAACCTGAAACTTTCACCTTGTCGTTAAGAGTATTCGGCGCAACTTTCCGTGCACCTTTTTGATTATTGTCATAACGAATACATTCGAGAACTATGCACACGCGCGAAGAATACACAATATACTGCTGCAATCAATTATTGCAAAACGATATAACTTCAATAGGAGAGAGGGCAGAGTGAGGTAGATCAACAATTAAGCTCGACTAGCACTCACTGAAACCTGAAGCAAAATTGTTATCTCCAGAAGCCGCAAAATTATTTACTACACAGTAGCACTGTAGTGTAGAACGCGATGAAGAAGCGTACGAAAGAACAAAGGAAATGTGACAGCACTGATGGCGACCTCACTCTACTAGAGGTCAGCATGCTTTCAGATAGAGGATCCTCATGTAACCTTGTTCAGTTTGCCTGCAATCTCTGGATGCGGTGGACTTCATCAACTAAAGGGAGGCGTTGGAACGCGCAGATGAAATTGCAATTACATTGAATAGTTTTGGACATAAATCGTGGATTTAGCAGCAAACAAAACTCTCCCTTCACTGGAAACCTCGAAGAAACGGCGTTAAACTTATGTGTGGCTGACGAACACCGTAATTTTACGTGTTTTGTTTATATTTAAGAAACGCCAAATGTACTGTTGAATAATGAATTCCGCGCACAGCGGAAAACACAGCGTAGCTACAGATGGTTAATCACAGTCGCTGTTCTTTCCCAACATTAGTCAACTACTTGTTATTTCGTTGTTTTTTCATACTGAGGTGTTTGTTGCTATAAGTACGTCTCTTTTTAATGGTTTTTATCATTTCGTTAAGAAATGTTTTAATTTGATAATTCATACAGTTTTATCTAATGTGGTCTGCGTCAAGGGTTCACAGTTCTACCAGATGTCACCGCGCAATCATTTTATTTGTATCACTGTATTCTACTCACCCCTTCAATGGTTCGGCGATTGCGGGTATGTAAAATAAATAAATGCAGAACTATTTCGCCCACCATTCCCGCGATGACCGAACCTCTGTTTGAAAAACTCGAATAGATGGCGCCACTGATATTACCTCCATATAGTAATCAGAAGTTAGGTGTGAGGCAGGAAATGACCTCGACTATTGATCTTCATCAGCAGCACACGACTTCGGGTCATCCGTGGTCCCCAAATTAACACTACTTAGAGAATTTCATTGGCCCTTGACTCACGGCCTTAACTTAACACAATTGGTCTTGAAAGAAAGTCCTCTGCCCTTGACACCAGGGCTAGAAAAAAAAATATCTACCAAAGGGAGAGAGAGAGCTATACCTATAAAAGCAGGGAAGCATGGCTTATAGTGCAATTAATCGGCTGATATACACACCCCGGCCACGCAAACTGCATGAGCGGTGCACAAAGCCATTTTCTAGGTTCCTTCACTTGATTTTGCCCGGTGCCATCTGCAGCTACCTTCCTCACGGATACTTTCTTTTCTGATATCCCCGCCCAGCTTTCTCCTTATTCATTACCACCATGATAATTTTCCCTATCGTAGCCCTCTGTTCGCATGTTTCAAAAATGAACGTGCCATTTAGAAGTTGGCATGGTGAGAAATAAAAGACTCACTTGCGAACGCCACTGAAATGATGAAAATTATCTACAATATACGTGTTCAGATGCCTGATAAACACTTGTCTGCTGGTCAACATAAAGTGACGCTCCGCTGCTCGTCAGCGAACAGTTTTATCAGTTCCATCAATTTTAATGTTGTGATTTCCTTGCAGACACCTACTGCGATTAGAAACTGATCAGCTTCTAGCCAGAGCTGATATTTTCGGCCTTGTATAAGCAACATTGCTTCGTCTCCCCATGGATGGAGCTGTTCGGCAACAATACAAATTTTTTCCTGTTGTCCCAGTATCCAAGGGCACCTACAACGCCTTGCGCCGTCTCCTCAGAGCACCGAACAGAACATGGGGCGCCATTTCGACCTTGAAGAGCTTACCTAGTGCATGCAAACACAAGTGGTATCAAGCTCGGCGTTGTGCTTGGTCAGCCCCCATATGTTTCGGTGCATACAACGTAGCTTACGCTAGCCGCACAATTACGGACGCCGAGTCGAACTACCGCGTTGCAGAAAAGATGTGCTTGGCTAATGTGTGTGCCCTCAAAATTTTGTCCTTACCTCTATGGTCGTCCTCGTGACGTGTTAATGAACAATTATGCTCTGTTTTGGCTTTGCTCCTCCAAGCACCCCTTTTGCGGGTTGGCCCGGTGGTCTTTTCGCCTCCAAGAACGCGTTATGGATGCTAGTTAACAATGTAGTGGTAAGCATCAAGACGCCTATGCTTTGTCTCTCTCACCGCTTCTGGCCGACCTTGCCATCCATTAGGCCTTTGGCTGTGTAGCGCCTCACTCGATGTTGGTAATAATCCCGCCGGAAAACACGTATTTATCGATCGCCTGTCTTTTCGACTGAGCCTCCAACCCTTTCGCTGATCACCCCATCGCACGTCCTTCGCCACCAAGCCTCCCACTTTGTTTCGCGAAAATCGCGTCTACCAGTCGAAACATCCCTGCAGACCACTGACATACTTCGTCATTTTGAGCCAGGTCCTGGCTGAAATAACACAGCTGCGCACGTCAGTCGCCGGTGTGGTCATGAGGAGTATTGAAGGTGAACATTCGCATCTATAATCTCTACCTGAACGTGAAGTATACAGCTTTGGTCTGATGCATATCCGCTAGCGCCCGGCCTGCCATTGGCGCAGACCCACCTCCCACAGCTCGTTTGGAGAGTCGCAGCCTCTCCTATGTCCCCTGCGATAGCATTTGCATTTAATTATGTGCCCTTCCTCTATAGACTACTTCTCGCAACCGCTGAGTAATGTCACCATTGACCGCCTGACACGATATACAGAAACCGGTGCTAGAGATGTGGTTCTTTTAATTTTCAAACCGTCATTCTTCACCACGGTGCTACTCGTGAATTGCTCAGTGGCATAGGCCATGTCTTGTCTGATGCCGTTAAAGCCCTGCTCGCTAGTGTAATATCTTCCGATTCAACTGCCTACCCCACACAGACCACCTGGTTTAGTGAACGCTTTAATCACACTCTGGATGAGATGCTTGCGAAATACGTCGGGTCCAACGAAACGAAACGAATCCTTGTCCTTCCTTATATCACCTACACATATAACACTGTTACGCTATCTGTCAAGGGTATCAGAACGTTTTTCCCGGTTACACATATATCTGGGCCAGGAAAAGGAGAGAAGGCCACTTTTGTGTCGAACTTCAAGCAACACGTCATAATCGTTGGCACGACCAGCATGGAACAAAAAGTCAAATAAGTCCACACCAGACGGTTAATGACTGATTGTGAAGAAACCGAAGTATTCACCTACGTGGCCAAGCCTGAAGACTGCGGCAAAATGGGCATCTACTGTATACCTCTTTTTCATTAGATATACAGCACCAAGCCCATACTTCGACGCAGTAGAAAACCCAACCCCTAGGGGCCAGAAGACTCGAGAGTGCCTCGACGACAGTATTGATCCTGTTTGAGGAGAAGACGGTACCAAAACAGATCCTCTTCGGTGGGGTTGTGTTCCGATACTCTCTACAAAATTGAAATCTGCGCAGCCTGAGGCAGGCTACACATCGACAAGACAATTTCCAACCATTCAGCAAACTCAAAATATTGAAGCTGCGGTTGCAAGAAGCTGACACAATACCAGATATTCAAGCCAGAATATCAACGTGTCGGCAAAAGTTCATGTCCTGGGAGACAAGTAATGCAGAGACCTGTACTGGGCGCCAGGCATAATAAAGCGGCGTGAATGGGAAAAGCTACAAGAACAGGATGAATCGACAGAAAGACAGAAAAGGTACAGAAAACCAGGCTACGAGAAGGGATACAGAGCGCGGTTCCAGCCCTTTCGAAGATTGAATGAAGTGAAATCAGGATGATAAAGGGGACTATCCAGCTCTAGTTCCAGGCTCAAGGAGAGAAACCAATCGAGGAGACGACCTGGCTCAAGAAGGCGCTCCAGATCCAGTGGGCGATCCATCTCCAGAGGAGGAGCCGAGGCCCGGCGCTTAACCAACTACTGGGAGGAGAGAAAGAAAAGACCAGGGTGATAAGGGAAGCTTCGTTGAGGGGTATCCCCAGGTTCTTAAAGATATGACATACGAGGAAATAAAACACCTCCGAGGAATGGTCATAGAATTGCAAAGGAACAATCGGAGACCTAAAGGCGTGGTCAAGAAGAGTCAAGCGGGTGCACGCGACCGGTGGTCGCCCCTTTACCCCGGTCTTGCTCCGCATGGCGCCAGCGCATTGAGAAACATCGACATTGGGTGCGCCCTGAGAAGCCAGAAAAGCGTCCTTGCGCTCAAGCGACAGCCGGCGCTGTGGATTAGCGCCATCCTCTGCCCCCTCGCGTCGCAACAACCCCGCAACGGGAGGCCAAAGCGCTCTTTATTTGGGCCACATGTCCCGCCGCCAACTACTGCGTCCGGATTGGAGGGTTTAAATTCCAACGGCTTTCTGTGCTATAAAAGAAGGCGCTCGGCCGGGGGACCAGAGAGGTCTTCGTGAACGCCCGCCGTGTGTTGAGCTCCTCGATCGGAGGTGACATTGCGGCTTCTCCCTGGCCTGCGCTGTGCGATTACATTCCCGCGTAGCTTTCGGCCCCCGTGTCGTAGTTGTTTCTATCCTGTGCCATGCCTGTAAATATTGCATAAAGTGACAATTCGTTTAGCTCGTCTCTTGGAATCGGAGCAGTGAGATAAGCGAATCAGAATCATGCCCGTGTCATTCTCGGTCCGGACTGGTGGGACGTCGTCTTGGAAGATGATGGCTCAAGCAGCAGCGAACTCTGGCATCTAAACATTTGTTGGCAGCACTTTGAATTCACTACGTGATATCTTCTGCATGTGCGGGTAAGCGCTTTCTCCTCCCTTTTGAAATTCGCCAGCCTTTAAACTCAGGGTTAATAGTTAGTATGCTTTGAATCGCGTATCTGTCGCACTGTGGTTGTTTGCACAATACCGCTTGTGGGTGAACAAAGGGAGTATTTTGGGCAGCAGTGATTGACCACAGCAATGAAACCACGCGCTGCTGCTGTTATGTGAAGGGTTAGGCGTAGATACGGATGAAGGACTGAACTTGATAACTTCTGAATCAACAAAAATTGTAATTCAAACGAAGGGGCTTCGCAAAGTGAATGGAAAATGGTCCAAGTTGCGAAAGAAGAATTGAGAAAAAATAACGAGATCGAAGTGCTAGTCATATAGCTGAATTGGCTTGAGCTCGATTATGAGCTGAAGAAAAACGCAACTCTGAGTAAGATGGACCAAACCTAAGAGGAAGGAGAGAGCGGGAAAGTAGGGTGCCAGGAGCAAGAGCGGGGAGAAAATACTCAGGGAATATCTCATGGGGACATCGACTATGCAAAAGCGAAAACTTTCTGTTCCAGCTTTTCCCAGCTACGAGCGAGTGTCTAAGCGGCAGGAGAAGCGACGACGTTAGGAGGAAGCCCGGTGTCACCAATATCTAGCTGAAACGCGCTCAGCTTCAGACGGTCGCCGAGCTGCCAGCTTGCAAACCTGCGTATGAGAAACGAGCGTTTGACCGTTTTAGGTGAGAACGAAACGCTAGAACCCTAGAAGTAGATTCGGAAGCAGTGAAAGAACGACTTTTTCTCCCGCGTCAGTACGTTGACAAGATAGGGGAAAGAAGGAAGAATGGGACAGCGTACCTCAGTCCGAAAAGAACAACATGCGCAATCGCAGTCGACTCGGATATGTGTGATATGCTGAAAGCAAAGTTTGTCCAACCATGCGACTGGCACGGTCGCATAAAAGGAACAATATATGTGCCCAAGGGCGCAGCTTTCAAAGATGGGGATGATGTAGGAAGTATGCTAAAGGCACTGCAGAAAATGTCACTAAAGTGTGTGTGGCCAAGACCAGTCATACGAGCTTGTACGCAGTCAGGACGATGCACAAAATACCAAAGTACACCTCTTAGATGAGTGAGTTGCGTAACATTGAAGCCACGAGAAGTCCTTCAAGTGAAGTGTGGCAAGGTTTCCCTTAGCTGAGATGTCACTGAAAGTATCGTTCGAAAACCGGGAGAGCATTGTACCAGTATTGCTTATTGAAATTTCGAAGAGTTAGTTGACGAACACGAATGCACACAGTAGACACGCAGCCAAGAAAAGGGCAAAACGCACCACTGCTGGAGAAGAAAGACAAGAAACGCCCGCCACTTGACACAACGGCGCGAACCGTAAAGGCTGAAAAGAATTGTCAGATAAATTCTAAGCCCAAAGAAAAACTAACACACTGCGTCTCATGAAAAAGAGATTCTGATTGTGCAATGCGCGTGGATATGTCAAGCACTCAGCCCAAAAAGAGTGAAAGGAAATTGGATTCTATGGGCACGAAGCTAGCAGCCTTGACTTGTAGTAAGAGTGAGACTGTCGAGTGTTTAACCAGCAGGAGTGCTTTGACTTTGACCGCACGGTTGGGGAAAGGGAGGGGCCAGTAGTTTTTTAGCCACATATGCCAAAGCAGCTCATCTTGAAGGAGTGTCACGAAGCCAAAACAGAGCAAAGATGTCACGTAATGTGCGCTGAGAATCGTATGAGACTAAAGCTCAGCCCATTGATCGAGGAACGATCATGAAACTCATCGACAGCAATGAGAGGGTTGATTACGAATCATAGAAATGATATATTGCCAGGGGGCAGTCGAAGCGAAAGACTTTGAAGTGAATCCATTCTGACATCGCAGGACTTATTTTAAACTGTGACCGTGGATTATAACCTGTACCGGCTTTATTAAATTAGTCCCAGTCACCAACACCGTCACAAATCTGGTGGAGGGGAGCTTTGATGTCCCGTATCCCACCGCTAAGCAGGAGTGCTAGCCCTATATCTGTGGAAACGCCTGTTCACGCACCAGCCGCAGGGAACGAGGCCAACCACCTGCGTTTTCCCCATCGAGCATGTCTACCGGAAGACACGCCGTCTTCGCAACGCCTGACTCGACACCCACCTACGTAACGCTTCAGAACTCCCGCTTCCCAAAGACCTTTCACGCGAACACCTATGAAGACTTTAACGACTCGTTGCAGCGCTACGATGGGGTAGCTACGTTCAACCTGTGGGATTACGCTACCCGGCTTCAAACGTTTAGTTCAGCCTTGAGGACGGCGTTCCGACGTGGTTCGAGAACCGTGATGAGCAGCTGTCTCCTTGGAGTCAGTTCAAGCGTCATCTTGCGGCAACATATTGTAGCTCAGGATCACGCAAACGGGCCGAACGTGCTCTCTAATCTTGGGTTCACATACCTAACGAAAATGTCGTGGCGTATTTTTAAGACATGACACGCCTCTTCAAACGTGTAGACCCAACTATGTCCGAGGACAAAAAGATGCGCTACCTCATGGGTGGAGTCAAAGAGCAGTTTCTTGCTGGCCTGATTCGCAGCCTTCCGAAAATGGTTTCAAAATTCATTGCGGAAACATCCACAATAGAGAATGTGCTTGGTTCGGCATAAAATCGTACCGTCCGAGCCGCTTGCGTTTCTGCCGAGGTTTCATCGCACAGCATGGACACATCTGCGCTACGGGAGCTCGTACGTTCGGTTGTGCGCGACGAACTCCGACTGCTGTATCGTACACCTCAACCAGGTCTCACCTCCATTGCGAGCGTTATGTGCGATGAGGTGCAGCAAGTGCTCCGGCCGCCGTTTCCAAGCGGTGAACCTCGTCCTGCTGTTCCTCTCACGCCACCTGAGTGTCACACATAGGCCGAGGTTCTGAGAACTCCATCCCTGTCGCCACCCGTAATTCCTGCTAACGGAGCCGTACAGACAATACCAGCGCCCGCGATCCAGTGCGTAACAGATTCTCGACTGTCTACAACAAAAGCAGACGAGTGGCATACCTCCGACCAAAGGCCGCTATGCTTTCACTGCAGGGAGCCGTGTCATATCTATCGGCGCTTCCCGCACTATTCCGAAGCGTCTTCTTTTCTATTATTATGCTCTAGCTTAGCTTGAGCATCATCACATAAAAGAAGAGAGGAAGAAGGAAACATCATTGAACACTGATAACGCAAGACTGTGAGTTCGTCCACGCAAAAAAGCATGGCAGTCTCTTTTAATTATTGTGGATTATCCACAAACTTGTGTTAAGATGAACACCCAGGCGCAAGGCAACATCCCTTGATGCGGTCCGGTGTGCCCACTGATTTTTATGCTAGGCTGCCAGTGGTTTACATGGTGGATTGCGAACGTCACTTGGAACAACGGCGGTGCTTGTTAAACGTAGTGTTTCTTCCAGAAAATGAAACCCCCCACGCCTGGCATCTTAACTATTGAACGCACGTGGCGACAGTGCGGTATCTTGCTGAAAGGAGTTCGCAGGGTTCGAGCATACAAATCTGTGCAAAGCAGAACTAGGCGTAGGCCGTGGTCCGCTCTACAAACTGACAAGCAAATATCTAGCTAATTATGTAATCAGCTTTAGTCAATTTTACGTGGTTACTCTGAATACTCTGACAAACTGCCCGACAAGCCTCGCAGTTATAGAGGCAAAGACACTTGCTGATCCCATAGATCAAATATACAAGGCCGGAAGCTGCCCAATGGCGAGCTTCTTATAGAAGTGCTTTATAACAATCCTTATGCAAAACTAGCAGCATTACATGGTCCATCAAAATAAGCTCATACTGATCACTCAATACAGTTCGCGGGGTTATTCCAGATGATGAATAAGTGTCTGACTGAGGAAGAATCACTAGAAATACTGAAAGAGCTGCATATTACAAAAATATCAAATCAAGATCTGGTGAGAAATCAAGGTAATAAAGCATATAGTTGTCCCATTTGCTCTAAGTATCCTTTCCGATTTAGTCTAAGCAGGCAAAAGAACTTCAACTTAGACAGACAATATTTACTTCACGCTGCTGCACAAGTGTCTCGGATATGGCCGCATCTCCAACGCCAGCCAAGATGAATTCACCTGTGACATACGTCTTTTAATAAGAAATATGATACAATGCAACTTCAGGTTTCAGAAATATCTAGGCAGTATTTTGCACTGAAAGCTACGAAAACGATTGATGAAGCCCAGGAGACCATCTAAAACGCAGAAGCATAAAGAAATCAGTGGAAGTTTTGTTTCAGACAATATTAAAGACAAGGGTGTTACAATAACCTTGACAGCTTACAATAATTTGAAATAATGTTACCAGCACTCGAATTATTGCAAACCTTTAATAAAATTAAAACCTGTGCATAACGCCCGACAAAACAACATACGTAGTCCAGGGTACACAAAATGGCCTCATGATTACTTTTTGTTCATGCCCTTCTTCTATGGCACAGTCGGCATAAGGCTACATAGGCATAAGGCTAGTAAGCAGGTAGCCATGCTGGCTAGTCTGTTGAATATTTTGAGAAAAATGCGTGCTGCACCATGAAACGGACTCATGAGGAAACAGCCCAGCTAACTACGGGTGACGAAACTTGTCAGGCGAACCGCTTTTCTTTCGTCACCCACGGTTTTGTGCGACAAATGCTGAAATTGACTAGAATTGGGCAGGACAAGCGTGGCTCCGAAAATCCAGTTTATTCAATACATTGCATTTAAAACAATGAAACGTTCATGCTCTGATAAAATGCACCGACAATGTCACAACCTCAGGCAACTACGCTTGTTTATTATCTCTTTACTTGACAGCATAACTAATGGTGCGCTTATGATCTTGGCTTTTATGCCTTCCCCTATCTGGAAAGTAATTTTTTCTGTCTTTTGAAAGGGTTATGGAGATGGTTCCTACAAAGCCTAACGTACATTGGTATTCTGCGCAACGACGTTCGTTTCTAGGTTGGTAATATTACATAAAGCAATGAAGTGCTTCTTTAAATACAGATGCGTGCACACACCTGACGGGTTTGCCAAAGTAACCCATTTAGCACGGCAAGGTAATTTTATACACAATGCCAGTATTTCATTCAACAAATATTTCATGGAACACAATCTCGCATGTCTTGACTTCATGCTTCAGAGGTGTGCCGGGAAATATTAGAGGCATATTAAACCGTCACATCGAGCACTTCGCATGTTGCTGAACTTCCGTGGCATTGCACCAGATAGATAGATCTTTATGACAATCTACCTGCGCAATGATTATATGGACACGTGTGATTTCGCTTGTTTGGTTATTTTGATTTTTATGCATTGTATGCCTGCGCGAGGCAACAATTCCAGCCTTTTTAGGTACGATATTTTAATAAAAAATTCATTTCATACTCAGCGCTTTGTTTGTTTTTGAGTGTTTGTTATCCGGACTTTGTTTTTCGCGCTGCGCAAAAACGCTCCCTTTATGCCTTGAGGCAATACACAACACTACTTTAAAAAATTGCAGATTTATTCCAGCGAAGAAGTAAATGTCTGCAAACGGTACGACCACATGAGGAAGAAAAAGCCGGTTAGGTCTCTGAACTGGACTACCGCCTAAGAACAGCGACTTCGAAATGTAAGCTGTCCACACATATTTCAAATGTTTTTCCGCTTATACCCTTCTTTCTAAGGCTCGCGATCGCTAACAAGAACATAGTCACGCTTTCGTGGCTAACACGCTTCCATTTTGAGGCGACAAGCATGGCGCCCGTGTGCTGTGCGATGTCAGTGCACGTTAGAGAACCCCAGGTGCTCGAAATTTCCACAGTCCTCCACTACGGCGTCTCTCAAAGCCGGAGTTGCTTTGAAACGTTAAATCCCACAAACTAACCAAACGCTTCCATTTTCTGTCTGGACTTAGCATGACGCCACGACAGCGTGCTAATACAGAGAGTTGGGTAGCTGTAAGGCGACGGTCAATAGGTTGCGCCCTTCCACTGACAAGGGATGCGATCGCGCATCAGCTGACCGAAGCGTCACAGCTTGTGTAGGTTGTACGAAAGCGAGTGCTGTAACGTTTATGACCATTTCATTTCTTGTGCGGCCGCGCCCGCCATAATCATCTCTTGATCTCAACCGTTCTTGATGCTGAGATAATTTTGTTTTTAATGCGAAAGCAATAATTACTACGCTGTGTTCACACATTTGTGTCCGCAAAATCGTGACCGCAGCCTTTGCGAGCATTTGAGAAGTGTTAGAGGTTGATAAGTGGTGTCAATTGATAGAGGTTCACGCAATATTGCTGCAGAAAAAAATAATTATGCCAATAAGTTGACTAGGTAGTTAATTAGAATGACTGGTTAACAGGAAAGAAAAGGCGTAGTATTAGTCACATTTGTTCTGTGGACACCTTAAACGCGCCGTTAAAGGGAGGAAGGTGGGAGTGAAAGTACCAAAGACTAAAAAAATGGGTAAACAAGAAGTGAATTAATGTGGCGTAGAGGATGTGATGTCACGCCACTGGAAGTAGTGCCGAAAAAAGCCATAGGAAGGAATGATTGGTGCGCAATTTGTAAGTACCAAAGACTAAAATGGGTAAATGACGTGAATTAAGCATCTGGAAGCAACCAGAAGCAACCAACAGCAGCATCCGTGCTTTGGCATTACTCCAATGCAGATTCTGCAGTGCTCGTAAAGTTTATTTTTTATACGTCAACCTAGCGCTCGTCTCACACTCTGTGGCATGTATGAACAGGTTTATCGAACAGTTCATATGGTAGCAGCAATGTAACTTGGGACTACACGCTGTTCGGACGGGAACCTGATAGAGCCGCCCTCCCGCATCGGACTTCCCTGCGTGAACACACGTAAGTATGGAATGCGCCAAGCATGCCTGTTCCCATGCCCAGTATGTAGAGCCTGCTAACCTTTCCGACCTTCCTTATGGTCACACTGATTGCAGGAAGTCAAAAAGCACGAGGCTTTCCCCTGAAATGTACTCGGTATCACGTGGGAAGTGCCTTGATTATATTATGTGTGAGGGGTGAAAGGAGCGAATCGCGACGACAACCCTAGCAGTGCTATCTGATACTTTATTGCGAACCACAAGGATGCTTGTGGGTGTCGCTTAGATTAGCGGTTAGAAATATGGCTTAAACTGCCCCTCTGCTTGCAATGAAACTTTAATGCAAGAATTCCATAAGAAGGATTTTGAATTTTGAGTCAAGTGAAAATGCTTTGGATGGAGCGCACATTACACCAGTACCTTTATTGCTGCAAGCGACCGTTCGCAACTGATTTGGTTTACACATTCGCGCGCACGAATATTATTTCCATACCTCCACTGCGGGATCTCTTTCACTCATGCCGCTTTCACTGCCACTACCTTGCCTTTTCTCTTGCCGCGGTATAGGTGTCCATGGTGTCTGACAGATACTGCACCTCTCCTGTCGTGCAAACCAATCTAATAGTAATAAACAATTTTCCAGTGGTGGTGGTAGAAACATTTACTGCCAATAATACAGAGGGTGGGGGCGTTCCTCCTACATGGCATTTGAGAGCCCCTTTCATGTATGGAGGACCCTCTTACAAAGCACAGGAAAACCCTTGCAGAGCTATCCAAGTGAGAACGTATGTAATTATCTTGCGCAGGTCATTATATGAGGTACCTGTGAGTAGTTTCTCCCAATATTCTAGGGCCACCTTTGGTGAAGGAGAGTGGTGAAATGAGGGGCAGGAGAGTGGTGTGTGTAGAATATCGCCAGGTTTGCCACAGAGCTTGCAGGAAGAAGAAAACTGGTCAGGAAAGCAGGGTGGAGAAAGATGGGATATGAGGCGGTGCGCGTGTTTTGCTTGCGCCAATGGGCAGCTTGTGTTATTGCGATATTCGGGGCAGGAAGTGCGTAAGTCTTATTTTCGCGGTGGTTGGTAAGGATGTCACGAAAGGACAGCAGGCACTCCACGGCATCTGAAGAAGACTATTCCTCCCCGGCCTGGAAAGTGAGACCTCGGGCCAGGGAGAGAACCTCCTCATTACCAGAAAGGCCCGCATACGCGGGTGTCCAAACAAGGGTGAAAGATGGTCTGGGTTGTCAGAAATGCAAACGACGGTGGGTGTTGGGGGACACTAAACCATTGGCAACGTTTAAGATAGCTGTTTTAGAATCCCAAGCTATTCTTACGGCGGGTGTAGATATCACGGCTAGCGCTATGGCTGCCTCCGCCTCTGTTGTAAATTCGGTGAGAATAGAGCAAGCAGAGAGACGTTTTGCATGATTGTTAGTAACTGCTAGCATATTACAATGGGTGTTTGCGTAAGTGGCCCCATCTATATATTCTACACTGGGGTCTTCTCCATACTGTCCGTGTAAGGCTTGTGCCCTGGCTGTTCTACGTTTCCCGTCCCGTTCTGGGTTTATGTTTTTAGGCAGGGGGGTACCAAACTTTTGGAGTGAATTGCAGGAGATAACGAGGTACCTCCAGATGAGTGTCCTACGGGGATATGTGTAGAGAAGAGGAAAGTGCGCAACCTGCTGGTGTACGCGAAAGGCGGGCCGTCTGGGCTTTCAGCGTGGCTTTACGGAGTTCTTCATACCTATTATGGGCCCCAAGTTTTAGTAAGCGGAGTGTTGAGGCGTTGGAACAAAGGCGCACGCCTGTTTTGTGCAACTGCGAAGTAAAGCATTCACTCGATAGCGTTCCTTGCTGGAAGTGGTAAGTATCGAAGAGCGTATGCCACTCTGCTGGTAACGTATGCTTGTGTAAGCCGAAGTGCATTTATTTCATTAAGGCGTGTTTTCCGAGGTGCTACACGAAGATAAGCCAAGTAGTTTGATGAGCTTGAGTCTGGACTGCTTTGATTACATCGGCATGTGCTCCATGGCAGTACAGAATCATTCCTAGTAATCAGCTTATTTGAGTTACTGCGGGAATCGGTTGTGTACCGGGTATCAGAGTGATAGGTGGACTATCAAGATGTGTGGATTTGGGTCGGTAAAGTACGAGTTGATATTTAGACGGTGAGCATGTTAGGCCTGTCCCTCCTTCACATATGCATCAATAGTGTTGAGGGCTGTTTGGAGGGGAGTCTCGATGGTGGTGTAACTTTCTCCACATGCCCAGACTGTGATGTCACCCGCATAAGGGGCGAAATGTATGTCTGGAACCTCAAAAGTTGTTTGGGAGATGAATAAGGGCAATTTTAGTGTGTCGCTGAAAGGAGCGCTCCTTGAGGTGCTCCCCTAGCACTGAGCTTGATGTTTAGAAGCGTGTGAGGGCAAAGTGTGAGAGTCGCTGTTCGGTTGCTAAGGAAGGCCCTTATGTAGTTATAGATGTGACTGCCTATTTGTAGCATTTGTTGATTATTTGGCAGAATGTGTTACATTATCAAATGCTTTGGTGAGGTCGACTCCAAGACTGGCTCGTGTATCGCGAGTTTTTTAATCAAGGATATGGTGCTTTAGCTGTAGGAAAACATCTTGAGTGGCCAGACCCTAACAGAAAGCAAACATGTAGTTCGGCAGGAGCTCCCGCTCCTCCAGAAAACTACTTAGTCGTGCATGAATGACATGCTCCAATAATTTTCCTACACGAGAAGTGAGAGAAATAGGTCGAAGAGTGGTGGGGAGAAGCGTACTGGTTTTGGTATAAATACTACTTCTGCCTTCTTCCACTGGGCCGGCAAAGTGCCTTGTTGCCAGCAATCATTTAAATAATTGGTTAAAGTGGTTATGAAGGGGTGTCTAAGTTGCGCAGAGTTGTATTGGTTATACCGTCTCATCCGGGAGCTCAGGAGGTAAGTTCTGAAGGTCTGCCATAAATTCTGCTTCAGGGATAGGCAGACTACAAGGTAATTAGGAAGCCCGTTAAGTTCCGGATGGGGCAATGATTGGTAACATTTAAAGTATGTATCCTTGAGGTCCTCAAGTAGCATCAAGAGTGTAACTGGGACAGACAGTTTTCGTATGACTGCCTGGACATTCTTCTGTAATTGTGTAGTCCAAGCGGTGATGTCGGTGATTGGAGCAGCTGTTCTGGTAGATCAACATTTCCGAAGGAAATCTCACTTGGTGAGAGTTGATCGCCTAGGTGGGCGGTGAGGAAGGCGAGTGTTAGGAAGGATTTCAGATTCAGTAATCACTTCCTAAGCACTCTTTGGGTGTAGCATCAAGTAGCTGATGGGACCCGGTAAGTGAAGGGAGATCAGTCCAAAGTCTGCATTGAATCAACGCGTAAGCCTAAGCGTTGCTTTGTTGTCCTCGAGATGTGTCAACGGGATTCCGCGAGTGACAAATATCGTGCCTCTCCTTTCGTGTATAGCCATTATAGAACGCCGGTGACCTTTCATGTGTTCAACGGAACGATGCTTGTGTTCGACAAGGGGCGCACAATGTATCGTGTGCAGCCGCAGCGTTCATGGTTTCGCATTTCTGCACTGACACACGTGGCCGGACGCTGATTATCAAAACCGAAAGCTGGCTGGTGGCAATCATGGCTCTAATTAAAGACTTGATTAGCGCTAAATTAATACTTCATTCACCCACATCACCCATTTTTCCGCTTGCACACTTTTTCTTGACCCACTATCCGATGGCACACTTCGTTTTCCGATATACAAAGCATTTTCTCTCTTGCAGCTCAGACAAGGTCATGCCCATGCGAAACGCGCCTAAATACGCATAAGATGCTTAAGCATTAATCATTTCCGATGGGCAATGCGGCGCAACACGCCGCGACTGCCTTTGCAGGTGGGATGCCCACATTTACTTCCCCACCCCCTTTGCATCATCTTTACTCGACCTTGAGCGGGCAGCACACCCCTTCTTTGCCCTTATGCACAATACACGGACCAGTCTTCGTAGCCTCAGTCAGCATCGAATGCAGGTGGCCACACCAGACCCCCTTTTACGCGAAAAACCCACCCCACGCGAAGTCAAGAAGTCTTCTCGAATAAGCTCATCACTCATGCGACTTACACGCAACGCATTATGGCCCGCTGGCGTCAGTATAGAGAGAAAATGGGTACGTGCCTTCACTGTACGACTCTAACGTGTGGCGGCATATCTCATCTACTCTTCGATTGCCCTGCTTTTTCTATTGGATGCTTCGAGATCGAACTCTACCGCTTGAACTACCGTTCTCTTCCAGAAACTGATGCTAACAAACATGATATTTGCAAAGTATGGGTGCCTTAGATACCTTGTCAGAGCAATATGATTTCAGTGACGACCTGTGCAAACAATGAAGATTCTGTCTACTCCCCTTTACCCCCATTCATGGCTATGAGCATTCCTATTCAATAAAGGACGTTCAAGCAATCAATCAATCACTGAAGTATGCGGGATGGAATTTCGGCTCCAGTGGTCGCTTTTCAATGACCGCTAAGAGCAAGGCGCCCGTGTGCTTTGCGATGTCAGCGCACGTTAAAAAACCCCATGTTGTCGGAATATCCGGAGCCCTCTACTGTGTCGTCTCTCATACCCGAGTTGTTTTGGAAAGTTAAACCCTATAAACCAAACCAAATTCTCACATTTCCTTCCTTTAAAATGCTTTAGGTGGCCACATAACAAGTGAGAGAGACAGTGCGCCTTTTGTCCTGTGCTCCAATGCTACTAATTATAAATTGGTTTACAGGATAGGAAGGCGCAGTATCTGTGAGAATCTTTGGGGACCCCTGATCCCTACTGTAAGGGATTTGAGGCACATGAGAGCGAAAGTGAACGCGAGAATATGTGACGTAGTTGAAGGCTGCAAGTATATTGAACCACCTGGGAATCCTTAACTTGTGCTGACATCACACAGCACACATACGCCTCTCCGTTTCGCCTTTATCGAAACGCAGCCGCCGGCGGTCGGGAGGAACCCAGGTACTCCCTAATTGTAGTCGAGCACAAGAACTCTGCGCACCGCGTTGGGGCAATTTACAGTTTACAAAAAAAAAAAAATATACGAATAAGTGATTATTTATAGGCAAGGTAGTAGAGGAGCGCCGACTCGGGCGCGCTGCTATGCATTTGACATAGGCCGATTTTCTTACACCAAGCCCGCGTCCGGCGCACAGCTTCGCACTGTGCTCTCTCCCTCCTATCTCTTGCTCGCCGATGTGGGTTTGCACGCGTTTTCTTCCTCTCCGACGCGTCACCCATTGACCCTGCCGCGAAACAAAATGTCCTGTAATCGATAAAGGCCACCACGTGGTTGTGACGAACGTACGAAGAGCAAATAGAATAACGGCTTTGCACACCGTCTGCTAGCCGCAAAACGCGCAAAATGGAACCGCGCTCTTAGTTGTGCGGCCGCCAACCTGTATCTTTTTTAAGAGAAACTTTTAAGATAAGGCTACGCCCGTGAAGGTTTTTTATGCCGGCTGCATGTATACGCATAAGACTGAGTGGACAGGCGCATACAGATGACAAACCACGCAACGAGATCGCCGGTATGCAGACGGTGCAACGCACGGCGCGGCAGTAGTGCAAGAGTCAGACACTGTGTGCCATTAGGCACAGGCGACGAACTTTTGAAGCGAAAAGATTCACTAGGCTACTCAACACCCAGTTTGGCGTGCGTGCGATCAATTTAAATCACAGCTGCGCATGCGCGAACTCACCGAGTGACACCCGCGCGCTCTGCGAATGTTTACCGAGTGAGTACCGCCGTGCGCTCGGCTTCCTCGTATGACGCTGCTGCGCATAGCACACCTTCTCGCTCTCGTTTCGCCCTTCGCTGCGGCAATCGGAGTAATTTCGACCACCTGGGGATCTTTAACGTGTGCTGACATCGCACAGTACACGAGGCGTCTGTGTGCTGTGCGATGTCAGCGCACGTTAAGATCCCCAGGTGGTCGAAATTACTGCGCAGTCCTCCACTACGGCTCCTCTTTCTTTCCACACTCCCACCTTCCCCCCTTTCCTTACGGCGAGGCTGAGGTGTCCACATCAAACAAGTGAGACAGTTACCGCCTTTCCTTTCCTATAAATTAACCTATTGATTATACTGCCAGGTATATATATAACAGCGCTCGTAGAAGAAATGCAGACGCCTTGCCATGAAAGAAGATCCCGAAGTGGTGGCTTGGAAGTTGGTCCAGAGGACTCGCAAGGCCAAACGAGCTGCCGAAACGCCAGAAGTGCGGGGGGCTCGCCCCGCTAACAACAGCAAAGAAATGCCGAACCGGCAACTAGCGACGACGCCGAACAGTTGCGCAGCATAAAGGACGAGAGGAATAAAAAGTACAGGACTAAAGGAACGAATGAAACAACTCAGCAAAGACAGGAACGTATCACTAAACGGCGACGGCAAGAGGCTCAAAGGCGGATATTCCGCGCCTACTATCAGTGTCAGCAGCCAACAGAGTGACGCCGATCGTCGACGACGCCATACAATAATAATAATAATAATTGGTTTACAGGAAGGGAAAGGCGTAGTAACTGTCACACTTGCTCTGCGGACACCCGAACCGCGCCGTAAGGGAAGGGGGGAGGGTGGGAATGAAAGTGGAAAGAGAGAAAGAGGGGCGATAGTGGAGGGCTACGGAGTAATTTCGACCACCTGGGGATCTTTAACGTGCGTTGACATCGCACAGCACACGGACGCCACTTCGTTTCGCCTCCATTGAAACGCAGCCGCCGCGGTCGGGTTCGAACCCGGGAACTCCGGCACAGTAGTCGGGCGTCTTACCACTGCACCACCCCGGCGGGGCTGCCATACAAGAAGAGACAGACTCGCCGGTATGCAGACTACACGTTGCAACTGTGTGCCTCACTGAACCTTTTTGCTTCGGATATCCAGGATTAACCTAAGCTAAGCCATAGCCAATTGTTTTTTGTCGCTGGCTGTGACTCAAGATATTGCAAAGGAAAAGAAAAATTACGGCCGATTTGCACATTTATTCAATTGGGAAGTAGGTGCGTAGCCCTGCTTAACCGTTGTACTTCAGCACGTCAATCACGGCGAACCTGCGCCACAGTGCCCGACAGCCAGGCTTCATCCATTGCGACGCGGAACAAACGCACGGCGTAGCCGCGTCCTCAGCTTTCCTTACACTATCTTCAGAAATAATTGAAAACAGGCACAATGTACCTATTCACAATGCACTGTTCTGTGGCCCAAAGGTCTTGGGTGGGATCATAGGGGGATAGAAAGAGAGAGAAACGCGTTTGAAGGAGTCATGGAGGTAAGCACAAGCTGCTTCACGACATGGCGAGCGGCTCGGAGCCGAGGTCCAGGGAGCACCGCGTGTGCACGCCTGCTGTGCTTGAAGGCTGAGAAGTGACTCATGAAGGGAAGAGATGCTGAAGTTGACGACGCGCGAGCGACACACGACTGCTCACGCCGGAGTAACACACGCTTGCACAACGCCGCCTAGTGACGGCCGCCACGGCCGCAATTGACAGGCCCCTCTCTCATTGTCTTACCCTCTCACTGGTTGTATCTGTACGGCCGCTCCGCTCCCTTAGTGTTAAGTCGCGTGATGCGGCTGTAGACACTTTCCCTTCTCCTCTCCAAGTTCACGGAGAGACGGATGGACAGAGAGAGAGAGAGTGGCCTCTGCTGCAGCTGTGCGGCCGCACCGCCTCCTCAGTGCTAAGCCGTGCGACAAGCGCGTCGCCACCTTCTCTTCCTCCACTTTAAATTCATGAAGAGAGACAGAGTGAGCGGCTTCGGACAGACACCGGCAAAATCCGTGATTGGGGCTAGTAGTGCTACGTACTTAAACCGTGCCTATTTAAAAACAGGTACTGTGTATAACAATTTTAATAGGTGGCTCTCCACAGAGTGCAAAAAGAACAGAGACGTAAAATTGGTTGTCTTCATGCGCATATATCAAGCAGCCAGCGGGGCCTCCCAGGCAAGTTGTATCGTGCAGACAACAGGAGTGTAATAAGTGAGAGGTGACAGACAATGGGACCACATGTCAGTGCATCTCGACTATGCAAACGATAAACGGCCCCGCCGCGGTGGCTCAGTGGTTAAGGTGCCCAACTACTGTGCCGGAATACCCGTTTCGAAACCAACCGCCAGCGGCTGCGTTTCGGTGGTGGCGAAGCGGAGTGTCGTCAGAGTGCTGTGCGATGTCAGTGCGTTAAATAACCCCAGGTGGCCGAAATATCCACATTCCTACAATATGGTATCTCTCATAGCCCGACTCGCTTTGGGACTTACACCCTACAAACCAGCAAACCAACCAGCATACGACAAACGCGATTGACAGGGGTATATGCCAGCTTTCTCGCAAGCGACACGAGGCAGCCAGACGCGGAGGCACCACGGAACCGCCAGAGCAGAGGAGCAGCGGCGGAACGCTTCCCTTAACGGTACTATTAAGGTCGGCTTGGCCAGCGTCGATGATGATGAATCCGCGCACCATCTATCGAATTCGCCAAGAAGCTGTCTTCGATGTAGCAAAATTTCTCCTTTGCCAATAGTAGTGTTGGGGTTCCTATCTTACTCTGTTCGTACTAGTGACCTTCATTCCACAGTCCAACCAAGAGTATAAGGCGTCTTCCTTTTCCAAAACCTAACTTAAGGGGACAGGGTATGCGAAAGTGTATGGAAAAAGTAATTTTTTGTTTTTTTTTCTAAATATGAAATACATTCTTTTCTGCTTTTTTTATGGTGTTACACTTCATTCCGGGCTAATTGTGCCAACATTAAAAGCGATGTGAAAACCAAGCGACAAGCGACATGGTACCCTTTACGTAACTTCCTTCCAACGTGAATCTACAGAAACCAAAAACTTCCTTATTTTAGCTAAACGACAAGGCCGTTTCACAACGGTGTTCAAGTTGTCAGCCAAAAGAAGCCTTAGTAGCATTGCGCCTGGTGAATGGGCAGAGGACGACTTCCGGACGCAGTCATAGAATTTAACGTACTACGGTTTGGCAATAAGGAGGAATGTTGGAAACTTAGAAGAGATGCAGAACACTGTTTGGGTAAACTAGTTTCACTTGGCATCATTTGAAACGAACCCATGTGATGGTCTGTGTCCAAAGAGCCCCGGCACCTGGTGCACCTACAACAAAAGTGCAAGACGGCAAGCCGTGCATGTATACGTCTTCCAGCATTAGTCCTGTATGCACACTGAAGACCATTTATCTGCAGCTTTCATAGCGAGAGCTTCTGTCGGAAAGTCTGCACGGAAGAATCCAGAAGCCAAATGAGTTGCTCACTATCTTAGTGTGGGAGCGTTCTCCAGAATGCCTTTGTGGGCCTGAAGCATTCGATGTGGTTCTAACATTCAATGATGGCCACACAGCAAGAACTAAGGTTCTTGATGCAGGGGGCTACGTCCCGGCAATACTACTGGCCGCTGGCTAAATGGAGTCGAACGGCGCCAAGTTTTGCTTGGCTGAGAAATCAACAACACAGGCTGACGAAGCTTAACAACAGGAAAGAAGCGCAAAGCTCTAACACGACGATGACTTGCAGCTGGCTTCTGCTGAATAAATGAGTCAAAAATTGTTTAGTGAGTAAAAAATGTGAAATTGAACTCTCTTGGTGCGTCAGGCCCCAATGGGGATGTGGCTGGAAATATTTGCATATCAACATTGTCGAAAGTGACTCTACGTGCGCGGCGTAGACAGTGTGTAGGGTCGTACCAGCCCGGGTGTGCCAAGGCCAACCAAGCTAGAGCGCAAATCTTTTTGGCTCCAGCTGCCATCAGATTATTTAATGGTGTTCTAAGAGAGAGAGGTGTGAAGTGGCGAGATAGAAGAGTCATTGCTCTTTATAGTGAAGAATTGGAGGGTAATTGCAGCCTTAAAAGTGTAATCTGTTTTTTACCCGTGTTCAAAATCACTGTAATGCTTTCTCGCTATTAATATTACACTGCCAATTCATGTCTGCTTATGATGTATGTCATTTAGTATGTTATTGTATTGATCGCTGCTGTAGCCCTTCCTGCTTGCATATGCATAAATAAATAAATAATAGTTGATAAGTGTGCCCCGCGTGCTTCCCGTCTTCGGTACACCCCTCTCGATTGGTGTTCGCTCGATCAGTTGAGTGGGCTGCCTCATTTTAGGGGTTGCCTGTATGGCCTAGTACCCAGCCGATATGAATCGTTCAGAGAGCTGTGCAACTAGTGGTTGAGATTTGATGAGCGAATGGGTGTATCTTACTCCTTTGCAAAATATTAGATGGCTGGCATAGAATCCGTTGCGAGAAAAATTAATGTGACAATAGAAGAGGAAATGGTTACCACTATGGCTGCCTCTTCAGCCTCTGTCGGCATCTACTCTGACAGAAGCGGAAACTGTATACCGGACGTTATACAAGAGTACATTGATGGCATATGTCGCGGGGTGGCTTTATTCGTCCGCGTCGACATAGGCCACTTCGGGGTCACTAGCGTATGATTTTTAAACATCTTGCCTCGAGTCTCTCGTCGTGTCTTGTGGGGAGCAGGATGTATATTCTTTTGAATTGTTTTATGATAAGATTATCCCGGATGTTTTGGGGACTAGCTTCTTGTTAAAGGAGAGAGGACCGATTGTTTGGAGTTCTTGTGGTCTGAGGATGAACGTTCCCGTCTCTGTGGAGGAATGTCTGTTGATTGGAGCCGCACGATAAGCTTTCACTAGTTCTTGATTGTGTTGTGTACTCCCACGTTTAGGACGCGTGTGGTAGGAATATGCTTCGGGAGGTGAAGGACTGTTTTGTACGCTTGAGAGATGACTGCGTTCAGTATCTCTGTTTCTGTCTAAGACAGATATTAGAGGGTATAGACAATTCGGCTGATGCCTAATGCTGTACAATACGCCAGAGATCGTAATCTAGCATGTATCTGTGGTTCTTCGCTATCTGGTTGATGCGTCTGATAGTTTTATGGCTGGTGATAAACAGTTTGAAGATAATAGTCTATGTTGAGTCCATTATTTTGTAGCAACGTTTCTAGAACTCGGAAGCTTTCTTACCTCAGATACTGAGTGCCTATCTATGGTGATGTGTACTGAGGCTTGATTTTGCTTAGTATTCAGGGGTCTTGGTGGAGCAACAGGAGTTCAAATGTATTGAGGGAGCACGCTAGGCCGATGGATGTTGAGAATTTTGCCACTAGGTAAGCTCCTGCTTAAGGAGTGTCCTCTATGTTTCATACATATCCCGTGATTGTCCATGTGGTAATGTTGCCCGCGGAGAGGAAGAGGGAGAGAATTGCGATTTGGGTCAATTTAGAACCATGGGGATGAGAGAGATGTTAAATTGTAGGAGGAAGAGAAATGAAATATGAGTGGGTGCGCGGCCCTATTCCTAGGATGGAAGGGCGTCAAAAATTGAGTCACTATAATATTATTGCTTTGGAAAGGTTCAGAGCCAGTAAGGCTTTCGTGCCGTTATGGTGCTAAGGATGTAGAATTTGGAAATTTTAAGCATGATGTACTGGCTGGGTAAGTGGCTTCTGAATCCCTGCATCGTGTGTTGGAAGGGTGTAAAAATTTGGGCGGAGGTGAGTTATGTCTGGTGGTTTGCCTGATTGAAACGCGGCTGGAAGTCCACAAAACAAAAGTGAGATATCGAACCTTTCCTTTCGTCTAAACGAACTTTTCAATTAATAATGGGTAACCATTCTATGGCTATGTAGGTAGGTTTCGTAAGGGCGTGACCTTGTTGGAGCTGTAAAAGAGGAGCAAGTTGGTGCATCGTAAAAAGTAGGGTACCACCGGATAGGTGTCAAGCAAAGGTGTGCAACTAACGAAATGGCTGATATAGGGTATTCGGCTAATTAGAGCAACTCAGGCATGTATTTGGGAGCAAAGATTGCTACCAGCCAACTTCCCTTTTCGGGCATCAGCTTCTGGCCCTGTCCGCAAGCCAACTTCCGGCTTCTATTTTCAGCTTCCGGTCACGTTTCAGCGCAGAAATGCGAAAGCCTGAGTGTTGCTTCTGCACACGGCACATCGTGTGCACTTTTAGAACACAACCAGCGTTCCTTTGAACGCATCGAAGTTCACCGGCGCTCTACAATTGGTTTTACAGGAAAGGAAGAGCGCAGTCACTTGTGGAATCCTGCTGACAGAACTCGCTGACAACACAGAAGCACTTAAGATTACGTATTTCTCCAATGTAGATTCTGCAGTTACCTCGGAAAAAATTTCAGATCATTACAAACAAAGGCAAGCACAAATCTAAATCTAATTTAAAAATTTGATCTCCACTTTAGTGTCTAAAATTGTAACAGGCTCTCGGGGAGGGTAAAACGTTCGCCGCAGAAATATGGGATCGCGAAAAGATGAACACAGCTCTGTGTCTTTATGGAATTTTAGACCCCTGAACGACCTTTCTAGTGGGCACTTCGGGCACGCCAGGTTTCATGTGAAAACCTACGTAACGCCCCTCCCAAACATGTCTTTGCATGGAACAACGCTGCCGGCACTCTTTTCTCTACGGCATGCTTCTGCTAACTTTTCTGTAATGGACGTGATAAACGTTATGAACATCATTAAACCCTTTATGCATTGTTACGTATGTTCCATCTAAGCTGCATGTCTATTTAGGGCATTGTTGATGTTAGGTTTAGAGAGCTTCATTTATGCTGGAATCAAGTAAAGAACTAAATTTGCAAAAAGCTAGAACATATGTCCTTATATAGGACATATGTACCGGCTTTAAAGCGGTAACACAGAGATACTAGCCAACGCACCTCTGTGGATCGGTGCCAAGGCAAGCATATCAATCGCTAAATGTTTCACACTGCTCAATGAAGTGGATAGAAGAGACTGCAGCGCTGGGTATTGGTGATTACGCCTAATTAAATTTATAAAATATACAAGTACCGAATAAAAAATTATGGTGTTATACGAGTTCTGCGGCCAGGAAGGCTAAATTGTGAAGAATATTTATTTTTATTTATTGCGCAATTTAAATGTAAATTTAAATTTTAATTTCTGCAGTCAGCATGCATGTTTACGTACGCTCATGTTGAAAATGTGTATGGCGTTGAGTTCGAAGACTTCTTTGTACGGCTATAATAAAACGCTTTTCTCCTGAGATATGCAGGCCGAACTCCTAAACTCCACCAGTCTCATTACGAATGCGAAACCGCAGCACATAGCTAAAAACATCCTGCCTGGTGTGCCGCACCTGTCGAGCATAGCGCTTCACCTGACAAGAATGAGTCACAAACCATGGCGTTGGTTTTTGTTTCTTCTCCCAACAATACGCTTGGAGAAACAGCCCCAGCAACACTCTGTACGCACGGTAATTCTTCAGGTCCGGTGGCAAAGAACGACAGGTTACCAGCGTTGTCTCTTGCCAGAGTCTTGTTAGGCGAAGCGTTACGCGCAACTGCAGCGTCACACTAAAGAAGTGCTTCATGCCGAATGGGTCAGTGTCCAATACGCATTTTGACACTGTTTACGACAGGAAGATTAAGACTACCTGTCCAAGGACAGATATCTGTTGAAAACACTTTACGTAACAGAATAGTGGTCGAACGTAGTTCCTAAAAGTTTTTCATATTAACAACCTTGCGAACGGCAGTCAGTAAAATGATGATAATGCTCACGATTGTTCCTCAGTTCATGATGATAATTTCTTTCGGTGCGCTTCGGCTCATATTCCATATAGTCAAACAATGCTCATGTACTACTCTTCGTACGTCTTAAACGTATTCAGAAATGCTATTTTGAACACCCTGCTTAACTTCCGGTTCTCAGCAATACGCATTTTACCATACGTTTTGAATGATTTGTTTCTAATGTTCTCCTTTACTTCTATTTAATAAATCACAAATCTTCTATTATAGCTATTGTCGCAAGTTTTCTGAAGGTATATCCGCGTGTGAGCGACCTGCCTACGAAAATCTGTTTTTGGTAAAGCCTCTCATTTGTTCGTGAAATAAAAGCTCATGTTTTAATCGCACTAGAGAATTCGCTGTTTCTTTTTCAATAATTCCTTAATGGCACTGTGTTTGTCACTTTTATCTTGATATTCCAGAATACTACCGATTTTCGTGACCCGCAGCGAAGTTCCAGACTGCGATAATAATGTGCTTGTGCGAGACTCGCTGCGAGGTCACTACACTATCCATCCTGTGCATGGTAAGTGCCTACGTAATACTGCCACCAGTCCGAAAACTGCCTCTAATTTTATTTAGAAGTTTTTTTGGCTGGTGAACTTCTGGAATCATGTCGAATTCTGCCTCTAACCATGCGTAGTTAATATATCCCGGCTCAGCTGAGGATAAAAATGCTAAAACGTACTGGGAGCTACTGGGAACTACTTTGAGCCAATATTTTAATATCCGCTTCAGTACGCCGCTCAAAAACAAACTTCTATACATCTCTCACATGTATGAAAAAGCACTGAACAAGGGTAGACGGGGAAAGCCTCCGTTGCTAAAGTGGAACAATGTAGAAACAAACGCGAGTACCTGTAACCATTCTAGACACATTTCGGCGCATCCCGAGTGACAAAAAACTTGATAAAGCCGCGTCTCAGGATAACCAACTTGAATTAAAGGGAAAAACATTGATCTGTGCGCTGCAATCACAGCGATAAGACCGTGTGCTGGAGGCTGTTGAACAACAACTAATAAAGATTTCATTGGTTCTTAGCATTACTCTACCCTTAAAGACCCATTATGCTGACAAAATAGACAGCGAAAGGTAAACTAAATATTAGAAACTAAAACAGCTAGGGTTTTTAGCGCTCACATAACGGCTTCAGGTGCACACCATGCCCGATTCCTGGGTGCTCCCGTAGCTGCTTGATGTAGCACTGTCTAGGATTAATGCGTAGTCAAGCTGTCCGATTCTTCGTAGGCTTTTGCATGAGCAAAATTACCGCCACATGAGCTTTTCACTCCGTACGCGACGGCTTATCGGTGTCCAAACCATAACTCGCTCTCCTGGCTTTTATCGTGCTTCGCGCAGTGTGAAGTTTTATCGTCGGCTATCAGTGCGTTGCTGATCTTGATGCATAGCCGCGCAAGTCCTCGTGCTTCGATTCACGCTGAAGGTAGACATCGATGTCAAGATTCTTCTCGACTATTATCTGCGGCAGCATTGCCTCGAACGTCCTCATGGGTTGCCAGCCATGCAGAAGTTTTAACGCGGTCGACCCGGTTCTCTTCGACGGCGATGTTGTAGGCGAAAATGACGTAGGGTAGGATAACGTCCAGTCTATTGTGTTAGAAGTCGACGTACGTGGCGAGAATTTCACGCGATAGTTTTATTCAGACGCTCTGTAAGTCCGTTTCTCTGGGAGTTGTAGGCGGCCGATCTTTGGTGGTTTTACTGGCTTTAGTTCAAGGCCCCTTTGTTGAGCTGCGCTCTGAATGCTGTTTCCCTGATTTTTGGGAGAACTTCGGCGGCCCTGTGTCGTAGGTGAATGCGTTTGACGAAAAACTTCGCCTCTTCTCCTGCGGCACCATGAGGCGGTGCTTTTTAGGCGTAGCGATTAAACTAATCGATGGCTCGAATGATCCACTTGTTTCCCATAAAAGAAGTTGGAAAGGGCCGACGAGAATCATCCCAATTTAGTGAAAAGGGCTGGCTCGGCAGAGGTGTAATTGTGGTCCAGCAGGTCTGATCGGGGGAATTCTGCGGCACTAATACCGGCAACACATTTTCACTTAGTGTGCAATGGCGGCAAGTAACCCTAGTCAATAAGACTTATCTTGAATGCGATGCTGCTTGCACGCCATCCCGAGATGCCCTGCTGGCGAGGCATAGTGGAAAGCCTGCAAAATTGTCTGAGTTCCTTGCACACGATGCGAAGGAGTGTGGTCCTTTTGTCAACAAAGGTTGTCTTCACTACGATGTCGTTTTGTATGGCGAAGGATGTCAACTCACGACTAGCGGAGCGCGCCTGAAAAGAGTAGGGGGAAAGCAAGAGTTCTCCTGCACTGCTGAGTATCCCTACATTATCCCGAGTTCACGGTATGGAAACCTATACTTTTTAATTCTAAACTTAGCCACTTCGCGGCACCAGCGTCCATTAAGGCAGTATGCAAATAAGACATCTTCAAGGCGGTTCATTACCGTGACTACAAGGATGAATACGCGTTACCGTTCAACCTTTGACCGCACCTCTGTCGGCCGCAGCCGCTTGAGTAGCAGAGTTGAACAACGTATAAACTGGTCCGCTAAAATGGTTCTTTCAGAGAGAGATACTTTTAAGCGTACATTTGAAAGCAGTGCAGTGTTTTCCCAATAGAAGTGTCTAATTACGTTTGGACCCCAATTGTGTGACATTTCCCTGAAAGCTTCCGCTGAAATCCAAGCGCTCTGGCGCTAGCTGCGCAGGAGTGGGTGTTGTGCATATAGAGCTCCGTGACGGCAATGAAAACGTTATTGTTTCTGAACGCAGCACTCTGAGCGAGTGTATACTAAATTACTCCCCGAAAGAAAAAAGTTGTATCGACCTCATGTTCGTCTTACAATTATTTCGTTCGTTTACGGACCCGTTCATAGCCCATGATTGAATTTGCTTGCGGCGTTATCTACGCGACTACTGCGGTCGGTAGGAACATTAAGCATTGAGTCTTCGGTAACTCAGCATTGCCGTTTTGAAATACAGTTCCCGTTGCTAGACATGACCCAGAATAAAAGCGTCGCAGTCACATGGCCATTCAGGGGGGGGGGGGGGGGAGGAATCATCATAATGCACTCAAACACCAAATTTCGCAAGAAACGTAATCACTATCCATATTACTGCTTTATGCTGACTAATGTGACCATTTCTTTCGTTTCCAGGTTGAGCAGGGCATTAACTTTATGATGACTATTGCTCTGACCAACAGACGTAAGTGGTTTGTAAATGTTCTGTAAGTTATTGTGCATGTTTAGTGTCCGTTCCGTAGCGTATATGAAAGAGCGTTGGCTTACCGACAGCTTAAACACATGGGATTCCCAAGACTCATCACCAATAAATGCTACAGCGCCTTAGACAGTTTTCTCATACCTCGAGTTATGTGTTTGAAATGCAAGTTTATCTGTTGGCCGAATAAATAAGAAGGTTCAGAAATATAGCTTAGCGTGGCTATGCCTTTTTTTTTAACCCTCCACTTGTAGTTGAAGATGCTACATAAAATTTGCTGTGCACATTGGAAGGGAAGAAAACAAAAGCTAGGATGGCTTCACTTTTGAAACGAGTAGTTTTTCTCAGCATATGTATACTTGGAACTAGTCCCTTGCACAGGTTCATTGAAGTGACGCTCTATAACTTCTAGCTGGCACTATATATAGTCGCCCATTCATGATTGGTACGGACCATCTGTACCTCTGTTGGCTCGTCGATCTTTGAGATCCATGCGGTCGCCTCACGCGCTGGGCCCTCTGTGAACAGGAGTATAACTTTGATTTTGTATACAAGAGCGGGCACCGACAGGGTGATGCAGGGTGTCCCGCGAATGCCGCTGCTATCAACAGGGTATGACAGTCACAATATTGATCATTACATTTTAGCCATTGTCCCAGATTTTCCTGGGGTTGAAGTGCTTAAAACTGAGCCACGCAAATGCCCAGCTCTACAGCCGCTTCTTGCCATGGCATGCAACTAAAGAGTTAAAGGTCGTTTCTGTACTCGCGATGGTCTCTTGCGGAAAACGAACTAATATCTTGTGGGCCCACAATACCGACTGGTTTTTTCAAACGCTCTGTGCTGGTCTGTTTTCCATGAGATGCATGACGATCCCGCCTTCGGGCATCTGCAATCGGCTCCCACGCTCCGTCGAGCTCAAGAGCGGTTTTACAAGCCGAGAATGTGTTCCACTAAAGAACGATATGTGGCCAGCTGCATGCAAGGTCAACTTTACAAACACCGTACCTCCGCCCCGCCTGGCCTACTTCGCCCTGTGGTGTCTCCGTGTAGTTTGTTCGAACAGGTAGGAATTCATATCGTTGGACCTTTTCCCGAATCTCGAAACGGCGATCGATTGATCATGATATGTGCAGGCTGCTTCCCTCGCTATTGTGAAAAAGCTGCCCTACAAGCTGCTACCACGCATCAAGTGTCGCTGTTTTTTCTAAATACTGCCCTTTTGCGACATAGACCAAAGCGAGTAGTAATCAGTGACCGAGGCCACCAATTCAATGCCGATACCATTGAGGTGCTGCTATGTCTATGTATAGCCACCTACATACACTCAACATCATATCACCCACATACAAACTGTTTGATGGGATGCATCAACAGGACACTGACGAACATGCTTGCCATGTATTTGGACTCGGATCATAAGAACTGGGATACTTTTCTGCACTACTTTGCATAAGCTTTCAATGCCGCTACTCATGAAACTACCGGATAGTCATATACCTCTTGTGCTCTCGCCCACCCCGTTACACCCTTGACACAATCCTGCCGTTTTCTACCAGTGAAAATGGGTGTGTCGCCGACATCGTGTCCTTGCCTCAGGAAGCTCGTCATATTGCCTGTTTGCGATTCACTGCATCACAAGAGTGTTTCAAGGACCACTATGATACCCACTGTCGGCATATTATCTACGCTTCGGACGATATGGTCTCGCTTTCGCACCCAGTCCTGTCCCGTGGCTTGCATCAAAAGCTACTGGTCCACTACGATGGCTCTTACGTGGTCGTGGCCAGAATTAGCTACATCAAACATGAAAGTGCACGCTTTACGTCAACTTGTGTCATCCAGCTAAAATTGAACTTTCGCACGTTCCTCGCCTGAAGCCAGCGCACTCTCGAGAGACAGCATAAGTCGCCCGGCGGGCTTCGGCTGCGCAGTGGGAAATTGGCACGGAGAAGCTATGGCGATGTCCCCAGTAGCACAAAGTGATGGGTCGATTGGGTCCCACATAGGCAATGTGGGCAAGGGGCTGACTATATCAAACCTGCATTGATCCCTCTTGGTTAGAGTGCGAGCAAAATGCACTTCGGCTGCCCACACCACGCCTCAACGGCCCCATTGTAGGCTGTCCATGGGCTTCATAGGAGGGGGCAACCTATATGGTCCAACAACAGATACATGCGGGCAATTCGGATGGCTACAAGGCGGCCGAGGGACTACATAGCGCCCTGCGGAAGCGATTGCGGGAATGCGTGGGCAAGCAGTTAACATGGCTGCATTCAACCTACAAAAGTCTCGCGTAGTATATGAATGGGCTGAGCGCTGAGCATTGCAGTGACGAAGCGTGCCACCTCGAAAAGCAAACTGGCCGTATGTAGAGCAGAACTGGCCCGCAGCAGTTCAGTCTGAGCAAGCAGCTGGCATGCCCGCATTAAGCCCACAGAAGTATCACACAGGAGATACCAGGGCTTAGCCGTGAGCATTGCAGTCAGCGATGTGTGGGCAACCCCCCCCCCCCCCCCTTCCCCTCTGTCAGCTGTCCGCATACTGTTCTGAGCGGACCCATAGCACATTTGCATGGGCAAACAGCTAGTATGCCCGAGTCTAGCCCACAATTCACTGCGCAGGATTTATCGGGGAACCACAGTTGCCGAAATGCCGAAATGAATCGTAATGGGAAAGACGCCGTAGTGAAAGACTCAGGAAATTTCTGCTACATGGGGTTCCATCGAACAGTAGGCGGGTGCCTTAAAATCGTTTCGTCCCCCGTCAAAAAGCGGTCTCCGTGGCCCCGCGATTGAACCCTCGTACTTGTATTCCGCACTCGAAAGTAACCACTGAGTCATCACGGCGGGCTTCTGCACTTCAGATTAAGATATCAACTTTGTAGGCAAGTCGCGGAATCCTTACGGATTGTGGGCGAATGTTCTACTTATGATGGGTCCCGAAAGCTATAGCGCGCATGCATATGCTAAATTTCTCGCCGTTCTTCCTAAGGCTCAATAGGCCTCACTCTGCAAGTAACAGAACTAGACTCTTGTTAACTGAGCACAGGCCGTAAAAAAAAGTGCAGAGGCGATTTGCGAGATTTTCTGGTCACAGGGCGACGACAACGACCTTCCCTTTGAGACGTTGGCAAAGTATGCACACCTGCGAGCAAACGT
This sequence comes from Amblyomma maculatum, assembly GCF_055883805.1. NCBI lineage: Eukaryota > Metazoa > Arthropoda > Arachnida > Ixodida > Ixodidae > Amblyomma > Amblyomma maculatum. The sequence goes on from NC_139351.1 coordinate 47,116,375, forward strand.
GGGGACACCAAACGCTTTGACAAATCTGCATGTCCGCTTTTTCTGACGGTGAAGCGGTTATTTCTGCATAGGGTACCCTCCTAAATATTTAATTGCCGTCGTGCCCGAACAATTTGGTCTAGCCCTTCGTTTTGTATAGAGAAAAAAAAAGCAATCGTAGCGGTTAGAGTGGTCTTTTCGCTTTTTCTAGAAGATGTAGGCGTTGGTTCAATGCTGTGTACTAAAGCTGGAACGTGAAACCGAAGGAGATTATTGCTGCTATCAGCCTCTCGCGCCTCCCTGTCGGTCACCGGTCGTCTGCGCACAGCGCGCGCAAGCCAACAGCGCATGTGAGAAGCGCCAGCACAGTCGGTGGGCAACGGCGGAGGCCGAGGGTGAATGTTTCCTCTACGAGCACATTGCGGCCGAATTACAAGCGCCGACGAGCGCGATTCATCGTACTGGGCCTACCGCTGTCGAGCTCGCACGATGTCGACGATCACCGAATCTTTCGCCGTCGTCCCTGTATGTTGACACTGTGTGCGTTTTCTTCTTTTTTTTTTGTCTGGATATATATTCTCGCAATTTACTGCCTGTAATATATGGATAGTGATGCTTAGTCACCTTATTGGTGGAGTTTGTATTTTTCCTTTTCGCGTTTCGTAGTTTGAGCTGTTGTCATATTTCTTATATGGATTCGGTTACGCGCGGTAATTTTTACCTTGTGTTTCTTGTTGAAAGCAATTAAATGCGTATTTTACACTCGCTGAACTATTTATCACTGGCCAACGCACCACCACACGTGAACCTTGCATAGGCTGACCGATCTTAAAGAAGTGAATATCGTCTAACGCTGACTATATGGTCAGTTGGAAGAATGAAACGGCCACTACGGCTCCATGATTTGCTCCTGGCAGCTGTTCGACGAGCCATTTGTGAGAGACGCCCACAGTTGATTAAGCCGAAGACTAACTACACGCTCTAAAAGACCCACAGTTTACTAAGCCGGAGACGAACCTACGCGCTCTAAGTTGCGAAGTGCATAGCTTAGCCCAATTATTTGGAGTAATGAATACAGCCAGACTGCATGTTGGAATATCGCTCAGCCTTTCTTTTCTCGTGACATGGCACCAAGGCAGGTGTTGTTAGCCAACCTATTTATTGTTCCACCCAAGCGTAGCAATTTTGGAGCTCAGAGGTGAGCACTCTCTGCGGAAAAGTATGGGTTAGACACGAGCATACTACCTTTTGCCCCACTTAGTTATGATGGGTCCTCGCAGGGCAATAATGACCCGCCAGAAGGTGGGTGCGCATGCTTCCCAACTGTGGTTCCCAGAGCATGCTCATGAACATTACGTAGACTATGTGTGCAGTTCCTGTCAACATCTATAGCCGGCATGTATGAGAGGCCAGTGGGTGCCTTAGTGGAATGGGCTTTGGTTTGACGTTGAAACCCTGCTTTTACCAAGCCATATGAATGTGTATGCAGCTCTGAAAACAAGGGGTTTGAAAGTAATCCCACTCTCACATCTAAAATCAGCTACATAGATTGGCTGCCATCCTCTTTGTCATATCTTGCTGTGTCATTAAGTCATGGAGCCGACCTGTAAATAATTGCCAGCCTATGTCCTACTACCACTTACCGGACCCATGACCATGATTTTTCCCTCACGCCACACTGTAGTTTTTGGAAAAGGGGGACTTTTCATTAAAGCCATCCATCAAGGCCGGTGCAGATATGCAGCAGAACTTGCGCAGTATCATGTCTAATTGTTCCAGTGCAGCTGGAACTAGCTGAACTTGATAAATCGAGGCCATCAATTTCTGTCCTATCTTATAGTCTTGGAAGGGATCCCTGATTTGTTGGAGACCTCTGTTACAAACATATCATTGCAATGACATTATTATAGTTAATTTTTTGTGAGTGCTATGAATGCGAGAGTGTTTCAGGACATTTGCAAGTTTTCTTTCTATACAGAAATAACATTGTTGTACTCCCGGAGAATTATCTATCTTGCTTAGTTTGATGACTCCCTATGCAATCCTTTAAATTGAATTAGGCTAGTAGGTTGTGCTGCAGTGCATATGAAATATAACTGGGAAGATATCTGCATTTTCTGTGCAAACCTATTGTTTATTGGCATTGAAACCAAATACCGTCTCCTAGTATGATATTAGTCATTAGATGGAGCTAGTCGTAGCTTCACATTGACATTTATTAAGGCATCGAATGTTTTGGGTTTGGTGCATTAGTGATTTTTTTTTTTAGGAATCTGCATTTAACATTAATGTCCATGCCACAGGGCATTTCTTCGCATCATATCCTTACACACAAAACGTTCTTGTAGCATTTCCTGCAAGGTCTTATTATTTTGCCACTCACTGCCATGAAGATTTAGGGTGAGTGGTGACAGCTTTGCTGAAGGTTAGATTATGTATTTGTACTTGCAGTAGCTGTTCAGTGCAGTACAGTGTGGCAGGTGCCATCCCTCGACTATCGCATTGGAAGTCACTTGGGACCTCACATGTACCACGGAAAGTAGCCCACTCACCAGTCCCTAACTTGGACTACCGCCTTCGGAGCCTGGACCTCAAGTGTGCCATGAAAAGAAGCCCACTCATCGGTCCCTAATTTGGACAGGACTATTCCTTCTCGCGCAAAATTGAATGAAAAACGCATAAGGCATGCATGTGGCCACTTTGATGTGAATATTTTAAAGAGCTTGTTAGTTAATTTAATAAAATGTTTTTGACTGAAATAATTTTCATTTTTGAATCCAACCCAGAATTGCAGCCAGCATACTAAAATGTGGCAAAATATGCTTCGCCTGGTGCACTGTACATCTTCCTGTAATTTTTGTTTTACTTACTCTTCAGAAGTAGGACTCATTACCTGCAAATTGGCATGCAATTTATCTATACATTATCTAATATATTCGCACAATTTGCAGTTTGTGCATGAAGTCCAAGCTTTTATTAAAAACTAAACTTTAATCCCGCAGATAGTAACTGTTTTTATCATATTGCTATAGGGCTTCTTAAGAAAGGCTGCCTAATGCAAGGCTTGTCTTTGAGACTGATATGCTTTGTTACCGGCAAGTGCTAATGAAATAATATTGTGGTATTAGGGTGCGTTTGGAGACCTGTGCACAGCATTGTACACAGCTGTTATTCAGTCAACTGGGCTATTTATGTGACTTTTTGGGTTGCTTTATATTAATCGTTTTCTGTGCAAGCAGTGCTGCATAACATCTGTAAACCCGTGCATGCTGCTGCTTTTTGGCCAATGTGACTGCCCTGCATGGACTAAAGGCATTCATTTGCTTTTTGTGTAGGTTGTTTATGAAAGACCCTTGTAAGCTGCTGAAGTAAATTCATTGTTGGCAGCCAGCCTAGGCAAAATTTGCCCAACTGGGGCGTCATGTGGGATTTGGGTGGGCAACCTTCATCTGTGCGGGATGGCTTTCAGGACCCGCTGGAGGTCCGTTTGAGTTGGCACACAGGGGTGGTATGTTGACTCTTATTGAGCTCCCCTCATTTCCTTAGGCAGCCCCTGCAAGCCCCCTGAAGTTCCCCTTTAGATGGACCACAGACGTATTATGTCGGCTTTAAGTAGGCGCCCCTCCATACACAGGCAGCCCCTGTCAGGCTCCTGTGGGTCCCCGTTGGGTCCCATGTCGGTTCTGATCGGGCAGTCCTGATTGACTTTACTGGGACAGCCCCAGGGGTTCCGTGACTGTCCCCCATGGAAAGTCCAAGGGGCAGCCTATGTTGATCCCCACCATTGCCGAGTTACCAATCCTACAACCTCCCCACTTCGGGCCCACTTGGGCAATCCGCTCTGGGCCGACAAGGGCCCGCAAATCAGAGCCCCTTTTACTATTGGGGGTACTGGAAGGACAGTGTGTTAGTGACGGAAAGAGCGGAAATAAAGCTGCTGATTGCGGCCAAGATCTGACTTTGCACATCTGGTGCGACCCAGTCCTGAACGATGGTTTCACGATGTAACAATATTCATAAACTAGGCCTTCAATTGATTTTCCCAAAAGCAGCAGGTGTTCAAGAAAGGAAAAGTGAACGTATTAACTAGAAAGCATTTCTTGGCTGACGGGACGCCTGGACCTGAAATGTTGACAACACAATGACAGGGCCCGGCTGGGGTGGCGCAGTGATTACAGCGCTCGACTACTGTTCCCAGGGACGCGGGATCGAATCCCGGCCTTGGCGGCCGCTTTTCGATGGGGACGAAAAGCAAAGCGCCCGTATGCTCTGCGATGTCAGTACACATTAAAGAACCCCCGGTGGTCGAAATTTCCGGAGTCCTCCACTACGGCGTCTATCATAGCCTGACTCGCTTTGGGACGTTAAACCCTACAAACTAACTAAACCAAACACTAAGGACAGGAATTGCATACTCAGCGTTTTCACACCAACATTCAGTATAGAATAAATTATCTCAAATAGGTTGGTTTTAGTGCGAAAGCAATACTGCTAGCAGTTTTCTGCCGTCTCGGTGGATGTCATTCCTTCGCTATAGCGCAGCTGCGGCGCACGACCACGTGGCAGCGTGGCGTCACGACCAGAGGAGAACAGAGGCCCCAACTCGTCTCTTCGGCCGTAGTCGTTCTTTCGCTCGGCGCGGCGGCTACCACGTGACAGCGTGACGTCACGACTAGAGGAGAGCAGGGGCTCCAACTCGTCTCTTCGGCCGTAGTCGTTCCTTCGCTCGGCGCAGCGGCTAGCACGTGAGGGCCTCCTCGGCCCGCCGTGTGAGGGCGCTCGGTAGGAGAGGATAAACGGGGCGCCGCAGGCGCGCTCCACTTAGTCATGTCTGGAGCGACGTGCTGCGCGCCAACGCCGGCGCCGTGCCGAGGAGACAGATGAAGAAAGGCAAGAGCGGTTGGCAAAGCAACGTGCCTTTGCCGCAGAATGGCGAGCCCAGCGGCGTTCTAGAAGTTCAATGAGCGAGAGTAGTTTCATGGACTCGCTGAATTTCGAAGAATCGTCTATGAGTAGTGCAGAGCGATATAATTACCACAGAAGAAAGCGCCGTATAGAAGAGCCACCAGACCGGAGAGAAGAACGGCGTATAGGAGGGACCAGAAGAAACGGCCAAACGAGAAATGTGGGTGCAGCCGTATATGTTAGACGGCCACTGCAAGCTTCTGTGTTAACTTTGCCGGTACCCATGGAAAAGGGAGTCACTGTGTGTACAACTACATGCCTTGGATCTGGTTGTGTCTGGTGTTTACATCGTCCACAAACTGAAAACGACGAAGCCCTGGCCATCTTTTCAAATGGACTGCCGAAACGAAGTGATAAACGATTGGTCATCTGCACCGGAGACTACAGCAGACTCAACGAGAGACCCAGAATTCATACGATCTCTCGACTAAAAGTACTACCTTCAGCTATGTCCTCTCCATTCAAAGAGTACGACCCAATGGGGTAGCAGTCTAGACTTTGTGATGTATAGACATTCAGACGACTATGTAATTACCAGTGTTCAGACCAAGAGTCACTACTTTACGGACCACCAAAGCGTGTTCATTGGAATAAACAAACAGTAGAAACCATGTTGTGTCCAGAGCAAATCATTTAGTTTCACAAAAGGCGAAGCCATGCCAAACCACTTTCATGTGTGTTCATGTTCGAGTGTGGTGGCGTTTTGAGTAGCTGGGGTCTTCCAGTCGTCATCTCGGTCAGTAGGGGCACATGAACTTTCGGCTCTCTCGTTGTGTCTTGTCATGTGAGCGGTGTCTCCGTCGTGTCTTGTGGTAACGGGGCGGGGGCGCAATTCTAGAACGGTGAGGTCGCGTCGAGTCAGGAAGGCTGGGCGCCAGCCATGCGATGCCTCCTAGACCATTTGCCGATGGATCAAGAAGACGAAGGGCGCCGATGCTTCGGTCCAGGATGAGGACTGATGATGATGTACCCGGTACCTACAACTAAAATGTTACGAGGCGGCAAACCGATGAACACAGAGCCGAAAGATAATGTCCGATGACCGTGAGATGATTTAATGAATCGCGGCGGGACTAGCGCGAGCGCTCTTATCCACGCCACTTCTCGCTTCTTAATCGCTTGTAACAATATGTAAAACGGCGAACACACATGACTGAAGGCTTAGTGCAGCCGAGGCCTTCTAGCCTAGTGAAAAGTGAATCCACTAGGTGCATGACAGAACTTGTAATGCTTCCGTATCGCTGCGCCTAAGCAGACTTACGTAAAACCATGTAATTTTTATGCCACAAAGGGTCATTCGGTGTAGGTGATCGAAATGCCGGGATACCGAGCGGCGTCGGCATTAAATGCTAATAAGGCATAGTGATCATGCCCAGGTTTCCACATTCGCGTCATCTTCTCAGCTAGGCTGGGAATCTGGACTGCCGGTGTGTAGCTCGCGTACCGTCCGAAGTCCGTGGAAAGATTTTAAGAAATGCTCTACTATCCGTTCTTGGGCTGTGCCAGGCAAGAAGGGTGCGTCTCTGACGATGTGTTCATGACCCAGGTAGCACAAAGTGGGCTATGAAGGGTGGGCCCCGGTGGGCCCGATGTAGACAATGCAGGACAGCCCCGGTGGGCTCAATGTGGGTGCTGCAAGAGGGGCCGACATAGGCCCGAAGGAGGCTCTCGACAAAGCTCCAATGGGCCCCACTAGGGGCCGATGCAGGCAGCCCTTGCGGGGCTGCCCACATTTTTCCGGCATTGTTAAAAGGGCACATCCTGCCAACTCCCCCCGATGGTCCTACTTTGGACCGATTTGGGCAGCCGCTTTGGAGGAACATTTTTTTTTATTTCAGTTAGCCCCTCAGATAATGACATAGGACCAATGCGGGTTCTATAGCGCTAGCCGCACTTGGGCTTGCCCACAGTATTCTCATAGGGGTCCAATGCAGGAAACTGATGGAAAGCCCTAGTCCAAGTTTTCCCAATCAATATTCATGCACATAATTAAGTATTTATTTTATACAGGTCTGCACTTTCTAAACAGCTACAATATTAAATTTTACAATAATTCATAACATTCATCTAGCCGAAATGACTTCATGTACATCTTGTTCAGGCTATGGAGATGTGTGTTCTGAACAGTAATATTGTGCTGAGAGTTGCAGACTGTCCAAAGCAACCACATAAGAGGCAACAGTTAGCAATCAGTTTGTTTTAGTATTTGTAGCGCAATTTGCATGAGGGCGAGAACTAAAGCCATGTAAATTCCTAATCGACAAATGATGGCAACAACTGTTATACAAATCATCTATAATAGTAATGTAGGGCAACATCTAATGCAAATAAAGGTTGGAAACAATGATTACGCAATTGCACGCACGCCTTCTAGCCCCATTACGGCCGATGTGGGACCTACAGCGGTTTTGTGTGGGCAGCCCCAATTGGGCTGGGTGTTGGTTTTGAACCTAAAGCCCACTTGCTGTTGCACGTGCCTTCAAATTCCCCACAAGGGACCAATTTTGGTATCATGCGGGCCCTCCCGCCTTCCAGTCCCATTACGGCCCATGTGGAATATAAAGCAGTTTTATGTGGGCAGCCCCAATTGGGCTGGATGTTTTCGAACCTAAGCCTACCTGCTGTTGCACGAGCCTTCAAAGTCCCCACAAAGGACCGATTTTGGTACCATGCGGGCACGCCCACCTTCCAGCCCCATTACAGCCTATGTGGGACCTAAAGCGGTTTAGCTAAGGCGGCCTCATTTGGGCTTCAGGGGGGCTTGCCCAAATTGAGCCCTTATTCATATTTCACCTGCCCTCAAGTAACCTACATGGGATCGATTGGGGCAGCATGTGGGTATGTCCGTTTTCTTGCCTCACTACGGCTGATGTTGGACCCACAAATATTTAATGGGGGCGGCCTCATTTCGGATCTATGAGGGATTTCCCATAAAAAGCCCACATTTAGGTTGGATTGCCCTCAAATATCCGGCAAGAGACCCTTGTGGTCTGGATGCAGGAATGTGCTCTGCATGAGCCCAAGAAACGCCGCTATGGGACCCATGCAGGAGGAGCAGGGGCAAGCCCAAATGGGGCTTGCCCACTTTTGCCCCATCGGGGACCGATGCAGGTTTTATGATGGTTGCTCCAGTCCTACTTGCCTACATCGGACCTACTTGGGCCCCACATTCTGTGCTACCTGGGGACGTTCAGGGAGCCTTGACTCTTAGTCATTACGGTACTCAATGGGATTCTGATCAGTGGTACCTCGTCACTACTTATATGTCCGGGAAGATTGGAGAAGTAGCAATTTATGATATATAGCGAGACGCAGAAAGTGATACAAAAATGGCTTCCATATAATTAGTAAATGCATCACAGTTACACTGGGAAAATTAAATACACAACTGATTAAGATTAGAATCGAGCGCTTTAGACATTATTGTCAAATAATGACTGATAGGTTACCAACGTTCCTCCCAATGAAATTCTAAACTATCTTACCGATGCTCACCTGTGGGGAGGACACTTGGAGGCTAAGGAAGCGTTCAACATGAATTGAGAAACATACCCACCACTATGGAGCGGACGATGGCAGGTAATAATTTTACAGAAAGCGTGCCGAAAGGCTCAGGGAAAGGACGCGTGCTTATGACACTCTAATAGAAATCAAGAACATAGGATCGGCAGACCGTGTAACGCCAATGCAAGTAATTGGCGGCGCGCTGCGGGTGATGATCTGAAAAAAATATTTTGATAAGACTGCTGGAACCATCCTAAAGTAGTGCACATGTATACAGTGCCTTTCTATTGCATACTTAGCGAGCTACAATGACGTTTTTCGCTGTGGCTTGCTGAAGTGTAACTAAGCCGCTGTATATACACCATGGAGCCACATATCTAGTTGTTTTATCTTATGAACCTACAAAACATCTTGTACCTATCAATTTGTCGTACGTTTAAGATATCATATCGGGAGGATTTTATATATGAGATATAAATGATCTATGTTGTGGATCAATATTATCAAAATATGTCCTATATTTAACGCAGCTGTTTGATAACTTTCAGTATTATGATTTAATTCTCTGTAATGTTGCAATAACACCGTACCAGCTGATGAGTACGATATACAGATATAATGAATGCAATTTTCTTCAACAGGGAATTTCACTTACAATGGAAATTTGAGGCAGCGGCGTTACTGCTCCTATTCCTCCTTTGTCAGCACAGATGTTCAAGCTGAGCAGAAAAGAGGCAGCGCAACCTTCACTATTCCAAGATTCTCATTGGCATCAGTGCTTTGGGTTGCGGAGAACTCCAGACAGATTGCCGGTACCAACATTGTATCAGGCCTAGCCTGCCTGGCTTTTGTCAATAATTTCTATGGGCATTTGTAGCATATCTCATGAGCACCGGCATAACAGTTTCCGAAAATTATATTTTGACGTCAACGTCAAGAGGTGACTCAATGGAGCATGGTTGTGCTTACCGGATGCAGACAACGTTGAGTTAGTTGCAGTTGCAGTACATCTGCACCAATAGGCGCCTTCTGTTTCATTCATTCTGCGTGAAGTAACTTTCCGCGACGTATTTTAAGATAAAGAAGTATAAACATGGAGCTGAGGTCATGAGAATAAGGTGACCGCAGACCAATCATAACTATTTTGTGGTTACGTTATGATTAGCACAGTTGTGTCATAAGCGGAAAGCTATCTGCACCCTAGCCAGCAAAATGAATACAAGTGCAGCATAGCCAAGCGGTCAGAAATTAATGAATATCGACGGTATCTGACCACGTCTCTCCCACATTCTCATTGCTCTTAACGTCATCCTTGCCTAATAAACAGCGCAGGTGACAAGTATTAATCAGAGAAATATAAACACGGACACAGGCAGTTGCGTCGGTTTTTCAAAGTTGGGTTGCATTCTTTTTGTCCACGCTGTTTGTTTTAGCAATGATTTTTAAAAGATAATGGAAATGTGAGACAAGCAGCGCAAGCTCAAAGTGCATAAGAGAACACATAAACAGCTGCTGGCGCAGATTCTTGAGATATATCTTATATACAATGCTACCACATTGGTATTTTATCTGTTTCATAAGAAGTTTATCTTCCTTCGATTTAAGAAGGGCATCTTGTAACCAGATGCTCCATAAACCACCCATCCTGTATATAGAATCTTAAAAAGTCTATATTATATTTCCCACAGTTTCATCCGAGCTGGTGCTCGCGTTAACGATTAGCATACTCTTCAATGTGGCTTCTGCGGTTTTGGCCGCAGTCCTTCTGTATGGAGCAAGAATGGTAAGTATCAGTATTTTCTCTTTATTCTTCTCTGCCTTCCTTGTGTCGCCGTCTTCTTTCTAGGCTGATCATTACTAAAATATCTTATCTGTTTTTATTAATGCGCTTGCTCTGACGATGGTAAAGTGTTTAACGCATGCTCTGGCAGAGTGGCATCAACCAGCAACAAATTAAGGTGAATTGTTTTATCATTTTCTCTACGTGGCAAAGCTGGGAACCAATACAGAACAGGAACAAAGCGAGTGGATGCCTAAGATAATACCCGAGGCATCCGCATAGCTTTCATCTATTGATTGCTCTCCATAACAAGTAAAAAAAGAAATCTATGAACTGATCACAAGAGATTGAGCGCAGAAAGATCCTTGGAAGGCGCCCGACTTCACTCTTCAGAATGTGACAACAACCCGTGGTTTCAATTTCCTCAGGTGATGCCAGTAAGTCGGAACGTCCATAAACCCGTGTCGCTCAGGTAAAACCCTTCCACCTGATGCTCCGCTGTTAGGAGAAACGCCAAGGGAACAACTATTTTATTTTCCGTACAGTTATTATATCCTGAACCATCAGAACCTTTTTGATACGTGTGGAAATTTCTCACTTTCTTTTTTCATTACCTGCTCGTCGCACCTGCTATAAAGACAAACGCGAAGCCACGGAGTAATCTGCATCTTCACCTAATTCTTGACCGCTATTTTTGTCGTACTGGTCACGCTTATTTCAGCATATTCACTAAATGGCGACATCAAAACTCCAGCCAAAACTCTCTTGACATTCCTATCTCATATTGTGCTCTGTGAAGAGGTTTCTTTGAGTTTTGACTGCTTACAGCATTATCTACAATCCCTTAAATCGCCCCTCCCCCCATGCTACAGCGGGCAGGTTATAAACTTCTTCAGCAAGACGAGTCGGCCGGCGAGTTGGAATTACTCCCTGGCTTTCAAGATCGAGAAAGAACACTGTCCATTTTCCAGCTTTCCTCGTCTTGATATCGCTCAGATTCAAAGAGTCACCGAAACATGTACATGATTGCTAACAGGCACGATATGTCGAGCAAAGCTGAGTACAGCGCAAGGCTAGAGTGCCGTATTAATACCGGGGTGATATGCCATGTAATATGCCACACCACTGTGATTCTTGTTGGCGTCTAACGCCTGCTACAATATTTAGAAAAAAATTTTATGCAGCTTTGACTGTTTGTAGGACGAGCTTCAATACTGAAATTAAACATACCCAATAAGTAGTCCCATGATAGCCCTAGAAATAATGTTATTAGCGCATGACAGCCTATTTCGATGAAACAGACATATCGCCTTGTGAACATGGATTTCCCAATGCCTTCTATAGTTGAGCAACTATATCAACTCATACATGGCGTACCCTTCGCTATTGGCCAGCAGAAGCAAACTGACCGTGTTTTATTAGTTTTTTCAATAGCCTTAGACTCGTTAGCACACACTGAATTTATGGATCCAAGGTAGAAACAGAGAAAAAAGTTGGCTGCACAGTATGAAGGACCAATTAATAAGGGTTATTATTTTCCTAATTTGAGACGTTTCACAGCATAATTATCTAAAGATCTGGCACATCACAAATCTGTGTTCGACTCTGCTTAAAAAATCAATTTTTATGTGGCGCCACTCTGACGTTAGAGCGAGAGAAAGAAAATGGCTGCACTGTATGAAAGAGGCACTGGACATGTTTGAGAAGAAGTGTCATTTCGTAAGCCGAGCCAACATTTTTGACAATTGTCGTGGCCCCAGGCGAAGAATTTTCAACTTGTTGAAACATTGGCTCCGCTTGCAAACTGAGGCTCCCCTCAACTTTTGCTCAGTGATCATTTATACTAGACTTCCTATGAACCTTGAAGCAACGATATTCGCTTATTTTAGACCGGGTAATTAATTATGTTAGTGACCGTACTATATACCTCGAAATTAACAACAGCGAAGTCGCAACAGCGAATGTAACATCCTGAGCTCTTGTTCAGCGCTCTTTTATACTAAACTTACTGGAAATCTTGAAGCAACCATAAAAGCTAGGTTACTGTAGACTCTATAATGGATTACCTCAGTAACCGTACTCAATTTCTCGAAATTACAACGCGAAGTCCGCAACAGCAGTTTAACATCCGGTGCACCACAAGGGAGAGTTGTAGCCCAAGTATTACTTCTAATTTTTAAACGACTTAATTGTAACTTTACCTGACTATATTAAACTTTTTGCCGACGACTGTGTACTTTACCTAGAACCTCTCTGTCAAGGACCCTATATTTTAAGATAACGCTTTGACAGCAGCGATCAAGTGATGAAAAGAATGCCAAATGAATATATTTGTTAAAAATCTGCAACTTTATCGGTAGCCAGAAGAAAAAGCATTGATTAGTTTTTCAGTACATTTTTAAGTACTTTGAGTGAACGCCGTAATAATGTGTACATAATCAACATCACCGTTTATCCGGCCGTGGAGAGAAGACGAAATGTGGACGAAGTGTGTCTTGTTGATAGCTTCTGCTTCGGCTGATATGGGAAGAGGAAGGGGAACCTACCGGTACTTCCTCCAGTCTCACTAGGGGTGGATGTGCGGAGTCACAGTCAACACTTCTGGACAATGTACCGCCCGAATCACCATTGACGGCACCTTGGACTACATTGAGTTCGCTGTAAATCATCCTGTGTCTATCAACTCGTCCTCGGCTGGTATTTTCTCTACAATGCATCAGCACTCATTACGTGTTCCCCTCCCAATCTTGAAGTCACTGAATATCTCAGCCCCATCCCCCCCCCCATCGTCCCCTTCCCCAGACAACCATATCAGATCCAGGAGATGTCCATAAAATGCACCCCTCAAAATATTTCATATTCAGAGGATCTCCCCAAATACCCACAATTGGTCCAGTGGATATTCCAGAGATGTCCCTATTGCCTCACAGTGGACGTCCACATGGACATTAATTATGATGTCTAGAGGACGTTGCCAAATCAGTCTCTGGACATTGCATGGACATTGCCAAGATGTACAAGCATGCACTTTTAGCAGAGCTAGGGATGGCTGTTGAGCAAAACACATAGAGTGAATTAGTTTTATTCACAAAAACAACAAGCTTTTAAACACCTTCCCCTTTTCATGAGTTTCAGTTTGCATCAGTGCTTGTGCCCCCTGAAAAATATGAAAGATGAAGTGAACAATAAAGTTAGGCATTAAGAAATTGACAGGTAACAGAAAATAGTCACAAAAAAGGCCGCATGCACAAAACAAACTTGTCTGAAAGCTGGCAACAGAACTTACAGCTATATAACAGTGAAAAAAAAAATGGATGTAAAACCTTTACGTGTAAAGAAAATAAGCCTATTAACATGCCCAAAAGTTAAAGGAATGTAAAAATTTCACAACCTGTTGTCTCTGTAACAAGGATAGTTAACATTTTGTTTCACTTCTTTTTCAGTTAAGGTTGGAAGTTGTTTTAGAGTGGAAGCTGCACTATTTGGGTTGCAACTTCAGATTTCACCTCGCTGGGACTGAATGACTTCAACCTAATTAAGCATACGTGTCCACTAAAAAGTGAGACATACTGTGCCTTCCTTTCCCCAAACCAACAAAAAAAGAATTTAAAAAACAACGGAATGAAAAGGTGGTGTTAAGGCCCTCGCATCTACTTTTAATGAGAAGCTTGAGCACCCCCTAATTCAAACCATGTACAGCCTTGGTAAACCATGCAAAATCCCGCTTGAGCTTTCGCTCATTGAAACTTCTTCAAACCATGCTTAAACAGGCATCTAACTGGTATGTGCACACACAGTTTTGTACAAAATAGTGGCTAAATTTTCATACCTTGTTTTGCAAGCCTTTCCTGTTGCTGTTTAAGACGGCATGGAGCATGTTGGAGCCAATTCTTTATTACTGCTTGCACATCATCGACTGTTGCAACATACCGCATGTTTGACCTTGCAGCCACTGAAACAAATACAGCAGTATAGTAGCTGTGGTTTATTTTAAAATACCAAAAAAAAAAGGAAAAAATGTTGCCAGCCGCTGCAATTGCTATTTAATAACTTATACACCTGAGTACCGTGCTGCAGCCAGTGGAAATAAAGGAACAGGGAGAGAAAAACGAGGACAAGTAGAGCGTAATGACAGCAAGGAAAAGAGAGTTTCATACACTCTTAATAATATCCAGAAAAATATATAGTGTGAACAAGCTAGCACCATACGCATGGCAAGACAACAATCTTATTATCTGAAGTGAGCTAATAAGAGCCCCAGCCTAGCTTTTCTAAAAAAAACTTGAACAAAAAATGGCAAAGCAGCAACCCATTTTGCGATGAAGGCATGCAAAAAAGGGATGTTTAAAAAAAATTATGTAGCTTCAAAGAACCAATTGCTTCACTGCAGTAGCGTCGCGAGGGTCACCTGCACCCAGTGCGGAGGCGCGGATCCCCCCCCCTCCCCCCCTTCCGTTCCCATGTTTTAAGCACCGGATCGCAACTTCCTTTCCACCTCCTCTGTCCTCATGGTGTTTGCTTTAAAGTCAAGTTCACTCTGCACCCAACCACGCAGTGTGAGTGAAGTGTTTTTCTTTTACTTTTTAACACATTGATGCAGTGATCATGCCCCACGACTTATAATTCAGCAAAACATCACATAAAAAGCACATATTTCCGAAAAAGGTAGAAACACTAACACATGTAAGTTGCGAGAAAATTCACTGAGCAATCGGCTTAAGACAGGCGATTGCCAGTATGAGACCACGTGTTTTAGTTAGGTCCCAAGCAGGGCATTTTAAATGCCACATGCATAGGTGAAAGCCTTTTACTTTGCATTATATACATTTTCACCTCTTCTTTCCTCAAAAATGTGCAAGTTGATTTTCGCACCCAGACTGAAACATTATCAATGTGCATTGATGACATACCAACCAAAAATATTAATCGCAAAACAGCCTTTTGGAGCTGGGAGACTGTGGGCATCTCCAGGCTCTTTTTTTAACGCTTTCAGTTGCATTTCTCATTTTAACAATGACAGCCTTTTTCAAAGGAAAAAGGTTAAAACCGCATAATGCACTACGTGAGCACCCCCGGGTACACTCTCAATTCAACTTATAAAACACTTGGCCTTGCTAAAGGTGCCCTCCTTATCATTATTTTTTTCTTTTAGTCAGCGCATAGTGATCACACTTGCCATTCCTCTGAGCAACAGGCATTCCGTGCCTTTTGGCATTTTGAAAGTGTGAGGCGATGTGTGACTCAGCCGAGGAGCGAGAAAGGCATAGAAGATAAATGAACGTGATAAAATTCTGCAGGAAAGATAGTGCCAGCGGTCCTCGCTTGGAAAAGGAGAGTGAACTGCACATGCACAAAAAAGAGGAGATGCGGTATTGCGGCTGCCGACGGGTGTTGTCTAACATGCTCCCGCGCAGGGGTTTCCGATGGGTATCGTGTTAATGCTGGTGTTTCCAGGGTACACACACAGCACGTACACAGGCTCGGTTTAAAGTGGCATGGAGTCTGACATAAATTAAGGCATGTGTTTTTAAGCACCCCTCAACACATTAATTCGTTCTACGAGAAGATCACACTTGCCAGTCAGTGCCTCAGTGGCCCCAATGCGTGCTTTTCGAGTCTTTTACACAATAACTGATTTGGCCTCTGCCCCTTCCTCCCACTCACTGCCCAGCTGCACCACCCCCCCGTGCCGTCACTGCCCCTCTGTAGTAATAAAGTAAGCTTATTTCAAATTTAAAGGACATTTATAATCACTCAACGTGCCCATTACTATCTTTGTACGTGCTTTGTATCTTTCTACCTCAGAAAGGAATCCAACAGCGATCTATTTATGCCTTCCAGGGGTCTACAAGGTTAAGAAGTTGTATAAGCATGACAGCATCATAATCCAGATTCTTTCATAGATTCTGGAGAAGTACTTACAAATGATCAGTGGTGTCACATTGAGAATCGAGAATTTCTCTTTCCCCTTATTTCCGATCCAACTGTAGTTCTTGGCCACGCAGTCTTTCATCAAGTAGTTCAGAATATTTCTTGTTGAAACTGCTACATTTTCTCCACCAAGAGATTTCAGTTCCCTCAGCTGAAAACAAATGCATCCAATGAAATGTTTACTGGCCTTGAAAGGCTTACATGCACACTGGCCATGAAAGCTTCTAAAATCCTGTATGCCATATTGTATATTGTAACTATACACACTCAGAATCCTCTCCGAAGCAGAAAAAAAGTGAATACATTGATGCTTTAAATTTATAATTTCAACTATAAAATATATAAGAGTGAAAAAAAAATGCAACAAGATCAAGGTAGATAAATACTATAAAAATAAGTAATGTCAGAAGTCCTACCAAACAGGATTCCATATGACTAGCTAGCGAACGAAACCAAACCAGTGTGATATTTCTATCCGTGGTTTTATGCCAGCTGAAAATTTGCAGAAGACATAACTGGCCACTGTTTACCTAAAATGAGTGTAGAAAGACAGGCTGTTACTGAAACTGCTTCACTAAATTTCTATATATATTCACAGGTTGAAGTATTGACACTTCTTGTGGACAAAAATGTATTGATAAGATGGAAAACAATCGTAGAGGTGCAGATTTATGGTCAACTACTAGAGGGGGTATTTCTAAATTATACCATGCCTTTTTCAAGCCTTCATAAAAAAATGGATTACCCAAATCAACAAGTTCCAATTAGCATCTCAGATAACACACTGGTAGCCCCTCATCAAACATCACATTAACGATGTTTAACTCTTACCATTTGGTTCTTAACATCTGGGATAGAGTCGTCAAACGCCTTCCACTCACGGAGGTCATTAAACGGTCGACACACGAGAGCCAGTGTTGCTTCCTCTCCTTATTTTGACCGTGGCATGTTTTCAAGAGCATCCCTGTTTTATTCCGCTAGGAGGCGGATGACCTGCAGCAGCCTGATAACTTGCCTTTGGAACTCTGACAGCAAAGCACAAAAGCAGTAATATGGTTATATACAAAGATACTGGCGCCATCAGTGACAAAGCATATCAAAACAAATGTCTACGCCAGTAAAACTGGAAAAAGAGCAGACAGAGCAGTTTCTTTACTTGGCGCTTCACCATACATTTAGTTGACTTATGTCACAATAATAGCAGTCAGCATCAAATTTTTTACAAGTCAACAATAATACATATTAATCAGAATTGTGTGTGAAGTTTCGGGATAAGCAATAACTGTACTTGTGATTATGCCAGTTCTCAAAGTTTTTCTCATTAAGCTTATGACAGTAATAAAAATAATGCGGCTAAATATTCACGGTGACAATACCTCGTTCTGGAATAGCTGGAGCTGCTGTGCACAGTCCTTGATTTGGTGCCTCGTGTGCTGTTAGAAAGACCAGAAGCCAAATTATGCCATGAAGCGAGTCAGTAATTAAATGAATACATGCAATTTTTCCACAGAAGCACTATAACTATGCGTGTTATTACACCATTCGAGGCTTTTATTTTAAGCCTTTAAGTCTATATAACAGCAGCAGTTAGACATTAAAAATGGTTGTACCTCGTGGTTGTGCCGTGTGCTGCCCACGATTATGCATTGACCCGTGTGCTGGAAAGAACGAAAACATGATTAGCTCCCAACCGCTGACAATTTACTCTCTCTACCTGTTGTTTCAAGAGCTGTCAATGGTTCGGCTAAGACGGTGCGATCTGAAAATGAAAAGGACATATATTATACCTTTATAACAAATAACTGATCTGTTTGCCTTGAAATTAGTGCACTTCTTATCCTCAAACTGGGAAAGCAGAAGGCCATGTATGCTCATTGGCAAGCAGACGCATTTTTTATTGTAATAAAAATTAAACCAATACTATTTTAGAATAATCACCCTCCCTATGTAAGCATTTCAAGTCCAGTTGGCTTAAACCATTACAACTGACCTGGAAGAGTAGAGGAAGAAAAGTCATTTGGAGGGGCTGGATAAATCTGCAGGTCCTTCCTTTGCCTTTTTCGCTGACAATCATCATCAGAGTCTGACTCGGATATGTAACGATAGGGCCGAACTCGTCGCCTTGACCTCTCATCCTCAGTTGAAGACAAGTCCGATGTGAACTGGCTCCTTTCCAGCTTCAACCTGGCCACGTCATATGAGGCTGAATAAAAAAAATTAAATTCAGCCATTTCGAAGCAGTGCTGTCCCTCTATAAGCACTGTCCTTAAATACAAAAAAGGGTTTGCCATGACAGCTGAGGCAGAAATAGTAGCAAACCTGAATTCATTGCACCTGATGCTCATAAATCTTGGCAAATACATATTTTGCATGCTCATAAATACATACGCACCTTTATAAACTTCATTGCACTGTTCCACGTACATGTAAAACTTTTAAATGAAACTGAGGACAATACATAGTCTATACATAGTTTTTTTTTGCAACAAAGGACAGCGCACAGTTAATATAAAGAGTTTTCTTTCTTTTGCAGAAATAATGAAATGCAATGTGTCTTAAGCACAAAAGGAAGGGCATATAAAACAATCCTCACAATCTCTTGACAACTAAATATAATAAATTGGCAACCTGAAAGAAAAAACAATAAAGGAAAACTTCAACTCACAAAATATCCCTTTCACGATGACTTGATATCGCTGCCAATCCTCATGTGGCTCTGCTTGATATTTTATCAACTTCTTCAGCCTTTCTGACACATGTCTTCCATGACCCATGACACGGGAACAACTTCTACTTCTTGTAGAAGTGAAAATTCCACAATATGCAAAAGACATCTAAAACACAAATATAAAACTAACATTAGAGTTCAATAAATGTGAGCTTTCGGGCAGCTGCTAAACAATGTGGATGATTGGAAATGTCACATATTTTCCATGGTACGGGAGCCTTACAGCTTTTCTTGCATACTTCAGAGGCCAAGCTTCTGGCACTGATGAAAGTTCCGATACAATATAGATTCCCAACTGAGATGAAGCAATGGGATGCTTATAGAGATCTGCCTTGAGTCGATATTTCAGTCCAATTATACAAGGCTCTTCAGTCGACTTCAGGAGGGCAATATTCAGAATGTGAATGATGTCATCTTCAACAGCAAAGCAGCTATCAGCCTCTCCTACAGCAAGAGTGAATGTAGGTGTCTTTACCACTTGGTGTTCTGGTGGGCAGCAGTGTGGAAGCATGGGGCCAGAATTATGCCTTTTCCCAAACTCATAGGCAAGAAGTGCCTTATTATGAGAATAGCTGCAAAGTTCGTTTTCTTGAGTTCTTTCCATAGCTGTAGTAATGGGTCTTCATGCTTGCGCAGCATTTTCTTTATGTGCCTCATATGGCTCTCAAAACAAAATGCACTGAATGCATCCAAAGGCCCATGGCACAGAGCATCATCTGCAAGATGCAGAAGACAGTGGGTATTATGTGAAATCTGCTCCTCACCATACAGTCTTGATATTCCCTTAACTACTGACTGAAGAAGTGCCTTGGCATAAGCATTCAGCGAACTGTAGAGACTCTTATGTACAAGAAATGTTATGGCACAATGAAATGCAATAAAGTGGCAATACAAATCTTCGTTTGCTACTTATTTCAAAGCAACTGCCCCAGTGTACAACAAAAATGTACGGAACTCCACAGCTTTCCATCTTTCCAGCTCGTCAAGGCCCCGAGGCTTTCTGCTGAATTCTCTTGGCATGTAATGAGCGAAGGACACACAGACCTCAGACAGAGCATTACGACCTGCAGGACCTAGGGCAGCTTTTGATCGGCCTCCCACCCACTGCTGCATTAATTTCTTCATTACTCCAACACAGACTAGGTGCATGTAGTCGAGAGGTACATCTCTAATGAAGTCCAGGGGCAGTTCGGTTAAGATGGATACACCATGGTGGTAGTCTATGTCTGTCTGCATGCGGAATGAACTGTCTGTACGTGCGGCAGCTGTTGCATCCGGAAAACAAATTCTCCCTTGCACATAACTGCCCTCCACAGTACATTTTGGGCATGAATTATAGCCGCTACGTCCTTTTGTCATGAAAACAAATGACCTCGCTGGGGAGTCACATATAAAGCCTTTGAGTGAAATACTCCTGATGTTTCCTTTTGTGGCAAGTCCATTTTGCACAAGATGACTCAACTCAGAAACAAAAGGTCTCAGAAAGGCATTTGCAGAGAGTGGCTTGGCTTTTCCTTCAAACACACCAACAATAAAAGGCTGGAGGTCACTGTTTGCTATCTTGCACTGTATTGGCCAAAGCTGCACCTTGGAACTTTTAAACAGAGGAAGTCCGTCTATATTAATATAGAGAGCTAACACAGAAGGCGGTTCCTCTAAGCAATGTAGCATTTTGCGCAGCCCATTAGCGAGTCCAAAGCGGCAGTACTTGCCCGGCGCAAGGGGGGTTATATTCGCAGCAAGTGCTGTTGACCTTGGCGTGTTTAGGAGGCTTCTGCAGTCGCGCGGCAAATCTGAAAAGCAGCTATGCTTTGACAGCTTCTTAAGCAGGGAGGTCGCGGCCTTCTGCGTAATGTTCTCTTCTAGTATCCACTCCCACAAAATGCACTTTATGTCAATATCTGCAAAGTCACTCGCACATTACTAGGCGTTGGACGCGCGCAAAATGGCTCGCCGCTTAAAGAAAAAGCTAGAGGTTCCGATGACACAGGTGATCCTTGCACGGCGGGAATAAACTCTAGGTCAAACATGACAGAGGTGGGCTCCGGGCTGTCATTTCGGGCGGGAATAAGCTCTGGGTCAAACATGACAGAGGTGGGCTCCGGGCTGTCATTGCGGGCTAGCTCTCTAACTACCATTTCTGGTTTATGCACTTCTGCACACTCGTCGGGTTCACCAAGAGCAGAAACCGTGGCACGAGTACTCCTCGCAGCTGCGCGTGCTGCCCATGTCTTCGCTCTTGCTTTAGGCATAGCAGAAAAAGTCGTGCTCTTAGGTGATGCTGAAACGTACGTACCTTTGAATAAACGTACTCCACGAACAAGGCAATGCACAGGGTGATTAACAACTTGTCAACTCCGTCAGCGAAGATGTGGCAGTGACGCGCGTGCAAAGATATGGGGCTGCCAGCAACTCGGAGAGCAGTTGAGGCCATGTGGGCTTGTGTCAGCTATGCATACATAATATGCATGCCAGGCACAATGACACTTATGGCTTCCGGGGATCGTTTCCGGTTGTACAGGAATGTACTGGTAGGGTGCAGAACTATTATACCAAGCGCGAGCTGCAATACTCGAAAACGCCAAGATTAGCAGACGTTCCCAAAATACGACGACGCCACTCGACCGCTGAGTGTATTGAAATAGGCATGTACTACGGCATGAGTCATCTGTGGACACACGTCCGCATTGCACTTAAATTTACCGCGTCTTCTCACTCGCAGGGACAACACGCGCATTGTGTTATTGTCGTTATTGTGCTGTGATGCATGCGCAGCGGAGGCAGGGAAGGGAACGTGACTAACGCCGCGGACGCCATGAAAGAAAAAAAAATAAAAAAGGCGTGCTACTCCGCGGTAATTTTGTGGTATAGTTGCCGAAGATATCATGAAAGTGACAGCGCGTCGCCCAATAAACGCATTATTCATGTTCATAAATGTATCATACAACAAGCCTGCAGGCAAAGCATTTAATATTTTTCGCTCGCACAAAGAATGCACTATTTCTTGATCGCGAATGTAGGCAGCGAGTCTCTAACGTCCCCCTCAACTGCCTCAACCTCTCCGTCTGTGCAGAGGAGGCAGAGAAGGGACAACAGGGTCTTAAAGATGAAATTGAAGGGCATTACATGAAGACGCTGTCTGCCTTTCCACTTAACCTCTATCCGGCCAGCACAACAAGCTACACCCCACCGTTTTTCTCCCGGAGCCAGGAGACAATGAACCATGTCAAATCGGTCAAATTTCCAGGAAGCTCGACTCACGAGCACGTGCTCATGCGCAGTACGCTACGCAAACACGATCCAACACCACGGCGCGAAAAATAAACTGAATTAAAATGCAATTCAATCACTGGATATTTCGATTATTTAATTTCTTACGGCAATTTAAATTTCGCACCTTGTGACATTTTTGCAATAGCATTTATTCATGTATTCGACAATTTGAATATGCCAATCAAATATACAAGGTATTTACCAGCGGAATTCGGTAGCTAAAGAAAAAAGAAGTTTAGTAGGCCGGCGCGGTAACATATATTCACGTTTGGCTAGTGCGCGCTGCCTGAAATTGCTGCGAACCGCTAGAAACACAATCTAGATGTGCCAGCAAAACAGGTGTTTCATTAGTCCGAATCAAAATTTAAAGTAAAAATCTGCTGAACTACGCATGTCCACTGAAAGTCACATTATAACATCGAAGTTGTGTACACTGTGTGGTATCTTCACGACCACACAAAGGTAAGGTCATGAGGATATCCACTAAAAGATGACCTTTTAATAATGGACGCATGGACATCTCATGGGTGTACAAAAATGACGTTTGATATTGCGACCTTTTGTGAAGATCCTATGGATATTGCTGGTTGTGTGGGTCGTCCCACTTGGTAGTGGTCGCCGACCACGTCCTCTATTCTGGCTGCGAAGATATTCTTCGACTTCTGACGCCGTCACCAATGACGACGTCTTGAGTACATCCAGCCCTCGTCTCTATCAAGGGGCATAATAATAATCGAGTCTCTCCTATTTTCTGGCGATTCTCTTCTCGCCGCCTTCTAAACCACATCGGAGCCCTTCTGCGCTGTGACTCTACTGTTGCATCATTCGCTTCCGCCCAGCCTGTCAACCTTCTTGCCATTTCCACCTCCGAAAGCTCCGATGCATTCCCTGCCTCGCTCGTAACACTTCGCTACACGATCAGCACCGACTTGATGTCAGACCAGACAGAAGCGTTGTTCGCTGTAATAAACAAGCTCGCAGCCTGGTTCGATGTCAGTTCTGAACCCTTGGATAAAACCGCTGCCGCGACGCTTTGCATCCACGCCGACGAATCAGGAATCATTCGACGCTAGCAATATGTGTGTCTTTAACCGAGTGCAAGATTATTCGGAACGTTTTGCTGGTACGCTTGCACACAACGTATTAAGCCCTTCGCCCACTCCCTGGTCATCGCCTGTTATGTTAGTGCAAAAAATGGTTCGGTTTGTGTTGGTGTAGATTACAGCGCTCTCCATAGAATCCCTCGCAAGAATGTCTATCCCCTTCCTCGAGTTGGCGACGCACTCGGTTGTCTACAAGATGCCCAATCTTTCTCCAGCCTTGAATTAGGGTCAGGTTACTGGCAAATCCCCATGCATAAATATGGCAGAGAAGACCGTTTTTTCAACACCGGATGGCTTATACAAATTAAACGTAACCCCTTTGGGCTCTGCAAAGCTGGTGCAATATTCGCGCACATGATTGACACACTTCTCTAAAGACTGTAATAGAAAACATACCTCTGCTACTTGAATGACGTAATTTTTTCATCGTCTTTTTCTGATCATCTCACTCTTTTCGATGTAGTTTAGCATCACTTACCAACTTATGCCTGGTGGTAATAAAAAAATGGTATTTCGCATCCATATATATTCGCGTTCTTGACCTTCCCATAAGTAGCGAAGGAATTAATCCTCACCCTCAGAAAACCGCTGTGGACGGCACTTTCAACGTCCCATTCGGGCAAAAGATCTCCGAAGTTTTTTATCCGAGGCATCATACTTCCGCAGCCGCCATTGCGGCTCTATTGTTTCATCTTTACATGCGCTTCTCCACATCGACATGTCTTTGGTCTAGTTGTCTATTTGCAAAACAGCATTTGAAACTCGAGAGCGTTCTGTCTTCTCTGTTTCATATTCCATTCTCTGCCATTTTGACACATAAATATCCGACTATTTTGCACATTGACGCCAGCAGTCACGTCACTGGCGCTGTTCTGCAACGCCAAGACATCTGTAAGAAAACGTTGTTGCGTATTCAAGCCCAACTTTGACTCCTGCATAACTAAACTATTACCGAACAAGAATGTCTCGCCGTCGTCTCGACGGTTCAGAAGTTCCGCCCCTACCTGCACGGGCGTCATTTCACGGTCGTCACTGACCACCTCGCCCAATGTTGGCTGTCCTCGTTGAAAAACAACTTCGATCATCTGGGCGATGGATTCTCTGCCTTCAAGAGTGCAACTTCTCAGTCACTTGCAAATCGGCCAAGCAGCACAAGGACGCCACACACTCTTTCCAGTCCTATTGCTTTGCCATCGCAAGCCTTTTTCATCTGCCCCTTTAGAGCCATGCCATTAAGAGCCTAGTTCAGCAGTCTTTCAGCGTCGCAACTATCGCCCCCGCGCCCGAACTAGACTGTGATCTTGCTCACCACCAGCATGCTGACACATACTATTGAAAACTGACTGATAGTTGCAGCGGTGTTATTAGACCTCCACATGTCCGTCTCCGTCGTCAGTTAAACAAATTCAAGCTACGTGATGGCGCACTTTTTTGGCACAACTACAGTCCAATTGATCCCACTTGGTTCCCGTAGTTCCCCGTTCCCTGCGCCCTCAAACTCTGCAAGCCTTTCACAACTACCCCAACGCTTGTCGCCTTGGATTCCTGTAAAGCTACGACTGCATCAAACGTCGTTTGTTCTGGCCTGGCCTCTCACCCTCTGTATTGAAATATGTCGCATCTTGCATCCTTTGTCAACGACGCAAGCGGTCTATCTCACCTCCTGCCGGTCTCCTGCAACCTCTCCCATGGGTTTTTACGTTTTTTGAGGTAATCAGCATTGATTTGTGTGGACCCCTGCCCTTGACGCGAGCTCAACGCCGCTGGGTCGTTACTGCAGTCGACCACCTGCGCGGTATAACCGCTGCTACGTCGTTTATTTCATTGAAATTGTTATTCAAGACTGCTTGAAGTGATGAAATTAAAACAAGTAATTTGTAACCATTTGTGTTGCTGTTTATGGCCTCACGGGGGCTAAACACCAACTATACTTCACGGTTATCGTTTGGTTGATGAAAAATAACCCCATCATGACTCAAGAAGACATTGTGCATAGTGTGTTAGCTATCGTAGGGGAATACGACTTTATAATTTTTAAAACAAAGATAAGTACATCAAGTTTTAAGTGCAAATAAGAAATATAAAATAACTATCTCTATGCATTTCAGTAAAGGAAAAAGTAATGAAGTTGATTAGTACAAAAACAACCTACAATGTTGATGAAATTTAAGACAGGAGCCATGATTGGCTCTAAATCACGCGCAGAACTTGTGGCCACTTTCCACTGAAAATTCTTGCGTTTCCACTACTGAATTACATACGCAAGAAACGCCTCGTGTGTGGCCGCATTTTATGGCGTTCCCTGTGGATTTTAACGCCAAGAGCTTAAGTATCCTATTCGCAAGAATCTTCGTATGTGGCGTTATCTCCGCAGCGTTTTGATCAAAAATTATTTCGAGCTCAGGACCAGCCTTAATGGACTAGTCAAGCAGTAGTGGTTTACGATAAAACACATGTTCAAATGAGCTGTGTCTCGTACGTTGCAAAAATGCAACAGTAAGCGTTGCAGTAGTTCAGGCTACAATTGGATGCAATGGAACGTTCGATTATGAGTGTTCGGTACCGTTCCTCTGCCCCTTTAAAAATATGAGACTGGACTTCCCCAAATCGTTCTTTGTGCCCACAGGTGCACGTAAAAGGCAGTCAACTATTGTAATATAATTGGTGGATATTGACCTACATCTTTCCTGTGGATGGTACATGGTAGATGAACAAAAAGCGAACACTTCCGTTCCAACCCTTTCCCGCAGGTACAGGCAGCTTCAAGTGCAGGGCAACTTGTTTCTTCATAAGTCTCGTCCGTGCAGTCGGTAAAATACTTCACGTATTGTCCAAATATTGTGCAAGTACTGCCAAATGTTTTTATATAAAGGCGGAATACAAAGTATCGCGGCTTCAAGCCAGGCCCCGACCCTTGCTTGGACAAATGATGCCATTCTCGGCAGAGTCCGCCCAGCCTGCTGGTGTGTTTGGTTGACATCGGGTTTTTGGCCCACCATTTCCATGCAATCTTCAATATACGTCACCTGTGAAGCTGACTTTTGCATGGTCTGCTAGCGTACATCAGTCTAAAATCAGTGTTCTCGAAAAATTATGAAACATCTGGGCACCGATTATGGAGATATATCCTACATCTTGCATACTGGCCCATGCCGGTACTTCTCCTGAACCCATCGCAACCAATAGCTCAGTCAAATATTTGTAGGGTACTGTTATATCCGCTTATAACGGCTTATACACCAGATATATATAGTTACCGCCTAGTTTTAGCGAGAGGTTTATTACGCCCACTTGAAGGTGACTATTACTTGCTTTTATTATATTTCTTACGGGGAAACCAGAAGTGTATAGGCATTTTTATAACGGGTGCCAAAGTGAGGCTTCTTTTTACAATTCTTCTGGCTGGCGCAACCTTCTATCAGGTGAGTAGTCGAGAGCTATTTCTACAGTTCATGATCTTCCTTCTTGTAAGGTAGCTGAAGGGGTAATAAGTATGACACCCTTTTTAAGGGATACGAATCAACATGAAGCGTCGGTCTACTCTCCATGATATGGGTAGAATGACCACAGTTGCAGATGCATATACTTGTAAAATGCTAGCGGAAAAATTTACGCTTTGTCTAAACTCTTGTTAATTTTACTTTGTTATAAACAATACCCCCCTGTCCTTTTAGTGCCAATGATTCCTATTTACGTAAGCTAAATATTTGCTTTGAGAAATTCGTAGCGTGCAGAAACGACAGAATTTAGTAGGCTATACCTGATGTGGTCGCTCAATCGCGGATAACTCCATAACTCAAAAAGGTAAGGCGACTATTTTTGTAATATATTTTGCGAAACGCCCTTCTTTGCAGTACTGGGGTGGCGCAGATGCAGAACATCTCAGTGCGTGGAAGAGGACCATGGTTCAAAATCCTGGTTAAACACAATTTGCCGCCATGCAGTTTAGAAATATCCATTAGCCGGTACAATTGCAAACAAGTGCAGGGGCGGCCTGAACCAAGCGTCCACCATTGGAAACGCCGCCCCTAAGCGAAACAAAATTTCACTACTTTACTTCAGTCATTTGGCTTCACCACCGACATGAATGGTTCAGTACACCCCATGCCCTTAAACCCCGGCAGCCGGGAAACAACTGCACAGGCCGTCAGTGACACTATGGCGCATTGGATGATGCAAAGAACCTCTTGCTCCGCACAGTATGCCAGTGGAAGCTGAACCTAGAAAATTTAAAAAACAAGGAACATGTCAAGTAATGCCAATGTAGCAGTGGTGTTTGAGGAAATGGAAGAAATTACCTGTGGCGAAGCTATCGGAGGTAATCAAGAAGCGTACAGTCCAACTAAGAGATTTACCATGGGGGCAATCCGGCATGCTCTAAAGAACGGAGGTAGCTTAAACGAAGTCAAAAATCTAAGGAAACGCAAGAACTAGATGTATGCGCTAGACAAGGACAATGCCGTTAGCAATATGGATAAGCTCAGCGTTGTATTTTTCATTGCAACAAAATGCGACAAACTCGCTGCGATGAGACCGGGTTTGGAGTTTAGCTGCTATTTCCATGCTGATTTGATTCCCCCCCCCCCCCCATCTCCATAAATAAAAACAATTCTTGGGCACACTATAAAAGTACTTTTGTGTCACTTCCTCGCATCTTAAAGTTACCAGGCAGTTTAAACGAGGAGCACTTCGCTTTTGCATCCCTCTTGTATCCTGTGTTTTTCCTGAAATCAAAACCTCACAATTCCTCAAAACCACATACACGATCTGGTTGGAACACTTTCAATAAGTGTTCTGAAAGATGACAGAACTATTTTTTTACTTAAAAAAGGGAATTGCGCTAAAAAAAAGACACGGACGAGGAGAGGACATGGACGGGCGCTCCTCGTCCGTGTCGTTTTTTTAGCGCAATTCCCTTTTTTAAGTATGTATGACCGACTAGCCCAACAACGTGCTCTCCTATTTTTTTACACTTGCAGCTGTGGACAGTGCATTTGCTTGAAAAGAAAGCCGGCAAAACTGACCAGGTAAGTTACTTGTCATGCATACACCGACATATTACCGCACTTTATGCGTTTCTACCATTATTCGAACTCAAATAAAAAAAATAACTTCTTCTTTCTCATTATTCACTTTATTTAGCAGCCATTCTTCAACGCATGTGAGAACTATAGGTACATCAAGAATATTCTGTAAGCCTTGATCATTTCTAAGAATAAGAGCCAGCCTTCTTATGTGTGTTTTCTTTTTGGATATGAATCAAATGTAATATGTTGCGCTTAAAGGTCAGCCAGCAAACCAGTGCCTTTTACTAGAAGGGAGATTTAAAATTTTTGTCATCAATAGCGGCTTCAATTCTCATCAAAGGAAGGCTTACAGTACAAGAAAAATAAAGGTGCACAGAGATCTCAGAGATCTCAGGAATGTGTTCGACAGCCTCAAGGAGGATTGCTGCAGCCGTATCTCCACTCGCCAGAGGAACGACGAGCATGAAGAGTGTTTTATTCTAGTGCATATGGCAAGAATACTTTTATTCGCATTACGTAAACTACTTTGCATTAAATATGATTTCTGAAAATCATTTCGCATAAATATTTCTGAAATTATTATGTTCTGAAAACAAGATTTGAGTTTTATGTATAGGGTTAAATACGTTTCTACACAACTATGGCCGCTTGTTCTGTCAATTGTTTTTAGGACAGCACCTTTGTTGTATCAGTTATTTTTATCTCATTCTTTTTAACCGTGCATTGCACTGCGTTTGCCTTATGTCTATTAAAACCTGGCTTCTTAGGTTTTAACATCCGCCTTCCAATTTGTATGTATGACTGGTCCACCCACCACGTAGGCTCACTGGCACCGGCGTATCGCAGACGATTTTTCGGGATTGATCTTTGCCGCAGCGTCTGCATTTTCTTCGCAGGAACGTACAAAAATACTGTTGTGCTTTTTGTTTTCGGCGGACCCCAATAATGTTCCTGAATGTTTGTTCTGCTCTCCTCCATCCTTTCTATATCGTGTTGAAAAAGAGGAACCCCAGGATTCTAAACTCAGCACAATGCCCGTCACTGCAGATATTCAATGCTTCAAAGAACCCGCAATATAAATGACGTGTTCTTTCAGCGGATGGCCTTTGAAAACATGACTGATGCTTTCCAAGTAAGTAGGCTAGTAATGCATTCAAGCATATATCCAACACATATAGTTAAGTGCTGCAGCTTAAAAACACTGTAAACGAAGATTGGAAGGACTGCTTACTGGATACATTTAAATGTTGGTGAACGGCTGTCACGCAAGGAACACTTAAAATAACAAGTTGGCAATTTTTTCTCATCTGTATAAGAATTTAGTGGCCTCAAAGGAACATTGTGAACTGTTGTGTCGCTTTAACTACCAATAATGAAAATATCAAGTGGCGACACAGAACGTGATAAAACAAGCACAATAATTGGAACATGAAAAAATAAAAACTATTATTACACATTTTGTTGGCACTGCCACTTTATTGCTCAACGAAACGTAAAATTGAACTAATAGGCGCATAGTGACGAAAATATCAGCGCTGAAAACAGTTACCATGGAAGACACTCAGCGCCTGGTATTAACGGCAGGTTCATCAGAAAGATCCCTAGCGAAAATATCCTATGAGTCGCAATAACCACATAAAGATTTCTCAAACTAAACTTGTACTAAACTCATACAAATCTCATACATTCTCATATATTTCTCATAGGTTGAATGATACTTGTATGAGATGATATTAGATTTATACGAGTTTTTTATGAGTTTAGTATGAGAAATCTGTATGAGGTTATTTCGACTCATATGGTTTTTTCGCTAGGAATATATACAGTTTTTCACATCGGAGAACGCATATTCAGCTCAAATACACTGATACCCTCGTCACATGAATCAAGGTACGCTAGCTGACAGTCCTGAGCAAGAAGGTATAGGGTGCTTCATCCTTTGGTTCAGCGCGCTTAAACCAAGTCATAATGTCACCTTTCCAGTGCGACGAAAATTATTTGGGGGGATAGGGAGTTTTTAGGAAAGGATGGTGCTTAAATACCATTAATTCATATTATGTATAATTTGTTCCTATTGCCTTTACAGGTTTAATATCAATTGTATGTGGAGAGTTTTCACAGCAGTAATAGTGGTAAATAGGTTCGAGAAAGCTAAAGTCTGTTGCTATCTCGAAAGACGTTTCATTTCTTTCTCGCTCAGCCGATACACCCCCGGCTGGGATGAGACATTATGACGTGACTGGCCGAAGCTCCATTTAGTATAGTCTTTCCCTCCTCCTGGAGCAAGAGATGCGGCTCTTTGGCGCAGATGGGCCCGCTAGGAGTGAAATCTCGATCAGTCGTGCCGAGGCCAATGACATTGTCATGAAAATAACCACTGTGACGCGCGCGCTTTTCGATCTTTATTTACCTGGGCTGTATCGGCTGTGCCGGCAAACCCTTAAGTCGCCGTAGACGCGAGGGCACATAATCATACTGTCACGTGGTGGTGACAAGGCTGATGACGCAAATCAAGAGTCGGCGATTGCACTGAAGAAACTCTTTATTGGGCTGACTTGCGCCCGCAAAACAACTAAACAACTCGCCGGAGGCGATAACACCAAACGTGCTCGTCGATGGTCGAACAACGAATGCTCGTCACACTTGTCAACGCTCAATTTAAAGGCTGCTCAGAACAATCTAGATAACGTCGCAAACTGCTACTAGCACAACCTGGACCATTGTAGAAACATACGCGAGTGATCGGAATTCTTGAGACAGATCTCGGCGCATCTTATGCAACAATGAAACTGATAAAGGTGCGTCTCGTAACCTTTCTTTCTTTCTTTCTTTCTTTCTTTCTTTCTTTCTTTCTTTCTTTCTTTCTTTCTTTCTTTCTTTCTTTCTTTCTTTCTTTCTTTCTTTCTTTCTTTATTCGTTATTTCTCTACCAAAAAATGAAAGAAGGAACTGTGACAAAAGGCGTTTAGGCCTGACGGGGTCACAGTTCCTCATACATTAAAAACATGAAAAGCAAAGGATACAGAACTGATACGCGATCCAGAATTAGAGTGATAAAGCCGCATGCCAGCGGTTGCCAAAAAGCAACAAATGCAGTTTTTTTAGTTTTCGTGGCAATATAGTCACCTTGTGGGCCTTGTGCCATTCTTCCCGCCGACCTTCTAGATGTACAGTCTTTGTGAAAAATATACGGCCCAAGAGGTTCGCTTCTAAGCCCTCCAACTAAGCCCCTGAAAGCAATGCTAGAATATATAGGCAACCATAGAGACGAATGGGGACTATATTTGTCGTCTACGAGATTTTTGACGGTGCAGATGTGTACCAAGCCCCGTTATGGGACAAAGACGTAAGACCCTTGGGCCGTATATTTTTGACAAAGACTTTACGTATACGCTTGGTCGGTTAGGCAGGTTGCCAGCTGGTGTTGCGACGTGACGCACCCGGCGTTTCCGGGGAAGTAAACACACTAAAAAAGATATTTTTATCGCCGGATGCAAGGTCTGTGCTGCGAGCTGTGCCGCTGCCTATGTTGGCAATGCGAGCTTAGGAACGAGCTAGAGTAATTACATTTAACACTCTAAAATAAAATGGTTTACTTCAAATCATTGCAGCTTCTTGTCAGCGCCTTTAGCGAGAAGTGAGACAGGCGGGGGACGGGGAGGTTTAAAGGCATGACAGCTGGGTGGGAGTACAATGCGCCAATGCAAACAACCCATCGAATTACCGCTGATTGAAAAATAGGGTGTCAGTCAAACCGACCGCACCCATCTTATTTAGTTACTACATGTATGGGATCTGCTATCGGAAATCTATTACATGGAGCGGGCACTAATCATAACAGAAAACAAGCGGCATTTTAAAAATCATGAGGTACGAAAGCTTTGCCATATGCCTTTCTTCTGACTTTATGTTCTTTATACGCGAGATGGTATGAAAGCCGATTAACTTTGGTTGAAATATAGCAACACTCTAGCAAAGGATCGGAAATACGCCGAATAAACATCCGAGAAGCGAAAAACAGACGAAGCGAATATTTTCAGACGAGTTGCAATACAATTGAAATGAGTACGCAACCACTTAACAAAGATTAAATGCTAGATGCATAAGAATTCGCGGTGCAACACAAATAGGCAGTTGGCATGGCCGTCGGAGTCTCGTCCTCTCGCACTTCGGGCGTTTTCTACTAGCAGTTATGCACATACATTCCTATCACCGCATATTGCCTACTTTCGACAAATGTACAAGCAATTAGTCGTCGATATCAATCTGGCTTTCATGGCCAAAGCGTCACAGAATGATGTCGAAATTTCTTAACATTTTTTTGTACAAAACGTGCACAGAGAGGGATGCCGCAGCAGTTAGTTACATTTGGATAATTTGCATCGCGTGGGGTTAGTTCTACGATGTCATCAGAGGCGACACGAGTTTTGCTTCTCAAGGGCATTGCTCTCAGGAAGATCTGTTGTTTTCAACGTGGATTTGATATTCGGCTATTGATTAAAGTCTGGTGGATTTATATCAATCGCAGCGTGTTCATTTCGATAGAGGCGCTCGGTGCTGCGGGATGGTTCCCTGCCCTGATAAATGCTAGTCGACCTACATTACTTCCACGCACTTTATTATGGTGCCGTTTTTATTAATTTTCTATTGAAAAAGTTAAACCACCTCTTTCGCAACGCATAAATAAAAAGATCGAGACATACAAACTGCCTAAAGTTGTCATGGCAATATTTTCCTTTCCAGTTTTCGTGGAATATCACCGCTCCCGGAGACTTCAGAGTAAGTTGGCTGCTGGCGCCAATAGGCGCATTTGTAGTAGATAAGGGCTAGCGGCTTCTACATGTTCTCATGCTCTGTTAGTGAACTGATGGTAAAGTGAGGAACGGGCGATGCGCTGGGAGTTATAATTCGAACTCCGGCTGCGTCAAGTCTTCTGCGCTTCTTGATTATATTGAAAATCTCTCGCCCACAAGAGTCCGCAAGATTTTTCGTGAGTTGTGTCTTCCAGACGCGGTTGTCCTCCAGACACGGTAATTGTTTCTGACTTCAACATAATTTCCCTGGTCCGGACGTCGCAATATGTTCTGACGTAAACATAGTTCCCCCATTTGGCTAGTTAGGCTTAGTTCCTATAAAAAGCTTCGTAGGGCTACGCGTCACTTCATTATACCATGAAGAGGAGAGCTGTACTGTGATGCCAATGTTGATGATGACGAAACCGAAGAAAAGAAAGAAAGCAAAAGGAAAAAGTACAGCAAAATGAAACAGAGGTAGGCGAGAAGACGTAGAAATATTGAAGGAGTACCGCCACTAGGCTCATATCTGACGTAAAGTACAATCGTACAATATTTTTGAAATTGAAATAGCACAAAATCAATACTTGCAACCACGTCGTCGATGCTATCAAAAAAGCTACAGAAAATATCAGGCAGCCATACAGGTTTTAATAAAACAAAAAGTCGGATAAAGTCATGCATGGTTTAGAGTGCGAGTAGTTGTAGTGAGCGTAACCTCGGAAGTTACCTCGAATGTCAGAAGGACGGATAGGGAAGAGTGGGAATATGTAAGTGCGATCAATTTATGCGCGTTACCTTAAGGTGCCTGGCTAGAGAGTTTTATGCAAAACGTTGGGCGAGTTGGCGTTTAGATTCAGCAGACATAGTTCTAGCGCTTTTAGACAGAGACGAAGGAATAATGCAGACACCACAAACGCTAGACATACGCTAGAGCTATGTATATTGAATCTAAACACCAACCTTCCCAGCTTTCTGCGTTAAATGCCTTTCCTTCTAGTACACTGGGCACTGCCATCCCTCCATCTTTATGCCTAGCGTTCGTGCTGTCTTTGTTCTCCCTTCGCCCCTGTCTAAAAGCGCTAGAACTATGTCTTTCGAATGGCTAGAGAGATACCTTCCAGGTATTAGCAGTGCAGAAAGGAGGCAGTAGGAAGGCTCCAAAATGTACATGCTGTCAAACACTGACGCGCAGACTAGCCGGGTAGCAGTTTGCATGGTATGAGAAGGTATCACAAGAGCGAATAATATGACATTCGAGAGGATTTACCTCGGTAATCACTCAAAGTGTCGTTACAGAGCAAGTAGCAGGAAATATACGTTGAAGCCACACGAAAGTGGCGTGATTTTTTTTCCGGCGACCATTTCTAAACCAGTACTTTGAGAAGGTCTCAGGGATGGTGACCTCGTTCGCCTGGAAAAGAAAACGAAGAGAGAGCTAACCAAGGAGCACGTACGTGTGAAGACATGGGTTCTTTTAGTCACTTTTGTACGGCAAAGTAAAATTTCATACTTAATATATATTGCAAAAAAGACATTGCGACAGCCCTCGTGTCCACGTTCTTGGTACCAATCGGAAGCACTCATTTAATTTTCATTTGCGTCTGGAAGTGCATGCAAAAAAACCCTGTCGAGAACTTTGGCTGTGTTTAAATTTTGTCACCCTCAAGAATCAGAAGCTGACATAAAAGAAGCATTGGTAATGCGCTACAAAACGCAATTAAAAATGGTACGTGTGAAATTTAGTTCAATTGACGCATTAAGGTAATCCTCCTGGATTAAAGCTACTGCAAGTTTGCCACCCTAGAATAGAAACGAATACCAATCTAGCAGCGAAATTTCTCTTGCCACAACAAAGGCCTGGAAATTCTATTTTAATAGATCGCTGTATCCAAAACAAAGTTTACAATATTTTCTGAAACATGTTGCAGCAATACAAAGAGCTTTCACTGTTTTCAATAGCGGAGCCTTCACAGATATTTTGAGAGAACGCTGAGGCCGGCCTGTTGCAGGACTGCAAGCTTCAGACTTCGAGAAATGACAAGAGCAAAGCTTTCCACATCTCAAGTTAGAGTAATTATTGAAATAAAGCTACCAGGCGCTGTGCAAAGCCAGGATGCATTTCTGTGTATTGTTATAATAGCCCACCACATATAGAACTCATTGAAAACAATAAATTGTAACAGCACTTCATATACCTTCCTTTTAAGAGCAAGCGAATGTATTTCTCTCAATTGACAAAGGCACAAATGTGTACCTGGAAAAGGTCTTTGGTTCGTTAAAAAATGAGAGCTTAAAAGGCACGCGCTAAGCATATATTGCCTTGGATTAGGTTGCCTAAAAACTGGTAGATTGTCGAGTGAGTAGTGCCTCAAATTTTCTGTTCTAGTGCTTCTTCCGTGACAGCGAGGACAGTTTCATGAAAATAAATTTTGTCTGGGTTGAGCGGCATGTGTTTACCCCTTCCTTTCCAATAAAG
Organism: Amblyomma maculatum; assembly: GCF_055883805.1. Taxonomy (NCBI): domain Eukaryota; kingdom Metazoa; phylum Arthropoda; class Arachnida; order Ixodida; family Ixodidae; genus Amblyomma; species Amblyomma maculatum. The sequence continues at coordinate 47,151,936 of NC_139351.1, forward strand.
GAAAGCTTAGGGGCATACACTCGTTTTAAAACGTATTCCCTTTCCTACACCATCACCTCGTATAGAAAGAATGACATAGGGGCCACTGTGTGAATAACTAAGAGGCCTGTAATATTAAGAGTGCACGAAAATGCATGAGATGACGATTTGCGAATTCAAATACGGATACATACGAATCATTATTGTAACCAAATTTCAGATTGGAAGAGAATAAGGTTGAAATAAATATACTAATAAGTGGTTATTGAAAACTTCACGGCTAGATAAATTTAAAATTTAAAATTAATAAGGATTCGCTAGTAGAAGTAAAGCGTTTACATGCCTTCTGAGGCAAACTAATGATGTCTAATTTTTTATTTTGTCCCCACGTATAGCTTAGGCAAAAGAATAGAAACATGTTTAATTGCTTCCGTGTTTGCATCGTTCTACAATGTTTCTCTTTTTCTTCCAGATCCAACCGATTGTGGGGACCATCGTTAGAATGGTATCTATGACTGAAACACAAGCGTTAGACGGCATCTTGCCTAGCAAAAAACAAGAGCTACCATTTTTAAGGACTTTAAGTTAGCTAGATGACAAGCAAACGTTTTTTTATATAAAACTGTTCCATCATTTGTTAATTTTGGTAGATATTTGAATAACACTGAATTTGAGAAATAGGATATATGGCTACGTCATAGGGTGTGTTTTAAAATGCCTTTAACCAAATGAAATGTTGTTTCAGCTATTAAAATACTTGCCAAACGATTGGCAGCATTTTAAAGGAAGTCAAAATGTGTTTACTTTTTATGAATATTGCTTGAAAGGCAAAATAATATTGACGCTACCTATCTGCAGAGATCAGAGTGTGCGGGTTCAAGGTCCACTGCAGCTGCGCGGTCAACTCATGCGAAGCGCCAAGGGAGAGGAAACATCTTACAAATTTGCATTGAAGCCCAATTTTGGATGCCACAATAAGAGTAACAAAATTCTACAGGGTCTTGAAGATTTGAGGGACGGGTTTTAAAAAATTCCTATGTAAACTCTACTCCCCCATTGGAGCTGAACTAACCTTCCCAAAGTAGCAACATATGGTCTACAATATCTGATAACTGATTCAGCATCGATACTTTTCTAGATTCTTTCCTAGCACTTGCCTAGCATCGATACTTGCCTAAGGACCCTAAAATTACAGACCAATAAGCTTACTGTCTGTTGCGTATAAGGTATTTACTAAGGCAATCGCTAATAGAATCAGGACAACCTTAGACTGCAATCAAGCAAAGGATCAAGCAGGCTTTCGGAAACGGTACTCTACTATCGATCATATCCATACCATCAATCAGGTGATAGAAAAATGCTCGGAATATAACCAGCCTTTATACATAGCATTCATTGATTACGAAAAAGCATTTGACTCAATTGAAACCTCGGCGGTGATACAGGCGTTGCGAAATCAGGGGGTAGACGAGCCGTACGTGAAAGTGCTGGAAGATATGTATAATGGCTGCACAGCAACCATAATTCTGCATAAAGAAGGTAACAAAATTCCCATAAAGAAAGGTGTTAGGCAAGGAGACACAATTTCCCCAGTACTATTCACAGCTTGCTTAGAGGAAGTATTCAGAGACTTGGAATGGGAGCAGTTAGGGATAAGGGTAGATGGAGAATACCTCAGTAATCTGCGATTTGCTGATGACATTGCCTGGCTAAGCAACTCGGGGGATGAACTGCAAATAATGATTGGTGACCTAGACAGGAAAAGTAGAAAGGTAGGCTTGAAAATCAATATGCAGAAGACTAAGGTAATGTTCAACAGCCTCGGGAAGGAACAGCAGTTTACATTAGGTAGCGAAGTACTGGAAGTAGTAGGCGAATATGTCTACTTAGGACAGGTAGTAACCGCAGATCCGGACCATGAAAAGGAAATAACAAGAAGAATAAGGTTGGGATGGAGCGAATTTGGCAAGCACTCGCAGATTATGACTAGCAGCTTACCGATATCGCTCAAGAAGAAAGTATACAACAGTTGCATCTTGCCTGTACTCACCTACGGGGCTGAAACGTGGAGGCTAACCAAGAGAGTTCTACTTAAGTTGAGGACACCCCAGAGGACTACGGAACGAAAAATGGTAGGGGTAACATTAAGAGATAGGAAGCGTGCAGAGTGGGTCAGAGAAATAACCCGAGTTACCGACATTCTAGTGGAAATTAAGAAGAAATGGGCATGGGCAGGACATGTAGGGCGAAGAGAGGTTAACTGATGGTCGCTTAAGGTAACAAACTGGATTACAAGGGAAGGAAAGCGTAGCATAGGGCGGCAGAAAGTTAGGTGGGCGGATGAGGTTAAGAAGTTCGCAGGGTCAAGTGGATGCAGCTAGCACAGAACCGGGTTGAGTGGAGAAATTTGGGAGAGGCATTCGCCCTGCAGTTGGTGTAGTCAGGCTGATGATGATGATAAGAACATGCAACATTTTTTTATTGTCCTTGTTTTTTTCCTACATATTCATTTATGCCCTGAGGCAATAAACAACTATATAAATAAGCTCCCATATGCCACCTTTCTTCAGCGCGTGCTGGACGTTTTCGTTAATTATTCGGCACTCGGCTGACAATACTCCTAGTGATCGGGGTCACTAGGTGTTTAACGTATGTGACATAGGTGGATGGGGCAAGGGGACTTATTTTCACCTGGGTCCTGGCCAAGCAGGTCGCGTTGTGAAAACGTTGGCTCGGCTTACGACTTGGGGCTCCGGGCCGCTTCTTGCCTTGTTAAGTGATCTTTAATAGTGTGTAGTCATCTTCTTTCCCTCATTCAATATCTGGTTTTTAAGCAAAGTCGGAAACAGATGAGTTATCTGCAAGAATTTCACATATATGTACTGCAAGACTTCTCCAATTATCGACCTAATTGACTAATATCAGGGATGATCATTTTTTATCTCTCTATCACATGTAGTTAGTCCAGTTAGGGCCTTCGGAGTTGTTGGCGAGACGACATCAGACGAATTCTCGGAATGAAAAAGAACTTGTTTAAACCCTGCAACACGAAGAAATACGACGCTTTTTTATAGCAAACACAAACTGGCACAAAAGACCTCGAGAAAGGCCGGCACCCAAACAACGTCCGTTTTTCTCGTGAAAAACGCCTCAAAAGTGAAATTACGGGCTGTAGAGTTACAAGTCCTGCACTATTGAAAAGAACAACACAGCTGGGAGTAGCTGGCCATACACCTATAAAATCTTCTAGGCAGAAGGATGCGCATGACGTGGCACAACGCAGCTTGAAGTTCGAACATGCGCCATTGCCACTGCTTGTCACCATCGCCCCCGCGTTGGAGCTGAAATGTGAATCTCCAGCGGTCAATTTCGGTTTAGTACTATATACCAACGACCTATTTTGTTGCGTATCAAGGCTTGAGAAACAACCAGTTTTGGTTTGTCTATAAATGTAAGGCGACATCAACTTGGTCGCAACTGTGAAGAAGCCATTGGAGTTAACCACTTGTAACTGCGATAGTTAATAAGTTTAGTAAGCGGGTTTACTTATTTATTTCCATAATTGGTAGAGTTTAGCAGAATAATGTTTCCAACTCCACAGAGTTTCTTCCTTGAAATATTTTGCTTTTTATGTGTAAGCGACAATTTATGAAAATACTGTGTCCTACCTGAAACGGCCACCATATTGAGTTCGAGAAAAGCTGATCAAAGCTTGAGGCCAAACCTCAGCTCGTAAGCCAACGTGTAAGCAAAGGTTCTAGCCAATCTTTCAAAGGAAGCCAATTGCTTTTTATCGAAACGTTGACTTCCGAACTAGGACTTCCCCTAAACTTTTGCCCAGTTTTCTTTCAGATTTCGTTGCCATTCCGTCTCTTAGTTCGAGCCTAAATCCTGTGTACTGAGTGTATTTCACCTAGCTCTAACAAAAAGGGCACAGATCCGGTGCTCTAAACACGCTTATTTTATATTATAGCACACTACATTACGCAGGCCTAATCAAATTCAACTATTTGTAGCACATAAGTTATCTCTGCATATGTCTTATGTTAATATATGTAAAGTATACACGTCATTATAGACATTTCACTCCTCTGACGGTTGTCTACGGAGCAAGCACCGGAGTGGTTCTGCTTCACTGCGGATGGAAGCAGAATTGTGTTCTGCACATGCTAAATGGGTTGAACGGATATGAGCTGAGTTTCTAGCGAAAGCTTTGGGTGTGGACGATCTAGCGTTGCATCGAACACAACCAGAATTTCGTTGAATACTTAAAAGTGCACCGGCGTTCTATATGCAGAACCTCCGTTCATGCCTGGCGCATGTGATGCCGGCAGACGCTTTTCCCGCTTCCCTCGGTCACCTCTCTTCGGCTCAAGCATGCGCAATGTGGACACAACCCAATGCATATTGGCTGGTGGTATTTGCGACTTCATAAGATGTTTGCTATGCAGTCATAGATTGATGACATCACATATAATCATTAATAATTCTTGTAATAAACTTTAAATATTTAGCTCATTAAAGAGGAATATTTAGTGACGCCGAATATCTCAATATTCACCAATTACCTATAGGTAATTGTGGTCATAATGATATTTTCTATTAATGAATATTAATCAGTATCAGTCTATATTGACATAACTATACATCACTTACGACTAACCATCGTAACTATGTATTAATAATGACTGCCTTTATGTACTTCACCCTACTGCACTTGGTATGATGAGTCCTGAGGTCGCCAACTAATAGTGTCACACAGGCCGCATGTTTGGCGAGAATTGCGGCACCGTCAATGCCTATTAATGCTTTGTTATGAATAAAATAGCAGTATTGCCAATAGCGCTGTGCTATTTTTCCCACAGTTTATACCGTTTGCAGCTACACCGGAAGAGACTCCAAAAGACGAACCTTCAGCTCCGGAAATAAAACACTTAAAGGTACGCTGAGCTATTTCCGTAGAACTGAACGAAGAACACTACAAGCAATCATGCGATCGATCTCATAATATAGCTCGTACAGCTTATGCCATGCATTGCGTTTTAGCGAATGTAACTAAGGGTTATATATTGGCAATGGTTCCATGTGGCCGCAAGCGTCAATCCTTGCCTTTCCAATAATGATATAGAATTTGGGGCATCTGGCCACGAGTAAGCATTGTTTTTATGCCATCCTTGCAAGCGGTAACAGTTAAGCAGCTTTTCGTTGGCGATTAGCAGAATACTTGTGGCATGTCTTAAGATAAAAATTTGCGGCAGATCAAAAAAACCACTTCCTCCATCTATCAAGTCTATTTGATTCCTTAAGGGCGCCATGAGGCCTTCAAGAGTAAATGTAAAGGAAAAGTAAAGTAAAAGTGAAAAAAGTGCGAAAAGTAAAGACGCAGTATTCTATACTAATGAGTGACTTCAATGTCAAGGTACGGAAAAAGCAGGCAGGAGACCATGCAGTAGGTGACTATGGCATTGGTTCAAGGAATAGCAGGGGGGAGTTACTAGTTGAGTTTGCAGAGCGCAATAACTGAAGAATCATGAATACCTTCTTCAGCAAACGGAAGAACCGGAAATGGACATGGAAAAGTCCTAACGGAGACTAAAAATGAAATTGACTTCATACTGTGTTCAACCCCCGCCATTATGCAAGATGTAGAAGTAATCGGAAAAGTGCGATGCAGTGACCACAGGATGGTGAGGTCCCGAATTAGCCTAAATCTGAAGAAGGAACGCAACAGATTGGAGAGAAAGAAACCCATCAACGGATTAGCGGTGAGGGGGAGGGCAGACGAGTTCAGGATCTCGCTACGGAACAGACATTCAGCTCTGAGGATGGCGATATTACCCTAGAAGCAATGACCAATAATTTCAGAGATAACATTACTGAGTGCGCTGTAGAAGTAGGCGGTAGGATAGTTAGAGAGGGTACCGCTAAGCTGTCTAAGGAGACGAAATATTTGATTAAAAAACACCAGGGTATGAAAGCTTCCAATCCAACCGACCAGATAGAACTGGCAGAGATATCAAAGCTAATCAATAAGCGCGAGGTTGCCGATATAAGGAAGTATAACATGGAGAAAATTGAGCATGCTGTAAAGAGTGAAGGAAGCCTTAAAGCGGTAAAGAAAAAATTGGGCATAGGCAAAAACCAGATGTATACGATAAGGGACAAAGCGGGCAACGTCATCACGAATACGGACAAGATAGTCAAAGTAGCCGAGGAGTTCTATACAGCTCTCTACAGCTGCATAGAACTCTCTACAGCAGCCAAAGTAGTCAGGACCGTAATGTGATTGCGGTAGGAAAAAACAGTCAGACGTTCCACCAGTGACGAAGGACTAGGTCAAGAAAGCATTAGAAACTCTGAAAAGGGGGAACTCAACAGGAGAGGATCAGACAACTACAGATTTGTTAAAGGGGGGGGGGGGCACCCTGTATACGCAGTGCCTGATGTGATCGACGGTACCGGAACCATGGAAGAATGCAACATTATCCTCATACATAAGAAAGGGGACTCTAAGGACAATAAAACTTACAGACCAATAAGCTTACTGTCTGTTACGTATAAGGTATTTACTAAGGTAATCGCTAATAGAATCAGGACAACCTTAGACTGCAATCAAGCAAAGGATAAAGCAGGTTTTCGAAAACGGTACTCTACTATCAATCATATCCATACCATCAACGAGTTGATAGAAAAATGCTCGGAATATAACCAGCCCTATACATAGCATTCATTGATTGCGAAAAGCATTTGACTCAGTTGAAACTTGATGCAGGCATTGCGAAATCAGGGGGTAGACGAGCCGTACGTGAAAGTGCTGGAAGATATATATATAGGGACCCCATAAACAAAGGTGTTAGGCAAGGAGACACGATCTCCCAGTACTATTCACAGCTTGCTTACACGAAGTATTCAGAGTCTTGGAATGGGGGCACTTAGCGATAAGGGTAAATGAAGAATACCTCAGTAATCTGCGATTTGCTGATGACATTGCCTTGCTAAGTAACTCGGGGGATGAACTGCAAATAATGATTGGTGACCAAGACAGGAAAATTAGAAAGGTAGGCTTAAAAATCAATATGCAGGTAACTAAGGTAATGTTCAACAGCCTCTAGGAGGAACAGCTGTTTACGTTAGGCAGAGAGGCACTGGAAGTAGCAGGCGAATATGTCTACTTAGGACAGGGAGTAACTGCAGATTCGGACCATGAAAAGGAAATAACAATAAGATTGGGATGGAGCGCATTTGGCAAGCACTCGCAGATTATGACTAGCAGCTTACCGGTATCGCTCAAGAGGAAAGTATACAACAGTTGCCTCTTACCTGTACTCACCTACGGGGCTGAAACGGGGAGGCTAACCAATATGGTTCTACTTAAGTTGAGGACAACCCAGAAAGCTATGAACCGAAAAATGGTAAGGGTAATATTAAGAGATAGGAAGCGTGCAGAGTGTGTCAGAGGAATAACTCAAGTTACTGACATTTTAGTGGAAATTAGGTAGACTAAATGGGCATGGGCAGGACATGTAGTGCAAAGAGAGGATAACCGATGGTCGCTTAGGGTAACAAACTGGATTCCAAGGGAAGGAAAGTGTAGCAGGGGGCGGCAGAACGTTAGGTGAGCGGATGAGGTTAAGAATTTCGCAGGGGTCAAGTGGATGCAGCTAGCACAGAACCGGGTGAATTGCAGAAATATGAGAGAGGTCTTCGCCCTGCATTGGGTATAGCCAGGATGATGATGATGATGAGGCCTCCAACTCTCGCTGAAAACCCAACCCTGCTCTCTGGTCAAGCTCAGCAAAGAGGCTACTAGAAAGTGACTGAGCGAAAGAAACTGGCAATCAAAAGAAGACAGGACAGGCGCTAAGAGCGTTTCATTGAAACCCAGGCCTCCGTTTACGCAGAGAGCCGTCACGCGCCCAGTTATCAAAAACCATCATGACGTCCAGTTCAGCAAAATGCCCATTACATGAAAGTGGATTATAGCGCAGACAAACACAGGAAGAAACGAAGTGACACGACAGAGCTGTCACTTCGTTCCTTCATGTGTTTGTCTATCTGCGCAATCACCCAATTTTAACTAATACGCCAACGAGACTGCAGAAACGTTCTCGCAAGCCATTACATTCGTGAGTGGAGACCAGACAGAAGCAATGAAGGTAGCCCAAATAATTGTCCAATATTGGCAATGAGTTGGCAATCTCCAGTTCAACATAAAAGCTGTGCACTTCCAAGACAGTACAAATACAGTGTCTATGTTTCTGCCTCCTGGGCGTTGCTCCAAAACGGAAAACATTTCCGCTTTTCCGCTTTTTACTAAAGATTTTTATTTACCGCATTTGAAAAAGCGCCCACGAGCTAGCTCATGCTATCTGATATCGAGTGATAAATGGAATTGGTTTTTTGCTTAATTAGATGTCAAGATTGTTTCTGATAGCTGGGAACGTGATAACCTTTTTGTATGAACTGTGGCCAGCATTTTAATAAGAGTTCGTGGTTGAGCGCTTGTCCAGTCAGCTAGGTGCCTTCTGTCGCATCGCCACCTCGTTTGCGCTGCCATGTTTTACAAGAGTACGTCTAGTTTGCGTTGCATGTTCTTCTTGCGGGGTCATTGAACGGTCCCTCTGAGCAGAGGCAGGCGTTGAGAAAATGAAGGAGAGATAATGATAATGGATAATGAAACTGTACTTAGCTGGCGCGGGGAGTGGGTGAAGAGCAGATTTCAATAAATAGAAAAAAGAAAAATACTTTTCCAACACGCTTGATCTGAGCGCTGACACTTGTAGACATAACAAAATGAATGAAACAAAATGTAACATTTCTGAACAATGAGTGTTGCCCCAATTTTCAATTTAGCGAACAGAGTGTTGTTTGTGTTATAACTGACGATCATTTACTTAATAATTCATGTCGACATATACAATATCTTTTTTTTCTTGTTTTTGTGCAGCAAAGGTTAAGCGCAACACTTGGAAATTTTATGCTCCAAATCTTCGTTGACGTAAGTAACTTCATTATACTATGATATATACCATTCCCAAATATATTCACCTCCGGGTAAATTATTCGTTTCGTGCGAAAACCTAAGCAGAACTCACTCTCCGCCTTCAAGGGTATTGAACAGTATACGTTTACCTGATTGTCGCTGCTATTGCGCTAGTGTGCACCACTTTGCGCTTTGAGTCTAATGTGTGTACAGGTAGTACGTGTACAGGCTTTGATTGAAAACCAAACGTCAGCGCCATCTAGGAGAAACGCTGCCTGGTGTCGAGAAGTCTACGCAATAAAAAGCTGCGCTAATGAGACACGGACGAAGAAAGGTAGGACGCACACAAACCAAGCGCTTCCTGCGTTTGTGTGCGTCCTACCTTTCCTTCGTCCGTGTCTTATTAGCGCAGCTTTTTATTGCATTGAACTATGAACCAACTAGACCGACAAATTTTACTCGAGAAGTCTACGCCACCGTTTACTCCCAATTACATCGCTGCCTATCCAATTCGTTTAGATTCACTTTGTGTGCGATTAGCGATTGTGTCCATAGCGATTAGAGCGCGATGACGCTGCCATAGCCGCCGCTGCTGTTGAACTCTCCGAATGGCTTGACTTCTGTGATCGTTGTACGGGCTCTGCTTACACGCCGAAGACTATCGTCTTAGTTGCACCGGCAGTCGCACTGCCTGCGCTCATGTAAACAAGATGAAAAATGCTGAATACAGAATGAAAACTTGAATCCGGTCGCTTCATCATGGCCAGTTACTTGCAGTGCACAGAGCAGATGGCAGCGGAGCCGCAGCATAACATCTCTTTCCTTCCTTTAAAGAATACGAGCATGATCACGCGGTGCGGAATGCTCCCTTGACTCCAGCCGGCACTTACAACTGCCATCATTCTGCGCCGCACTTTGTTCAATCACGATAAGGGGGCTTTCACAAACTCGCGTCCTGCATAGACGATGGCTTATATGCAAGAGAAAAACACAATAATACATTTATAGCTGGCCAGCCGTTTCAGTGTGATCGCGCAGTAATTATGTCCCAATGCAATGCAGTTCTCAAAGCTTGTATGAGTCAGTGCCTCGACGGACTTCACCAGAATTGAGTACATAAGGCTCCATAGTTTGCTGATTATGCAGCATGCGAAGTGTACCTCGTAAAAGGTTTCTCAGTTACTCCTAATGACCGCTTGGTTGCCGTCCTTAGCGTCGCCATATAATACGAGTGCAACAAAAGCAGTGCATGAAGGGTTGATCACAGTGGGTGGTAGCCGTGTGTGCATTTAAAAAATAAGCAAAACATGAGTACATTGCTCTCCTGCAATGAGGTAGTCCACGCGTATCGCTGAGATCAGCCAAAGTTGCCTTTTTGAAATTGGGCGCTGCATGTTAATCTGGGCGTCGATATTCACTTGTAAAGGAAGAAAGATAATACTTATGAGCTCTCACTCAAGCTACGCTTGCACGGCACACTGGCAACCCAACAAAAAGCTTGAAGGCGACGGCAAGCCACTTTTTCTTGGAAACGCCTGATAATTTGTAGCGATCGGTGGTAGAGTGTCAAGATGGGCGCATAGGGCTAGAAAGGTGTGCAGCGCTCCACGTTCCAGAGGTAAACAATAACGCGGAGTTGAGCTCTAATTTGAGAAAGCAGTGCAAGAATCTAGAGCTTAAAACTCCTGCAGCGAAAGAGAGCATGCGTCTAGAACTGACAGTGACGGTAATTGTACGTGCGTTCATATTGAGAATTCCAAACCTAACAGGGAACAGCCAAACCATTGGGCTGGCTGCTATGCGTGATTGTTTTCTCGTGTCTGAAAACAATGAAGCTGCCGTTGGCGGCACATATTCGGCAGTAGTCAGCTGCCGTAGAGGCTAAACGCGAAATACAGTCGCGAAGGGTAAGCCATGCTGGCAGCGTATATCCGCGGTGCCTCTATCTGCGTCATCTCACGCTACCTGCTATCATTACAGCGCATCGAACAGGAGCTAGCAGTTTGGAGATGCTGCGAGTTAAACTGGTGTTCAAGAAAAGGTCCCAGGTAGCACTGAATGTGGGGCCCCAGTGGGTCCGATGTAGGCAAGTGGGGCTGGGGCAACCATCATAAAACCTGCATCGGTCCCCGATGGGGCAAATGTGGGCAAGCCCCATTTGGGCTTGCCCCTGCTCCGCCTGCATGGGTCCCATAGCGGCGTTTCTTGGGCTAATGCAGAGCACATTCCTGCATCCAGACCACAAGGGTCCCTTGCCGGATATTTGAGGGCAATCCAACCTAAATGTGGGCTTTTTGTGGGAAAGCCCTCATAGATCCGAAGTGAGGCCGCCCCCATTAAATCTTTGTGGGACCAACATCGGCCGTAGTGGGGCAAGAAAACGGACATACCCACATGCTGCCCAAATCGGCCCCTTGTAGTTTACTTGAGGGCAGGTGAAATATGAATAAGGGCTCAATTTGGGCAAGCCCTCGTGAAGCCCAAATGAGGCAGCCTTAGCTAAACCGCTTTAGGTCCCACATAGGCTGTAATGGGGCTGGAAGGCGGGCGTGCCCGCATGGTGCCAAAATGGGTCCTTTGTGGGGGCTTTGAAGGCCCGTGCAACAGCAGGTGGGCGCTAGGTTCAAAAACAACGTCCAGCCCAATTGGGGCTGCCCACATAAAACTGCTTTATATCCCACATGGGCCGTAATAGGGCTGGAAGGCGGGAGGGCCCGCATGATACCAAAATTGGTCCCTTGTGGGGAATTTGAAGGCACGTGCAATAGAAAGTGGGCTTTAGGTTCAAAACCAACACCCAGCCCAATTGGGGCTGCCCACACAAAACCGCTGTAGGTCCCACATCGGCCGCAATGGGGCTAGAAGGCGTGCGTGCAATTGCGTAATCATTGTTTCCAACTTTTATTTGCATTAGATGTTGCCCTAAATTACTGTTATAGATGATTTGTATAACAGTTGTGGCCACGTTTAGTTGATTAGAAATTTACATGGCTTTAGTTCTCGCACTCGTGCAAATTGCGCTACATATACTAAAACAAACTGATTGCTAACTGCTGCCTCTTATGTGGTTGCTTTGGACAGCCTGCAACTCGCAGTACAATATTACTGTTCAGAACACACATCTCCATAGCCTGAACAAGATGTACATGAAGTCATTTCGGCTAGATGAATGTTAAGAATTATTGTAAAATTTAATATTGTGGCTGTTTAGAAAGTGCAGACATGTATAAAGTAATTACTTAATTATGTGCACAAATATTGATTGGGAAAACTTGGACTAGGACTTTCCATCAATTTCCTACGTCGGACCCCTATGAGAATAATGTGGGCAAGCCCAAGTGCGGCTAGCGCTATAGAACCCGCATTGGTCCTATGTCATTTTCTGAGGGGCTAACTGAAATAAAAAAAAAATGTTCCTCCAAAGCGGCTGCCCAAATCGGTCCAAAGTAGGACCATCGCGGGGAGTTGGCGGGATGTGCCCTTTTAACAATGCCGGAAAAATGTGGGCAGCCCCGCTAGGGCTGCCTGCATCGGCCCCTAGTGGGGCCAATTGGGGCTTTGTCGACAGCCCTCTTCGGGCCTACGTCGGCCCCTCTTGCAGCACCCACATTGAGCCCACCGGGGCTGTCCTGCATTGCCTACATCGGGCCCACCGGGGCCCACCCTTCATAGCCCACTTTGTGCTACCTGGGGTCTACTGGCAGGCAGAGCTTCCACTAGATCGCACCGACCCGCGTGGTTCAATCCGAGGCATGGTGCATTTTATTTTGTGCTCGACTGTACATACCGTAAGGTCGGCGTTGGAGGATCAGGTTTTATTGCAGGTCTGAAGCCCTGGTCGCACACTGTAGCGATCCACACATCGCAATGACGATAGTTATCTACAAGAGAATGCAGGATGAAGATGAAGCAGCACGTTCGCCCGTGTCAAAGATGAAGCGCCATTCAGTGCTCACACTATTTTGCCCGCACTGTTGAAGCGGTCCGCCTGGCCGCAATTAATCAGCAGCATTGCGCCGAATAAAAGGCTTCATGCGTGAAACGTGAACAATATCAGTGCCACGGTAATGACTGCCCGGAGGAGGGTAAACAGGAGAGACGCGGTAGTTGACCGGGGAGGTTTTTTACAAGAACTGAGTGAGGACCAATGTAACGACGCTGGAACTTGTCACAAAGGCCAGGAGTGCGTAATGGTGTCTAAAGTAACACCTCGTCACCGGGACCGAAGGAAAATTGGCGTGGGTCGCATCATAGCGGCACTTGCGGTCTTCCTGGCTGGCTTCTGTGTTGAAACGAGCAAGCCAGCGAAATCTGGCCCCTCGGGAAATGAAGAGGTCCGGAAGATATGATGAGGAACTGGCATGTTTAGAAAGAAAAGAGGAATTAAGAAGGGCAGTAGGAGAACGGCGTAAACGAGGAAAAACAGGGAGTAACATGTGGTACGCTGTACGGCCATATTGTAGGTCAACGTAACAAAAGGAAGTAATACGTCCCAGTTTCGGTGGTCCTGGCCAACGTACATAACAGCATGTCAGAAAGTGAGCGGTAGAACGCTGAGTCAACCCATTGGTCTGCGGGTGATAGCTGGAGGTCAATTTGTAATGTGTGGTTGAGACCTCAAAAACTTCGGCTACAATCGTAGACATAAATGTCCGACCGCGGTCACTGAGAAGCACTGCAGGGGCCCCATGGCGAAGTACAAGGGATTCCAAAAAGAAGGTCGCGACCTCAGGTGCTGAGCCATTAGGCAGGGTAGCGGTCTCAGCGTAGCGTGTTAGATGGTCGACGGCGGTGACCATCCAACGATTATTTCGTGCGGACAATGGAAGCGGCCCGTATACGTCTATCCCAACAACGGCTAAAGGAGTAGCAGAGCAAGGTAGAGGATGTAGTATGCTAGCAGGAGATGAAGTTGGCTGTTTGCGGCAATGGCATGGCAGACAAGAGGCGACGTATTTTGCCACGCCAGAAGAAACGGGTTTACACGCGGTTGTAAGTTTTATGAAAGCGTAAGTGCCCGTTTGTAGCATGATCGTTAATAGCCGCAAGGACATGGGTGCGAAGCGCACTCGGGATAATGGGTACCCAATGGATGCCTTCAGAGCAATAAATATAACGGGAGAGCACGCCATTGTCAAGTTTTTACCTTCCTTTAGTTCCCTGCTCATCATAGCGGTAAGAAGGTGAGAAGAGCCGTTAAGAAGGTCGATTAGATAACGGCAGTAGGAATCTGCTCGCTGGTGGGAAATAATCGTGTAGTGATCTGGGGCAGCGGCCGGAGGAACACTGGTGATGGTTGGAGCCCTGGCCGATATTGGGATGTCGAGGGTGCACGCAGGAAGGTGCGAAGAAGCACTAGGTGGCGATTCTGGAAGCGGGCAACGAGAAAGAGCATCGGCATCTCGATGTTTGCGACCTGATTTACATGTGGCATTGAAGGTGTATTCCTGCAAATGCAGAATCAAATGGCCCAGGCGTCCAGTCAAATTAATGAGGGTGGAGAACCAACACAGAGCGTGGTGATCGGCAACAGTGGGGAAATGGCGGCAGTGAGGTAGCAGCGGAATTTCTGAATTGCCCAAACAAGGGCGGTGCGCTCTTGCTCAGTGATGGTGTAGTACCGCTCCGCTGGTGTTAGAGTTCGATAGGCAAAGGCAATTACCTTCTCCGGAGAAGCGGTATCGCGCTGCAGAATTACGGCGCCGATACCAAGGCGGCTGAAATCGGTGCGGAGAATAGAGCCAGCAGTGTCGTCGAAGTGAGCGAGAACAGGGTAAGAAGGGAGGACATTCTTCGGGGCGTGAAAAGCTTTCTCGCATTCCTTGGACCAATTGAAATTAGTACGGTGAGCATTAGGGTGGTGTAGTTGTGCAGTAGTGGTAGCGAAGTTGCGATAGAAACGGTGAAATTATGAAGATAGGGTAAGGAAACTGCTTATATCCTTAGTGCGCTGAGGCTGTGCGTATTTCAAAACTGCAGCAAGCTTGTCAGGGTCGGGTCGAATGCCATCGTGACTGACGAGTTGGCCCAGGATCTTGATTTCTTTCTTGGCGCAATTACACTTGTTCAAGGGGGAATAAATGATAGGAAAAGTCAAAGAGAAGATAACCGTGTGGTCCAGTTAGTACAAGCATGTTTTCCACTTCAGTTCTCTAAGAAAAGTGTCGTCCATGCGCTCAAACGTAGCGGGGCATTTCAGAGTCGAAAAGGCATGACATTGAATTCGTAAAACCCATCTGTATAGTAGCGAATGCAGTTTTTTTCTTTGTCGGCTTGGTGCATCGGAATCCGCCAGTAACCGGAACGCAAATCCAAAGTGGAGAAATATTCGGCGACCTGAAGACAGTCGAAGGAGTCGTCAATTCGTGGCATATATAGGATAAACATCTTTGCGAGGGACTTTGTTAGGTGCTCGGTAGTCAACACAAAAACTCATCGACCCATTTTTGTTTTACCAAAACGACCGGAGATGACCAGGGGCTAGCTGAGGGCAGAATAATGTCTCGTCGGAGCATATCAGTCACATTATCTTCTATGATTTTAAATTCTGATAAGGAAACATGGCATTGGCGGTGGCTAACAATAGAAGTACCTTCTGTGATGATGCGGTGCTGTGCAGCATAATTTCGGCCCAAGGTCAGAAAAGTGACGTTAAAGGAGGCTTGCTGTTTCCTAAGTAATTCCTGCAAAGCTTGGCGGTCAGACGCTGGAAGGTCAGGATTGATGGTGCCAAAAAGAACACAGAGAGAGGCACCGGAAGAAGCTGCTGGTGAGAAAAAGGGGGCGGTATGGGCGGTGAGGGACACCGGTTGAATGTCCAGGGCACAAGGAAAACATTTCCCTTTAGTCAGAACAATGGGCTCTGGGAAAGTGTTGAAAGCGGGGAAGAGGGAAGGGAACTGGAAGCGGGGAAGTGTTGAAAGCAGGGAAGGGAAGTCCTCAAACCTAACAACACATTGTGGTAACGAGATTTCGCGGGTTAGATGGCGATCAGAAGGCACGATTAGCACGTCCCCGTTATCAATGTCAGTAGAAGTAAGCTCGACAAGTTGTTCGCATCCAAGGGGCAACACTGAGTTAGTAGCGGCAAGCAGGCGATGACGGGGCTCGGGAGGTTCAGAAGATAATCGCTCTCGTTCACATAGATGATCCTGTAACGACACAAAATGCTGGCTGATGCTGCAGACAGCAAATTCCAGCCTAAAATAATTGGATGAGCGCACAGCGACATCATGGCAAATTGTACATGGTGGCGCACACCGTCAACAAAAACTCGCACAGTGCACTTAGCAGAAGGCCGAATGATTGCACCATTAGCTCACGGAGTTCAGGTTGATCGTAAGGCGTTTTTACTTTTCGCAAGCGGGAGCACAAGTCAGTTTGTATCACAGAAATAGCGGCGCCCGTATCAATCAAACCCTCAAGAGATAAACCTTCAACCCAAAATAAAATCATATTGGGGGAACGTCCTGGAGGATTTTAAGGATGGCCGAAGAGTTCAGTTCGCAGTGGTCAGATTTCTGATAGGAAGGGAGGGGCGTCAGAAAAGCTTGGCGCAGCGGCGAGGTCGAGCGGCGAAAAGACGAAGGAGAATAGCGTCTTGGAGGCCTGTAACCACCAGGCGGAGCGGGGCTTTTTGGCGGGGGTGATGAACGTCGGGGATAATCATGGAATCAACGGTGGTTAAAGCCGGAGAAGCGAGGAGGGTAGTCTGTCAAATAGGTCGTGGCCGCAGCGTTCATTTTGGAGCCTGCGACGACAGAAACGGGAAATATGGCCTCGGTACCAGGAGTAATAACAAGCAGGGCGAGCTGGGCGCCAGGTGGAGTAGTATGTCTCCGCCGTGGCAGCTGGTGTCAATGCGGCGACATGAGCCGTGGTAGGCGCCGGTGGCGTATACTCTCCAAATGCAGGCGTCAAGGACGTGACCTGGGCGTGAGTTGGCACATGACAGGTGGTAGGAGCGGTCATTGTTGCTGGGGAAGAAGTGATAGAGGCCAGCTCTTCTTTGACAATGCTACGCAGGCCAGCAGTTGAAGGATGTAGCTCAGATGCAGAGCTGTACAAATTACATTGAGCCAAGAGCTCTTCACAAAATAATCCGCGGAGAAGCGCACGGAGGTTGGAATCGGCAGTGGAACCAAAGAAAATGGGATCAGGATGCAGGCGTATTGACTGTAGTTCGTCCAGGCGTTGGTAAGCCGAATGATGGCGTCGATGCTGGTAGCGTTCGGCACGGCCAGGGCTTTAAAGGTGAGTGGCCCTATACCTTTAGGGACATGCCGAACTCGCTCGGCCTCTGGCATGGTGTCATTTATGCGCCGAATAAGTGCGAGAATCTCTTCAATATCAGAAGAATAAGTCTCATTTGACCGCTCAAGTCGGGCATCTAGCTTCTTCTTGGCGAATTCTGTGCGAACAGTAGGAGCGTAGAAATAATGGCGTAACTTTTGTCTGAAAGTAGTCCAGTCTGGAATCGTCGATCCATGGTTTAGGAACCACGTTTTGGCCACATCCGTCAAGTAAAAGGACACAATTCAGCTTAAGAAAATCGCCCCAACGGTTGAAAGAACTGGCCGAGTCGTAGCTGTCGAGCCAGTCATCAGAGTCATCGACGCGGAGACCGGCGAACATCTGCAGATCGCGCTGACGGCTGCTCACAGTCCAAGTGGCAAGGGGAGCTGGGGTGGAGTTGGAAGAAACCAGAACAGCGGAGTGGCCCTCTTGAGTCATGACAATGGTGGTCGGGCTGAAACGACGGCCAGAACGGAGCTAAAGGTAGATGCAGGGGAAGAAGCAGTTGGGAAATCATGGCGCATCTCCACCACGTGTAAGGTCGGGCTTGGCGGATTAGATTTTATTGCAGATCTGAAGCCCTGGTCACACACTGTCGCGAACCACACTCAGCGATGACGATGGGTATCTACAAGAGAGAGCAGGATGAAGATGAAGCACCACGTTCACCCATGTGAAAGATGAATTGCCATACAGGGCTACAAATACTTTATATATGTATATATATATATATATTATATATATATATATATATATATATATATACCGGGTGACCTAGCTGACTTGGATCAAGGGTTACAAAGAAAAACGTAATACTTGAGATAGCCAGGTAAACCAGCTACATACAGCTGCCAGCCGTCTTGCGCACCAGAAGCAATCTTCTGTTCTGCAAATAAATAACAGTTTTTAAGATTATTTTTGTAATTTGCCTAATATTGACTATGGACATTGATTTGGAAAGTTGGAGACCATTTTCAGAAACCCCCATTTCATTTATTTCGATATACAAATTCGCATTTTTTTTTCAAGCTTCAAAGCAGCTCGCGAAATGCAAAAAGAAATCAAGTTACAAATGCATTTACGAGCCACGGCTGTGCTGCTCTGATTTAGTGAACCAAATCGCCTACGGCCGGCAGTGTTTCGATGGCCCCATTTGAACGTTAGACTCTAAGTTGGCGATGGCTGCAGCCCGCTCATCCAGATGGACGCACTATCTGCAACTTGCACTTTCACATGGGCCGACTGGCTCACGCGGGCGAAGAAACGACCGCAGACATATTGGCCTGCCACTGGTAGCGACGACCGCAGCTGATTTTGGTCTCTCACGTCATTGTTGAGAGCAGGCAAGCCGTACTGTGCGAATTCCCTAATCACGGAATTGTTTTTGCAATTGGCGGGGTTTCTTTGGAGCTCGGAAAAGGAATACATGTGAGAAGATCATTATGCCGAATAAATGTAATGGGGGTTTCTGAAGATTGAACAACGCCCATGTCAAACTCGTGTTTTCAGCTCCTGAAATGCAAGTCGACCTGACTGCGAAAAAAGAGTGGTGTATCAGGAGATATGTTACAAAGTTCGTTGAATGTATGAAATATGTTGTGCACAGCATACCACTGGCAAGTGGAAAAAATACATAGGACAAGAGGAAGCTGCTTGAATGAACGTCTTCGTGACCATCGTTACAATGTAAAGAAAGAAAGGTGTTTTTCTTGACGTCCACTGCAGAAAATGTCAAGATTGTGCACCTACCTATGAAGCATGCAATGTTACAGCTACTAATTCTTGCAAACTTACCCGAGAAATCATTGAAGCAGAAGTCATAGAGAGCTTAGGTGACGTGTGCATCGCGAAACCATCGATATATCATAAGGAACTCGGGCTATCTCGTTGGGCTGTCTCGTAAGGAACTAAATTATCCAAGAAACTATTGAAACTATTTGCCTCCTGCGCCCGCGCAAAGTATCGCCACTTCATCTATATTGACCGCTCCGCGGTTCAAACTAAACAGCTTGGGGTTAGCGCATCTTTGTCTCTTTTCTTTTCGCTTCCTTTATCTGCGCTACTTTTGTTTGGCATGTGTTACTAACAAGTCCAAACTGCCACCTTAATGAGTTTCTTAAGGTGCTCTCCAATTTTGCAAATCACATTGGATGTTTAAAATCAATATTAGGAATTTGAGCAAATAGCATAATGAAATAATAAATTATTTCCGAAACAAACCCGTTCCTGTGGTGCAAAAGATGGTCGGCAGCTGTATGCAAATGATCTTCTAGGGCTATCTCAAACATTTAAAATTTTTATCCCTTAGTCCAAGTTAGCTGGAACACTCGGGTATGCAAGCTACATTTAGCCAACTGTTAAAAGATGAGAAAATTTGAGGTAGGGAAGAGAAACCACTTGTATACAGCTGCCAACCATCTGGCGCACCACAGGCAATTTTTTTATTTTACAATTAACTAATGAGCAATTAGGGCAATTTTGTATAATTTTGTATCAAATTTAGACAATCAATGACAACCTTCTTTTATTTCCGATACATAAAGCATTGCGCGCATCTTTCTTTCGAGCTGCAAAGAAAGCCCGCGAAATGCAAAATATATCCCGTGATTGAATCAATCGCGTGCGATGATTGTGGTGCTCTCAACCGTGGTTTGAGTGAACGAAATTAGCTGCGGCCGGAGCTCAATAGCCTAGATACAGCAGTAGGCTGATATGTTGTCGATGATTGCACCATCTAGCTATCTAACTATAGTAACTAGCGCCATCACGTGCACCGGCCACTTGCAGCGGACGAGGAAACCGTCTATGACATATTGGCCTGCCGCTGCATTGGGGCCGTGGTGCCACGGCCACAGCAGCTTTCGTTCACTGAAGCCTCGTTTGAGAGCAGCCTTATTGTGGCTCGTGAATGCGCCATTCACGTGATATTTTTTTTTTTTTTGTAATTCGCGGCTATTTTACAAATTTTTATTAAAGATACACGTCCGGCTATTTTGATCCGAAACAAATGGAATGGGTGCTTCACAAGCTGCTCTACCACACTGAAAACTACATTTATTTTATAAAAGAAATAGCTAAAAAATCAGAAATATGATCCTAATTATTCATTTGCACAATAGTACAAAATGCCTCTGGCAAGCCAGATGGTCGGCAGGTGTATACTAGATGTCTCTCAGGCCTACCCCACATGTTTGATTTTTTAACACTTAGCTAATGTTATCTTGAACACGCTGTATTTGTGTTTATTGCTACTATGTCGATCATGATGGATATCTACTGAATTTGACTTCGGCCAATTCAGATTAAAGTTGTACTACATCGCAGGCAAAATTTGTCATCTAAACATATATTACACAGCTGTGCAATCGATACGTTTTCCCTGCAACTCTAAGTAGCAGAGCTAAAGGCCGATATTCGGGGGCAGCAGCATCGGGCCTAGACTGAATTTTGCGTTATCAGATATTAGGTAGAGATCGCAAATCACCTGCATATTTTCCTCTTTCGGTGAAACTCCCCTCACACCTTCTTCCCCCTATGTATTGCCATCTATGGCACTGTGGTTATTATGTGAGAAATAATATTTCGCATATTGTAATTATGTAACGCACTATTATCAAAATGTTCAAGCAAATCGTGAAATTATTTTTGAAGTTTTTTTTGCTAACACCTGTAGATAGGCTTGAATTGAAAACAAAAAAAAAAACATTTTCTGAGAAAAGGAAACTTTAGCAGTGAATATTCTAGCCTTAAGTGGGGAGCTCTGTGAATATTTTGATTTACGTATGCAAAAAAAAATATTAAAAAAGAATTTCAGTATGAAAAACTAGCCTACAATGTCTTGCTACAAACGCCTTTTAACATATTTTAAAAGATGATGATTCAGGCGAGGGTTAATCGACGCCTTCTTTAGAGCATGAGACCTGTCAAGGCTAAAAAATAGAAGCAATAAAGTGCAAAATATGTACATTTGAGGCCCTTCTACATTGAGAGCGCCATTGAGCATTATCTGCGTAATGTGAAATTTGCGCCCAAGCAGTAATTACCAGTCCTTCCACGAACTTCAGAAAAATCATTAACTGATCCCGCTCGCAATTATCGTAGCCCTTAGCAACAGCTGGTGGGCCTCCACAATAGTGCCGAGTGCTTCAATAGATTCAGAGTACTACGGACGGGCCTCAAAAGCATATTGCTGCTTGTATTGTAGTGTATGTACCTTCCTTTTCTTTAACCTGCTCTGTTCTTTTCTGCCCCTCACATCATATATTTCTCTTTCTGTTCCTCACGATCCCGTTTTTGCTCCATCCCAATTAAGCGGCATATGGAGATTTGGTACGAGATACCGTGTGGCTGGCAAATATCGTTACACTTCATATTTGATTATTTTTACAAGCAAATAACCGTTTACCACTGCACAAGGAACTGGCCAAGCTCCAGCTCCTTAAGCTGCATTCTTACATCAACTTAGGCCTAATGCGTATAGGTGTGTTCTTTTCCGGAAAACCATGCATCTAATCTCAAAACTTAAACAGGTTTATTCGTAAACTATTAAGACGCATACCACTGGCGTGCGTCTGAAGGTTGCATTCAAAACTTCATATGTGGGCTCCTAAGCTATCGCGTCATATCGCGTCATATCCTTAAAGACGGAACCTAACTGTCCCCCATACTTTTTCTGTTAAGGACCAATTCACGAACAGGGTAAACTGCATGCCCTTATTCTAGGAGTACGTTGTCTACATTGGCAGGTATGAGTAAAACAAACTTTTTAAAGGACCTCTTCGGGCTAATGCGTCTTCGAAATCTAAATTGCTGGTTTCTTTAAATACCTGAGCAGCCCTTCATTTTAGTAAAAGTCCGAGTATTTATGTGCTTCGTTATATGTTATTTTCTAAATCCTACAGAATATTTTAAACAATGTTCTTCCTTATTTCACCTGCAACACAATTATTATAAACGCCAGTTGGCAGCGTCGAGATTTAATATTTTATTCTAAACAATATCCGTTGGAGGCTAATTTTGCCAGCAGGCTTCTAGCTCTCAATATAAATGGTTAAAGGTCCAGTGCAGCGACCTTCATTCACAGGTTTGAATTAGTCACCTCGGGATTAAGTTCTACATCGAGAGCTACTACGAGCCCGTGGCAAGATTTGGTCCGGAGTGACATGACCATACATGTAACGCAGAGTGGATGTCAAAGGTGGTACTTTTAGAAAAAGAAAAAACCAAGAAAGAAGTTCAGTGCCCATACCGAAGGCACCTGTAGATTTTCATACAGCGAGGGCTGTTAAAAGACGAATGTTTTCCGCTGTGGATAATGTATGAGGCTGACTAGGAAGTTAGGAGAGTTTGATCAAAGGGACGATGTTGTGCCTAGTCCGAAAGCACTAGTTCAAGTGCATCTCAACTCCTTATATCTAGACATAAAGCTGGGCTAGTTGGTGTGTCATAATTAGTTCGAAAAATCAGCGCATGTTATTGCCATCCTTTCTTCTCCTATGTCTGCGTCATCGTTTCATGCGGTATTCGTTTAAATAACCTTAAAGCTGGAGCTGTTGAGCGCCGCAAAGTTGCAGCTGTGTCATATGAAGCAGTTTACCATGCATTGAGGACCCTTTGATCCGAGTGAAGTGATGCTCACTAGCAAACACTATGTGAAGCGTATCTCAGTTTTTAAGCTAAAGGTATCGAGTGAGCATCAGAAGGGTATTGTTGTATAGCAATGAGGTTTGCTTACCACCAAGCAAATAATGGTGCTGAAATAAGCCCAGTCTGAAAGCACTAGTTGAACTCTGTCTCATTTCCTTATAGCAAAGTGTGCTTAGCGGCTTCTTCTGTGTTTTTCTCCTTTCTAGCAGTTCAAATAATAGAGGTAGTAGTAGGGAGAAACAAGTCCCTAAGCCTAGGTGTCTTTGTATGCTACAATCTGAGTTGTTTTACATCGAAAAATTAAAGACGTCAATTGCATGAGCTAAATACCAGTCCTCACTGCGGCAACCGCAATGTGAGCTTTATTTTTTCCCTTTCTCTGCGCAGTGTTTCGTCATATGGCGGATACAGATTTACGCCACCAAGTTGCCGGGAGCTTGACGGCCACAGAAATCAAAGCCTGGCAAGCAGGCTCCATGCTCTCGCCGTCTTCCGAGTCGTGTAATCGCCAATACATTTTTATGCTTCTGTAATTTGACGAGCAAAATATGAAAATTGTAAGGAATGTAAGCTTCAGTTTTTAAATACAATACATATTAGACGGGTCCTAGCTAATGGTAACCAAAATTCCAAGCCAACTATACCTGCCTTCTTCCAGTATATCTGACTGAGAGGTTAAGAGGATATAATAAGGATTTGGGTTATTCGAAAGAACTAAACCTGCCACTTATCTGCCTCAAATACAATAAAACGCATAATAAGATGCAGATCCCTGTTCTAGAAGTGCAGGACTTGCAGCAAAAATAAAGACCCTGTAACCATAGAGACAAATGAAGCGAAGGGATTCCCAGAACTTGAATTAGCGCCTTACCCTTTCTAAGGAAGAGCTGGCATTTTTGGCCAGGCGAAAAAAGAATTAGGAGATTCGGTTCCGGCGCACTGCACTTAGTTTCACGCATCGAGTCCTGCATATATCTGCTTATTTCTGAAAATAAAATCAGCTGTCTGTCAGCGCTCCGTCTCTGTGTACTCTATCGTCGACCATCGTGCTGTTAAAATCAAACGAGCAAACAATCGAAGCAAAAACGCCTTCACTGCTATAGTTTTTACGATGCTTGCAAAGGGCTCCTTATACCACTTTTTCCGGTTTCTCAGAAGTGTGATTGCGAAGCGACAGTCAGCAAGATATTGGTTGCACGATCTCCCGATGTCAAACGCGACTTTTGTCAAAAGCTTTTCAAAAAAGGAACAGGTTGCAGTGGAGCTGCAACTGTGCCAACCGACTTGTCACATGACGGACATAGTGTGCGTCCCTATGAGTTGCTCAACACGCACGTCTGTTTACTGCCATTACTGTATCTCACGCAGTTCACTCTCGATGTGGCTAACTCTATGATGCAATTCATGAACGGCGTCTACAAGGCGTGGTCAAAACCTTTCGGGGTGGACATTTCTCTTCGGTACAGAACCGACTGATAGATAGCTCTGGGCGCAGAAGTAAGCTCTTGGGGCTTACTCGCACGACAAAGAACACAGCACTAGGACACTCGCGAGTGCGGGTCACATCTCTGTAAAGACTTTGTTAATATTGATTTTATGAAATCTATGCCCTCTACGCTTAACTGTTAATTCCTCTCCATTATTTCCTCTTAAAGTCCTCTCGCTGTCTCAATCTTTCTGTCACCACGGATATTACTTAGGTCGAGCTCTCAGAAATCTATTTCTTCATGTTTGAATCATTTTACTTATATAACAACTTGCTGTTACCACTTTCCATCAAAACATGCGCAGCTCAGCCGCCTATTTCTCTAAAACAGCTCTAAATCCTCGCTTAATATGTGCGGCCTTGTGCTGTGGCCTGTTGGTTCGTGGTTCACACAGGCTCTGATGAACTACCATGTCCGTCACTAAGAAACCTGTCATTACTACGTTTATTTTCTTGCCGATCGATGAAATCGTATCCGTTTTTAAGCAACAAATACGTTTTACGGGTCGACAAAATCTATGGCTATGTGACCCGTCCATTCGACCAGGCTAGATCGGAATAAGCCAAAGTGCTGTACAAGGCACCGATTTCACACGTTCACGCACGCTGTGACGCCATTTGAATGCCATACGACACAAATGTATTTGCTAAAGATACACTGAAATGGCTTCTAGTTTCGTTTCAAAAATACAGAGATGTGGAACCCTGTCTTTGCTTGAATAATTATTGTATAATATTTATTTTACAACACATCCTCAGTTCAGTTCAGTTCAGTCGTTCAGTCGCGTCCGACTCTTCGTGACCCTATTGACCATGTCACGCCACGCTTTCCGATCTCTCACTATCTTCCTAACATCACATAACTTCATCTGCAGTGCCTCGAGGATGCCATCTAACCATCGCGTTCGCTGCCTACCCCTTCTCCGGCGACCCTCAAGCTTTCCCAACATCAAATTTTTCTCCAGCGACTCCTCTCTTCTCATCAGATGACCAAAGTAGCTGAGCTTTAACTTTAGAATTTGACCCTCCAATGAGCAGTCAGGGTTTATGGTCGACAATATTGACTGATTTGATCTTCTGGCAGTCCAAGGAACTCTCAAGAGTCTTCACCAGCACCACAATTCAAACGCGTCAATTCATCGGTGGTCAGCCTTTTTCACAGTCCAACTCTCGCATCCATACATCACAACTGGAAATACCATAGCACGAGTTATACGGATCTTGGTTGGCAGACTAATGTCTCTGCTCTTTACTAGGCGGTCAAGGCTAACCATTGCTCTCTTTCCCAGAAGCAGGCGTCTCCTAATTTCATGGCTGCAGTCTGCTTCCGAGGTAATCTTGGAGCCCAAGAAGAGAAAATCTGTCACAGCTTCCACTTCTTGTCCCTTGATGCTCCAGGACTTGATAGGGCAAGACGCCATGATCTTTGCCTTTTTAATGTTCAGTACATCCTCACCAGGTTATTAATGTAGCGCTTAACATATCTGGAGTTTGTAGGACCATATGGTTCATTGTCGGCGCTTTTTTAAACTTACATGGCCGGTGTCCTAAGAAAACGAAAGAAGCTGTTTCAAATAGCCAGGTTTAAAAAACGGCACAGTTGATATGGGGTTGATGCGATGAACTGGCTCAGTGTCAACCGCTGTTAAAAACTGCACTGCCAATATCACGAGAACAAGAGACAAGTTGTGTCACCAATTTCTAAGAGCGGCTCTCCCTATATTGGTGGGACACAGGGCAAAATTGTCCAAATATGCCAGTTTTTAAATATGGGTTCTCCAATATCGGGAGGGCCAATGACGGACTGGTACAATGTTGCCAGCTTTTTAAATACGGCTTTTTCAATATCTGGAGGACGCATGAAAAACTGGTCAAATGTTGCAAGTATTTTAGAAAGGCGGAATTAACATTGGAGGAACATTATTGGATGTGTTGTGTTCTGGCAAAAGCTATGCTTGGGAACCATTGGCAATGCTTGACCGTTGTAGGCCAACCGTTGACAGATGTATTTACAGTACTGGATCATTTTGTCATGCTGACTGGGTTCTCTTCTCAGTCGTGGCTATTTCCTCTGCCCTTTCCAATATTACTCACTTTTGCTGTAATCATCCAGCGCGACGCTTAAGTATTTGGTCAGTCTTCGATCACTTGGCAAAGCGGTCAGGCTTCGTTGGCCACCGTGCATTCCAGAGCCCAAGGCACTAACCCTAGTTCACCCCCTACCAGTCACATGAGGGAAGTCACGGACACAATTAACAACATCAATTTCCTGTCTCTGTCAACCGAAAAAGGCAACTTCATCTGCGTATTCCATTTGCACCCCGGCTGGCTGTAACTTGGACCCATTATTATTTTTGTTTTTTATTATTTTCATGCGTGAAGTATCAACGTAAATACATAACAAAAGCAGCCCTGCGGCATTGATTACTGTACATAGGCGCCCATAAACTGTTGTTTACGACCAATATAGTGTCATAGAGATTAGGTACGCCCCAAGGCCGCTCTTGCTGATAACTGAGCTGATATTAACGTGGTAAAAATAAAGAACATATTGTGAGCGACACAATCAGTTGCTTTTATGAAGCCGATCTGCAGCAGGGCCAATCGACCATCCCCGTCGTCGCAACACTTAAGAATTCTTCGCAGGTTATGAACATGCCCCGCCATAGTGGTAAAGTGTTTACGGGTCTTGACTACTGCGCTCATAGATGCAAGATGGATTTCAGACTGACGTGGTCGCTTTAAATGGATACGAAAAACAAAGCGCCCGTGTTCTATGGCCTAATTTCCGGAGGCCTCCACAACGGCACGACTCATGGAATGAGCAGTTTAGCTGTGTTAAACTCCATATACCTTGACAAAACCTTAACATTGTGGGAGATAATCGAGTTCGTTTTATTTCAAACTTCTGATTTCGAGCCACTACGTCCCTAATCTTGGTCTGCAACCCCCTAGCCAGTACTTTAATAAGCATCTTGTATTAAATGTCTCACGCGTTATGGGTCTGTAGTCGTATTTACCTCTTTGAACAGTTTTAGTAATTACTTGTTTAACGCTGTTTTTATGTGGTCGATGTTTGACACCAACGTCCGGCTCATTCTATTTTGTCGATGTTGTTTCTTTCAGTGTTTGATTTTTCCAACCCTAGCGCTAGCTTGGATGGCGTCACCCCAACTACAGTGTCTTGTTCCCGTTCATCTGCCACTCATTTTTTTTTATATCTTCTATCTATTTCCCAGGCGCTCAAGACTGTTGTTGAAAAGAAGCAGTGCCGTGCGCACCGTCCCTGGTTTTGTTCAAACCGTACACAGGAAGCAATAAATAGGGTTACCTATTCATACCTGTAAAGTTTAAAGTTTCGTTACTCGTCTCGCACTATTACCACATATGCACGTTTTCCAGGAGTCTACTTCTCCAATTTCTTCTTTAAATGCATGGTTATAAAATTTGTCCTGCAGAAACTCATTATTTAATATCTAAATTTGCCACGAAAGATTCCCTGCCTTCGTTAACCCTGTGTACCAACTGTTACTAAACAGTTGACTGACAAATGCAGTGGCACTACTTCATAACTACCTTTAGGTGAGCTGTCGATGGATACATAAGTGCGGTCCAGCCGAGATGGCTACAGCCGTCAAACCTCTTGTACGTCACGGCACACCCCTGCTTTCAGATACTTTATCCGCCTCATCATCCTAGTTACTGTCGTCAGTTATTCGAAAACATAGTACTTTTGTCTAGGAAGCACCGGCTTGTGTTAACACGCGCGCTGACGTCGCCATTGTAGCCGCCCATAAGTATAAGCTGTCAGCACGGCAAAAAATCGAGACGCGGAACGTTGCACCATGCTTCTGGGCTCTATATTGCCATCAGCTTTCTTCCCGTGCAAAGCTAGTTCATTTATCTCGTTATCACTTAAAATCCAATAAAGCTTACCTTGCTTGCTCATTCTTGCCAGACCTTCGATATTTAATGTGACGACTTTCTACCCAGGTGCTGGCGCTATTTTTGCATACCAAGAAGAATCCTAGAGCATGGTGCTTAGCTTCTGCGTTTAGCGTGTGGACAGACGCTACTGCCATAGCCGGCGCTAGCAATTGGCCCTGCATGGGAGGTATCTTGCCGCCGGAACGCTTCTCAATCGTGGTGTTAGTACGAGTCCGCAATGTGGACCATCTTGCTTGAGACGGCTTTGCTTGTGGTTCTTCTAAGCTGGAAGTTCCCGTCTTGTCACCGTCGGCGCTGGTGTCGGCATGGAGATGCTCCCTAGATGAGGCCACGGTGGAGGTACAAGCTTCACTGCTGTTCTGGTGACCTTGTGTCGTTTCCTTTGCCTACCTTGGCCACTACGCTCGTCACGTCCATTGAAGCAGCATATCTTGCCTAAGCCGTGTCCTCTGTTGGTGGCTTGGACGATGACCCATCGACAATGGGTGGAAGAGAGGGCTTGCCGCTGAAATATGTCGAATGGTCCAGCGACCTAGCAGGCTTGGTCGAATGATCTGTACCGCTTCACGCTGGGTCGTGAGAAATTCATCGTAATTCTCCTAGTCGAGCGTAAGGATGACAGTAGCGATGACAAGGAGGCACAATTAAAAATAGTGATAATGGCTATAGTAGTGATGATAACAACGGACAGTTAATGATACAGATTGTAGTAGCGGTTGCAGTGACACTATATATAGTTGATAGCAATTACTGTAGCGATAGTGATGATGTTGCTATTGAGAAACGTAACGAAACCTGGCCTTCGCTTCATCTAGGTTTAGCAGAGTGAAACCATACAATGTTTAGCACTAGCACTCGTACTCAGCCTATGTAGATATTTCAGCATGTCTATAGACTATTCGCAATCATTTTGCTTCCACAGTAATTACAATAAGATATCGTTTGCAGTCCCTGACATTGCACTGACAGCATATGCCAAAATCAGCCTGTTTCTAATGTTGATTCATTCTGTACTTCGCCTAGCCCTTTTTAATTTTGAAGTCCTGCAACCAAGAGTTCCCAGTTCGAAGAAAGCCATCTTCAAGGAAACATTCGTTTGTTATTTTCTCTACTCGCCTCGCCTGTAGACGTGGTCTTCTTGAGAAGACAAAGGATATATTAACCCCACAGAGATGAACGTTGCACTCAAAGGCAGATCCTTTCGTCGAAAGGTTGGCATGCAGACTGAGGCTCCACCCTTAACCTTTTTTTGGCCTTTCATGATGTGTAGTCAGCTTACGGACCTTGTTTTAACATGTATACTTAATGCGAAAGTCAAAGATCTGGGTTAGAGTGTTAAAAGGGAGGAGTTTGAAGTAGACACCAGATCGGGTGATTTGACACTCCGTGTAGTATATGCTCCAAATTCAGAAACTCAGACTTTTATGCTAAAAGCTTCACTAGGCTCGTCAACACCATGCTTCGCGTGAGCCGGAGCCCCAGGTTTTCCCCTTCTGCTTATGCGCGAAACCGAGTGACGTCATGAAGGCGAAGGTTGCCGCCGTCGCCGCTGACTCCGTCGCCTGACCCTTCGCCGCCGCCGTGCGCTACTGCACATGTGCGCCGCCGCTTCTTCTCCGTTTCTCCACCGTTTGCCCTTTGCTTCAGTCATGCATAGAGCGCATAGAACGCAAGGCTAGACGAGCGACCTTTCGCTTCGAGATATCCAGGCTTAGCCTTAGCTAAGCCTGGATATCTCGAAGTATTTGTAAAGTATTTGTAAAGTATACACGTCATTATAGACATCATATAGCAGCCTTCCCGACATTTCACTCCTCTGACGGTTGTCTACGGAGCAAGCACCGGAGTGGAAATGGGTTCTGCTTCACTGCGGATGAAAGCAGAACTGTGTTCTGCACATGCTAAATGGGTTGAACGGATATGAACTGAGTTTCTAGCGAAAGCTTTGGGTGTGGACGATCTAGCGTTGCATCGAACACAACCAGAATTCCGTTGAATACTTAAAAGTGCACCGGCGTTCTATATGCAGAACCTCCGTTCATGCCTGGCGCATGCGATGCCGGCAGACGCTTTTCCCGCTTCCCTCGGTCACCTCTCCTCGGCTCAAGCATGCGCAATGTGGACACAACCCAATGCATATTGGCTGGTGGTATTTGCAACTTCATAAGATGTTTGCTATGCAGTCATAGATTGATGACATCACATATAATCATTAATAATTCTTGTAATAAACTTTAAATATTTAGCTCATTAAAGACGAATATTTAGTGACGCCGAATATCTCAATATTCACCAATTACCTTTTGGTAATTGTTTTCATAATGATATTTTCTATTAATGAATATTAATCAGTATCAGTCTATATTGACATAACTATACATCACTTATGACTAACCATCGTAACTATGTATTAATAATCACTCCCTTTATGCACTTCACCCTTCTGCACTTGGTATGATGAGTCCTGAGGTCGCCAACTAATAGTGTCACACAGGCCGCATGTTTGGCGAGAATTGCGGCACCGTCATAGCCTATTAATGCTTTGTTATGAATAACATAGCAGTATTGCCAATAGCGCTGTGCTATTTTTCCCACAGTTTATACCGTTTGCAGCTACACCGGAAGAGACTCCAAAGGACGAACCTTCAGCTCCGGAAATAAAACACTTAAAGGTACGCCGAGCTATTTCCGTAGAACTGAACGAAGAACACTACAAGCAATCATGCGATCGATCTCATGATATAGCTCGTACAGCTTATGCCATGCATTGCGTTTTAGCGAATGTAACTAAGGGTTATATATTGGCAATGGTTCCATGTGGCCGCAAGCGTCAATCCTTGCCTTTCCAATAATGATATAGAACTTTAGGCATCTGGCCACGAGTAAGCATTGTTTTTATGCCATCCTTGCAAGCGGTAACAGTTAAGCAGCTTTTCGTTGGCGATTAGCAGAACACTTGTGGCATGTCTTAAGATAAAAATTTCCGGTAGATCAAGAAAACCACTTCCTCCATCTATCAAGTGTATTTGATTCCTTAAGGGCGCCATGAGGCCTTCAAAAGTAAATGTAAAGGAAAAGTAAAGTAAAAGTGAAAAAAGTGCGAAAAGTAAAGACGCAGTATTTTATACTAATGAGTGACTTCAATGCCAAGGTACGGAAAAAGCAGGCAGGAGACCATGCAGTAGGTGACTATGGCATTGGTTCAAGGAATAGCAGGGGGGAGTTACTAGTTGAGTTTGCAGAGCGCTATAACTGAAGAATCATGAATACCTTCTTCAGCAAACGGAAGAACCGGAAATGGACATGGAAAAGTCCTAACGGAGACTAAAAATGAAATTGACTTCATACTGTGTTCAACCCCCGCCATTATGCAAGATGTAGAAGTAATCGGAAAAGTGCGATGCAGTGACCACAGGATGGTGAGGTCCCGAATTAGCCTAAATCTGAAGAAGGAACGCAACAGATTGGAGAGAAAGAAACCCATCAACGGATTAGCGTTGAGGGGGAGGGCAGACGAGTTCAGGATCTCGCTACAGAACAGACATTCAGCTCTGAGGATGGCGATATTACCCTAGAAGCAATGACCAATAATTTCAGAGATAACATTACTGAGTGCGCTGTAGAAGTATGCGGTAGGATAGTTAGAGAGGGTACCGCTAAGCTGTCTAAGGAGACGAAATATTTGATTAAAAAACACCAGGGTATGAAAGCTTCCAATCCAACAGACCAGATAGAACTGGCAGAGATATCAAAGCTAATCAATAAGCGCAAGGTTGCCGATATAAGGAAGTATAACATGGAGAAAATTGAGCATGCTGTAAAGAGTGAAGGAAGCCTTAAAGCGGTAAAGAAAAAATTGGGCATAGGCAAAAACCAGATGTATACGATAAGGAACAAAGCGGGCAACGTCATCACGAATACGTACAAGATAGTCAAAGTAGCCGAGGAGTTCTATACAGCTCTCTACAGCTGTATAGAACTCTCTACAGCAGCCAAGGTAGTCAGGACCGTAATGTGATTGCGGTAGGAAAAAACAGTCAGACGTTCCACCAGTGACGAAGGACTAGGTCAAGAAAGCATTAGAAACTCTGAAAAGGGGAAACTCAACTGGAGAGGGTCAGATAACTACAGATTTGTTGAAGGAGGGGGGGGGGGGATATTGTGCTAGAAATACTGGTCACCCTGTATACGCAGTGCCTGATGTGATCGACGGTACCGGAACCATGGAAGAATGCCAACATTATCCTCATTCATAAGAAAGGGGACTCTAAGGACAATAAAACTTACAGACCAATAAGCTTACTGTCTGTTACGTATAAGGTATTTACTAAGGTAATCGCTAATAGAATCAGGACAACCTTAGACTGCAATCAAGCAAAGGATAAAGCAGGTTTTCGAAAACGGTACTCTACTATCAATCATATCCATACCATCAACGAGGGGATAGAAAAATGCTCGAAATATAACCAGCCCTTATACATAGCATTCATTGATTGCGAAAAGCATTTGACTCAGTTGAAACTTGATGCAGGCATTGCGAAATCAGGGGGTAGACGAGCCGTACGTGAAAGTGCTGGAAGATATATATATAGGGACTGCACAGCAACCATAGTTCTGCATAAAGAAAGTAACAAAATTCCCATAAAGAAAGGTGTTAGGCAAGGAGACACGATCTCCCCAGTACTATTCACAGCTTGCTTAGACGAAGTATTCAGAGTCTTGGAATGGGGGCACTTAGCGATATGGGTAAATGAAGAATACCTCAGTAATCTGCGATTTGCGGATGACATTGCCTTGCTAAGTAACTCGGGGGATGAACTGCAAATAATGATTGATGACCTAGACAGGAAAATTAGAAAGGTAGGCTTAAAAATCAATCTGCAGAAGACTAAGGTAGTGTTCAACAGCCTCAAGGAGGAACAGCTGTTTACGTTAGGCAGAGAGGCACTGGAAGTAGCAGGCGAATATGTCTACTTAGGACAGGGAGTAACTGCAGATTCGGACCATGAAAAGGAAATAACAATAAGATTGGGATGGAGCGCATTCGGCAAGCACTCGCAGATTATGACTAGCAGCTTACCGGTATCGCTCAAGAGGAAAGTATACAACAGTTGCCTCTTACCTGTACTCACCTATGGGGCTGAAACGTGGAGGCTAACCAATATGGTTCTACTTAAGTTGAGGACAACACAGAAAGCTATGAACCGAAAAATGGTAAGGGTAACATTAAGAGATAGGAAGCGTGCAGAGTGTGTCAGAGGAATAACTCAAGTTACTGACATTTTAGTGAAAATTAAGAAGACTAAATGGGCATGGGCAGGACATGTAGTGCAAAGAGAGGATAACCGATGGTCGCTTAGGGTAACAAACTGGATTCCAAGGGAAGGAAAGTGTAGCAGGGGGCGGCAGAACGGCAGGTGAGCGGATGAGGTTAAGAATTTCGCAAGGGTCAAGTGGATGCAGCTAGCACAGAACCGGGTGAATTGGAGAAATATGGGAGAGGTCTTCGCCCCGCATTGGGTATAGCCAGGATGATGATGATGATGAGGCCTCCAACTCCCGCTGAAAACCCAACCCTGCTCTCTGGTCACGCTCAGCAAAGAGGCTACTAGAAAGTGACCGAGCGAAAGAAACTGGCAATCAAAAGAAGACAGGACAGGCGCTAAGAGCGTTTCATTGAAACCCAGGCCTCCGTTTACGCAGAGAGCCGTCACGCGCCCAGTTATCAAAAACCATCATGACGTCCAGTTCAGCAAAATGCCCATTACATGAAAGTGGATTATAGCGCAGACAAACACAGGAAGAAACGAAGTGACACGACAGAGCTGTCACTTCGTTCCTTCATGTGTTTGTCTATC
Organism: Amblyomma maculatum; assembly: GCF_055883805.1. Classification (NCBI taxonomy): domain Eukaryota; kingdom Metazoa; phylum Arthropoda; class Arachnida; order Ixodida; family Ixodidae; genus Amblyomma; species Amblyomma maculatum. Next base: position 47,186,131 of record NC_139351.1, read on the forward strand.
TGCGCAATCACCCAATTTTAACTAATACGCCAACAAGACTGCAGAAACGTTCTCGCAAGCCATTACATTCGTGAGTGGAGACCAGACAGAAGCAATGAAGGTAGCCCCAATAATTGTCCAATATTGGCAATGAGTTGGCAATCTCCAGTTCAACATAAAAGCTGTGCACTTCCAAGACAGTACAAATACAGTGTCTATGTTTTTGCCTCCTTTGCGTTGCTCCAAAACGGAAAACATTTCCGCTTTTCCGCTTTTTACTAAAGATTTTTATTTACCGCATTTGAAAAAGCGCCCACGAGCTAGCTGATGCTATCTGATATCGAGTGATAAATGGAATTGGTTTTTTGCTTAATTAGATGTCAACATTGTTTCTGGTAGCTGGGAACGTGATAACCTTTCTGTATGAACTGTGGCCTACATTTTAATAAGAGTTCGTGGTTGAGCGCTTGTCCAGTCAGCTAGGTGCCTTCTGTCGCGTCCCTCATCTCGTTTGCGCTGCCATGTTTTACAAGAGTACGTCTATTTTGCGTTGCATGTTCTTCTAGCGGGATCATTGAACGCCTGCCTCTGAGCAGAGGCAGGCGTTGAGAAAATGAAGTAGAGATATATGCCTAGATAATGAAACTGTACTTAGCGTGCGCGGGGAGTGTGTGAAGAGCAGATTTCAATAAATAGAAAAAAGAAAAATATTTTTCTAACACGTTTGATCTGAGCGCTGGCACTTGTAGACATAACAAAATGAATGAAACAAAATTTGCCATTTTTGAACAATGAGTATTGCCTAAATTTTCAATTTAGCGAACAGAGTGTTGTTTGTGTTATAACTGACGATCATTTGCTTAATAATTCATGTCGACATATACAATATCTTTTTTTCTTGTTTTTGTGCAGCAAAGGTTAAGCGCAACACTTGGAAATTTTATGCTCCAAATCTTCGTGGACGTAAGTAACTTCATTATACTATGATATATACCCTTCTCAAATATATTCAACTCCGGGTAAATTATTCGTTTCGTGCGAAAATCTAAGCAGAACTCACGCTCCGCCTTCAAGGGTGTTGAACAGTATACGTTTACGTGATTGTCGCTGCTATTGCGTTAGTGTGCACCACTTTGCGCTTTGAGTCTAATGTGTGTACAGGTAGTACGTGTACAGGCTTTGATTGAAAACCAAACGTCAGCGCCATCTAGGAGAAACGCTGCCTGGTGTCGAGAAGTCTACGCAATAAAAAGCTGCGCTAATAAGACACGGACGAAGGAAAGGTAGGACGCACACAAACCAAACGCTTCCTGCGTTTGTGTGCGTCCTACCTTTCCTTCGTCCGTGTCTTATTAGCGTATCTTTTTATTGCATTGAACTATGAACCAAATAGCCCGACAAATTTTACTCGAGAAGTCTACGCCACCGTTTACTCCCAATTACATCGCTGCCTATCCAATTCGTTTAGATTCACTTTGTGTGCGATTAGCGATTGTGTTCATAGCGATTAGCGCGCGATGACGCTGCCATAGCCGCCGCCGCTGTTGAACTCTCCGAATGGCTTGACTTCTGTGATCGTTGTACGGGCTCTGCTTACACGCCGAAGACTATCGTCTTAGTTGCACCGGCAGTCGCAGTGCCTGCGCGCATGTAAACAAGATGAAAAATGCTGAATACAGAATGAAAACTTGAATCCGGTCGCTTCATCATGGCCAGTTACTTGCAGTGCACAGAGCAGATGGCAGCGGAGCCGCAGCATAACATCTCTTTCCTTCCTTTAAAGAATACGAGCATGATCACGCGGTGCGGAATGCTCCCTTGACTCCAGCCGGCACTCACAACTGCCATCATTCTGCGCCGCACTTTGTTGAATCACGATAAGGGGGCTTTCACAAACTCGCGTCCTGCATAGACGATGGCTTGTTGATATGCAAGAGAAAAACACAATAATACATTTATAGCTGGCCAGTCGCTTCAGTGTGATCGCGCAGTAATTATGTCCCAATGCAATGCAGTTCTCAAAGCTTGTATGAGTCAATGCCTCGACGGACTTCACCAGAATTGAGTACATAAGGCTCCATAGTTTGCTGATTATGCAGCATGCGAAGTGTCCCTCGTAAAATGTTTCTCAGTTACTCCTAATGACCGCTTGGTTGCCGTCCTTAGCGTCGCCATATAATACGAGTGCAACAAAAGCAGTGCATGAAGGGTTGATCACAGTGGGTGGTAGCCGTGTGTGCATTTAAAAAATAAGCAAAACATGAGTACATTGCTCTCCTGCAATGAGGTAGTCCACGCGTATCGCTGAGATCAGCAAAATTTGCCTTTTTGAAATTGTGCGCTGCATGTTGATCTGAGAGTCGATATTCACTTGTAAAGGAAGAAAGATAATACTTATGAGCTCTCACTCAAGCTACGCTTGCACGGCACACTGGCAACCCAACAAAAAGCTTGAAGGCGACGGCAAGCCACTTTTTCCTGGAAACGCCTGATAATTTGTAGCGATCGGTGGTAGAGTGTCAAGATGGGCGCATAGGGCTAGAAAGGTGTGCAGCGCTCCACGTTCCAGAGGTAAACAATAACACGGAGTTAACTACGGGAGCTCTAATTTGAGAAAGCAGTGCAAGAATCCAGAGCTTAAAACTCCTGCAGCGAAAGAGAGCATGCGTCTAGAACTGACAGTGACGGTAATTGTACGTGCGTTCATACTGAGAATTCCAAACCTAACAGGGAACAGCCAAACCATTGGGCTGGCTGCTATGCGTGATTGTTTTCTCGTGTCTGAAAACAATGAAGCTGCCATTGGCATCACATATTCGGCAGTAGTCAGCTGCCGTAGAGGCTAAACGCGAAATACAGTCGCGAAGGGTAAGCCATGCTGGCAGCGTATATCCGCGGTGCCTCTATCTGCGTCATCTCACGCTACCTGCTATCATTACAGCGCATCGAACAGGAGCTAGCAGTTTGGAGATGCTGCGAGTTAAAATGGTGTTCAAGAAAAGGTCTACTGGCAGGCAGAGCTTCCACTAGATCGCACCGACCCGCGTGGTTCAATCCGAGGCATGGTGCATTTTATTTTGTGCTCGACTGTACATACCGTAAGGTCGGCGTTGGAGGATCAGGTTTTATTGCAGGTCTGAAGCCCTGGTCGCACACTGTAGCGATCCACACATCGCAATGACGATAGTTATCTACAAGAGAATGCAGGATGAAGATGAAGCAGCACGTTCGCCCGTGTCAAAGATGAAGCGCCATTCAGTGCTCACACTATTTTGCCCGCACTGTTGAAGCGGTCCGCCTGGCCGCAATTAATGAATAAAAGGCTTCATGCGTGAAACGTGAACAATATCAGTGCCACGGTAATGACTGCCCGGAGGAGGGTAAACAGGAGAGACGCGGTAGTTGACCGGGGAGGTTTTTTACATGAACTGAGTGAGGACCAATGTAACGACGCTGGAACTTGTCACAAAGGCCAGGAGTGCGTAATGGTGTCTAAAGTAACACCTCGTCACCGGGACCGAAGGAAAATTGGCGTGGGTCGCATCATAGCGGCACTTGCGGTCTTCCTGGCTGGCTTCTGTGTTGAAACGAGCAAGCCAGCGAAATCTGGCCCCTCGGGAAATAAAGAGGTCCGGAAGATATGATGAGGAACTGGCATGTTTAGAAAGAAAAGAGGAATTAAGAAGGGCAGTAGGAGAACGGCGTAAACGAGGAAAAACAGGGAGTAACATGTGGTACGCTGTACGGCCATATTGTAGGTCAACGTAACAAAAGGAAGTAATACGTCCCAGTTTCGGTGGTCCTGGCCAACGTACATAACAGCATGTCAGAAAGTGAGCGGTAGAACGCTGAGTCAACCCATTGGTCTGCGGGTGATAGCTGGAGGTCAATTTGTAATGTGTGGTTGAGACCTCAAAAACTTCGGCTACAATCGTAGACATAAATGTCCGACCGCGGTCACTGAGAAGCACTGCAGGGGCCCCATGGCGAAGTACAAGGGATTCCAAAAAGAAGGTCGCGACCTCAGGTGCTGAGCCATTAGGCAGGGTAGCGGTCTCAGCGTAGCGTGTTAGATGGTCGACGGCGGTGACCATCCAACGATTATTTCGTGCGGACAATGGAAGCGGCCCGTATACGTCTATCCCAACAACGGCTAAAGGAGTAGCAGAGCAAGGTAGAGGATGTAGTATGCTAGCAGGAGATGAAGTTGGCTGTTTGCGGCAATGGCATGGCAGACAAGAGGCGACGTATTTTGCCACGCCAGAAGAAACGGGTTTACACGCGGTTGTAAGTTTTATGAAAGCGTAAGTGCCCGTTTGTAGCATGATCGTTAATAGCCGCAAGGACATGGGTGCGAAGCGCACTCGGGATAATGGGTACCCAATGGATGCCTTCAGAGCAATAAATATAACGGGAGAGCACGCCATTGTCAAGTTTTTACCTTCCTTTAGTTCCCTGCTCATCATAGCGGTAAGAAGGTGAGAAGAGCCGTTAAGAAGGTCGATTAGATAACGGCAGTAGGAATCTGCTCGCTGGTGGGAAATAATGGTGTAGTGATCTGGGGCAGCGGCCGGAGGAACACTGGTGATGGTTGGAGCCCTGGCCGATATTGGGATGTCGAGGGTGCACGCAGGAAGGTGCGAAGAAGCACTAGGTGGCGATTCTGGAAGCGGGCAACGAGAAAGAGCATCGGCATCTCGATGTTTGCGACCTGATTTACATGTGGCATTGAACGTGTATTCCTGCAAATGCAGAATCAAACGGCCCAGGCGTCCAGTCAAATTAATGAGGGTGGAGAACCAACACAGAGCGTGGTGATCGGTAACAGTGGGGAAATGGCGGCAGTGAGGTAGCAGCGGAATTTCTGAATTGCCCAAACAAGGGCGGTGCGCTCTTGCTCAGTGATGGTGTAGTACCGCTCCGCTGGTGTTAGAGTTCGATAGGCAAAGGCAATTACCTTCTCCGGAGAAGCGGTATCGCGCTGCAGAATTACGGCGCCGATACCAAGGCGGCTGAAATCGGTGCGGAGAATAGAGCCAGCAGTGTCGTCGAAGTGAGCGAGAACAGGGTAAGAAGGGAGGACATTCTTCGGGGTGTGAAAAGCTTTCTCGCATTCCTTGGACCAATTGAAATTAGTACGGTGAGCATTAGGGTGGTGTAGTTGTGCAGTAGGGGTAGCGAAGTTGCGATAGAAACGGTGAAATTATGAAGATAGGGTAAGGAAACTGCTTATATCCTTAGTGCGCTGAGGCTGTGCGTATTTCAAAACTGCAGCAAGCTTGTCAGGGTCGGGTCGAATGCCATCGTGACTGACGAGTTGGCCTAGGATCTTGATTTCTTTCTTGGAGCAATTACAATTGTTCAAGGGGGAATAAATGATAGGGAAAAGTCAAAGAGAAGATAACTATGTGGTCCAGTTAGTACAAGCATGTTTTCCACTTCAGTTCTCTAAGAAAAGTGTCGTCCATGCGCTCAAACGTAGCGGGGCATTTCAGAGTCGAAAAGGCATGACATTGAATTCGTAAAACCCATCTGTATAGTAGCGAATGCAGTTTTTTTCTTTGTCGGCTTGGTGCATCGGAATCCGCCAGTAACCGGAACGCAAATCCAAAAAGGAGAAATATTCGGCGACCTGAAGACAGTCGAAGGAGTCGTCAATTCGTGGCATATATATATATAGGATAAACATCTTTGCGAGGGACTTTGTTAGGTGCTCGGTAGTCAACACAAAAACTCATCGACCCATTTTTGTCTTACCAAAACGACCGGAGATGACCAGGGGCTAGCTGAGGGCAGAATAATGTCTCGTCGGAGCATATCAGTCACATTATCTTCTATGATTTTAAATTCTGATAAGGAAACATGGCATTGGCGGTGGCTAACGATAGAAGTACCTTCTGTGATGATGCGGTGCTGTGCAGCATAATTTCGGCCCAAGGTCAGAAAAGTGACGTCAAAGGAGGCTTGCTGTTTCCTAAGTAATTCCTGCAAAGCTTGGCGGTCAGACGCTGGAAGGTCAGGATTGATGGTGCCAAAAAGAACACAGAGAGAGGCACCGGAAGAAGCTGCTGGTGAGAAAAAGGGGGCGGTATGGGCGGTGGGGGACACAGGTTGAATGTCCAGGGCACAAGGAAAACATTTCCCTTTAGTCAGAACAATGGGCTCTGGGAAAGTGTTGAAAGCAGGCAAGAGCGCTGGAAGTCCTCAAACTTAACAACACATGGTGGTAACGAGATTCCACGGGTTAGATGGCGATCAGAAGGCACGATTAGCACGTCCCCGTTATCAATGTCAGTAGAAGTAAGCTCGACAAGTTGTTCGCATCCAAGGGGCAACACTGAGTTAGTAGCGGCAAGCAGGCGATGACGGGGCTCGAGAGGTTCAGAAGATAATCGCTCTCGTTCACATAGATGATCCTGTAACGACACAAAATGCTGGCTGATGCTGCAGACAGCAAATCCCAGCCTAAAATAATTGGATGAGCGCACAGCGACATCATGGCAAATTGTACATGGTGGCGCACACCGTCAACAAAAACTCGCACAGCGCACTTAGCAGAAGGCCGAATGATTGCACCATTAGCTCACGGAGTTCAGGTTGATCGTAAGGCGTTTTTACTTTTCGCAAGCGGGAGCACAAGTCAGTGTGTATCACAGAAATAGCGGCGCCTGAATCAAACCCTCAAGAGATAAACCTTCAACCCAAAATAAAATCATATTGGGAGAACGTTCCGGAGGATTTTAAGGATGGCCGAAGAGTTCAGTTCGCAGTGGTCAGATTTCTGATAGGAAGGAAGGGGCGTCAGAAAAGCTTGGCGCAGCGGCGAGGTTGAGCGGCGAAAAGACGAAGGAGAATGGCGTCTTGGAGGCCTGTAAGCACCAGGCGGAGCGGGGCTTTCTGGCGGGGGTGATGAACATCAGAGATAATCATGGAATCAACGGTGGTTAGAGCCGGAGAAGCGAGGAGGGTAGTCTGTCAAATAGGTCGTAGCCGCAGCGTTCATTTTGGAGCCTGCGACGACAGAGACGGGAAATATGGCCTCGGTACCAGGAGTAATAACAAGCAGGGCGAGCTGGGCGCCAGGTGGAGTAGTATGTCTCCGCCGTGGCAGCTGGTGTCAATGCGGCAACATGAGCCGTGGTAGGCGCCGGTGGCGTATACTCTCCAAATGCAGGCGTCAAGGACGTGACCTGGGCGTAAGTTGGCACATGACATATGGTAGGAGCGGTCATTGTTGCTGGGGAAGAAGTCATAGAGGCCAGCTCTTCTTTGACAATGCTACGCAGGCCAGCAGTTGAAGGATGTAGCTCAGATGCAGAGCTGTACAAATTACATTGAGCCAAGAGCTCTTCACAAAATAATCCGCGGAGAAGCGGACGGAGGTTTGAATCGGCAGTGGAACCAAAGAAAATGGGATCAGGATGCAGGCGTATTGACTGTAGTTCGTCCAGGCGTTGGCAAGCCGAATGATGGCGTCGATGCTGGTAGCGTTCGGCACGGCCAGGGCTTTAAAGGTAAGTGGCCCAATACCTGCAGGGGACAAAGGGGACATGCCGAACCCGCTCGGCCTCTGGCATGGTGTCATTTATGCGCCGAATAAGTGCGAGAATCTCTTCAATATCAGAAGAATAAGTCTCATTTGACCGCTCAAGTCGGGCATCTAGCTTCTTCTTGGCGGATTCTGTGCGAACAGTAGGAGCGTAGAAATAATGGCGTAACTTTTGTCTGAAAGTAGTCCAGTCTGGAATCGTCGATCCATGGTTTAGGAACCACGTTTTGGCCACATCCGTCAAGTAAAAGGACACAATTCAGCTTAAGAAAATCGCCCCAACGGTTGAAAGAACTGGCCGAGTCGTAGCTGTCGAGCCAGTCATCAGAGTCATCGACGCGGAGACCGGCGAACATCTGCAGATCGCGCTGACGGCTGCTCACAGTCCAAGTGGCAAGGGGAGCTGGGGTGGAGTTGGAAGAAGCCAGAACAGCGGAGTGGCCCTCTTGAGTCATGACAATGGTGGTCGGGCTGAAACGACGGCCAGAACGGAGCTAAAGGTAGATGCAGGGGACGAAGCAGTTGGGAAATCATGGCGCATCTCCACCACGTGTAAGGTCGGGCTTGGCGGATTAGATTTTATTGCAGATCTGAAGCCCCGGTCACACACTGTCGCGAACCACACTCAGTGATGACGATGGGTATCTACAAGAGAGAGCAGGATGAAGATGAAGCAGCACGTTCACCCATGTGAAAGATGAATTGCCATACAGGGCTACAAATACTTACATATATATATATATATATATATATATATATATATATATATATATATATATATATATACCGGGTGACCTAGCTGACTTGGATCAAGGGTTACAAAGAAAAACGTAATACTTGAGATAGCCAGGTAAACCAGCTACATACAGCTGCCAGCCGTCTTGCGCACCAGAAGCAATCTTCTGTTTTGCAAACAAATAACAGTTTTTAAGATTATTTTTGTAATTTGCCTAATATTGACTATGGACATTGATTTGGAAAGTTGGAGACCACTTTCAGAAACCCCCATTTCATTTATTTCGATATACAAATTCGCATTTTTTTTTTCAAGCTTCAAAACAGCTCGCGAAATGCAAAAAGAAATCAAGTTACAAATGCATTTACGAGCCACGGCTGTGCTGCTCTGATTTAGTGAACCAAATCGCCTACGGCCGGCAGTGTTTCGATGGCCCCATTTGAACGTTAGACTCTAAGTTGGCGATGGCTGCAGCCCGCTCAGCCAGATGGACGCACTATCTGCAACTTGCACTTTCACATGGGCCGACTGGCTCACGCGGGCGAAGAAACGACCGCAGACATATCGGCCTGCCACTGGTAGCGACGACCGCAGCTGATTTTGGTCTCTCACGTCATAGTTGAGAGCAGGCAAGCCGTACTGTGCGAATTCCCTAATCACGGAATTGTTTTTGCAATTGGCGGGGTTTCTTTGGAGCTCGGAAAAGGAATACATGTGAGAAGATCTTTATGCCGAATAAATGTAATGGGGTTTTCTGAAGATTGAACAACTGGCCCCTGTCAAACTCGTGTTTTCAGCTCCTGAAATGCAAGTCGACCTGACTGCGAAAAAAGAGTGGTGTATCACGAGATATGTTACAAAGTTCGTTGAATGTATGAAATATGTTGTGCACAGCATACCACTGGCAAGTGGAAAAAATACATAGGACAAGAGGAAGCTGCTTGAATGAACGCTTTCGTGACCATCGTTACAATGTAAAGATAGAAAGGTGTTTTTTTTGACGTACACTGCAGAAAATGTCAAGATTGTGCACCTACCTATGAGGCATGCAATGTCACAGCTACTAATTCTTGCAAACTTACCTGAGAAATCATTGAATCAGAAGTCATAGAGAGCTTAGGTGACGTGTGCATCGCGAAACCATCGATATATCATAAGGAACTCGGGCTATCTCGTTGGGCTGTCTCGTAAGGAACTAAATTATCCAAGAAACTATTCAAATTATTTGCCTCCTGCGCCCGCGCAAAGTATCGCCACTTCATCTATATTGACCGCTCCGCGGTTCAAAGTAAACAGTTGGGGGTTAGCGCATCTGTGTCTCTTTTCTTTTCGCTTCCTGTATCTGCGCTACTTTTGTTTGGCATGTGTTACTAACAAGTCCAAACTGCCACCTCAATGAATTTCTGAAGGTGCTCTCCAACTTTGCAAATCACATGTTTAAGGTCAATATTAGGAATTTGAGCAAATAGCATAATGAAATAATAAATTATTTCCGAAACAAAAACGTTCCTACAGTGCGAAAGATGGTCGGCAGATGTATGCAAATGATCTTCTAGGGCTATCTCAATCGTTTATTTTTTTTATCCCTTAGTCCAAGGTAGCTGGGACACTCGGGTATCCAAGCTAAATTTAGCCAACTGTTGAAAGATCAGAAAATTTGAGGTGGGGGAGAGAAACCACTTGTATACAGCTGCCAACCATCTGGCGCTCCACAGGCAATTTTTTATTTTACAATTAACTAATGAGCAATTAGGCCAATTGTGTAAAATTTTGTATTAACTTTAGACAATGAATGACAACCTTCTTTTATTTCCGATACATAAAGCCTTGCGCGCATCGTTCTTTCGAGCTGCAAAGAAAGCCCACGAAATACAAAATATATCCCGTGATTGAAGCATTCGCCTGCCGTGATTGTGATGCTCTCAACCGTGGTTTGAGTGAACGAAATTAGCGGCCATAGCTCGATAGCCTAGATACAGTGGTAGGCTGATATGTTGTCGATGATTGCACCATCTAGCTAACTAACTATAGTAACTAGCACCACCACGTGCACTGGCCACTTGCAGCAGACGAGGAAACCGTCTAAGACATTAGCCTTCCGCTGCATTGGGGCCGTGGTGCAACGGCCACAGCAGCTTTCGTTCACTGAAGCCTCGTTTGAGAGCAGCCTTATCATGGCTCGCGAATGCGCCATTCACGTGATATTTTTTTTTTGTAGATCGCGGCTATTTTACACATTTAAAGATACACGTAAAGCTATTTTGATCGGAAACAAATGGAACGGGTGCTTCACAAGCTGCTCTACCACTCTGAAAACTACATTTATTCTCTAAAGGAAATAGCTAAAAAATCAGAAATATGATGCTTTTTATTCATTTGCAGAATTAAACAAAATGCCTCTGGCAAGCCAGATGGTCGGCAGGTGTATACTAGAAGTCTCTCAGGCCTACCCCACATGTTTTCTTTTTAACACTTACCTAATGTTATCTTGAACACGCTGTATTTGTGTTTATTGCTACTATGTAGATCATGATGGATATTTACTGAATTTGACATCGGCCAATTCAGATTTAAGTTGTACTACATCGCAGTCATCAAGAAATATATTACGCAGCTGTGCAATCGACACGTTTTCCCTGCATCTCTAAGTAGCAGAGCTAAAGGTCCATATTCGGGGGCAGCAGCGTCGAGCCTAGATTGAATTTTGTGTTATCAGATATTAGGTACAGATCGCAAATCACCTGCATATTTTCCTCTTTCTCCTCTTTTGGTGAACCTCCCCTCACACCTCCTTCCCGCTATGTGTTGCCATCTATGGCACTGTGGTCATTATATGAGAAATAATATTTCGCATATTGTAGTTATGTAACGCACTATTATCAAAATGTTCAAGCAAATCGTGAAATTATTTTTGAAGTTTATTTTTGCTAACACCTGTAGTTAGGCTTGAATTGAAAACAAAAAAAAAACATTTTCTCAGAGAAGGAAACTTTAGCAGTGAATATTCTAGCCTTAAGTGGGGAGCTGTGTGAATATTTTAATTGACGTATGCAAAAAAATATTCAAAACGAATTTCAGTATGAAAAGTATACTAGCCTACAATTTCTTGCTACAAACTCCTTTTAACATATTTTAAAAGATGATGATTCGTGCGAGAGTTATTCGACGCCTTCTTTAGAGCATGAAACCTGTCAAGGCTAAAAAATAGAAGCAATAAAGTGCAAGATATGTACATTTCAGGCCCTTCTCCTACATTGAGAACGCCATTGAGCATTATCTGCGTAATTTGAAATTTGCGCCCAAGTAGTAAATACCAGTCTTTCCACGAACTTCACAAAAATCATTAACTGATCCCCTCGCAATTATCTTAGCCCTTAGAAACAGCTTGTGGACCTCCACAATAGTGCCGAGTGCTTCAATAGATTGAGAGAACTGCGGACGGGCCTCAAAAGCATATTGCTGCTTGTATTATGGTGTATGTACCTTCTTTTTCTTTTAACCTGCTCTGTTCTTTTCAGTCCCTCACATCACATATTTCTCTTTCTGTTCCTCATGATCCCGTTTTTGCTCCGTCCCAATTTAGCGGTATATGGAAATTTGATACGAGATACCGTGTGGCTGGCAAATATCGTTACACTTCATATTTGATTATTTTTACAAGCAAATAACCGTTTACCACTGCACGAGGAACTGGTCAGGCGCCAGCTCCTATAAGCTGCATTCTTACAACAACTTAGGCCTAATGCGTATAGGTGTGTTTTTTCCACAAAACCATGCATCTATACTATAGTCTCAAAACTTAAACAGGTTTATTCGTAAACGATTGAGACGGATACCACTGGCGTGCGTCCAAAGGTTGCATTCAAACCTTTATATGTGGGCTCCTAAGCTATCGCGTCATATCGCGTCATATCCTTAAAGACGGAACCTAACTGTCCCCCATACTTTTTCTGTTAAGGACCAATTCACGAACAAGGTAAAGTGCATGCCCGTACGTTGTCTACATTGACAGGTATGAGGAAAACAAACTTTTTAAAGGACCGCTGCGGGCTGGTGCGTCTTCAAAATCTAAATTGCTGGTTTCTTTAAATATCTGAGCAGCCCTTCATTTTAATAAAAGTCCGAGTATTTAGGTGCCTCGTTATATGTTATTTTCTAAATCATACTGAATACTTTAAACAATATTCATCCTTCTTTCACCTGCAACACAATTAATAAAAATGCGCGTTGGCAGCGTCGAGATTTAATATTTTAATCTAAACAATATCCGTTGGAGGCTAATTTTGCCAGCAGGCTTCTAGCTCTCAGTATAAATGGTTAAAGGTCCAGTGTCAGCGACCTTCATTCGCAGGTTTGAATTTGTCACCTCGTGATTAAGTTCTACATCGAGAGCTACTACGAGCCCGTGGCAAGATTTAGTCCGGAGTGACATGACCATACATGTAACGCAGAGTGGATGTCAAAGGTGGTACTTTTAGAAAAAGAAAAAACCAAGAAAGAAGTTCAGTGCCCATACCGAAGGCACCTGTAGATTTTCATATAGCGAGGGCTGTTAAAAGACGAATGTTTTCCGCTGTGGATAATGTATGAGGCTGACTAGGAAGTTAGGAGAGTTTGATCAAAGGGACGATGTTGTGCCTAGTCCGAAAGCACTAGTTCAAGTGCATCTCAACTCCTTATATCTAGACATAAAGCTGGGCTAGTTGGTGTGTCATAATTAGTTCGAAAAATCAGCGCATGTTGCTGTCATCCTTTCTTCTCCTATGTCTGCGTCACCGTTTCATGCGGTATTCGTTTAAATAACCTTAAAGCTGGAGCTGTTGAGCGCCGCAAAGTTGCAGCTGTGTCATATGAAGCAGTTTACCATGCATTGAGGACCCTTTGATCCGAGTGAAGTGATGCTCACTAGCAAACACTATGTGAAGCGTATCTCAGTTTTTAAGCTAAAGGTATCGAGTGAGCATCAGAAGGGTATTGTTGTATAGCAATGAGGTTTGCTTACCACGAAGCAAATAATGGTGCTGAAATAAGCCCAGTCTGAAAGCACTAGTTGAACTCTGTCTCATTTCCTTATAGCGAAGTGTGCTTAGCGGCTTCTTCTGTGTTTTTCTCCTTTCTAGCAGTTCAAATAATAGAGGTAGTAGTAGGGAGAAACAAGTCCCTAAGCCTAGGTGTCTTTGTATGCTACAATCTGAGTTGTTTTACATCAAAAAATTAAAGACGTCAATTGCATGAGCTAAATACCAGTCCTCACTGCGGCAACCGCAATGTGAGCTTTATTTTTTCCTTTTCTCTGCGCAGTGTTTCGTCATATGGCGGATACAGATTTACGCCACCAAGTTGCCGGGAGCTTGACGGCCACAGAAATCAAAGCCCGGCAAGCAGGCTCCGTGCTCTCGCCGTCTTCCGAGTCGTGTAATCGCCAATACATTTTTATGCTTCTGTAATTTGACGAGCAAAATATGAAAATTGTAAGGAATGTAAGCTTCAGTTTTTAAATACAATACATATAAGACGGGTCCTAGCTAATGGTAACCAAAATTCCAAGCCAACTATACCTGCCTTCTTCCAGTATATCTGACTGAGAGGTTAAGAGGATATAATAAGGATTTGGGTTATTCGAAAGAACTAAACCTGCCACTTCTCTGCCTCAAATACATTAAAACGCATAATAAGATGCAGATCCCTGTTCTAGAAGTGCAGGACTTGCAGCAAAAATAAAGACCCTGTAACCAGAGAGAAATGAAGCGAAGGGATTCCCAGAACTTGAATTAGCGCCTTACCCTTTCTAAGGAAGAGCTGGCATTTTTGGCCAGGCGAAAAAAGAATTAGGAGATTCGGTTCCGGCGCACTGCACTTAGTTTCACGCATCGAGTCCTGCATATATCTGCTTATTTCTGAAAATAAAATCAGCTGTCTGTCAGCGCTCCGTCTCTGTGTACTCTATCGTCGACCATCGTGCTGTTAAACTCAAACGAGCAAACAATCGAAGTAAAAACGCCTTCACTGCTATAGTTTTTACGATGCTTGCAAAGGGCTCCCCATACCACTTTTTCCGGTTTCTCAGAAGTGTGATTGCGAAGCGACAGTCAGCAAGATATTGGTTGCACGATCTCCCGATGTCAAAGGCGACTTTTGTCAAAAGCTTTTCAAAAAAGGAACAGGTTGCAGTGGAGCTGCAACCGTACCAACCGACTTGTCACATGACGGACATAGTGTGCGTCCCTATGAGTTGCTCAACACGTGCGTCTGTTTACTGCCATTGCTGTATCTCTCGCAGTTCACTCTCGATGTGGCTAACTCTATGATGATATTCATGAACGGCGTCTACAAGGCGTGGTCAAAACCTTTCGGGGTGGACATTTCTCTTCGGTACAGAACCGACTGATAGATAGCTCTGGGCGCAGAAGTAAGCTCTTGGGGCTTACTCGCACGACAAAGAACACAGCACTAGGACACTCGCGAGTGCGGGTCACATCTCTGTAAAGACTTTGTTAATATTGATTTTATGAAATCTATGCCCTCTACGCTTAACTGTTAATTCCTCTCCATTATTTGCTCTTAAAGTCCTCTCGCTGTCTCAATCTTTCTGTCACCACGGATCTGACTTAGGTCGAGCTCTCAGAAATCTATTTCTTCATGTTTGAATCATTTTACTTATATAACAACTTGCTGTTACCACTTTCCATCAAAACATGCGCAGCTCAGCCGCCTATTTCTCTAAAACAGCTCTAAATCCTCGCTTAATATCTGCGGCCTTGTGCTGTGGCCTGTTGGTTCGTGGTTCACACAGGCTCTGATGAACTACCATGTCCGTCACTAAGAAACCTGTCATTACTACGTATATTTTCTTGCCGATCGATGAAATCGTATCCGTTTTTACGCAACAAATACGTTTTACGGGTCGACAAAATCTATGGCTATGTGACCCGTCCATTCGACCAGGCTAGATCGGAATAAGCTAAAGTGCTGTACAAGGCACTGATTTCACACGTTCACGCACGCTGTGACGCCATTTGAATGCCATAGACACAAATGTCTTTGCTAAAAATACACTGAAATGGCTTCTAGTTTCGTTTCAAAAATACAGAGATGTGGAACCCTGTCTTTGCTTGAATAATTATTGTATAATATTTATTTTACAACACATCCTCAGTTCAGTTCAGTTCAGTCGTTCAGTCGCGTCCGACTCTTCGTGACCCTATTGACCATGTCACGCCACGCTTTCCGATCTCTCACTATCTTCCTAACATCACATAACTTCATCTGCAGTGCCTCGAGGATGCCATCTAACCATCGCGTTCGCTGCCTACCCCTTCTCCGGCGACCCTCAAGCTTTCCCAACATCAAATCTTTCTCCAGCGACTCCTCTCTTCTCATCAGATGACCAAAGTAGCTGAGCTTTAACTTTAGAATTTGACCCTCCGATGAGCAGTCAGGGTTTATGGTCGACAATATTGACTGATTTGATCTTCTGGCAGTCCAAGGAACTCTCAAGAGTCTTCGCCAGCACCACAATTCAAACGCGTCAATTCTTCGGTGGTCAGCCTTTTTCACAGTCCAACTCTCGCATCCATACATCACAACTGGAAATATCATAGCACGAGTTATACGGATCTTGGTTGGCAGACTAATGTCTCTGCTCTTTACTAGGCGGTCAAGGCTAACCATTGCTCTCTTTCCCAGAAGCAGGCGTCTCCTAATTTCATGGCTGCAGTCTCCTTCCGAGGTAATCTTGGAGCCCAAGAAGAGAAAATCTGTCACAGCTTCCACTTCTTGTACCTTGATGCTCCAGGACTTGATAGGGCAAGACGCCATGATCTTTGCCTTTTTAATGTTCAGTACATCCTCACCAGGTTAATAATGTGGCGCTTAACATATCTGGAGTTTGTAGACCATATGGTTCATTGTCGGCGCTTTTTTAAACTTACATGGCCGGTGTCCTAAGAAAACGAAAGAAGCTGTTTCAAATAGCCAGGTTTAAAAAACGGCACAGTTGATATGGGGTTGATGCGATGAACTGGCTCAGTGTCAACCACTGTTAAAAACTGCACTGCCGATATCACGAGAGCAAGAGACAAGTTGTGTCACCAATTTCTAAGAGCGGCTCTCCCTATATTGGTGGGACACAGGGCAAAATTGTCCAAATATGCCAGTTTTTAAATATGGGTTCTCCAATATCGGGAGGGCCAATGACGGACTGGTACAATGTTGCCAGCTTTTTAAATACGGCTTTTCCAATATCTGGAGGACGCATGAAAAACTGGTCAAATGTTGCAAGTATTTTAGAAAGGCGGAATTAACATTGGAGGAACATTATTGGATGTGTTGTGTTCTGGCAAAAGCTATGCTTGGGAACCATTGACAATGCTTGACCGTTGTAGGCCAACCGTTGACAGATGTATTTACAGTACTGGATCATTTTGTCATGCTGACTGGGTTCTCTTCTCAGTCGTGGCTATTTCCTCTGCCCTTTCCAATATTACTCACTTTTGCTGTAATCATCCAGCGCGAATCTTAAGTATTTGGTCAGTCCTCGATCACTTGGCAAAGCGGTCAGGCTTCGTTGGCCACCGTGCATTCCAGAGCCCAAGGCACTAACCCTAGTTCACCCCCTACCAGTCACATGAGGGAACTCACGGACACAATTAACAACATCAATTTCCTGTCTCTGTCAACCGAAAAAGGCAACTTCATCTGCGTATTCCATTTGCACCCCGGCTGGCTGTAACTTGGACCCATTATTATTGTTGTTTTTTATTATTTTCATGCGTGAAGTATCAACGTAAATACATAACAAAAGCAGCCCTGCGGCATTGATTACTGTACATAGGCGCCCATAAACTGTTGTTTACGACCAATATAGTGTCATAGAGATTAGGTACGCCCCAAGGCCGCTCTTGCTGATAACTGAGCCGATATTAACGTGGTAAAAATAAAGAACATATTGTGAGCGACACAATCAGTTGCTTTTATGAAGCCGATCTGCAGCAGGGCCAATCGACCATCCCCGTCGTCGCAACACTTAAGAATTCTTCGCAGGTTATGAACATGCCCCGCCATAGTGGTAAAGTGGTTACGGGTCTTGACTACTGCGCTCATAGATGCAAGATGGATTTCAGACTGACGTGGTCGCTTTAAATGGATACGAAAAACAAAGCACCCGTGTTCTATGGCCTAATTTCCGGAGGCCTCCACAACGGTACGACTCATGGAATGAGCAGTTTAGCTGTGTTAAACTCCATATACCTTGACAAAACCTTAACATTGTGGGAGATAATCGAGTTCGTTTTATTTCAAACTTCTGATTTCGAGCCACTACGTCCCTAATCTTGGTCTGCAATCCCCTAGCCAGTACTTTAATAAGCATCTTGTATTAAATGTCGCACGCGTTATGGGTCTGTAGTCGTATTTACCTCTTTGAACAGTCTTAGTAATTACTTGTTTAACGCTGTTTTTATGTGGTCGATGTTTGACACCAACGTCCGGCTCATTCTATTTTGTCGATGTTGTTTCTTTCAGTGTTTGATTTTTCCAACCCTAGCGCTAGCTTGGATGGCGTCACCCCAACTACAGTGTCTTGTTCCCGTTCATCTGCCACTCATTTTTTTTTTATATCTTCTATCTATTTCCCAGGCGCTCAAGACTGTTGTTCAAAAGAAGCAGTGCCATGCGCACCGTCCCTGGTTTTGTTCAAACCGTACACAGGAAGCAATAAATAGGGTTACCTATTCATACCTGTAAAGTTTAAAGTTTCGTTACTCGGCTCGCACTATTACCACATATGCACGTTTTCCAGGAGTCTACTTCTCCAATTTCTTCTTTAAATGCATGGTTATAAAATTTGTCCTGCAGAAACCCATTATTTAATATCTAAATTTGTCACGAAAGATTCCCTGCCTTCATTAACCCTGTGTACCAACTGTTACTAAACAGTTGACTGAAAAGTGCAGTGGCACTACTTCATAACTACCTTTAGGTGAGCTGTCGATGGATACATAAGTGCGGTCCAGCCGAGATGGCTACAGCCGTCAAACCTCTTGTACGTCACGGCACACCCCTGCTTTCAGATACTTTATCCGCCTCATCATCCTAGCTACTGTCGTCAGTTATTCGAAAACATAGTACTTTTGTCTAGGAAGCACCGGCTTCTTGTGTTAACACGCGCGCTGACGTCGCCATTGTAGCCGCCCATAAGTATAAGCTGTCAGCACGGCAAAAAATCGAGACGCGGAACGTTGCACCAAGCTTCTGGGCTCTATATTGCCATCAGCTTTCTTCCCGTGCAAAGCTAGTTCATTTATCTCGTTATCACTTAAAATCCAATAAAGCTTACCTTGCTTGCTCATTCTTGCCAGACCTTCGATATTTAATGTGACGACTTTCTACCCAGGTGCTGGCGCTATTTTTGCATACCAAGAAGAATCCTAGAGCATGGTGCTTAGCTTCTGCGTTTAGCGTGTGGACAGACGCTACTGCCATAGCCGGCGCTAGCAATTGGCCCTGCATGGGAGGTATCTTGCCGCCGGAACGCTTCTCAATCGTTGTGTTAGTACGAGTCCGCAATGTGGACCATCTTGCTTGAGACGGCTTTGCTTGTGGTTCTTCTCAGCTGGAAGTTCCCGTCTTGTCACCGTCAGCGCTGGTGTCGGCATGGAGATGGGAGATGAGGCCACGGTGGAGGTACAAGCTTCACTGCTGTTCTGGTGACCTTGTGTCGTTTCCTTTGCCTACCTTGGCCACTACGCTCGTCACGTCCATGAAGCAGCATATCTTGCGTAAGCCGTGTCCTCTGTTGGTGGCTTGGACGATGACCCATCGACAATGGGTGGAAGAGAGGGCTTGCCGCTGAAATATGTCGAATGGTCCAGCGACCTAGCAGGCTTGGTCGAATGATCTGTACCGCTTCACGCTGGGTCGTGAGAAATTCATCGTAATTCTCCTAGTCGAGCGTAAGGATGACAGTAGCGATGACAAGGAGGCACAATTAAAAATAGTGATAATGGCTACAGTAGTGATGATAACAACGGACAGTTAATGATACAGATTGTAGTAGCGGTTGCAGTGACACTATATATAGTTGATAGCAATTACTGTAGCGATAGTGATGATGTTGCTATTGAGAAACGTAACGAAACCTGGCCTTCGCTTCATCTAGGTTTAGCAGAGTGAAACCATACAATGTTTAGCACTAGCACTCGTACTCAGCCTATGTAGATATTTCAGCATGTCTATAGACTATTCGCAATCATTTTGCTTCCACAGTAATTACAATAAGATATCGTTTGCAGTCCCTGACATTGCACTGACAGCATATGCCAAAATCAGCCTGTTTCTAATGTTGATTCAATCTGTACTTCGCCTTGCCCTTTTTAATTTTGAAGTCCTGCAACCAAGAGTTCCCAGTTCAAAGAAAGCCATCTTCAAGGAAACATTCGTTTGTTATTTTCTCTACTCGCCTCGCCTGTAGACGTGGTCTTCTTGAGAAGACAAAGGATATATTAACCCCACAAAGATGAACGTTGCACTCAAAGGCAGGTCCTTTCGTCGAAAGGTTGGCATGCAGACTGAGGCTCCACCCTTAACCTTTTTTTAGCCTTTCATGATGTGTAGTCAGCTTACGGACCTTGTTTTAACATGTATACTTGATGCGAAAGTCAAAGATCTGGGTTAGAGTGTTAAAAGGGAGGAGTTTGAAGTAGACATCAGATCGGGTGATTTGACACTCCGTGTAGTATATGCTCCGAATTCAGAAACTCAGATTTTTTTAAGCTAAAAGCTTCACTAGGCTCGTCGACACCATGCTTCGCGTGAGCCGGAGCCCCAGGTTTTCCCCTTCTGCTTATGCGCGAAACCGAGTGACGTCATGAAGGCGAAGGTTGCCGCCGTCGCCGCTGCCGCCGCTGACTCCGTCGCCTGACCCTTCGCCGCCGCCGTGCGCTACTGCACATGTGCGCCGCCGCTTCTTCTCCGTTTCTCCACCGTTTGCCCTTTCGCTTCAGTCATGCATAGAGTGCATAGAACGCAAGGCTAGACGAGCGACCTTTCGCTTCGAGATATCCAGGCTTAGCCTTAGCTAAGCCACAGCTAATTTGTTTCTTCTCAAAGTGCAAAGAGTATTATAAGCTCTTTATTTTTATGCATTATTGATTTGCATGCGATGTACTGTTTACTTTCGTTTTAATCAAAACCAAACCTAGCTAAAGACGGTTAACACATTGCTAAACCCTGCGCCAGTCTCCTAAAGCCAACATTTTAGGGAAAGAAAAGGCGCTGTAAAGACGCTATTGGGTTTAATTTTTTCTCTTTCTTTTTTGTTTCTTTGTTTAACATGAAATGTGTGGGGCTCAGCTCCACGCACCTTTGAAAGCTGCGGCCCACCGCATCGCATTTGAAGGGCGCGCCACTTCCCGGCATCTACTTCCCTCAACTGCCGAGGGGTACCGGTCCTTGATCGGTGCCTGCTCGGACCCCATAAAACGAGGCGCGCAGGCGCATCGCTACCTCTTCCCTCTTCGCTCTCCTGCTTCCCGTTTGCTGCCCTCTTCCTGGCTTCTCTCCCGACCTGACAAGGCACGAACCCCTGATTCCCCAATCTGCTTGGCGGACCTGCCTGCCCCTGAGTGAGATAAAGATTCTGCTTCACGGCCCGCTGCATCTGTGTCTTGCGTCTCCCTCGGGTAGAGGAATTGCCCACACATGCCAGTCTTGAGACACGCCTTGTGCGATGAGAGTGTGAACCAGTGCACTAGAAGGCCGCTTAGGCACATAATGGCCGCTGACTTAAAATATTATAAGATAATTCCACCATTGCCAGGATATATTCAGTCATATCGCATTCCGTTTTCAGAGCAGTCGTTAGACTCTATTAAAGTCTTGCAAACTCTACCATTTGCCGTACATGTTCAGCAGTCTGTTTCAAAGCTAAATATATAGAATTTTATTTCGCATTCATGATCCCGTAACCGCATCAGGAGCATTGAATGAGAAAGCTGTTATTTATAGCCGTGGAATGTTTTGTCAGAAATGTGTGCACTTGTGTTGCCACAGTTGTCAGGTATAAAATGTTTCTGCAAATACTGATGCCAGCCGGGCTACAATGAGAATGTGCTGAAGGTTGTGGCGGGCAAAAAGGACGTTCTGCTACCCCTCTTTTTCCGACAGACTTCCTGCAGAAACCCCCGAATGTTGATGTATTTTAATCTTGAAAGCGAAATAAATGAGAGCCGGTTAGGGGAGACCTCATTAGGAGCGTAATAGAAGTGATTAATAATTCTGCGTGATTCCATTCTGGAAGCTGGAACTGGACAGACTAAATTAGAGGACTGCGAAGGCCCATGGGACCTGCAGCGGCCATAGTGAAGCTGACAATGAGGTAATTTGTATATATAACATTTATTTTAGGCGGTAACTATTAATGAGCGTAAAATGCAAAGAGAACATATTGCCACGAAACCTTCAAAACTGTATTTGTTTGTTTTAGCAACCGCCGGCATGCGGCCGTACCACTCTGATTCTGGCACGCATATCAAATCCGTATTCTTTGTTTGTTAATGCGTGATGTCGCGAGACACACCTTTATCAGATCATTTGTCGCGCAAAATGCACTGAGAGGTCTGTCTCGAAGATTACGCCAACTCGCGAATCTTTCTGCAATGTTCGAAGTTGTACTAATGACAGTTGACGACGTTATCTAGATGGGGCCGAGCTGCCTTTATATTGAGCGTTGATGTGTGATACAGGCATTCCTTGTTCGATGATCGACGAGCATGCTTGATATCGTCGCGGCCGAGTTGCTTGGTTCTTATGCGGGCGCAGGTCGACCCAGTAAAGAGTTTCTGCAGTGCAATCCCAGACTCTTCTCACCACCACGTAACAATATGGATGCCTGGAAATGGTAGAAGCGATGGAATTCGCATGTTAACTCCGGTCGGCATATTAGAGGCATGTTGAAAGGCTGCTATCTTTACTGCTAGGGGTTTTGGTAGCTCCGGGAGGCTTCGCGACTGGCATACACTAAATTTTATTTACCAGTGCTACGTGTACAACTGAAAAAGCTGAACTAAATTACGTCTTTTTCCAAACGCATGTGTTGGACATTCAGATGTTTCACGCGCTTATCCTTGTAAACAGCGCTGTTTTATTTAAGCTTAAAGCCGCGTTAAGGGTATCTTGCAGCTTATTTGTCCATGTCTTCGTCTCCCTGTACTGAAGGAACAACCCATTTTACAGCAAAATAAACTGCCGCTTTCAATATTCCTTGCCTACTTTAAAGGAAATCCGGATTTGCCACTGAGGGCCCTTGTGATTCAGTTTTTGAAGCTCTATTTGCTCCCTTTATCGGAAATATTTTTTAACTTTTTTATTGACAACCGCATCACTAAACACGTTGGACTCATTTATCCACTATAATGATCCAGATAGAACAACATCAAGACGATGGGTACGCGGTATGAAAGAGCACTGAACAAGGGTAGGGGGGAGGGGGCTGCCTCAGTTCACAGTTTGAGCCTACGTTTCGACAAGTGGACTTGTCTTCATCCGGGCACAGTTTCCATTCATCCTCCATAAATCGCAAACAATTCAATACAGCGTTAATTCTACAGTTTATTCATAACTTGTGTAAACTCTCTCCCTCCCATCCGCAATAGCATATGTAGCACGTTTTCTTTTGTTTTTTTTTTTCAAACATGTTTCCTTCTTACTAGTTCAGTTGGCCCTTGAATTTTTTTATGCCTGGCAGGTGCGGTGCACTGTTCTGGTTATTATTCTGTTTCTTTCTCTTTTTCCCTCCTTTGCTGAAAGGTTTTGAGAATATTTCCCTTGTATATATACTTTTCATCGGGACCCTTTGGAAAGCCTGTGCCCTTTCAAGAAAGGTGTATATGCACTGAGCCTGCTTTAGGTGCTGACTAATTATCCACCCCGCATTGTAGATTTTTTTGGTACTGCCGCTTTTATTTATTTTGCAGTCCACAGGATCGCCGATTCCAGGCTGAGAAACATATACTTAAGAAAAAATTTTTATTCACTCCTTGATCCACTTTCTCCTAACCAACATTCCCCTACACCATTTCTTGACCTATATACCTTGTTCTCACTCACCCTCCCCTTCCCCACCGTTTCTTCGGAAGCAACAGCGTATTTAAACCTCTGCCAGTTGTGATCGCTCTTCTCGGACGAACACAAGTCTAGTTGTTGAAACGTTGGCTCCATCTGTGAACTGAGGCTTTCCCCCAATACCCGTGTAAAGTGCTGCTCCACTATATGCGTCACCAATAATTTTCCGATAACTCAACTGTAGAAACATAGATAAATTTGGATATTCTTCGGAAGAAAATCTAGGTTAAATGTTTTCTTGTTATGCTTGTGCAATCAGAGATTTAATCACCTGTTGCCTAATTTCTGCACTAACAGATTGTGTCGCAATTGTATTTTTATAATGAAAATTGACTAAACTGCGCAGAATAGCACCGAACAAGTAATGGTAAAGTAGTTGAATATCCAGGTTGCTCTTTGGTACATTTAGGCCATCGCAGCAACAGAAAGAATTCGTAGATTTTAGAACTTTAGAGTGGGATATCTGATCAGCGTATCTGTAGGCTTCTCTTAGCGTGCGATTTGTTGTAGCAAAAGGAAATATTTTGCAATAACGAAGCATTTATATTTTAACAAGAAATATTTTGTAACCATGCAAAGTGGTCAAGGGTTGTTGCTATAAGAAAATTAGACAAAACTAGTCATCTTGGACTGAGCACAAGCTTTAGATTGTTCGCATTCAATTCCGTAGAAACGGCATGGTGGATACCAAGACAGGCGTCCTGTGTCCTCTCTCCCTGTCCTAGCTTTCTTCGCACTGTTTCATCGGAAAGGGCTCATTTTGGGCGCCGCTATCTACAGCAACAAGAAATAAAACAAAATAGAAGGGTTCAATGCCTCTGAACCGAATATTGAACGAAAGCATTAGCTTCGGGTGACCGAGCGTTTTTCATTTAAGCGTAGCTCCAGCTCGAGGACCACGGACACGGGCAGGGCACACAGGGCGCACAAGGCGAAAGTTAAGACGCAATTTTCTATCAGTTAGTGTTATGTAATAGCTAAGGTTAGGCTATTGGACTACGCGCTTGACTGCGTAGTCCAATCCTTTTGTCACACTACACACCACGGGAGATACAAAATTCAACCAAACATTGCTAAGAGCGAACTCTCCCTGCTGGCAACTCTCACCGGCAGATAAAGAGGCCAATAGGAGAGGACCATGCAAATGTGAGCATGCAAATGTGAACATGCAAATGTGTTGAGGCTGGTTTTTAAGGCGAAAACCTTCATAGGCGCATGGGTGTGCACAGACAGTGTAGGTCCGCAGAGTGAGTCACACCGTACCCGTCGAAGAATGGCGGGATTTATGAGTGAACGAATGGCTCTGTTACGCAGTAAGGGTTAACAGTATGAATAAATAAATAAATAAATAAATAAATAAATAAATAAATAAATAAATAAATAAATAAATAAAACGATGTGATTATATGCAAATATTTATGTAGAATAGTTATTGAGAGCAAAAAAAAAATCAATTTGACTTCAAAATAGTCATGGGCGTCGATGTAGGGTGCGGACGTCAAAACAACCATGGACATTGAAATTGGGCAAAAACGTGAAAAATCGTTGCAAAGTTCTTATGTCACGCCTCGACATTGCGTTACAATATCGAAGACAGTCACTCGAGAGTAAAAGAGCAAAGTAATAAGGCACAAAAACGTATAGTAAAAATAGAAAAAACAACGGAAGAGAAATAGCATTACTGGTTGAAAAAAGAGAAAGAATAAAAGGAGAAATTAAAAAATGAAAAAAGAAGCGAATGAATGAAAAAGCGGAAAATGAGTGCAGGGTCGCAGGAAGCAACTTAAGAGAGGCCTAAGGACCCACAACAATCTTCTTATCGAGAGTGGTACGTAATGTGGCACCGACGTTCGTCTTCCCTTATCGCTGTACTTCACTTTCATCCCAGGAGATAACCTCTTTCAGAAAGCTCCGCTCTTCAGTTTTCTAGAACAGTTTTGAAAGCGTTCTGTAAAGTGCGTCCTTAGATAATGAACCTTCTGTATCCTTATCGCTCTACTTCACTTTCATCCCACGAGATAAACTATTAAAAATGCATGCATTCTTTCGGTAAGTACCGCTCTTCAGTTTTGTGGAACAGTTTTGAAAGCTTTCCATAAAGCGCGTCCCTAGATAATGAACCTTCTGTACAGAACGTGTAATAAATTCTAAATTCTGCGTTTAATCATCTAGTTCTTATGAGTTCGCCATTAGTAGACTATATCAGCAAATTGGATTCTTTAAGGGATATGACTGCATTTCCGCCAGGTTCTAATAAAATAAGGCGAGCATATAAGGTCGGTTCTCGTGCAAATATTTCAGCTGCCATTTGGGCCATGGCGAGTCTGAGCTATGCGCAATTTAAAAAGCTTGTTCTACACTCATTATCATGTGGTAAACGCTCGTATCTCGAATTTCTCAAAATGTCACTTGGTATCATAGGACAGACATTTGTGTTGACGCACATTAAAAATATATGTTTCCTTATATCGCTTAAAGGTCAAGCTATGCGTACGTGGAATATATGTTTCTTCAAGCATAATTATGGAATATAATTTTCTCAAAGATATTCCTCTCAAACACATAATTTATCCTGTTTTGTATCACGCAGAATGCATCTTCCTTGTACTCAAATTCTCATAAAATGTGCCCTGAATAGTTCCTTCATAAGCTATGTAAACTCTGCTCCTTTAATTGGCCCATTTAAGGCGTTGAATAGTTCCTTCAAAAGGATTTAATTGACAAAAATGTATGCATTTCTGCAACTTTCAGCACTTTTCGCACAGTAAACTGCTACTTTGATCGATGATTACAGCGCATGCACGAAAGAACGTCGTAATAATATTTCATAATTTTGTGTTGTTTGGCCTAATTGGTAGCTTGTCTGGCTCCCAGTCAACGATTCGATATTTCGAATCCAAACTATATTCAGAAATGTTCTTTAAGCGAGCGAGGTCATTTATTTTTTGAAGTAAATCATTTGAGACACGCGGTGATGGTAATTTACATTGCATGCATTCCTTTATTCACTTTCATCCCATGCTCTTCGCCTCCTATGCCTAAAGGCCCTTTACAATATTCGCCTCGTCACGATTGGGACCCGAGGTATAGGCATCAAGGTCAACTTTAAAAAAAAAACATTCATTTCTTGTTTAAAATCGTCTGTATAACATTTTGCGAAGTTTCGATATTGAGGCAAATATGGAATTAAGATTGAAAATATTCCAAAGGCATATGAAAGAAACTTGATGGCGGCCAGGGCACAAGAGCTCAAGAACTCAAGTGCATGGGTCCCTCCCCCCCCCCCCCCCCCCCATATAGATCGATCTCTCTGTCGCGTTTGCGCGTCGTCGATGGAGAAAAGACATACGCGCTACTGTTAACTGTTAACTTCGTTTATTACTATAGATAAGAGGGTGCGACCAGCGTCGGCCGAGGCGTAGGCCGAACTGCCCGGCGAAGAACGGAGGGAACGGAGGGAACGGAGGCCGGGGATGGGGCTTGCTTCCCAGAACCAGAGGAAGGCGAGGGAGTCCTCCGTGGGGGGCGTCCCGCTGAGCGCAGGCAGGCAGCGAGTCCTCCCGGCGAAGCGCGAAGAGGGGTGCGGGCCTGTTCATTAGCGCGCACTGCTCCATTCACAAGGGAACGGACGAGCACAGCACTTGGAACAGAACGCTTCCTTCCACCTTAAAAAGTTGCCTGATAGCGTGCAGGGGGTCGGCGAGGACACGTGGAGACGCGCTGGCTCTGTGCGCACAGGGAAAGACCACTTGTAGGCTGAATGTTGCCGGCTGTGCTTTGTAGGTCTGCCCTGGGAGCAGTCTTTTCTTCTGTGGAGAGATGCCAGGCTATGTGGGAGGATGGTTCAGATGTCCTCGCTGCTGCCGGACCGCTCTCGGAATTCGTCGTAAATCCACGCAGCTGGTTGAGGTGTCGGCGTGCCACCGTTCCATGTACGCTGACAAGCCAAGAGCGCAGGCCTATGCGTCGCACAACAGTAGCTTCCTCCCAGCGTGGTTTTGTGAGAAACTGGCGGGCGAGGACGCGCTGCCACTCAACAAGTGTCCCGCAGCGCGGAATCGGTTTTTCTTCCCGGGTCGTCTCTGTTTCTGGCTGGGGGAGAATAGCTGTGAGCTACGTCCGCATTTTGCGCTCGAACATCATTTTCGCTGGGGTCTGGCCTGTCGTGTTTTGTACAGTTGTGTGCTGCTTGAAAAGAAAACGTGCAAGGCGGCGCTGCAGCGACCCTGTCTGGTCTCTCTCAAGGGCACGTTTTAGCTCGGCCACATAGCGCTCGACTTGTCCGTTTGTCGCTGGGTGGTAGGGGCCGATGTGACTGATGAGATCCCGTTGTCGCGATAAAACTTGAGAATCTCTGCAGACACAAACGGTGTTCCGTTGTCCGACACTACCTTGCTGGGAATTCCGAACGTTGTGAAAAGTGAGCGGAGGTTGTCAATGACTGCTGCCGAAGTCCTCTGTCGCATTTCCCTTATTTCAAGCCATTTGGTGTAAGCATCTACGAGCACAAGGAAAGTGCAGCCTTCAATTGGGCCTGGAAAATCAATGTGCAAGGTGTGGCAAGGTGTGTGTGGCTTTTCCCATTCTGGGAGAGGAGCTTTCGGCGGATTGCTCCGGCTGCTTTGGCAAGGCTTGCAGTTTCGGAGTGTTGTTTCAATGTCGTGGTCAATGTTACGCCACCACATATAGCTTCTGGCACACGCTTTCATGGTAACGATGCCCCTGTGTCCGGCGTGGATGAGAGAGATAGCTTGCGCGCGTTGCTCTCTCGGAATCACAACTCGGGATCCTAATAGGATGCAGTCGCGGTGGGTGCTCAACTCTGTAGCTCGCCTGCGGTAAGCGTCGAAGTTGTCCACTTTGAGTTTGTGCACGTTGCCCTGTTGAACAGCTGTGTAAACTTGGCGTAGAGTTGCGCAATTATGCGTAGATGCTGCAACTCTGCCTGCTGTAAGCGGAGGTTCTGGCAGTGCTTCGAGCATAAGAACGTCTCCGGGCGGAGGCGATTCGTCAACTAATTCGTTCAGTGGCAGGCGGCTGAGCGCGTCTGCATTCTGATGTTTAGTCCCATTGCGGTAGACCAGATCGTATTCGTATGCTGAGAGCCTGATGCACCAACGTGTCATTCGCGGAGACAATGTCGGTGGCATGGGCTTTTGTGGCCCCAGAATGCCCAGTAGCGGTCGGTGATTCGTTATTAATATCACCTTTCGGCCGGCAATGTACTGGTGAAAATGTGTTGCCGCGTAGACGATGGCCAGCCCCTCTTTGTCCAGTTGCGCGTAGTTGCGCTCCGCTTGTGACAACGTACGTGAGGCGAAGGCAATCGTGGCCTCCCTTCCGTGGTCATCGGTCTGCGAAAGAACCGCGCCGACTCCGTACGGAGATGCGTCGCAAGACAAAAGCAGTAGCTTCCTTTCATCGTAGTGGCTGAGGACTGTACACCTTCGAAGCAGGTGTTTCAGGGCGTCGAATACCTGCTGATGGCGGGGCGACCATGTCCATTTCACATCTTTCCGGAGCAGCTAATATAAGTCGTTGGCCACAGTAGCTCTTTGTTCTAAGAAACGGTCGTAGAACGTTAAGTCCGAGAAACGCCTGTAGCTCCTGCTTGTTTGTTAGTGCCCGTGCTTCGGTGATCGCTCGCACTTTGTCTTCGGTCGGGTGGATGCCTTCTGCATCAATTCGGTGTCCTAGAAATTGCACCTCTGACACCGCAAACAGCATTTTTCTTTGCTTAAACACAAATTTGCGTTCGCTAGCCTTTCAAGAACGTGCTCTAGGCGCGCTGCATACTCTTCCGTGGAAGCGCCACTGATTATTACATCGTCCAGGTAGACACAAACTCCTGGGATTCCTTGAAATACTGTCTCCATGAACTTCTGAAATATGGCCGGGGCTGCAGCTACGCCAAAGGGCAATCTCTTGACCTTGTACAGGCTTTTCAGCGTGTTGATTGTCAGTAATTCTGACGTCGGTTCGCTCACCTTCAGTTGTTGATAGGCCTTGGTGAGGTCTAGAGTGCTGAAGACTCTTGCGCCGCGTAGTACACTGAACACTTCTCCAGGTGTCGGCAGAGGGTAAGACGACGCTTTAGACGCAAGATGTACGGAGCTCCGGTAGTGTCCGCAGAGGAGTATGGTTCCGTTCTTCTTGCGAACAACAACCAGTGGTGTGGCCCATTGCGAATGTTGTGCCGGCTCGATGACACCTTGCTGCTCCAGTTTGTCCCACTCCCTTTCAACGGAAGCTCTGAGAGCAAAGGGTACTGGCCTGGCCTTCAAAAACTTCGGTTGCGCGCCGCTTAACAACTCCAGTGTGACTGGTGGCCCTTCATTTCCTGGAATTTCTTCAGAGAATACTCTTTCGTATTTCTCCTGCAATTGCTCAATGACGTTGTGGCTCGGCGTTTGGTGTATGCCGCATATCGTCACTTCCGCTGGTGTGCTTGGCTGAATAAGGGCGCATGCTGCATGGGTGTATGCTGCTAAATCGTTCCACACTACCTTGAAGAGAGTGTTTAAAGGAAGAGTTGCGCAGCTCCATATAGAGTAAGCGCCAACCAGAAACGGAGGGCAATGATTATAATGTCTTCGGCACGATTCCAAAAAACTGAAAAAAGAAACTATTATGGTCAAAGAATGAAGTGCAGAAACATGAGGCTTTGAGCTTTTACAACTAGTATTTTCTAAATTTTAAAGGTTGTTATACGCCTTTCCGAAGGAACCTATTCATGCTACTCTGATCATGCTCCTTGAGATTATATTTGAATATACCGGTAACAATGAAAATTGTATTGAAATTGTTAGATTTAGGCTTCTAGGAAAGCAGTTAGTTCTTAATGTCAGGCACAGTGTATGGGAAGCTGCTATTCAACCCGATGTCATTAGATACCCATTATTGGTGCAAAGGACTGTGGGATTTAATTTTGTTTTACTCAGATGTGGCGTTCTTTCCATTTATACCAACTATTGCCAAACATGCTATATACAATATAGGATAAGCTACACCAAGTACACACACGGCACCCATGGCGCTTGCAATAACTATAAACATGCAGAACTGCGCAATAAAATACTCAGTAATTATTCACGTATAAAAATAACAAATATGACCTATTGATCGTCATTAATAGCCGCACTATACCGACTGCAAGGTAAAGGCCTCTCCCATATTCCTCCAATTAACTCGGTCCTGTTCTAGCTCCACCCTTGACCCTACAAACTTCTTAACCTAATCCGCCCACCTAACGTTCTTACGATACACTTTCTTTTCCTTGGTACCAAATTTTTGCCCATTTCGCCAATCGATTATCCTCTATTCGATCCGCAGGTCCCGCCCATGTTCTTTTTTTCTTCATGGTTTCCACCTTCCCTGACCCACTCTGCACGCTTCCTCTCTCAATTATCTATTCAACTTACTTGCAACCTTAATGTCAATTTCAGTAAAAGTGGCACAAGATATTATAGTTTATTTGGTGGTGTCTATACATATCCATATATACATGTATACATATTCTGCAGTGCAGATAATTATTCCGACTAGTTTACATATGAAGTCCACATTTCTTGGACAGTAAATATATTTGGGCCGCGATATTTTCGGAGTAAACGAATGGCGCTAGATTCTTTTTACGCTAAGGTGTTCGGATAGATGCGCTTAGTTACAAGAATTGTAATTATTCTAGTTTTCGTGCGCAAGAACGTTATCTCCAATCCTTTCTTCCCTCTTTGCGCGTCCACTGTTTAGTAAATTATCACTTTGTATATTAGACAAAATAAACTGTACATGGATCTCGAAAGAAGGTGATTTAAAAAATGAGTTATGGTTTACCTTTGGTTAACCCTAGTTGCACTGCGAAATTAACGGCGGAAGCTTCTTTTGCCTGCTACATTATTCCCCTATCAGGTCCTACCAGTGTAAGGTGCTACATTATTTGGCATGCTTTTAAGGTATGACGCGGGAGCGTAAGGTAATCGCCCACATATAATGCCACGTACGCTTCGTCCAAGCCTGCGTGTCGTTGACGTAACGAGAATACAAACGGGTCTGACAGGCTGATTCTGATATCACCTTCTCATATGAATGGAGCGAGCCTAGTTGGCATTTCGGGCCCGTGGTTAGGAGTAACGTGAATTCAAAGGTCATGGCAGGCAAACGTTTTTTTTATGAGGTGACCGTAGCTACGCCTCTTCACTACGTAGCTGCGGCCACCCGAGGTCTCGACTTGGTTATCGTAGTATATTTTTCGCAATAAAAATAAGATTATCTGCTGTAAGTGCACAGACAGGCTTGAAACTGTGCTGTTTTCTCCGACTTGAGCGACAAACTGCAGTGAGGTAAGGAAAACATCGAGGACGGTTTTGTTTTTTTTTTGCTTTGTTACAACCATTCGCCGTTTACTGACTCTATGGCTGCATTGACTGCTCATTGACTGCTATGGCTGCTCAGTGTGCTATCTTGAGTCCTCCGTACACCACTGCAATCATTGCAAACTATTCTTATTCATCTTGGGCCCCGAATTGCTCGACATCAGTTTACTGTGAACTGCACTCGTGGAGAAGTCGAGCTCCCCATTAAGCGATGCTCTTACCATCTGAGATAAAATAATTGTTCTTCATGATGTTTTGAACTAACTTTACTCTTTTGCGTTTTGCTTTAATTCCAATGGCATGGTTTACCGCAATCTGTATACCTTACGCCACCCGATGACATTACAACACCCCACTCTCTCCTTTAAGTGCTCTCTGTGTCTGTTGCCTAAGCTAGCTGAATTTCAATGCCCATCATGAAATTCTAACACCGAACTCTTCTGTTTCTTCTTGGCCATGTGGCTAAGGTTCCTTTAGCCGATTGCCTCCACATAGCCTGCGTCAAACGCAATGACAACTCTTTAACTTTAAGTTTCGTTTCGTTTCTTCTTCTCCCATAATCTTTTGGGACGCACATCGATAACACATCGGATTGTCACTGTTACCCAGGCGCCGCAGCAATAAGGCAAATATTATGGCTCCATAACTATGCACGAGATTCACCTCCATAAAACGGTCGATATGCCTCAGCCTCGCCCCAGGCTTCCTTCGCGCAGTCCAAGGCCCTACCCTCTCGTCAACACCAGAAAAAACTGCTCGTTCTCCTTTTTCACCAAGTGCCGCAGCATACGCAAAGATGTATTTTTCTTTCCCCAAATTGAAGAGGCCTTTTACTTTTTCGCGGAACCAAATTGTCATTTTTTGACCTGCACTCAAGATGCCTAAAGCAGATAGTAAATAGGTCATAACTTCTTTTGTTACGCCTAACTGGCTCTACGCATTAAATGTCATGCCTCTCGGGCTGTGTTACTAATCTGTCAGCTTCAAGCACATGATGAACGTCATATTTCGCGGCTAAATATAAAAAAAGGCGATCATGTGACCTAGACAGTATTGCTTTTTTCACTGTCAATTTCCCGACGCACCTCGTTTTTTTCTGCTCGTTTCCAGTCTCCTACTGCACTTCTCTTCAGATGAATAAGAATAAAAATAATAATTTGTTCACAGAAAGGGAAACGCGCTGTATCTGTCACACTTGCTCTGTGTGGACACCTGAACCGCGCCGTAGGGGAAGGGAGGAAGGTGGGAGTGAAAGTGGAAAATGAGAAAGGCGAGCCGTAGTGGAGGGTTACGGAGTAATTTCGACCACCTGGGGATCTTTAACGTACGCTGACATCGCACAGCACATGGACGCCACTTCGTTTCGCCTCCATCGAAACGCAGCCGCAATGGTCGGGATGGAACCCGGGCACTCCAGCACTGTGGTCGGGCGTCTTACCACTGCACCATCCCGGCGAGGCTCTCCTCAGATGAACTTCAAGAAATGTTACTCCACTTTGAAAACAATGCTTGCCCTGATTTGATAGTTGTTGCAATTCGGTTCTTAAACGAGACAGTTTTCTTAAAAGCTAATTTAGTTAGCAAAGCAAATGATTTGGGGCTTGCGAAAATGCTAACTTGCATTGGGTGTCATGTTTTATTAATTTTAATTCCGTGAGCGGTGTTCTATGTGCCAATTAGTTTTGAGGAATTGGCGGCTGTTCGGTCTCTTGGGAAATGAAGTCAAGACCCTACCCCTGACCAAGAGCTTGTGCGGATAGTTGGTGCATGATTCTCTGAGAAACGGCGCTACGAGGACAACACGAAGAGAGAAAAATACAACACAGGTGCACACTAACCAAGTGTAATGCAAAGAAACTGAACCTTCCTCTTTCACACCCAAGCGCATCAAACTCGTAGACCTATTCATTCCCAGATATGTCTGACCAACAATAAACGTTTGCAAACCGCATATCAGCAGCTGCGTGCAAGCGGCGAATACAAGTCCAAATCCCCCCTCACATCGCCCAAACAAGGACACCTAGAAGGTCACAACTTCCGCCTCTTAGACACAAAACACAAAATCACCACAGATCCCTCATAATGACTTAAAATAGCCTTCAAGAAATGAAATTTCATTTCTGCTTAAGGTGAGAGAGGCATCACTAAAACATGTGCTGTCTTTTTTTTTTTTTTTTTGATCCGATACACCTCTAAATTTCACGGGTAACCTGATCCCGAAACTTGACTCACACTTATTCTTGACAATGAAGAGTCAAATTTGACCCCTCCTCATTGTCTAAACAATCATCGTTTTTTTGCTCTATCACTAAAGCACAGCCCCAGATTGCCATGCCCCTTCTCAAATTGTACTTTCTTAGTTGCTTTTTTTTTGACGCAGAAAATACTACCGAGACAATATACCTGCCTGCCACCTTCTGCATGCAATGCACTGCTCTGTGTATCTAAGTGACTCTTGTGGGCCCCTCTTTCCCCACTTTGCTACAACCCTTTTATTGCCCTGTATTTTTTGAAGAAGTCTCTGCCATCTACCAAATAACAGCACATGGGATACGAGCCACTTTCAGCCTTTGCATAGGATTAATATAGCTAGCCTCAGCTATATGAACAGTGGACTTTTCAAGTGGGATCACACACACTTGAGCTATCTGAGATTTCCTGGATCACGTCTTCTTTACAATATGCCTCGAGTTTCGGCTCCAATGAGCCTAATAAAAATTCCGCCGTAAAAATATTTAACTTGTGGTGGAAAGAAACCATGCGGCGGACAGCGCGCAGAAGCTCAGGAACTGAAGCTCACGTGTCGACGAAGACCAGTCTTTTATGTTTGAAATTCACCAACGCAAAGATTTGCTTTCAACTCGGTCGTCATGCATATATAATTTTACTGACGAAAAAGACAAGGTGTTTAGTATTTTTTTAGTTCTAACAGTTTTATGAATTTCAATGGAAAAATTACAACTAGAGGTGCTCATATAGCAAATGCAATTCTGGGGTTTTCAATTTCCATTCAGCATTACAAGGTATTTGCTTCCCTACGTAGTGCTTATCTTCGCAACAACGGTTAAACGTTGACGAGGAAGAGAAAGTGCAGCACAAACCAATGTTTCATCCAATATAGAAGCGCGGAACAAATTAAATCTGCCCTCAGGGAGCGTTCTCTTCATAATGGAAATCCGTGTTCCCAGTAAGAGCAATGACAGGGCATATTGCTCCAATATAAGGTTCCTAAATTCTGCCATAGAAGAATATCAGCATCTGTTTCATATTTTTGGAGTCAGACCTCCACAGAAAGTTCATTCAAGGGTAGAAGCACAAATCATTGAATCCTGATCCAAGCATAGGGTGGCTTCAGCTGAAAACAGCAAATGAATTTGAAGATAGCCAATTTTTATGCTGTTGATTCCTAAATTTTAAAGGTCACGAAACGATTTTTACAGGTGAATCCTTTAAAATCGATCCCAACGAGCTTGAAGTAGAGAGTGAGGAGATACAGAGTTGAGGGCAATCATTATGTATTCTGGAAGTATGCCAGAAAATCTAGAAACTCGTTTGTCACACAGTAGAAAGCCGGAGGATGGAAGCTTTATGCTACTGAAAATACCATTTTGTGAATTTTCAAAGCAGTTATATACTGTTAAGAAAGTAGGTAATAATAAAATTCTTTGAAAGGTTATGTATACTTGCGCAAAAAACGGGACACAAAAAGGCACATAAATGGCATATACGGTGCGCAACTTCCAACTGGTTTTAATTTTGAAAAAGTCGATAGATTTATACCGGCACTGAGCAAACACACGAAAAATAAAGTAAAAATAAAAATATAGATGCACTGCCCACGTAGCATCACTCCGCCAAGTGTTCCGCCAGATAGCAAACATGTAAAACCTGATATCCTTCGATATACAGTAATCAAATACAAGACAAGCCACGACACGGATGAAAGGGAAGATGAAGCATGAAGTGAACGATGAAGATATAACATTTCTTAGCAAAAGCAGTGTCAAGGAAATAAAAACAAGTAAAAAGAAAACAAAAATGAAAAACTCGGACAAAGTGTAAAAAATTGCTCATCGTAGCAAAAGCAGTGTCAAAAAGTAAGAAATAACTAGATGCAGAAAGGCCAGAACAAAGCAAAACACGGTGGGTAAAAAGCTTATCTAACTAAACAGCAAACGAAGGCTACGTCAACCCACCAAAACTAAGGTGAGGCAAACAAGAAAAAGAATTCACACGTGTCCATCTAAGAATGTAATCTCTTTGTCCAGCAGTACGACAGAAGCAGTGCTATGTATTTGTCACCAGTTTTAGTAATATGAAAGGCTTCTATTATTTCTCTACTAAGTTTAGTTTTAGCATGTGCCAAGATCGAGGTACTGCTGAACGATGGCTTGCATTTATGAGTCGTGACATGTTCTGGCAGGCAGCGTCTTTCACTGTTTTGCACTGTCCTTTCATGTTCCCGCAGTCTGTCGTTGACACATTTTCCTGTTTGTCCAATGTATACACAACCGCAAGTTAGAGGAATGCTGTACTTGGTGGCGCGCCACCAACGTAGTGTACAGCGTTCCTCTAACTT
The DNA here is from genome assembly GCF_055883805.1 of Amblyomma maculatum. Lineage (NCBI taxonomy): Eukaryota > Metazoa > Arthropoda > Arachnida > Ixodida > Ixodidae > Amblyomma > Amblyomma maculatum. Next base: position 47,222,466 of record NC_139351.1, read on the forward strand.
GCGGTTGTGTATACATTGGACAAACAGGAAAATGTGTCAACGACAGACTGCGGGAACATGAAAGGACAGTGCAAAACAGTGAAAGACGCTGCCTGCCAGAACATGTCACGACTCATAAATGCAAGCCATCGTTCAGCAGTACCTCGATCTTGGCACATGCTAAAACTAAACTTAGTAGAGAAATAATAGAAGCCTTTCATATTACTAAAACTGGTGACAAATACATAGCACTGCTTCTGTCGTACTGCTGGACAAAGAGATTACATTCTTAGATGGACACGTGTGAATTCTTTTTCTTGTTTGCCTCACCTTAGTTTTGGTGGGTTGACGTAGCCTTCGTTTGCTGTTTAGTTAGATAAGCTTTTTACCCACCGTGTTTTGCTTTGTTCTGGCCTTTCTGCATCTAGTTATTTCTTACTTTTTGACACTGCTTTTGCTACGATGAGCAATTTTTTACACTTTGTCCGAGTTTTTCATTTTTGTTTTCTTTTTACTTGTTTTTATTTCCTTGACACTGCTTTTGCTAAGAAATGTTATATCTTCATCGTTCACTACATGCATCATCTTCCCTTTCATCCGTGTCGTGGCTTGTCTTGTATTTGATTACTGTATATCGAAGGATATCAGGTTTTACATGTTTGCTATCTGGCGGAACACTTGGCGGAGTGATGCTACGTGGGCAGTGCATCTATATTTTTATTTTTACTTTTATTTTTCGTGTGTTTGCTCAGTGCCGGTATAAATCTATCGACTTTTTCAAAATTAAAACCAGTTGGAAGTTGCGCACCGTATATGTCGTTTATGTGCCTTTTTGTGTCCCGTGTTTTGCGCAAGTATACATAACCTTTCAATGATGAACCAACTCGCCCAAACAAGAGTATTACTTGAAAATAAAATTCTGGAAAGACTGTTTCCGATTATATGTGATTCTACTGGTAGTAATCTTAGCTAACAGTGTATTGACATTATGCGAGTTATGCTTGTAGGAAATAATGAGTTCCCATGATCACTAACACGTCATTGGATACATATGTTTGGCGCAGTGCGTACTCACAATTATGTTAAAATGTTTTTAATGTGCGGTGGTATTTTATTAGCGTGACTCCGAAGATGCGAAAGGCTGCAGTAAGGCTGCTAGATTGGAGCATACTTGTCATTTATTTTGTATGTGCCGGAAGACCAGAGCAATTCTCTCTGTTATCAATTTTTTTTTTTTTTGGGGGGGGGGGTGACTGTTTTTTATGTACATTTGTTTTAGTTTATCCTCTGTGCCTACGCTTGATGCAACCAAGCCACTCCTATCGTAGACTGTAAAAGGACTAACAGTATTTTCATGTAAATATATAATACCGAATAATGAGAACAAAAGAGCAAATCAATATGAAAGAAAAATCTCAGAGCACATTCTTCTGAACAGAGAAGGGCATAGTTAAGGTACCGGCAAAAGTAAACGTGTGCTGACAAAACTTCCGGGAATACATTTTTTTAACGATATTGTGCACAATGCTTGTTTAAGAGCTTTGAAAAACGGCCATTATTTAGATATGGCTTTATATTAGCAATTCGTTCTTGTAGTGAGTTCTCTGCTTGCTCACGCAGAAAGATACAGCCCCGGCAACTATGTCCCAGCAGAATTTGTGGGCAAGAGAAGGAAAAGTTAAAATCACATATTCTTGAGCAGTAATATTCTTGTAAATAATTTATCGTCGCATTGCCTTATTGCTATGGAGAAAAACAGCAACAGCGCCCGTTTATTACTCATACATACATATGCGTTTCAATAAACGAAGATTATTAAAGTAGTAGGCTCTTATCTAATGTCATTTTTCTTTCCTAGAGATGTTTTTAGGCGAAGGGGAGAAGGTAGTCAATCAAAACTCTGAACAGGTGGCTGCCAACCGGCAAATGGTTTAAAGTACGCCATCAGCTGTCCTTGTGAGGCTTCAAATATCCTGTCTTTAGCGGCAGCACAAAATCAAGTCCTGCTAGGTAGCAAGGAGTGTGCTTAATGATAGCTTAAAATTCCCAAGTTAACGGTGTTTTGTACCGTCTGTTGCAGAAGTTTACAGCCCAACGCGCCGGGCGGAGGAGCAGTATCGCTCCCGAGAGGCGGCGCTGCGCCCGCCAGCGCTGCCTGGTGACGCAGCTATAAAGAGTGAGGAGGCTTGTTCTCTTTCCCTCATCCCGCGGCTGAGAGCAAAGGCGTGTGATATCAACCGCGGAATGAGGGGAAGAGAACAAGCCTCCTCACTCTTTATACTACGTCACCAGGCAACGCCGGTGGGTGCAGCGCCGCCTCTCGGGAGCGATACTGCTCCTCCGCCCGGCGCGTTGGGCTGCAAACTTCTGCAACAGACGGTACATTCGTAGGCACGTGCTCATGCGAACCAGTAGTGTAAGAGGTGTTGAAATACACCATAGTACCTCTTTGTAGCAGAGCGCGCTGCTGGAATTTGAGCGTTTCCTGGTTAACGTTTTCCCTTGTGCCGTGACACGTCGCCAGGAGCGCGTTTGCAAAGTTACTTGGACAAGACGCTGAGAGCCGCTGATTAAACTCGGTCTACATCTGAGGTTTCACTTAATAGGCGTAAACAAATTTACTAGAGAGGTCTATTATTTAACCACTGGAAGGATTTTAAAGCCTTAGCCAGCCTTGCTAAGAACAAAGCTAGTGGAACTGATGGCATTCCAGCTGAGTTGCTTCAAAACCTTAACCATGGCGACGCTGTTAACATTCTGCATACATTATGTGAGAAGATTTGGACAACCCTACAGTGCCTACAGGATTGGAGGAGGTCAGTTTACATCCCCATTCCAAAAAAAGGCAGTGCCAAAGATTGTTCCAACTACCACACGATCACGCTTATTTTGCATGCTAGCAAGGTGATGTTGAAAATCCTCTAAGGTAGGCTGCAGCAGTATGTGGATCGGGAGCTTCCTGACGTGTAAGCTGGGTTTCGCAAGGGCAGAGGAACTAGAGAGCAAATTGCTAACCTTCGGTGGATCATGGAAAAAGCAAGAGAGTTCCAGAAACCCATCTACTTCTGCTTTATTGATTATGCGAAAGCGTTTGACTGCGTAGATCACAGCAGATTGTGGCAAGCTCTCCAAGAGATGGGAGTTCCAATTCACCTCATCTGTCTCCTCAGGAACCTGTATGAAGGGCAAGAGGCCACAGTCAGAACTGGGCGTGATCTTGCTGATTGGTTTCCAATTGAGAAAGGAGTGAGGCAAGGCTGCATACTGTCGCCCTGCCTATTTAACCTATATGCAGAGTGCATCATGAGGAAGGCCGTTCTGGACGAGTCTTCAGCTGGAGTGAAGATTGCTGGAAAACGTGTCAACAACCTTAGATATGTGGAAGATACCACTTTAATGGCAGAAAGTGAAGTGGAACTCAACAGACTTCTGATGCGCGTACAAGGAGAGAGTGAGACGTTTGGGCTTAAAATGAACATTAAAAAGACAAAGATCATGGCGTCTTGCCCCATCAAGTCCTGGAGCATCAATGGACAAGAAGTGGAAGCTGTGACAGATTTTCTCGTCTTGGGCTCCAAGATTACCTCGGAAGGAGACTGCAGCCATGAAATTAGGAGACACCTGCTTCTGGGAAAGAGAGCAGTGGTTAGCCTTGACCGCCTAGTAAAGAGTAGAGACATTAGTCTGCCAACCAAGATCCGTTTAACTCGTGCTATGGTCTTTCCGGTTGTAATGTAGGGATGCGAGAGTTGGACTGTGAAAAAGGCTGACCGACGAAGAATTGACGCGTTTGAATTGTGGTGCTGGCGAAGACTCTTGAGAGTTCCTTGGACTGCCAGAAGATCAACTCAGTCGATATTGTCGACCATAAACCCTGACTGCTCATTGGAGGGTCAAATTCTAAAGTTAAAGCTCAGCTACTTTGGTCATCTGATGAGAAGAGAGGAGTCGCTGGAGAAAGATTTGATGTTGGGAAAGGTTAAGGGTCACCGGAGAAGAGGTAGGCAGGGAACGCGATGGTTAGATGGCATCCTCGAGGCACGTCAGATGAAGTTATGTGATGTTAGGAAGATAGTGAGAGACCGGAAAGCGTGGCGTGACATGGTCCATAGGGCAACGAAGAGTCGGACACGACTGAACGACTGAACTGAACTGAACCTTAATTTCCGAAACATGCCGTACACAGCTAGCCTAGCCAGGCCTGGGCAGGCAATTTCAAACCCGAGCCCGGCCCAGCCCGTGGTCACGACCGGGCCCGGCTTTTCGAGCCTGCCCTAGACAGTGTAGTGTTCAAGCATCTCCCTCCTGACTGATTAACCTTTGACCCTGAAGCGGGAGCTGGTCAAGCAGATTCTGGTGGGCACTGTCACCTGTATGTTTTCGAAGCTACGCATGATCATATCAAGGAATAACTTATCCGGCTCCATTTCACAGCAACATTATAAACTCCTTCAAGAATTACTGTGTTGCCTTTAATTAAAGGTCACTGTTTTAGGTTCTATCGAGATGCAATGTTACCAAAGTGTGAAGACGTTCGGCATATACTTCTTAGGGTGATTTTGAATCCAGTTTTTTTTTAAAACTTACAATGAATGCGAAAGGCGAAACAAGAATATATTTCGTTGTTATAGAAAAGCTGTTGCCAAAGCAACACCGCATTTCTAGTGACCTTTTTTTGTGATTTCTGCGAGCGTCTGAGAAATTACATTAGGCTCTTGGATATTTTGTTTCGCGTAAATCGAGACATTTGACTTTAATAACGCAAATTAGAAGCCATATTTTAGTTATTATCACGTACTGTAGCCCTATAACGCATCAGGACGTAATTATTATGCACGCAGTCTTCTCTGAATAAGATGATATGGGTTTCTGCATAAAGGGCGGAATGCATAAAATGAAGAAATGTGAAACGCTTATTAACGCACGTCTTCCTGTTTAGTTTTTTCTAGTTAGTTTTTTGGGAGTATGAGAATATATTTGCAACCGGTGCAAAATATAAGTGGTCCTCCAAGTGAAGTGTCTGCGATTTTTGATGTACAACATATTCGTTCAATACGGGATCGATGATGGTTGCGCAGTTGCGAATGATGCTAAATCTTGCAGTAATATTTTTGTAAGTATACTGTAGCAGCACATATATAAAGTGCTTTTTTCTGTTAGGGATATTCTGCGAGAAATTAATTTTTATTGAATCCAAGTTTTCTCCTCCAACTCAGTAGAAATGTGCGATCAGCAAAAACAGCTCTGGTTAAAGCCGGGAGTAACGAAAGCCACATTCAAGGACCGTTTTCATTAACTACATCATTCGCATCCTTACTACCATAATCATTTCCACTATAGCTGCTATCATCATTGTAAACTCAACGCACCGTTATTAGCATCGCAACGGCTATAATCATTACCACTCGTTTGGATTATGGGATGTAACGTGCTAAAAAGGCTATTTAATCAGTATCACTGTTATCCAACTAACATCCTCATTCTAAACAAGGAGAATAATGTTCTCCATATCAAGATCTCGTTTGTAAGGAAGTTGGTTAAATCACTGGAGGGGCATCGCAGCGATAATGGTTTGAATACCGATCCAGAGATGTTTTTCTTAAGTGTCAGGTAATGAATAATGAATACATTCTTCAGCAAACGGAAGAATCGAAAATTGGCATGGAAAAGTCCTAACAACGGGACTAAAAACGAAATTGACTTCATACTGTGTTCAACACCCGCCATTATGCAAGACTGGGAAAGTGCGAACAGTGAGTACAGATGGTGAGGTCCCGAATTAGTCTAAATCTGAAGAAGGAGCGCGACCGATTAGCAGGAAAAAGTGCGTCAACAAATCATCGATGATGGGGAGGTCAGAAGTGTTCAGGATCTCGCTACAAAATAAATGTTCAGCTCTAACTGAGGATTGCAACATTAGCCTAGAAGCAATAAACAATAATTTCAGAGATATATCATTACTGAGTGCGCTGTTGAAGTAGGCGGTAGGATGGTTGGAGAAGATACAGGTAAGCTGTCTAAGGACACGATAGATTTGATTCAGAAACGCCAGAGTATGAAAGCATCCAATCCAACAGACCAGATAGAATTGGCAGAGACATCAAAGCTGATCAATAAGCGCAAAGTGGCCTATATAAGGAAGCAAAACATGGAGAAAATTGAGCACGCTGTAAAGAACGGGGGAAGTCAAAGCGGCGAAGAAGAAATTGGGCATAGGCAAAAATTACATGTAACACTGCCTTCAGCCCTGCGTTTCTCCTCCTTCTAGCTCCTATGCGCTAAGGTACAAGGCGGGCAATATCATAACGAATATGGCCAAGATAGTCCAAGTAATTGAGGGGTCTATACTGGTCTCTACAGTACGCAAAGTATTCAGGATCACATTAAAATTGGCGGTGGAGAAAAAGAGTCAGATGTTCCACCAGTGACGAAGGACGAGTTTAAGACAGCAATAGAAGATATGAAAAGGGTGAAAGCAGCTGAAGAGGATCAGATAAGTATAGATTTGTTGAAGGACGGGGGAGATGTGCTAGAAAAACTGGCCACCTGGTATACACAGTGCCTGTTGTCATCGACAATACAGGAACCATGTAAGATTGCAAACATTATCCTTATTCTTAAGAAATATGATGCTAAGGACCTTAAAAATTACAGACCAGTCAACTTACTGTCTGTTGCGTACTAAGGTAATCGCTAATAGAATCAGGACAACCTTAGATAGCAATCGAGCAAAGGATCGAGCAGGTTTTCGGAAACAGTACTCTACTATCGATCACATCGATACCATTAACCAGGTGATAGAAAAATGCTCGGAATATAACCAACCCCTATACATAGCACTTATTGATTAGGAAAAAGCATTTGACTCAGTATAAACCTCTGCGGTGATGCAGGCATTGCGAAGTCAGGGGGTAGACGACCGTACATGAAAGGGCTGGAAGATAGATATATATATATAGTGGCTGCACAGCAATCAGAGTTCTACATAAAGAAAGCAACAAAATTCCCATAAGGAAAGGTGTTAGGCAAGGAGAACCGATCTCCCCAGCAGTATTCATAGCTTGCTGAGAGGAAATATTCGGAGACTTGGAAGGGGAGCAATAAGGGATAAGGGTAGATGGAGAATACCTCAGTAATCTGCGATTTGCTGATGACATTGCCTTGCTAAGTAACTCAGGAGATCAACTGCAAAGAATGATTGGTAACCTAGACAGGAAATGTAGAAAGGTAGGATTGAAAAGCAATATGCAGAAGACTAAGGTAGTGTCCAAAGCCTCGAGACAGAACAGCAGTTTACATTAGGTAGTGAAGCACTGGAAGCAGTAGGAGAATATGTCTACTTAGGAGAAGTAGTAACCGCAGATCCGGACCATGAAAAAGGAAATAGCAAGAAGAATAGGATTGAGATGGAGGGCATTTGGCAAGCACATGCAAAATATGGCTAGCAGCTTACCAGTATCGCTCAGGAGGAAAGTATGCAACAGTTGCATATTACCTGTACTCACCTATTGCGCTGAAACGTGGTGGCTAACCGAGAGGGTTATACTTAATTTGAAGACAACTCAGAGGGCTATAGAACGAAAAAATTATAGGGGTAACATTAAGAGATAGGAAGCGTGCAGAGTGGGTCAGAGAAATAACTCGTTACTGACATTCTAGTGGAAATCAAGAAGACGAAATAGGCATGGGCAGGACATGTAGGGCGAAGAGAGGATAACTGATGGTCGCTGAGGGTAACAAACTGGATTCCATGGGAAGGAAAACGTAGCAGGGGGCGGCAGAAAGTTAGGTGGACGGATGAGGTTAAGACGTTCTCAGGGGTCACGTGGATGCAGCTAGCACATAACCGGGTTAATTGGCGAAATATGGGGGAGGCCTTCGCCCTGCAGTGGGTATAGTCAGGCTGGTGATGATTATGATGATGTCAGTTCAAGTAGAGATTTCCTGCAGATATTGAGGCTAACCCCGGACCTATGACCGAAGCTCAGGAAGACAAGCTTGACTATCGGGCTGAGGCAGTTACGCGTATAGGCGCTGGTCATGCAAGCATCCCGAAAACTGTTAACAAAGCTCTAAGTATTGATATTACGCTTAAAACCAAGACGGAAGCCCTAAGCAAGCGAGTCCAGGAACATGAGTTAGCGTCTCTCATAGTCTGAGTTGCTTTGGGACGTTAAATCCCACAAACAAATGAACATGAGTCAAAGGTCGAATCGTTGTCAAATGTCCCTGCCGCCAGGAATGTTGCTCACGGAATTTGTAAAATACAGAATAAAATTGAAGACCTTGAAAACCGCTCTCGCAGGTCAAACGTAATTTTCTTTGGTATCGAGGGTTCTGATGAGTCTGAAAATTGAAAAGCCTAGAAACGTCTCGTTAGCGTCTTTTGTACCGAGATGCTTGGTGTCACTACTTCTTGCATCGCTAGAGCTCATCGGCTGGGTCGTTTTTCGACTGACAAATGTCGTCTGACACAACGTCATGCACTACCTGTCTGCTACATCGCAAGCAACTGTGTTCCTTGAAACAAAGTCTAGTCTGGTGTCCGAAAGTTTTGACGTGAGCTTGCACGATGCAATTTCACCAATGCTTCAGCGATAGCACCAAAAGACATGCAGCGTATTCGACAACCGTGTTTCATGAAGATATGTTGTTAGCAAATATGAACTAACTCAAACCTAAACCATGCTAAATAGCTTTCGCTAGAAAATACTGTTTAAGCACTAAAAGAAATTGCCAATTTTGTTTCCAAATAATTGGAATCCTGCGCGTAGGAAAATTATTCATCATACCTCTATCTCAAGCCTGCACAATACGCCCTTTGCCCGCCACCCTTTCCACATGTTCCTTTCCCACTAAATATGTGGAGAGAACTTTTTATCTGCGCTCTAGCTGTACTGCCTGGCTGCCATCGCAGAGGGCGTTTCGCTTTACTTGTTACCACAGCAGGTCGCAAGTTCTGAGTTACGCCGATGAAGACAGCCTATAATCCTTGAGTGGCGCTTAATAGTTGCGTTCTAAGGATGAACATCATGTAGCCAAAAGAGAATGCAGAGGTGGCACGCAGTGCTTTGGAGGGGACATGCATATAATTCATAAATATAATGCAAGGAAATAAAGCAAGAATAAAGGTTTTGCTGAAACCCTTCGAGCCATACGCGGTTCCTTCGCAATGCGAGGCGAGCACGCGACCACTCCCCCGAAGAAACACATTGCTTCTCTTTAAATAAGGTGATCGGTTAGTTGGTTTGTCGGGTTTAACGTCCCAAAGCGACTCAGGCTATGAGAGACGCCGTAGTGGAGGACTCTATAAATTTCGACCACCTGGGGTTCTTTAACGTGCACTGACATCGCACAGCACACGGGCGCCTTGCTTTTCGCCTCCATCGAAAAGCGGCCGCCGAGGCCGGGATTCGATCCCGCATCCTTGGGAACAGTAGTCGAGTGCCGTAACCACTGCGCCACCCCGGCGGGGCTTAAATAAGGTGGACCTAACATCTGCGTTGCCTTATGTCTGTCACCTAATGGTAAGGTAAGAAACGAATTACGGGAGTAATGGTTAAGCGAGTAGCAGAAAACATTTTCTCTGCTTACCTGTTATGTGGCGCTAGCTAGAATATTCCTTCGGTCGTACAGCGCTGCCGCTACAGCTGGCGGCAGCCGCCTTTTGATTCAAAGCCTTTTACATCATCCATCGTCTTAAGAGCCTACAAAACCCCGGCCATCAGTCACCAGAGGCTACGGACCAACTGACGACTGCGACAGTCACACTTGCAACTGGGCTTGCTAAGAACTTCTGGCCCTGCGGACAGGGCATCACAGGAAAACTAACCCTGACAACGTTTAATGCTAGATCCCTAGCTAATGAGGAAAGTTTAGTAATGCTGTTAGAGGAACTGTAGGGTATGCAATGGTGTATCATAGGGCTGAGTGAGGTGAGGAATCCCAATGAGGCATATACTCTACTGAAGGGCGGGCATGTACTGTGTTATAGATGTTTACCGGAGAGACGAGAACTATAGAGTAGGCTTTCTTCTCCATAAGGATATAGTGGGCAATATAGATAAATTATATAGCATTAGTGAGAGGGTAGCCGGCATCGTAATTAAGCTAAAGAAGCGGTATAAGCTGAATGTTGCACAAGCGTACGCATCTGCATGTAGTCATGTTGACTACGCAGTAAAAAGCTTCTATGAAGATGTATAATTGGCAATACGGAAACCAAAGGCGCAGTATATTGTACTAATGGGCGATTTCAAAGCCAAGGTGGGCAGAAAGCAAGCTGGAGACTATGCAGTGGGCAACTATCGCATTGGATTAAGACATAGCCGGGGGAGTTAATAGTTGATTTTGCTGAACGCAATAACTTACGCATCATGAATTTCATACTGTACTCAAATAATATTATGCATTATGCATTTTATCCCGGAATTATGCAGGATACAGAGATAATCAGAAAGGTTCGATGCAGTGACCAGAGGATGATAGTCTCGTATTATTCTGGGTTCGAAGAGGGAGTGGAACAGATTAGTGAGCAAGAAGTCCATCAACAAATTAGCGGTACAGGTAAAAGTCGGAGAATTCAGGCTCTCGCTGCAGAATAGATACTCAGTGCCAACCAGAGAAGCAAGGAACAATAATTTCATACTTATCGTTACATAGTGCATGGAAAAAGCAGGCGGTAGAATTGTTAGAGAACATAACAATGAATTTTATAAGGAGATTAAATATTTGATTAAGAAACGCAAGTGTGAAAGCCTCCGACCCAACAGACCTGATAGAACTGGCAGCACTATCAAAGCAATTCAATAGGCTCAAGGTGGACGGCATAAGCAAGTGTAATGTGGAGAATATTGAGCATGCTTTTAAGAACAGTCGTAGCCTGAAAGCAGTAAATAGACATAGTAATCATGACAAGAATGAAACTCAATGTAATATTATGAAAATCAAAATTACAAATAATTGCAATGAAAAGCAATCACACGTTCCGGCAGTAATTATGGACGAGGTTAAGAAAGCCATAGAAGCTATGAAAAGGGGAAAGCAGCAGGGGAGGGTTAGGTAACTACAAATTTGTTGAAATATGGAGGGGATATCGTGCTAGAAAAACTGGATACCCTGTATACGTAATGCCTGAAGACATCGAAAATACTGGAATCATGGAAGAGCACCTACATTATCTCAATTGACAAGAAAGAGGATGCTAAGGACTTGAAGAATTGCAGACCAATCAGGTTAATATCAGTTAAGTACATGTATTTACCAAGATAATCGCGAAAAGGATCAGGACAACCTTAGCTGTTGTATACTTTCCTCTTGAGCGATACCGGTAAGCTGCTAGTCATAATCTGCGAGTGCTTGCCAAATGTGCTCCATCCCAATCTTATTCTTCTTGTTGTTTCCTTTTCACGGTCTGGATCTGCGGTTACTACCTGTCCTAAGTAGACATATTCACCTACAACTTCCAGTGCTTCGCTACCTGATGTAAACTGCTGTTCCTTCCCGAGGCTGCTAAACGTTACGTTAGTCTTCTGCATATTGATTTTCAACGCTTCCTTTCTACTTTTCCTCTCTAGGTCATCAATCATTATTTGCAGTTCATCCCCCGAGTTACTTAGCAAGGAAGTGTCATCAGCAAATCGAAGATTATTGAGGTATTCTCCATCTACCCTTATCCCTAACTGCTCCCATTCCAAGTCTCTGAATACTTGCTCTAAGCACCGCAGCCGTAGCTTCCCGTTTAGGCGCCCCTTTCTGCGGCGGGAGGTTGTGGGCTCGATCCCCACTGCCGCCGGTTACCCAGCTGGTCCCCTGGCCAAGCGCCCGGCTTTTAAGGGGTGCACCACCTGGGAAGGAAAGCCTACGCCGGAGATCCCGTCACGTGAGCAACCGATGACTTCGCCACGCTCTCGTGCAAACTCCCTATATCGCTAGAGACGATATTTAAGGACATTTGTCCACATTCTAAGCTATATGCGTTCTGCGATTACTTGATACTCCCTGCTTTCCTCCTGCGAATTGCTTCAAGAGCTTTCCTTCCTTCTTTGCTCATGATGGCAGTAGTGTTTAATCGTGCGGCATACCTGCATCAGCTTTTATTCTGCTGACTTCTTCGACTACTTTATAAACTCGTATAGAATGCCATGCTATACACTGCTTGCTTAGATGATCACACAAGTTCTTCATCTTAGGCGGCTGTTTTTCATTTTTGCGCACGTTTAATGCGCTAAATTGTACTAGGCATTCTACTGTGCATGTGTTGTACGTATATTTTTCTTCAATATAAAGCTTTAACGTTTTATTGTGCACGAATTAGCAATAGAAGACTGCCGCTGATGCATATGCAGCTATGCAACTTGAAAATTCGAGTTAATTTGAAGAAAAGAGAGAATTTTAAACATGCAAAAAAAAATTTTTCAGTAGAAATTTTGATGAAGACTTTTGCGTCTTTGCTTTTGCACTTTTAAATACATAAATGCAAGCTTCAAGCCTGCGAATCAGGCGAGCACTACAACCCTTTATTTACTGAAAGCATTACAATTTGCGATGTCTTTTTAGAGTTCAATGCTACTCTTCGCATTGCAACCCGCAAGGTTAGGTCCTTCCACGTTTTATACTACACAGTCGGAGAGGGCCTAGCGCGAGCGCTTCTGCCGACTTTACTCAACTTCTTCGTATTTCTAGTCCGTAGCATTAGTCGGGGCCACTAAGTGATTTTTCCCATCGTGGATATGGAGGCTCACCGCTTTCACACCATGCGATTGGGCGGTGTTTTCGACTGCACTTGTTTCCTCAGCCTTGCCGTGTTTAAGGTGCATGCCAGTTCGAGTACGCCAACCCTTAACCCTTTCTGTGTTTTTGCTGTAAATGTACGTGGGCGGTTTTCTTTGCCGCAGAGTCTTTGCGTACCGGCCCGGTTTCAATCCTGCGTTTAAAAGGTCGCGCCCTAATGACGCTACACGCGACTGGGATGTGCTGCCACCTCCTTGGACTTACGTGAAGCGCTTGAAATTTATTGCGCTGCCTTCTTACGAAGACAAACAGAACTGATTCCTGTCTGCAACGTGTAGCCCGGTCGTGTATTGCCAAACCATATCCCGTAGGCGCACTAGAGCAGACGACGCTCTGAGCGAGTTAAACCAGTTAAACGGCGATTGTTGCTGAAATGTCTCTCGGAACGCAACCTAAAGGTAACATAACTCACTGTAAACAGAGATTGTTGCTGAAAGATGTCTCTGAACGCAACCTAAAGGTAACACACTCAGACGCAGGAAATGATAATGGGGAATGTAATTGCTTAGTGTAACTTTTGTCGTGCCGATTGTTGCTGAAAGTCTCTCTCAACCCAACACAAGGTAACATACCTTCACTGAAGGCAGGATATAATTGTGATGAAGGCAACTGCAAAAACAAATTTGAGAAACAAAATTACAACACAGGAGTCGAACAGATGTTTAAGTGGCATCAGTGCTTTGATAAGTGATGTTGATCTGTTGCGCCACCAAAACGACGGGAACTGTGACCTTGAAATGGGCGCTGCTCAGAGGAATCACGCGCCAAAGCATAGTCTGCTCGAGTGTTCCTACGGGATATGGTTTGCTAATACGGTCTGCGGCAACGCCACCCTTTCGCGGTATTAGTTTCACCATGTGACCGCAACGGAGGCGGCGCGCGCAACTTGACTTCTATCTTTATGGACGCTTCCGTGCAGAAGATAAACAGAACTGATTCCTAACTGCAGCGTGTCGCTCCGTTTGCGGTTTGTGGCAATGACCTTGCGTAGTTTCGGCTTCGCCGCGTGATCGCAAGAGAGGGGACGCGAAATTTGATTTTTGCCTTTATGGCCACTCCCGTGCAGGACGCCGGTGATAAACAAGCTGTTAGCTTGTTTATCACCGACCTACACGTGGTTTTCCTGCTCTTCTTGTTTCACAGTTTCCCGAGTTTGCAGTGTCGAAGACTCCAAAATAAGGTTGCTAATATGGTTTACAACTTTTCCTGGAAATAACTCATTTTCGATTTTTCAAAATTCGCAATAAATAAATCGACCATCTGGAAAACTTTTTGTTTTAATTCGACCTTCAAAAGGTTAAGACATCAAGCTGAGTGTGGCAATCCAGATAGTATAGATCACTGAAGAGCAGCAGTGAAGAAAATTTCAGACGTAGTGATGACAAGGCAAGGTATATTTACCCAACAAAACACTAGCAGCTATTAGCCGCACTGATCTAAGTGGCACATGTACACGTAGCATTTACCATGGGTAGGAAGTATTTACCTAGGGGAAATGAAGGAGCAGCCCATTTAGCACTTTATGATCACATTGGTGTTCAATGAAGAGCGCGACAGCGTTTTGCAATTAGAACTTGCTGAGAAGAGCAATGCCTACTGAACAGCGCGAACCTGTGTTGTCTTTTTACGTGATGCGTGACCGCCTGCGGCAATAGTATGATGGTCTTGAGCCTGCTTGAATGAAGCTGATCTGCTTGTATGGTGGTTCGAATTTTCCCGGTGGCCCAGTTTTATTTCATAAATGTCAGTTCGTGGGACACGGTCTGATGACAGATTCTGACCGCGCCAATCGTGAGCCCAAAATGCATTCGCATTAAAAAATGTAGCCTGCCAAGGAAAAGACAGCACAAGAGCGAGAAAGTGGCATAGAGAAGACACCGCACTATAACCATGTAGCCATCCTTACCAGACTTTACATCCGGATGACTAGCTTAACTTGAGCAAACCTCCGCAATTTTTATGAACCTTTTAAATAAAGTCTAGGAGTGGAATTGCAAAAAGGTAAATCTACTTCATCTATAATCTCTGTATTTGAGTATTTCATTTTCGGGAAGGGATCTCAATAAATGCAACGTCATTGAAGAAAAAGTGTGAAGGAGCACCCATGGAGGTACAATCTCGGGCTCAATAAACGTCATCAGAACTTCCGACTAAACCGTAAAAGCTGATTATTTCTTTGAGAACAGAAGCAAACTTCGACGAAGTCGGTACGTAGTGCACGTTACTGTGCAAAAATTGTGCTTGTAAACACACAGGCTGTGCATAAGGTTCCAATTTGATGAACGAGTCATGACAGACATGTTGATTTAGCAAACTCGGTCATTTAAATAAGACTAAGTTCACTAAATAAACTTTCCTGTCATGACTTGTCAACTGCATCAAACAGAAACTTGTTTACAAATTATTCTTTGAAATTAGGGCTCCACGCCGGGCTTTTTTGTAGTTCCTGGCTTTGACAAACAGATTTTTACAGAAAAAATACCCCAATCACATCATGTTGAGTACATGGCTATGTGCATTAGGGTAATCATGATCAGCCAGCGCCAATTTCACTTCTAGACATTAAAAGACCTGCAACGACAACATAATCTCTACCCTTGAAAAGCAGTCTGGAGGTTCTGCAGCCGTTTTTATAAAAAGATAAGCCCGTGCACACCCTTAAAAACAAATTTGAGCAAGCCTTGCATCCATGTCGTTGTGACAGCCTACTATTCTAGAGCGCCATATAAAGTGCAAGTCCAGAAGGCTAATTACATAAAATGATCCCTGTACTTTATAAGCAAATAACGATACGCTTCCAGACACACTGGACAAAATATAATGCTGACAACGCTAAGCGGAGAAAAGTTGACAACCTCACAAATCAAAATCCAAGCACTAATTCACACACCCCCTTCCCCCCCCAAGCTACCTTTTGATGCCCGCTGCTTTGTCCCCATCCCAGCATCCTCTCTGCGGAAAAGTACAGGTGCCTTCATTCCGCCGTTCGCTTACCCTCTCTGTCATAACTAGACTGGAGAAGGCATCCTTTAGAGGGATAAGTGCTCACGGTTAGGAATCACTGCAGCCACACGCATTAGAAACATGCGACAGCTTTGACGCCTCCACATCTTTTGTCGACACCAAGACAGCGACATGGCGGAATCTACGCAGAACCGGAGACGACGCGCAAGCGGTCACCTTTTTTGACCCCGCATTATTGTAGGCTTCGAAATGGCGTCACCGGTGGCGGGAATTTTTCATCGCGCCACAAGTTTTGCCGGCGCCCTCTCCCATGATGTCATGTTTTGCTGCGGCAAGCTGTCACTGGCAGCAGCTTTCTTTCTTCATGCCATCACTCGTCCCAATGTGCCGCCGCCCTACCATATGACGTCACGTTGTTTCTAAGATGCGCCATCAAGACAAAGAGCGGTCTCCATGGCAACCACTTTGGCATTAAGTCACCACAAATGTACCCGTTTTGACATTTTTCGACACATTTTGTCACAATTATCATTACATTTGATGTTAGTTAATCACTTTATATTCTATTCCAACCCTGTATTTGTCTAGCTTATGAGTCATGTGCAAGAACTTTGAAGATTTCAGTTCTAGACACATGTCACTACCAGTTTTGCACGTTCCCGTGCTATAACGAGGTTAATGACATTTCGCCTGTATAAATAACTACTCACTTCATGTCGCCTAAATTTGGTGTTTCGCCATAATTTTAACCGTACCTCGTAAACTCACTCTTTTCTCCTAATTCTTAAGTGAACGTCACAAACGTGCTGACAAGTTTTGCGTTCACGGTTTGTATCCACTTTGTGATGACACGAAATCTCAAATATAGGGACGTAATGAATTTGCTAATAGGATTAGGACAGCCTTAGACTTTAACCAACCATATGATCAAGTAGGATCTCGGAAAGGGTAAGCTACCATCAATCATGCCACACTATTAGCCAGGTAATAATATAAATGCTCGGAATATAACCAGTCCCAACACATAGCATTCTTTGACTACGAGAAAGCATTTGATTCGGTCGAAACTTGAGCTATCATGAATGCATCGCGAGCTCAGGGTGTACGTGAGTCATAAACGAAAATACTGGATAAAATATATATTGGCTGCACAGCAACCATAGTTCTACATAGAGAAAGTGATAAAATTCCAATTAAGGAAGGTGTTAGGCAAGAAGGCATGATCTCCCCATTGCAATTTACAGCTTGCTTAGAGAATGTATTCAAAGGCATGGAAGGGGAGCAGTTAGTCATCAGGGTCGATGGAGAATATCTCCGTAATCTGAGATTCGCTGATGGCATTGCCTTGTTAAGTAATTCAGGGGACTAACTGCAACTAATAATAAAAATTAAACCAGAGAGGCAGAAAGGTAGGCCTAAAGATTAATATTCAAACGACCAAAATATTGCTTAACAGCCTGGGAAAGGAACCGCAGTTTAAAATGGGTAGCGAAGCGTTGGAAGTGGTAGGTGACTATGTCTACTTAGGATAAGTGGTGACTGTAGATCCGGAGCATGAAAGGGAAAGAACTCAGGGAATAAGATTGGAATGAAGCGCATTTAAGAGGTACTCGAACAATATGACAAGGAGCTCACCGGTATCACTTAAGAGGAAAGTGTATAACAGCTGCATCCTTCCGGTACTGGGCTATCTAGCTGAAACATGGAGGTTAACGAAAAGGTTTCCACTTAAGTTGAGGACAACGCAGAGGGCAATGGAACAGAAAATGGTAGGGGTAACGTTAAGAGATAGGAAGTGTGCAGAGTAGGTACGAGAAATAACTCATGTTACTGATATTCCAGTTGAAATTAAGAAATGGGCATGGGCAGAACATGTATTCGAAGACAGGATAAGCGATGATCTTTAAGGGTAACCGATTCGATTCCAAGAGAAGGTAAGCGTAGCAGAGGGCATCAGAATGTTAGGCGGGTAAATGAGATTAAGACATTCGCAGGGGGAAAGTGGATGCAGCTAACACAGGACCAGGTTGTTTGGAAGAAAATGGGAGAGGCATTCTTCCTGCAGTGGGTATAGTCCGGCTGATGACGAATGAACTCGAATCAATAACTGTGTCTGAAATTTGCAGGAGCAAATGGCGCACCGAGGAAGCGCAAGCACCTTGGCATACTTGAAGCTATGCTACACCTCCTTGGTCTTCCAGTATGTACTCGAACCATCAAGATATTGAGGTCAGCCTACACCACCTCGCCGAGTTCTCAATAACGAAGGTGGGGTATGCACCTATGCGTAGGCGACCATGTCTTATCACCCATTACGGACTCTCCATGCTACATCCAAAATAGTATGTCCCCGGACGGCCTGGCGCCCGCAGCCTCCTCGTGGAAAGGGGTGAGGAGGAGCGATGTGACCGTTCACAGCGCCTAACGGCAGCGCTTATTTCTTCGCGAAGCATGTCGATACTTCTATTCGCACCGCTTTCTCCGCCGGCCGCACCTAAATTGTTCAAAATGACCATCTCGGTCTTACCAAGGCCTTCTGCAGTCTTAAAATTGAGACTATGGAAAACCTGTCTGCCAAACATCGGGCTCCGAATTTTATTGGACCTGATTGCCAAGCCCGTTACCGTGTTTGACTTCGCCGTGATCATGAGCCACCTATCCGATCTTCTGGCATTTTTAATGCGATCGATACTGGAAGTGCCTGCTTCAGTCAGACAGAAGCTGGCTTGTATCGCCGCGGGCGAAGATTCGGTCATGAACAAAAAAAATCACGATATGCTCCAACGGCGCGTTATCCAGGAATCGTCGAGTCATTTATTCTGGTTAAAAGAATGCCAATACGTGGCACTTCTGTTAGGAATATGGTCGGCCTAATGATGTAACCAAAAATGTGTGCGTTGACGTTCTAGTATTCAAGATGCAGTCGACTGTCTTCACTCAACATGTTCCTCATTGGTATACTTAAGATTATGGCACCGACAGATACCAATGGGCCCGGCTTACAAGAGACATTTGTCACAGCATCTGGGTTTTATGAGTTTAACGTAATTCTCTTTGGGTTATGCAATGCTCCTTCCATATGTTTGATTTTTTTGTGGTTTTTGATGACAATGTGATATTTGCTAAGGCCTTCCACAAGCATAACAGCTGTCTCGCAATCATCATCGACTGTATTGAAACAGCAGGACTCGTTCTCAACTCTTAAAACGGCCTCTTTGCCGATCACTAGACAATTGGCCTTGGTGCCGTTGTCAATAAATATGGTGTTAGCCTAACCTCAGCATATCGATGCGGCAACAGGCTTTACGGCGCCGAAAGACGGGAAGGAAAATCGGATAATTTTAGGATGACTTTTCCATTTCAGTTCTTTTCTGTCTTGGATCGCAGACATCTCCTAAACTTTCATGTGCCGTTTGCACGGGAATGCGCGTTAAAATGATCGACTCACTATGATTCTGCCTTTCACCATCTCCAATTTGTTTTATTTTATTTGATATACTGTCAACCCCAATGGGTGTTTACAGAAGTGGACATGAACTGCATGACATAGACATAATTGCTGATGTGGCAAATTCAATATGAAAAACCTTCATAGAATAGCACAAACAACACCAAAAAATCAGTTATTTGCTCTGCAGTCAGGACAATAGTACGCCACTTACGCCCTTCTGCCCCATCGAAGTTCGCTAGAGGTGCGGAAAGTGGCGCTGTGCTTACCCAGCGCCACAGCCGCGACCAGCATGTGACAGCTTATGGCAGTCATTTGTTGATCACCTCTGAATGCAAATACACTGTTACTGAACAAGCGTGTCTCCCTCAGTGCTGTTTTTGGTCGAACGACTTCGTTTCGACCTCTATTAAAATGGTTTTATCATCGCCATGGACCATTATTCACTCTGCTGACAAATAATCGTGACCCTTCCTACCGACTTGCCAGATAGGTTTTACGGTTACAAGGGTTTAACGCCACTGTGGCATACACAAGTGGCCATCAACACGCACACGCTGACTGTCTCTGCCGCTTGCTTCTTCTTTCAACTAGTAGTGTTGGTTACCACTTTGATGACTACATTGATCCTGTATCAGCAACGTTTCGTAGTCTTAAATTGTTCTAATCTGAACAATAAAACAATCATACTTTCGCGTCGCTCTTCATCGTTGCATATCCTTCGCCATATTTGCGTTTTATGTTCATGTCAGCTTACTTTTCATAGGCAATTTCTCCCCTGGAGGTGCGCGCTTTCTTCTTGTGCCAGAAACTCTCATTATTCTTGTTCTTAAAATGATGCTGGACCCCACTTCTGGCCACTTGGTGTCGCCCGGCCCCTTCCCGATATTACTGGTGTAATATATGTCAAGCCATTTAGCGTTTTGTGGCTAGTTGTGTAAACTGCCAGCGATACAATGTCCCTAATCCCCTTCACCAGAGCCGCTGCTCTGTATCACACATCCGACCGTTGTAGCCATCGGTCCTTGAGTTATTTTCGCGGTTTTTCAGCTGTAAACAATGAATAGTCGTATGTGTTGACCTTCTCACCCTATATCTAAAACAGCCGTGATACCGTCAGCCATTGATTTCGAAGTGTCCCTATTAAGTTTCATATTTCTGTTTCTATGACACCGCTCTCCTCAAGTTGTCATTCCTGTTCGTGGGGGATAATGTGCAATTGATTTATGTGATGAACTCCTTCATGTCTGTGTCTGCAATTTTCTAGCATCAACACCATACAATCCCCAAAAGAATGGGCTCGTTGAACGAAACAATGGCACTGTCAACACTATGCCGTCGATATCTGTCGATTCTGATCATACGAACTGCGATGACATCCTTCCTTCAAGGACATAGGCGTGTATTACTTAGCACAATGAGACCACTGAGTGAAAGCTATTTTAACTCCTCTACACCCGAGTTCCCCACAGCTGTCACAAAATCATTCATCTTTTCTTGCTCCACAACAAGCTTTCGACCACCGTCATTCTATAGCGAGCTGAAGAAGCTCGCCACATTGCCAGATTACGCACACTTGGATCGCCCAAGAGACCCTACGAACCGACACTTGCATGTTCCCTTTGTTTCCGGCATTTAGCGTGTGATGTCACGCCGCAGTGAGAGTGTAAGTTCCCCACTTTGGACTGAAGTGAAGCCTGTCGCTCGTCTAAAATTGTTCCATCCTCTGCAGCCTGCTCACCTTGCTTGCCCTGGCTGCTTCGTCTGCGTAGGAGGACGTATAAAGAAAGAGCATAATATACTAGCTGGTGGGCATTGAGCACTCTCAGTCGAGACACTGCAAACACCGCGTGACGTGCTGAGTACGTAACAATATATATATATATATATATATATATATATATATATATATATATATATATATATATATATATATATATATATATATATATATATATATATATGACTGCCGATGACTGCCACGATGACTGCCAGTTCATCGGGGTTTTCCTCGCCCACTAAGGTCAGTGTTTACTGAATCGGGAATATTTCACCTAGCACGTGAGTTGGTAACCTTTCACCGTGACCGGTAATAGAAAGTCGGGCTAGTTGAATTTGGCGGGCATCGTCTTCTGTATTCATACGAACCTACGCAGGACCATATCACAGAGATATCACATCTACTGCATTTCTCGGCAGCATGCTGACAGTGTGCGAAGGCGTTCTGTATGCATTTCTTAAGGTCATTTTGTGCGCTTAATTTCTTTTTAGAATACAACTGCACGAAAGGTGAAGTTGAAAGGTTTCGTTTGAGATAGAAAAACTGTAGCGAATGCTGCAGCGTATTTTAAGAGGTCTTGTGGGTTTCAGCAACCAGCTGATAAATTAAAATAGTCGCTGAGCTATTACTATGTTCTTTCGCATAAACCAAGAGGTTTGAAATTACATATGTATATCATCAGGCATATTTTAAATGTTATCCTTTACATTACCGCTGCAAGGCATTGTTATGCATTTGGTATACAAGCACCCTTTTCTAAAAAGACGATATGCCCGTTTCCATAGACTACTGAATACATGAAATGGGTTAATGCAAATTTTTTCCTTATAACTCCTTACTTAATTTCTTGCGGAGTACAATATTGTGAAACAAATACCAAATATAAGCCCTCTGCTAGGCAAAGCTGCTGCGATCTTGGAATACAACACACTGTTTCAATTTGGAGCTTAAGATGGCTGCTCAGCTGCAACTGATGCTATTCCTTGCAGTGATCTCTTTGTAAGTATACAGCAACCACGTATCTGTAAGGTGTTGCATTCTGTTACAGGATTCTGTGAAAATTTCAACCTTGTAGGATTTTATTTTTGCGATTTAGCTTTAAAAAATTGGGATTACGGTAAACATTGAAAAAGAACAATATATTTTTACCTCAACTAAATTAGGTACGGAGCAAAGAAGATAAGTTGCCTTTTAAAGAATGATTGCAATGCTTTTCTTAGATATTATGTGGTTTATAAATTTCCCATAAAACGGGATGTCGAGGCGTCGTTAAATTTTCTGTTGGCTAGCTTCTACGATTATTCTTCGGGTTCACAACACCTCACCAACACAAGCCTTTCTACTAACCTATTTACTAGTCCTTTATTAGGCCGCTGCATGATGCATGAGTGCTCAGGACACCGATCTGGAGAAATATAGGAATCCTATCGTCGGCATTCGAGAAATTGCTCCAGGATAGCTCTGGCAGCTGATTGCTTATTAATGATATGAACAGGCAGTGACTGATTGATACTGTGTTATATAGCAGGACCTGATGGCATTATAGAGTCAACAGGAGCGGTGAAGAAAATATTGCAGGACAGCGCGTCACTCTGCTTAAGAGCTGGGATGTCTAAAGGCACTTTACAGGACTGTTTGCCCTAACCGCATCGTCATTGTCATGCGTACTACTACTGTCATAACTATCGCAACAATCCAATTATCCACTAAATGCACCCTCATTGTTATCACTACTTCAAAGAATATCACTAGCTGCACTTTTACCACTATCGTTACTATCATCCTCAGGCAAGGCAAGGAGAATTACGATCGATGTCTCCTAGCCCAGCCTAGTGTATTGGTTGGCGCTCGGCTAGGAATCTTAGGGATAGTGGTCGATTACTGGTGGAGAAAGAATTTTTTTAATGTCCCTATGTGCGAAAGTATTTATGACGATATCTTTTGGAAACTTCCAGAAAAAACGTTTTTTGAACACTTCCGTACCCCATAATCTATGATAGCTTTTCGCCTCAAGATGGGAATTTAACTCGACACGCTTCGATGCCGAGTAAATCACGTGAACTCTTGGCAACGCAAGCACTTTCTTATATCGTGGATAAATGCGGGGTCTTTGTATCTACACCAAGTGTTGTTTTGCATCTTGCGACGTCTACCATCTCGGCAATGTTGGACGTCTCTTGATGTGAAAGAACCCGCTGACGAATCAGTTCGCGCCCATATCGATCTACGGTGAACTCAGAGACATCCTCAAATCTTTTGCTCAGAATGAGGATGCAAGATTTTATTCACAATGATGCCTAATGACGTCATAAAAAAGAACCCTAAAGCTCATAAGTGGCCTTTTGCTTCGATATTATTAACCTCATGAATGGCATTCTGATTTTGACTGTGACGACTGTGTTTTTATGGAGGCGATACGAAATATTTTGTTCCGCGCAGTGCCAGCGCTCTGTGAAGAGCACATAATGTTTTAAAGAAATCCCAAGTTCCAATACAGCACACCACACTGCCTGCGCGATGCTTCCAAATGCTTAATCTAAGGATTTACAATTTATACTTTGGCATATTTCTCATTCTTTACCACTTTAAATAATGACCGAGAAGCATTTATTGTGTATTGCTTTCATGATCCCGCACCTTCAGGGGTAGCAATGCCGAATATAAAACTTAAAGAATAACAAGGAATCAAAGGATCAACGAGAGGAATATGTTTGCTTTATCTCTGGAGAAAAAAACAGTTTGATTTCACGCGACATTACTTATGTCAGCTAGCATTCCTAAGGTGATTATGTCCCCTTGAGAGGCAAGCAGTGGCATCTCATGGTGATACTAAAAACGTTTTTAGGCAAAATA
Organism: Amblyomma maculatum; assembly: GCF_055883805.1. Taxonomy (NCBI): domain Eukaryota; kingdom Metazoa; phylum Arthropoda; class Arachnida; order Ixodida; family Ixodidae; genus Amblyomma; species Amblyomma maculatum. The sequence continues at coordinate 47,246,282 of NC_139351.1, forward strand.
CGTTCGCCAGGATAAAAGACGCAAAATATCACACACTCATCCAAGTGGCCGTATAACATTTGCAAACGTTGAACTCCAGAGACGTGCATACACTCACCAGCCCGTTTAAACATAGTACACCCTGGGTCGAGCTGCTCTAAATTCAAATACAAAGGCATACCTGAGCCATATGATATACATCTGTACACGCAATCCACCTGGTGACCCAAACGCAGTGCCAACTATTGAGGGGTGGAAGGCTGCCCTATCGAGCTCCGTCCTCGACGCCAAAAGAGCCTTCGTGACGCGACCATGGATAGCAGCGGCAGCCGCTGAAATCTCGGGCCAGGTACCCCACTAACACATGCCTCTCTGTTAACTCTTAATATTGTTTTTCAATCAGTGAGTCAAGACGTTATGTATTAAAGTGTCGATATTAGTTTTAATTAAGAAACGCATTCAAAATACTGAATAATGTCCTGGAAATGAAAATGAAATTAAAAGTATAGGTTCCCTGTAACGTGACGCCCTACTCACACATTCCTTCGATGGCTGTGTGAATCCTGCCTAATGTGAAACGAAACAGGACACTATGGATAACAGCAGATTTAGAGCATTCGCCGGCGTCAACAGATGAACTTCGTTGGCTATATCACACCACTACGCCATTTGTGCAGCATTTTCTCTAATTCCTGGCCAAATGTCCGGCGTTTCCCGAAGCACGTTCTTTCGTCTTGTGAGCCCAGAGAAGCAAAAGCGCATCTCAAACCAAAGTATAGTGCCATGTCCCTAACTTTTGCTGCGAAGTTGAATCATGTTTTCCATCAATGTTTCCAAGATGACGCCAAAACGTTTGCATCATAATCGACAACCGAGATGTATGATGATGAATGTGCAAGTAAAAAAAGTAGTGGCTCAAACCTAAACCAAGGTAAACAACTTTTGTTTAATAATTTCGTGGAGCCGTACTAAAGTTAGTAATATTTCTTAGCGAATTAAAATCCCGAGAGAACGAAAATTATCAAGCAGAGCTCTATATTTCATACTTACACAATCCGCCCATTTGTCGTAACCCTCTCTTGTCTTCCTGCTAAACTTGGGGAGAGGATATTCTTCTCTCCAGGCTACACCATGGCTGTCATAGATTCCATTTCGTCCTGCTCATAGCTATCACTGCTGACCAATGGCGTTTTACGCCGATGAAGACACCCGCTCTCCTGGAAATGCGCTTAACAGCTGTGCTCTAAAGCCGAATTGTGTTCGTCTGGGACCAGACGAAGACGACTCCACTTCTCGAAACGTTGGCTCGGCTTGCGAACTGAGGCTCCCGCTCAACCCTTGTTCAGTGCTCTTTCATACTATCTAGATATACTCGTTCTCTAGTTCTACTCTGGAATTTCACACAGAATAGGCTCTTACTCAAGTTAGGCTTATCTGAGCCTAATCGAACCTACGTATGCTTCGCTAGTTGTAACTAAAGCCAATGTGAGTTAGCAATGTCTTGCTGTTTTCTAAGATTGCAAACCTCCAGGCCTTATTACCTGGGCCTGATCGTGTTATAGTTTAGCACGTTCGGAGGCTCATAGGAAGAAGTGAGTGCAGCAATAGCATTTAAAACACTTTACACTTTGTTCCCGTAAGTATCCCTCAAGTTCATATGTGTTAAATAGAATTTTTTACCTTTAACTTTAACCAATACTCAAAGTAAGTCAAATAAACACCTAGAGCGAATATAGGTCTGCGTGCTGCCATAGCAAAAATCAGTATCCGGAATTAGGCGAAAATTTCTCGCCTTGCCCAAGAAGTACTTTCGCACTAAATGCTTGGACAGACTTCGCTTTTGACGGGCTGGTTTATATAATAGCAAAACGCGAAAAGGTCGTCTTCCCTGTCTTTTACGTGCGTGTAGAAAGAAACCTGTTGAAGTAAGCCGGATGGCTCCTTTATATGGCTCCTCTTCCCTCCAGTTCTTCACACCAGCCTCACGTTGTTGAGGAGTCTACTTTTAGCGTGAGGTGCTGAGCAACCGTTTTTTCTTGACACCCCAGTTTAATTTTTTTACTGCCTCTTGTAAGCGATATATGAGTTATCTTCATGGTTGCACCTGTTATGACTTTCTTCTGTCTTTCGTTTGTCACCATTTGCCTAACAGCTTAGTTGAAGTGTGCTGTGAGACGTTAGACTAAGACAGTCACTAGACGTTTTTCACTTATTGAAAATAGTTACTTCACTTCAGCTTGAGAAACAGCGTTTACTGACACTACCCGCGCATGCTATTATGCTATTTCATTCGTTACTTTCTACTCTGAGAACGAAAAACCAGAGGGTCTCAGTATTCCCACCTTGATGCTATGATGTCCATTCTAATCCGTACACCTTCTTATAATTTCTTGAATAATTGTGTAGTGTTACATTTTAAGGGGCCTATATACACAAGCATGTGTGGTGAAGGCAAACAGGCAATGCACTTTCAGCGAAAGTTCCGAAAACTGTTTGGGGCCTCAAAATTTTCATTCAAGTTACCTTTTAAGCAGCCTTCATTGTCGCTTAAACATCTTAACACTTGTTTTGTTCCATTTTTTTTTACAATCCTTAGAAATTAACTCTACTCTTTGAATACGCAGAACCTTGCCGAGAAACGCCTTTTGTACTGAATGGGAACCATCATCCAAGAAAGGTGAACTCTTACCCATAGAGTGTTTTTTTTTACTGCTTAAAACAAATATTGTGTTCTGTGTAATTTAAAAATTCACCGAAGCCCAGAGACGGATTTCAAGCTCGACCAGGAAACTACTTCTCTTCATGGGAACAAATATCTCATGGAACAAATATCTCCTCTTTAAAATTAATTCAGAAAATAGAGATTCTGATTCAAAAATTAGAAGTCTCTTTAAGAAACTCTGCTAGAAGAGGCTTTCTGAAAAATGCTATTAAACTACAGAGAATTGCAACAATAGCTTTTTAGCGCGATAAAATCACGCTGTCAATAAAGAGAGTGGTGCTTCAGAAGGCTTGAGCTTTCGACAGTGAAATATGTTGAACTAGGGTTTCACTACGGCATGCTGCTCATCAATTTTATGAACTCTCCTAGTAAAGCCTATAAAATAAGGTACCTATAGAAGTTTTCAAAATGTACCTACGGTGCAATAGCAGATATTTGTGTATTCGTTCAAAAAAACTATTGACGTAGATTTCGTTCCTTATACGCCGTAGCGGCTGCAGCTTAGCCATTAAGCGAGTAGGAACTACCCCACACGTGTGGGGTAGTTCACATTTAGGGTGAACACACAAGCACGTGGCCATCCTAATGAAAGCGTCAATGTATCTCATCTGACGGCGTTTTGAAGAAAATTGTCAGATCACACCAAGGTCCACCTCTATCTACGATACTTTCCTCTGATGTGTGGCAGTGTCGGACAAAGCAGTGCTTCGAAGAGGGCGACCACCATCTTGTGTGTTCACAATGCGTGTACATGGCATACAAAACCTGTATACGTTTTTAGTGGGAATGAGACACCTCTGTGGGGATTTTCTGGTAAAACATAAACGAAAACATCACGAAATCTTACAGGAATGCTCAGCGAATCTCTTTGCCCATTGTGTTATTAATTCAGTGTTGAATAATTTTGATTAGGGCACAAGTCTTCAACCCTAAGTGGCAAACAAGGAGGGAACATTCTAACTTTCTAACTCTATTCTTCTAATTTCTTTTTGTATTGTTTTTTGGTGCGCTACAGGAAAATAGGCAGACACTGCTTGGACCCATAGCCAGCGGCTAGTAAAGGGTCCAATGGAAAAAGTACACAGGTCGCAGGCACCCAATCGTTAAAGTCAGAGACATCAGAAGAACGAACTTTACAATAAACGTCAAGAAAGTTAGTTATCGCTTATACATTCGTAAAACTACCAATGAAGAGAAGGAAATATAAACTAAAACATCACAAACCGGCACTCAAGGCACTACAAACTTTGTAGTGCCTGGAGAGTGCCCTGAACATTTAGTAGTCCGATCTTTGTGATGCTTTCTTCTTCGTATCACAAACACCAGCCAATCGGTAGCGAGCGCATCATGGGTGTGAACGTCTTGCTTTAATCTTTTGTGTGTGTGTGTGTTGTGTTTGAATATAACTATGCAACGTCAGAGGTCTTCGGAGCCATGAACGGCTCTCACTCTTTCAAACACAAATTCCTATAGTATGTTAGCAAACAATAGTGAGAATTAAGGCAAACACTTTACAGTTGTAGTCATCCGCTAACAGAGCTATCTAATAATTACTGATAAAACTAGCCGGAATGACATTTTCTACAGCGGACCTGTTTCCTGGCTTGCGGCAAATCGGATTAGGAAAATGTTGTCCAGTTAACATCTATTATTCGGTAGTTAGTAAGCACGCTTGACGCTGCACGCTTGGCGCAGTTTCTCCGTTTCTGCTGAGCGCTTCTAGACAATCTGAAAGCAATATTCATTATAATGTATTCATTATTTTTTAGCTTATGCTGATGAAGCATACTGCAACGCAAAGTTGTTATGGTTGCTCATTATGACAACGTCTGAAGCGCAAAAAAGACAGAAATGCGAGAGAGACACAGGATCTGCTTCAATGTTATGTGTCTGACTCACATCTCAATCTTTTTAGCGCTTCAGTCTTCGCCATATTGAGCAAACTCCGCCAACTAGCCTAAGGAATAGGCTTGTCGTTATGCGTCCTTGTCTTTTCTCCTCGCGTTGACGTATCCTTGACCAATTAAATTTGAAACTAACTGTCCTCGTTACGTGGCGCTCTTTCAAATTTTTTCGGGTCTGTTGCTTGAGTTGCAAATGGTACTGCTGCGCGTGTTAGGTGATACGTTTCATATGCTCACAGCGTGACTTCAGAAACCAGAAAAATAATAAGGTGAAAAACAGCAGCATGTCAAATTGTGTCGTATACACGGAACCTCTGCCTCCATAGTGCTTACAAGAAAGTGATTTAGATACATTTCATAGTATCAAGCGCTTTGTTCGGTGACATATATAGACCTGATTTTAAAGCACGTCTTTTTTTCGCCACCATCATGACAATGACATAAAAGGTTTCCCAGAATGTTCATCCCAATGCGATCACTGAAGTGTGCCTGATCCACGTGGGAAATGCTTACTTTTCAGGACGAGGCAGCTGTCGAAGTAGTGACGTCAAAATGTATAGTGACTGGCATTGTGCTTATCCTAATTCGCAACAAAGTTATAATTGTTATTAGTATAAACTTAACTATGGACATTTCAGCAGCAAATCATTTCATACCTTTCAATTAAACCATATGTGGTCCAAGTTGGTTCAGTTCATGCAGAAACCCTTGTCTTAGGCCCCTAGCAGATCTTCATTCTTAGAATGGGGCAATTTGTTGTGTGGCAATCATTTAACCTCGGCCCCAAAGACAAATTCATAGTCGATTGATAGGTCCATTGACGGAAGTCCGTGAGAGCAGCATCGCCTGTACTGCATAAACAATCCACGTATTTTGCTGCCATAGGTTAATATTCATGCGTACACGAGCATCGGTTACAGCACAGTTACATCGGACATGTCGAACTATGTAAAAAGACACATATGGTAGCACCGTTACCTCATCCCAGTCAGAAAAATCACTGAACAGTTTCAAAAATAAGCCCATACATTGTTTATTTTTGTCGTAACAAATGAATGTTTTCCACTTCTCAGGCACTGTTACTGGTTATGGAGCTTTTCCCTAGCCGGTGGGTATGTTGAAACAATAAAAATCCGCACGTTTCTGCAGCAATCATGTTGCAGCAGCAGGTTCGCGGTGAAAGACCACACAAACGTTTTGCAGTGAAACGGGCTATTTTCTGTATTTTTCTTAACTGGAAAACTGTCAAATTTAACTGTTATTAACATTACGCGTGCTCATTATTATTGTTTGCGTGCGTTCCAACTTAACTGAAGCAAGGCATCGCGCGCGTGGTTGCGCCTCTCTGCCGTCGTCTTCTCTGCTTTGTGCTGGATGGAGCTTTGACAGTCCACTTAATCGTGCAATTCTCGAGGCACAAACGCAATTTCGTGAGGTTCAAAACACTGATTTTTCTGTAATTATACACATTTTGTTACATTGAGGCGTTTGTCTTCTTTGATAAGCTCAGCGCAGACACAAGCCTGACACATTCCGATTTTGACAACAAAATGTGGTATACGTTTCGATTGTCGCACTTCCTCGTGCTATTGTCAGGCCCCAGACGAAGCAAATAAGATGTTTCTAGAAAGTGCTACTCACGTTTTTCACCCTCACTCTCGTCTGTGCAGTCGTGTAAGCAACGTGACGAAGCAGCTACACGAATTCTAGTTGTGAGCAGGTGTCTTTTTTAAACAATACAAAAGTGGCCATACTTTGTATTTATCGATTGCATTGAATTGCATATTCGGCTGTACGACAAGTCAGGGCGGAGCCTTACCTGATGAATCTTGCACCAGTTTGTGGATTGTGCTTTCAAAATGTGCGCTGTGCACTAACCATATTAACTACAACGTGGACATTAGTATGCAGTCGTTACCGAAGCCATTGCTTTTAAAATGCGCTGCAAAAAGAACTTGCCTCTAATTTTGAGTTTGCCACATGTTTGTTTACACTGTGTCACGTACCGCGATCGTCGCGATGATGCGCCCGCATTTAGCTGCACATCATCTCTTTGCCGCCGGTATAATCAGCATCCTGATATAGCCTTCTGTCATCAGTGGTAGGAAAAGGCTTGCTTCAATCTCTGCATTCTGCATTCCTGCAGGAATACTACTTGGAATTGAGCCTCGCATTCTCCCTCAAGGCGCATCGACATCTAATCAACAACGAAGCCGAAGACCTAGTAGTTTTCCAGGTTCCATTGGACAAGCGGGATCTGCATCCGGATTTCTTTCACCACCGCCTCCATATACGGAAACACCACCTCCGGGTTCATCTCCAAGACGTCGACCGAGCCGTCCGATACCCCAACTTCTTTCGCCTGCACCTCCATACCCAGGCCATAGTTCGCCAGATCCATACGCACCTCCTCCTTACCCAGGGCTATCGTCTTCCCCACCCCCTGCATACCCGGCGAGCCATCTCCCTTTAGCTGGCTCTTCTTTCCCGCAAGGACAGCGCTCGCATGATCCCGTGCGTGCGCGTCCTGGTTCCACTACTGGAGGTCGGTCGTCTGCGTCCGGCAGTCGACCTAACTGACTAAACAAAATCGACCCCAGAGCAGCGCACGTTCCCCGCTGCACAGCCGAATTATTAGAAGTACACCACAGTATCAATAAAGACAAATCAGATGGCATTCGTTTTTATAAACCCGTACATATCTAAAATAGCAAAGAGTCTGGTTGCATGGTCGAATAAACAACTCTTATGATTACAAAAAAACACTGTTTCATGTCTATATTTTTCTCGGACGAATTGCATATCATTAGCTCAAATTTTAGGCACTCGCTCTCACCTGTGCGACAAAGCTCCCAGCAAGAGCTAACCCGTAGGCAAATCTGAAAGTTTACTACAAACAGTGGAGGCGTCAAATGGTCCTATAAGCGTAGGATGCACATTTAGGCAACTTTCTGCTCACCTGTGCTTAGAATATTTACTGAAAATAATGATGTGCAGCATGCCTAGGTTATAACTTAGGCTTAATAAAGATATATTGGACACTACAGAGGGCTAATTCTGTAGTGGAGCTGTTATAGATATCTTCTAGTATTTTTGCACATCTTTAGTTTATGCCATGCCTCCACATTATTTGCATAATAGGAGAGGTAATGAATAAAGTAAATGCTGTCTCGTAATCAGTGTATGCTACAATGAGGCGATTTCTTCTTGTTTGGCCTTTGTTCACCACTTGATATACTGCTTGAACATGGTCTCTTGTAGGGAAATACTTACGACTGCCTATGTTGTCCTTTGGAGAGTGTGCACATAAAATAGTCGTTTCTATACGAGATTTCTTTACGAAATACCTTCTAGGTGAACGCCAGTCAGGGATATGCCTGCAAATTTTAAATTCTTCCAGATCCGCTTTTTTAGGTTTTTAACGTTATAAAGTTAAATGTAGCGTTACTAAGGAAGTCGGGCGTCAGCACTCTGAGCGAAAAATAATGCGCCGGACTCTGACAGGTGCTAGGTGGCACGGCCGAGCACTGACTCTCCACCGGCGTGTGCTAGTTAACGAGACCGCATATCAGAAATTTTCAAGGAGCTGTCAACTCGGGATGTTCATATGAGGTACGAAGGTCCAATAAGAATCAACCTTCCAATGCTCATGGATGCCGACTAAGGCACACAACACCTATGCTACGCAGGTACGTTTATGCTGTTTCATTAAAGGGCAACTCCGGTGGTTTTTACATCATTTTGTGTCTTTGGTTTAATTACATTTCTCGGCACGTCCTGACTCCAGCACAGGAAAACGTTTTTCGAAATTCCAATTAGAAGTATTTTAAAAAAGGAAAAACAGCAAATCGAAACCGAAATTCTTTTCACGGCCAGAAACATCGCAGTTGACGAAATGGTGACGTCACACTCAGTATTACAAAAACACTCGTACGTGCGTCAGATGGTGAAAATAAAGTATGGGAATCATGACGCACTGCATAAAATGTCTGATGTAGTTCAATATAGGCCTCGCAATTTCATAATTACGCGGGAAGTGGACAGTAATGCCAGTATACTGTTTGTGACGTCAGAACCTCAGTGTTGCCCGCAGATATAGTCTCAACTTAAGCAATGAAAACGGCATACTTTAAAGTCGTGTTGTGCGCGAACGGATGATTGTGCGGCACCTTTAAAGGAATGATTTATATATGTGTGGTTTTTGCATATGCTATCGCTCGTATCCGTGAATTCGGAGCTTAAGTGAGTCCACAATGTTTCGAAAGCTTACCGTTCTTCTACTCTCCTGGCATGCTAGAGATCATAAAGCAACGCGTACTCATGGAGACAATATATAAAGGTAATGATCTACAGTTCAGAAGAGCGTGTTGTCGGGCTAGTTGGTTCTGTATAGTAAATAAGAGAAATGCGCAACAACTTAAACAGGACACAGGAAGAAACACACAAAACAGTTCACATGCGCTCGTGAACTGTTGTGTGTGTTTGTTCCTGTGTCCTGTTTAAGTTGTTGCGCATTTCTCTTATTTACTACGTAATGATCTACCTTTCAATGTATCTGCCATTTTAAGAGCGAGGCTGTTTAAACCGGTGGTTATTCCGTCTATCATCCGCAGATGAATGTGCTCGCAGTATTGACGTCCCACGGCCGGACGCGATATTATACCCGCATATCACGTCGTGATGACGTCACTTCTTGTCGTTTATAATAACAGGAACAGATTTCATCATGACGTCACGTCCGGTCATGCACCGGTGAATTCACCAAGCGATTCCCGCATATACGAAGCTTACTCCGTCGGACATTCAATACAGGTGTCGGGCTGCGCCTTTCTTTGGGGGCTTCGTCGAGCGCCGCACCAATCATACAGAAACAGGAGGAGGAGGAAGATGAGGAGGAAAGGCAGGGAGGTTAACTGGTAAAGGAACTGGTTTGCTACCCTGCACTGGGGGAGAGGGGTAGATGGGTATAAAAGTTGTGGGTGAGAGAGGGATTGGTGATGACAGTATAGTTACATCACAGACATGTCACGTCACATATCACGTAACATAAAAAATCATAGCCTTTCGATCAGTTCTGTGCTTTTCATAAAGCGGAGCAGTGCCTGGGAGGCCTTCATCGCAGACGATCGCCGTGGCCAGGGACTTAGGATCTTAATTTCAGTTAGTGGGCGTCCATCTAGACGTTCCAGCGCACGGCATAGGCACTGTCTTTTCTCGCTGTATATGGGCACTCACAAAGAATGTGGCCTATAGTCTCTTCGCACCCGCAGTTTGTGCATGCAAGGCTATTTGCCATACCTAACACAAAAGAATAAGAGTTTGTAAATGCTGCACTAACCCACAGGCGGCACAGCAAAGTTTCTTCACATCGGGGTAGGCCAGGTGGAAGCCGCAGTTTGAGGTCAGGGTCCAGGGATTTTAAGCGGCAGTTCGCAAGCTGGTCAGAATCCCACAAGGAGAGCGTGTGTTCCCGCACAAGTGCGCGAAGCCTGCCCGCTGTGTCTGCCCTGGAAAATGGAATCAACACACAATCGCCGCCTTGGTGGGCTGTTCGTGCGACCTCGTCCACCCGGCGATTGGCCGCTATGCCGCTGTGTCCTGGAAGCCATTGGTAGATGATGTCATGTCCTCCATTTATGGCAGTAATGCGGGTGCTGGTAGTGGTAACAACGTTTGTTGCCACAAAATGCATAGGAATCATTGGGGCTGGGGTGAGTCTATGGTGGCCTCCAGTCGACGGCGACCTCTTGAGCTTGCCCGATGAGGGCCACTTGCGTTGAAAAACAAATCCGAGGTAGCTTGCAAGTGTCCTTGGAAGAGGCTTAGTAGTGCATTCCCATATTATATGGTCTTGAGTTGCGTCCGTCCCGCCACTTCAGTACTGGCATGAAAGATTGTATTCACTATTTGCAATTAAATATAATCTGTATGAGCTAAGATTGCCTTTGTTTCCTGGCATCTGAGTGTCATGGCTGTCGCCCGGTCCAAGTCTGGGCAAAGGGCGGTGTACGTGCATCTTAGCCCTTGAGAAACGTTTGTAATATCCGCGTATTATCGCGGCAACTCACCGGGTGCGTCCGTTTGCGATAGATCGCCCGTCCACCGGTTGGTTAAGCCTCGGGATAGACGGTCGACCCCTTTGTTTCCGAAGTTAATCACATGAGCCGGACCCCATACAATATTGATGTTGTGATCGACAGCACGATTGCGCACAATTGGAATTGCGAGCGCACTTGGAAGTTTTGGCGAAAATGTTTGAACGGCGGTCTTTGAGTAGCTGAGCATAGGCTTGGTGCGGGGCTCCGCGATGGCCAGTGCGACAGTTACTTCCTCTGCCTCACGCATGAGCTAGAAAAAGGTATGGCGTTCATGAAGGCCCACTTTGGAGTGGCCACACATGCCACGTATGATCCGTTTTTGATATGCAGAGCTGCATCCACGTACACTTCCTGTGGTTCGTTCTCGTATTTTTTATCAAGGGTCAGAGCCCTTGTCTTCCTGCGGGCGTCATGTCTGTCGCGTAGCATTTTTTGACTATTTGCTTAACAACTACTCTATTAGTAATGTCAAACAATAAATACGATGTTCATCATCATCGTCATCATCATAAGCCAGACTATACCCACTTCAAGAAGAAAGCTTCTCTCATTGTATGCCGATTAAATTTGTAATGTGGTAGCTCCATCCATTTAACGCCTGCGAATTTAGTCTTACCCATCCACCTAAATTTCTGCTGCCCCTGTTACACTTACCTTCCCTTGGAATCGAAATTGTTACCCTTAGAGACAATCGGCTATCCTCTCTTCGACCTATATGTCGTGCCAAGCCGGGATGGCGGAGTGGTTACGGCGCTCGACTGTTATTCCCAAGGACGCGGGATCGAATCCAGGCCTTGGAGGCCGCTTTTCGATGGGAGCGAAAAGCAAGGCTCCCGTATGCTGTGCGATGTCAGTGCACGGTAAAGAAACCCAGGAGGTCGAAGTTTCCGGAGTCCTCCACTACGGCGTATCTAATAGTCTGAGCCTGTTTGGGACTTTAAACCTCACAAGCCAAACATAACTACGCTTGCCTTTGTTTGCTTAAAATAAATGTACCATAGCCCTATCTTGCGTAGCGATCTTCTGCCTCCTTCGTGTTATGTCTCATCTCGAATCGGTGTTTTTGCCGTAAGGTCGGTATCCCTTTCTTTAAAAGAAACACATTCTCATTCTACGAGCACCAAAAGATTGTGAACTACCTTCCCGGACCTACCACCTCCATCAAAGTTCATTAACTCTTTTGTACTACTTTAGATTAAATTTTATGAGTAGCAACATAAGCACCCGCTAAGGAAGCTCCTTGTTTGTATCCACTCTTCTCTCGAATACCTCCGTCCTTGATGATAACAATAAATAAATAAACTTGCAGCTGTGGCGCAAAAAGCTAATTTAATTTTTGACCACCCCTGTGCATGACAGTCTTTGCTTGAAAGACCGCAGAAGACGCTTCAGGAACATCGGGCAAGACAAAAATCATTTCGGAGAACGCGCATGGAAAAAACGTTTTCTCTCGGGAACTACGCCCTTCACAAAAAGCCATCAGTTAAGGTCAATAAGTCTAGCAATTGCGTGCTCTCAGTTAGGCGATAAGACAAGATCCCGAATGGTGCACATATTACATATATGCATGGACACAAAAAATAGAAATACTCCTCAGTGGGCTTAACTGAATAAAAATGGCGAAAACCTTGTCTTCTCTGGCAACAACAAACGTAGGTGCAGACACATGAGAAAACTACAGAGCGCACGAGCTGGGCTCGGTGACATTTAACGCAGATACTTCACTGACAATGCACTAACGATGCGCCGCTGGACCGCAGGTGTATAATCATGCAATTAACAACAAAACTAGGCCGTTAAACATTATACCTGCGTTGTATACTTATGTCCCTTTGTTCTTAATCATCCTCAAGCGCTCTTGATTGCCGGCTCGACACGATTAAGAAGCAAAAGGGAAAAATACGTTCACATTTTCACTATCAGGCTTTCGTGTACTAAGCTCGTGCAGTACACGACTCTTGCCGCAAACTGTTGCTCACAACGTTGCAATTCCGCTGTGCTCTTGTGGGATCTCTATTTTTGCAAGTTCCCCACTATCTGTCCGTGGTGTTCGCCTTTGTTATTGTCTAGGCTAGAGAAATTGCAATACCCTCATAAAGTACCATCCGGAACGTTTTCTTCTTGCTGACGGGCTGGCGCTGCTTCAGAATTTCACCTCCGCGGTAAACTGGGTGAAATACAACGAGGACCTTTTTTGAATTTATCTTATCTTTTTTTAAATCTGAATTTATTTACTTGTTCATCCGCTATCTAAGTCCTGTAAACGTGTTAGCGAGCTCCATCAATAACAATCTCACGACGATTCAAATGCAGTGCTCCTTTCCCTTCGCGCCCTGCTTACGTGCTCTTTTTTTTCCCTTTATTATGTGAGTCCCACAATGATTTTCACTCCTCGGATCAACGTTCTCACCCTCTTGCCGCTGCATCACAAGCCGTATGGCGTCAAAGTGATTTAACACCAGCCAACAACTACAAACATGCTTCAGATTGGCTTTAGGCTGGTTTCGCGCAGTCGCTGCCCTACGTTTTGTCCTGTCTAGAAACAATCGGCTCCATTTCATTTTTCACTGCTTGCCCGGCGCATTCGCAAATATTCATTTTCCCGTCCCCGAACAAACGACACTTTTAACTTTTTACAAAGAACTAAATCCTTTTCATTTTTAGACCTCCTGGAGTGCCAAACGCCGATCTTGTTGGCACCAAGAATAATTAGGTATGCCTAACTGACTGTGTGACTTAATCATGGATTTCGCCTTTTGTAGTTAGCCTGCCACGTTTTGAGGATATGATGAACATCACATTGCGCTGCTACAAATTTAAAACATTGCCATGATATCTGAAAGACATTGCTGTTTTCTCTTCGGATATTCAAAAACACCCAGTTTTCTCGCGGCATGCTTGAAATTACCTAGTGCACCTGATCTCAAATGAACTTTAAGGAATGTCGCTTGACGATGCGAAGTCGCTTTACGATATGTATCGAAGTGCAATATTTCTCTTGTATCAGCAAAACAATCATCCTATCGCTACGCAACCGAAACCTTTCACGATTATGGCATTTCGAATTTTCAAGGGCTTCTCCTCTAAATACTGCGCTACGTCCGCATTGTTTCTTGAATCATCGCGTTGGTATTAACGAAGCGTACCATTAGCCCTGAGTCTAAAAGGTGTTGGTTGTAAGCCTTGAGTGTTTTTGTCAAGGACGCTTTCGTTTCAGATAGCACACTCGGCAGTTCTAAAACGTTGGGCTTGCTTCAAGCAGTGGTGATGTCACCCCGCCTACTTTGGTGTTATGCAGAAGGTCGTTGCAGACAAAAGGGCCATTCGTTTCACTTCTGTCGCTATTTCCGATAGCAATTATGCAGAAACCTTGGAATGTACAATAAAAGTAATTTTGAAAGCGAATAAGTAAGCGCCGGTTAGGGGAGACTTGATTATAGGGCAGTATAAGCGATTACAGAATCTTTAAGATTCCCTTTTACCCCCAGACGTTGGAGGGGGTAATTAGATGGCTATGAGAGCGGCTTTCGTCATACAGCGGCGTAGTGTGGGGTTCATCATGAGGCCATGTATGCGTAACGTTCATTTTATAAAACTAATATTTTATGCTAAATGCTAGTCGAACCATATGGATGCCTCACATGGCAAGGGCGATGAAATGCGCATTTTTCGCAACGGATCGGCACATTACTGGCACATTTGAGGGATATTGTAAAGCTGCTATCTCTATTGCTAGTTTTTTTTTATAGCGCAGACAGAAAACTAGCATACATAATTTATGGTTGCCCGTGCTGCGTTTAACCCTTAAAACATTCCACTAAAATGGAGGTCCCTCGGAACACATCTGTCTAATATTAGGATATTATCACTTGGCTCGTAAGAACACTGTTTTATAAAGCTGTTAAATGTTTTGGCGCTTTTCCGCAGCCTATTTTTGATGCCAATTATCTTTGTGCAGTGAAAGCAAAACTCAGTTTACTGCGAAGTAATTAAGACTTTCTAATATCGCCGCGATCTATTTGAATTTTTGTTTGTTCTTGTTCGACAGGCAGTGGCGAGCGGTCTTATCATTGCGATTCTGTCACGCTTATCGAATCTGCATTCCGTGTTAATCATGCTCGTATTCGCGAGACGGCGCTTTATCATTTTATTCATCGCGAAAGATGCGTCGGGACGTATTCTGAAGATTCCAGCCGCTTGCGTGTGTTTCTACAATGCTCCGGGGGATGGTAGTACCGTTTGCGGCTTTACTTAGATTTTTCCTCGCTGCCTTTAAATTCATGCTTTTTTATGGTGCCCAGAGGCTTCACAACTAGCATAGATAATTTGTTTGCCAGTGCTGCGTGCAGCCCAGAAATTACTGTTCTAAATTTCGGCCCCACCGAGCTCTTGTGTGTTACATTATAATATTATCACCTTGGCGCTCTGTGTTAAAATTACACTGTTTTAATTAAGCTGTGAAACTCATTGGCTGTTCTGCGCAGCCTAATTGATCATGTGTTTTGCCTGCGACGCAAATTAGGAGCTTCCTACTGAGGATCCCTGTGCAATATTTACTTAAAGACCTCGTCATTATTCTGCACCTCTATTCGGAGGTTTCTTTAAAACATAGTTTATTGACAACAATCTTCAGCACTTTCTTTAGACTCCTTTGCGCACTACAAGTATCATGGATAATTTTAATGATTACTCAAGCTAGTTCGAGTATGATGCGGAAGCAAATGGAGGTCAAATGCTTCCTTATCCTTGCCCCTTGACAGATCCAGATCTGATTGTCTGTTCCTCAATTTTTTTGCTAGAAGACTGTCTCTGAGCGTTTTTAAAATAATAAAAATAGTTGACTGCAACAACATTAGTACCGATCCTATAATGATAGAGGAAGGTATTATCCAGTTAGCTGTTTGGAGCATTCAGGCAAGCGCAGCGAAAGAAGTTATTGGTCGTTCTTTTCAACGCCTCGCCGTGGTGGCGCAGTGTTTAGCGCAATTGCCTACTGTGGCCAAGGATGCAGGATCGAATCCCGGCTGCAGAGGCCGCTTTTCGGTGGAGACGAAACGCAAGGTGTTTGTGTGCTGTGCGATGTAAGTTTACGTTAAAGAACCCCAGGCGACCGAAATTTTCGGAGCCCTCCACTACGGCGTCTCTCATAGCCTGGGTCGCTTTGGGACATAAACCCCAAAACCAAACCAAACAAGACAAACCGACTTCATTAAAACCATTACAGGAGTTAGATGATAGGCGTGTGTGCAGGCTCACCGTCCATGCGACTAGGGCGCTTTGCTATGCACACGGAATTTGATTAGCTGTAGCGAAAGGAAATATGTTTCAACCATGAAACGTTAACATTTTAAAGAGTGCTATATTGTGCACATGCAATGTGATGAATGGTTCTTGCTATAAAAAACTTGGAAAATAGGAGTCATTTTCGACTACGCGAAAAACTTCGACTATTCACTATTTTATTCCGCAGGAACGGCGCGAAGGAAACTGAGAAATAAAAAGTTAAGTCTCAACATACTTCCAGCTAATACTAAGTAAAAGGGAAAGTGTGACGGATTTACGTTATCGACCGTGCAGTCCCATTCCTTTGCCAGATTACTCACCGACCTAGATATATATCTGATTTAGAAAGAGTTCGACCGCCGCAGACGTACGGTTGAGAACATTAATTTCAGTTCTACACAATTTAATCTTAGGTCATTAGTTCTGATACCAAAATGTACATCATGAAAAATTAGTTTTTTTTTTTGTTTTGGTTTAACGGCACCTTTCCACAATTACTGGTTCGACCACCACGGCTCCCTGAAGGTCGCATCCCATTATGGTTGCGAGGACCAAGGGTAGAAGGTGGGAATCCCTGGAATATGTTAGGATTTAGCTCGGAGCACTTTGACACCAATGGTAATTGTAAGTGCCGACACACAAACCCATTCCAGGTGGAGGTTTTAAGGCAAGTGGATAGTATAGTATACGTAATGCACCAGTGATGGTGGGGCCTCGGTCAAGTGGTTTAGGGCAATTAGGACATCTTAAAAGTTGGACCGGGCTGTGCACTTCATTGGTGATAGTTAAAAAGCGATTTGCCATGCCATCCTTAATCCTGGAATGACGCAGAAACGGACGAGAAAGATTTTCTCCTTAGTAAGAGCTAACACTATTAAAAGGCTGAAAACGAACCCCTGCTATTGGCCGACCCTCCCCTGCCGATAAGAAGGCAAATGTCATAGGGTTATTGCAAGCATATCGAGGTTTGCTTTTTATCCGGAGTGGTGCGTAACCAACCTGGCACTGACTTTCGTCTTCCCTTATCGCTCTATTTTACATTCGTTTCAGGAGGTGACTCCATAAAGGGGCTCTGACAGGGTCGTTCAATGTATTGACGTTTTATACTTTTATGAATGATATACAGGTTTGTGATTCCAATCGCAAAGGTTAAGGGCCCAGCGAGCGGCGCATATTACAAAAAAACGCCATAGAAATCGGAATTAAAATCTCCTCTCCCCGAGAGCGACCGCCATTTTGGAATGCTCGTGTGACGTCACAGAGGATACGTGGCGGGGCGTCGTCTACACTGCAGCTTGCAATATCAAAGGACATGTCTTTTCTGGCAGTAGCGACCCCAAATCGGCAATTACATCACAAACCGAGTGCACATTGAGCGGGAAGCCTCATCATCATCATCATCATCATCATCATCATCATCAGCCTGATTATACCCACTGCAGGGCGAAGGCCTCTCCCATATTTCTCCACTTAACCCGGTTCTGTGCTAGCTGCATCCATTTGACCCTTGCGAACTTCTTAATCTCATCCGCCCACCTAACTTTCTGCCGCCCCCTGCTACGCTTTCCTTTCCTTGGAATCCAGTTTGTTACCCTCAGCGACCATCGGTTATCCTCTCTTCACCCTACATGTCCTGCCCATGTCCATTTCTTCTTCTTAATTTCTATTAGAATGTCGGTAACTTGAGTTATTTCTCTGACCCACTCTGCACGCTTTCTATCTCTTAATGTTACCTCTACCATTTTTCGTTCCATAGCCCTCTGGGTTGTCCTCAACTTAAGTAGAACTCTCTTGGTTAGCCTCCACGTTTCAGTCGCATAGGTGAGTACAGGCAAGATGCAGCTGTTGTATACTTTCCTCTTGAGCGATACCGGTAAGCTGCTAGTCATAATCTGCGAGTGCTTGCCAAATGCACTCCATCCCAATCTTATTCTTCTTGTTATTTCCTTTTCGTGGTCCGGATCTGCGGTTACTACCTGTCCTAAGTAGACATATTCGCCTACTACTTCCTATATTTCGCTACCTAATGTAAACTGCTGTTCCTTCCCGAGGCTGTTGAACATTACCTTAGTCTTCTGCATATTGATTTTCAAGCCTACCTTTCTACTTTTCCTGTCTAGGTCATCAATCATTATTTGCAGTTCATCCCCCGAGTTGCTTAGCAAGGCAATGTCATCAGCAAATCGCAGATTACTGAGGTATTCTCCATCTACCCTTATCCCTAACTGCTCCCATTCCAAGTGTCTGAATACTTCTTCTAAACAAGCTGTGAATAGTACTGGGGAGATTGTATCTCCTTGTCTAACACCTTTCTTTATGGGAATTTTGTTACTTTCTTTATGCAGAACTATGGCTGCTGTGCAGCCACTATATATATCTTCCAGCCCTTTTACGTACGGCTCATCCACCCCGTGATTTCGCAATGCCTGCATCACCGCCGAGGTTTCAACTGAGTCAAATGCTTTTTCGTAATCAATGAATGCTATGTATAAGGGCTGGTTATACTCCGAACATTTGTTCGATCACCTGATTGATGGTATGGATATGATCGATAGTAGAGTACCGTTTCCGAAACACTGCTTGAGCCTTTGCTTGATTGCAGTCTAAGGTTGTCCTGATTCTATTAGCGATTACCTTAGTAAATACCTTATACGTAACAGACAGTAAGCTGATTGGTCTGTAATTTTTAAGGTCCTTAGAGTCCCCCTTCTTGTGAATGAGGATAATGTTTCCATTCTTCCATGGGTCCGGTACCGTCGATGACACCAGGCACTGCGTATACAGGGTGGCCAGTTTTTCTAGCATGATATCCCCCCCGTATTTCAGCAAATCTGTAGTTATCTGATCCTCTCCAGCTGATTTCCCCCTTTTCATAGTTTCTAGTGCTTTCTTGACCTCGTCCTTCGTCACTGGCGGAACGTCTGACTGTTTTTCCCTACCGCCAATCTCATTACGGTCCTGACTACTTTGGCTACTGTAGAGATCTGTATAGAACTCCTCGGCTACTTTGACTATCTTTTCCATATTAGTGATGACGTTGCCCGCCTTGTCCCTTATCGCATACATCTGGTTTTTGCCTATGCCAATTTCTTCTTTACCGCTTTAAGGCCTCCCCCGTTCTTTACAGCATGATCAATTTTCTCCATGTTATACTTCCTTATATCGGCCACCTTGCGCTTATTGATTAGCTTTGATATCTCGGCCAATTCGATCTGGTCTGTTGAATTGGAAGCTTTCATACTCTGGCGTTTCTGCGCGCTAGCGTAGTGTACGTAAAAGAACCCCAGGTGGTCGAAATGTTCGGAGTCTTCCACTACGGCGTCTCTCATAGCCTTAGTCGCTTTGGAACGTTAAACCCCACAAACCAACCAACCAACCGGGAAGCATAGATATGTGACCATGTCATACGAGCGCAGTAAGCAGCTGTCGGCGCCGCTTGCACTTGGCGCAGACAGAGGACGTAATATCCATGGCGCTTCTTGCAGCACAGATGTAGTTTAAGAACAAATGAAAATGCAACTGGTGCAAAAATAAGTGGATAGTTTTGGTATTGCTAGCTCAACTCGTATTTTATGCCCTGCGAACAAGCAGCATACATCCAGTCATTGAAAATGCTATATATGTAAACAAACACGCTGGGGATCGACGCAGTCGTAATCCGCGAATCGGCGCATTCCTGCGAAAGTTTCGGGTTCACACACTAAATACTAAATGGTGTATGCTTACGTTGAAGCACTCACGAGTCATTTTCTGGAGAAGCACTAGAAACACGCTAGGTGAGGTTCGGCAGTCAGTCGCAGTCGCGCGCGCGGCTTCGGGGGAGGTGAGACGGAGACGGCTGCTACTGGGATGGTATTGTTCGGTGCGGGCATGCACTGAAGCGCAGTCGAATCATGTTGGGTTTTCGATGACGGGACTGAGGCGGCGGCGGCGGTATATTCATTCGAGCTCTGGCCGCGTCCAGAGTGAACATAGTTTTTCAAAAATTCTGTACCAGGCAAAAATATTTCAGTCTGACTAACACCCGCATATAACAGCAAGTCAAGAGGTACCGCTTAATTCAAAAGTTTTGTCTGCTCCTCTATTGGCGCAAGGTATGCTCACGCGTCAAGGTATGCTTTTCGGCGATTTTGTCTATGAACCGTCGCCAGACATGTGCGTCCTAATTTAGTAGAATACGTCGCTGAGTTGCGCTGATCATACTCAGTCTACAAACGAAACAAAAGCTACAAAGGGAGTTTAATGAAGGTGAAAGTTGTGCTATGTGCGGTAAACGATACCCGGAAACATTGAACATCTTATACTAAAGAGTGGCAGTATCCATCCAGATGCCAACGCAGACATTGCTACTCTAGCTACAGTGGGCACTGTACTCTGGTCGAGGCCCTGGAATTAATAGGTAACAAAGAAAGCGTAAATAAATCGGCGGTAGAGTTTAGCAAGCGGCGGTATGGATGTTAGTGGATAAATAACAATTCGGGAATACATGGACGCCTAATCATAATTAAACAATGGTATTTAAAGATAACCGGTATCGAAAAGTAAATTAGTTGAAGAACGTCTAAGTTAAAAACCGTAAAAGGAAGGTTTAGTACGGCGATGACAATCACCACCCCGTTTAAATGCGGGCGCTCTGAACATGTATACATCGTGCATATGATCGTTCTGTCAATACACGTAATCAAAAGTACGAGTTGTTTTTTATTCTTAAACCACTAGAACGATCTTGGCGCCGCAATTCCTTCATTCTGAAATAAGCCGTACTCACCTAGCCCCAGCCCGGCCTGGGCCAGCAACCACAAGATAGAAACGGCCCGGACCTTTAAAAACAGCAATATTCTAGCCTGGACCAGTCCGCGGTCTAGGCCGGGCCCAGGCATTCGAACCAGCCCGAACATGTGATGAGCTCTGGCACCTCACACCTGAATGATTTACCTCTCACCCTGAAGACTAAGGGAAAGTAGGGCTAGTTTGTTCATGCTGGTATCACCAACTATGTAACTTCAAAGCTACGCATAAACAAATGTTCACCTAAGCATTGTAAAACCCTTCATATATAATTGTCTCACGCTTAATTATTGGCCACTGTTTGAACTGTTTGGTGTCCAGCAGAGGTGTAATGTTACCAATGGGCGAAGGCTTTCTGCATATACTTCTTAAGGTGATTTGAATTATGATTTTATTGTTACAGTGCATATGAAAGAAGAACAGAGTATGCTTTCTTGTTATGTAAAAACTGTCGTGAAGGCAGCAACGCATTTTCAGAGAACATTTTTTTGTCGATTTCAGCAAGCGTCTTAAATATTGAGCTAGGCTCTTAGATAGTTTTCTCGCATAAATCGAGATGTTTGATTTGACAGATGTAGACTAGAGGCCATATTTTAATTATTGTGACATACGTTAGCTCGAAGGCATTTGCATTTAAATATTATACACGCTCCCTTCTGTAAAGAAGGTATATGCGCGTTTGCAGAAAAGACTCAGTGCATAAAATAAGGAAATGAAAAACTCATCCTAACGCAAATCTTTGCTTTTTCCCTGCTATGTTCTTGGAGAATATATTTTGCAACCAATGGCAAATATAAGTTCTCCTTCCGATGAAGCGGTTGCAAACTTTGAAGTACAACCAATTAGTTAAATTTAGAAGCTATGATGGCTATTCCGCTGCGACTGATCCTTATTCTTGCAGTCATTTTTCTGTAAGTATACGGCGACCAAATATCTACGAAGTGCTGTATTCTCTTATCAATATTCTGGTAGGGAAGAATTTTGATTTTGATTTAATTTTTCTCCTTTGATTCAATAGAAAATGGCGAATAGCAAGCATTGAAAAACAACACCTTTTTACGTCAATCAAATTCGGTACGGACAAGTTAAAGAAGCTACCTCCAAAAGGATGATTGCAATAAGTTAGTTAAGTTAAGTCTAACACCGCCTATAACGGTTGTCGAAAAATCTTTATAGCATTGTGTTGAATGGCGGTTCTTATCGATCAACGTACGCGTGCAGTATCTCTTAGCAGCGTCCGCATTTCCGCATGCTTAATTACAAGTCCTTTATTTTGTGACTATATTGTGTGAGTGTTTGGGGTCTCGATTTTCAGAAATACCTCTGTTATATTTTTCGGCATTAGTGTAGAAATGGCTCCTGCTATTACCTTATGGGTCATATTGGGAGGCACTGACTGGTCGGCAGATTGTGTTACGTAGCGGGACCACCTCATGGCATGGTACAGTTAGCAGGAGCTCGGAATAAAAAAAAAAGAAAGTACTGCGCTTAACTCCGGTTTAAATTGGGAATGGCGAAGGCAACTTTACAGGTCTGTTCTCACTATTTGCTTCGTCAATGTCATGCCTACTACTATCATCTGCGCTGCTATATCTTTATTAACTAAATGCACCGTAATTGTGATCACTACTACAATGATGATTACCACTGGTGTGGTTTGTGGGGTTTCACGTCTTAAAGCGACTCAACCATGAGAGTGTCGTTATCACTGAATATTCAATCATTATATACCCACTATCGTAATTATCATCATCAGTGATTGCATCGTCATTTTATTATCCTAATGCTACAAAATGAGAATTAAGATCCGATCCTCACTAGCCCAGCGTGACGGAGACGACAGTGCACTCGGCTGGGGATCAGAGCAATAGTGGTTCGAAAGGTTTTTGTAGTGAGAGCTAGATTCATTCGGTTACAAATCGAGCATTTCATTGTGGAACCGGTCTGGAATGTGTAGAATGCGCCGCGGATAGGAGGAGCAATTGCGAGTGGCGTGACTTGAGAGCTTCGCTGCCGAGCGCGGGCGCAGCTGCCACGCGCGCAGTCACGCGGATGCCACTTGCTAGCTATGCGCCTAGCTGTGCATGAGCGCAACACCCCGGCCGCAGCACAGTCGTTTTGCATGGAGGAGGAGCCGGGCCGCTGGTCGGTGAAAGTATCGACAGGAAAGGCTCAACTCCTAAGATGCAGCAGCTGCCGCCTGGCAATTGGCCATTCAGCAGAGAAAGAATGAATGCCAAAAGTCCAAACTAGCAGCACAGACGCCTGAACAGAGAATAACGTCTCGACAAGCGGAGACGCGAGGATGCACAAAGTAACAGGCGGCGCAGAGCAGTTCTGATGGAGCATTCAAAAGATCACTTGGAACCGACGACAGTGACAGAGGAGGATGTAAAGTCCCGTCTTGTATCTTGGTTGCTGATGCCAATCGTCTTGGGCCTAATAAGAAAATCGGAGCCTGTATCTACGTAAGACAAGCTGTCGCTGCTGTCAGTGCCTTCGATCGCAGTGAACAGTGCAGAAGCTTGCTGTGTTAGACGTTTAGAGAACGGCTTTGTCATACAAGAAGTTTACATGGCGCCACAAACATCTGTAGAACATGCGATTAATGTGGCTGCCACCTATGTGCCAGCTTACAGCACGGTTTGAGAGTTGTGCTTGGGTTTTGGGGCCTTCAACAGGGAGGTGGATTCGTACAGTCATCATAAGAAACAGAAATTCGAATTTAATTTGGCACTAAATCCCAACGTCCCAAGCAAACATGGGGGGGACTGCCATTGATGTCATATATGAAAGAGAATCTGTACATTTAAACTTCCGCATACATGCAAACGAAACGATCGCGTGTTACTATACCGATCATTGGGCTTTGTTCCTCCGTTTGCATGAAATAAAAAATGATGTGGGAAGATTAAATCTCTTCTTTGCTAATGAATACATGCTCATAAATAGACTTGGCATCATGCCCAAACCAGAGCAATGTAGCTCTCGCTGCGTATATCTTGTCGTAGCCGACCTAAGCAGCTGCCATTTTTTTTTGTTTTTCTTTATTCTCTGTTTAGGCACAAATTTTCTGCGAAAATTTTCAGTCTATCAGCCCAGCCATGAAAGGATATCGTCTTAAAAATGGAATTTAACTCGGGAAGCTTCAATCCCGAGTCGTTCATGTTATCTCGAATCTCTTGGCAACGTATGCACTTCCTTAAAGCCTTTATTGGCTTATACTGTCGTGGGCAAAATGTGTCCCGCTTTTGCTGCAGCTCTGATTGGTTGAGACGGGATGACGTCTTGGAAGTCTCGACCAGTCACAGAGCACCACCACAGCATGCGCGAATGCGTGCCTTATATGGCCCTATGTCAATCAATGATCAATTACTAATCAACGACTGATATATAATTAGAAACTATCAACTAAAAAGTTCATTAGCTAGAAAAAAATGAATAATTAAATAATTCATAACCTACTTATGTGTAATATTTGCGTGTTACATAACTAATTAAAAATAAATTTTAATTAGTACCAGTTGCGTAGCAGAACGCGGCACTCAGGCTTTCACCTTTCAGTACTTTAGTCGTAAGTCCCTCGTAATGTTTTTCTCAGCAGGATCGTATTAATAATGAATTCTTCCTCTAAAGGCACTAAAAAGCTGGCAAAAAGCGCTTGAGATCTAAACCTACGGTAACGTTTGCTTGGTTACGGCGTACTTTGTAATGCAAGAAAAAATCTTGAATCATTTACTAATAGCTAAGCACAAACATTGTGGCGAATCTAGAAGTGCTATAAAATAGGCTTAGTTACGCCTGTTAAGCTCACCTGAGCCTAAGCAAACCTAATAAAACTTCGAAAGGTGTGATTGCGTTCAGAGAGCAAATTACTACTGAACTGTGATCAGGCAAAACTACAGGCTTATCTAGGCGTAATATATTTAATAGCCTAACAACAAGATCTGCTTAAAAGTTAATTTTACCAGTGTGCGTGGAAACGCGCTCACACTTTGTTTCCTTAAATTTGGTTGATGTTTATTAGCCGCTACATAGCCCTAAATAGCTTTCACTTTAACCTTGGTCTTGGCATCGCTCTGGACTATGGTACAAATGACCACTGTTGTAATTCATAGCACAAACACTTATTTTAATTTAGGCTTATTTGTTATCATAGCGAAAACGGGCTATGGAAACGTAATCCTGAATTAGGCAAAATCTGTTAGTTTGCGCTAGAAGTATTTTCGCACTGAAGTGTTGGGACAGATTCCATTCCTGGCGGCCGCATTAAAACATGAACGAGGTGCAAAACAAAATGTATTTTGTGAAATATTCGTGCTTGTGTAAAGACAACCGATGACATAAAGTAAGCCGGATGGTTCAAATATACAGCGACTCTATCCTTCAGTTTTTCACACTACCCTCACGCTGTGGAGGTGCCTACAATAGGAAGAGAGGCGCTGCGATACTGGTGCTTGACACCTGGTTTAAAATTTTTATGCGAAGCATATTGTTAGAGGTAAACCACAGCCCTTCGTGACGGTTACACGCCGTGCAAAAAATGTGAAATGCTACGTCACACCACGTGATACGCTGACGTCACGACAGAGGAGAGACGGGGGTTCAGCTCGCGCCGTCGGCTGCGGTTGCACGCCGTGCGGACCACGTGGTATGGTGACTTCACACCACGTGATACGCTTACGTCACGACAGAGGAGAGACGGGGGACCGGCTCGCGCCGTCGGCTGCGGTTGCACGCCGTGCGGACCACGTGGTATGGTGACGTCACACCACGTGATACGCTTACGTCACGACGGAGGAGAGACGGGGACCGGCTCGTATAGCGCAGGTTTATATATAAAGGGAGACGATTGCGCTCGCCTCCAGTAGACCCTCACAAAAGGTGGCGATGCCTCCAGGGAGTGCTGCCGAGCGGTGGAATGAAAAGCGAAGGCTGCGGCGTGCTGCAGAGAGCCCAGAAGAGCGGGAAGAACGTTTGGCCAAGGAGTGTGCTCGGCATGCGGCTCGGCGACAACGATGTGGTAAAAGCACGTGTAACCAAGGAAAGAAAAGTTTAGCCAAGTGTAACCATGGAAAGCCGAGTGTAGCAATCAATATGCTTCGCATCTGACCAGGCTTAACCAAGCTAAGCCTCAGCCATTTTTTTATAACTGCCACCTACAACTGCTATAAAAGTTAGCACAGAAAAGTTAGCACGACTTTCCTCTTTCACTTGTTCGCCTTGTGTTTGTAGCGCCCTCTTGGGTATGGCCGGGAACCCAGACGTCACGCTCCCGCCGGAAAAGAAAATAAAGGCGGTGCCTGGTCGTGGCTAGTGCAGCCTCTGCAGACAGCCGTGTTCTGGTGCCAATCAACAGCGGCCTTGTTCCTTCGCTAATGAGGCGTTAGGCCTTCCTCTGCCCACCGGCAACGTCGGGAGAAAGGCTCCTGGCGACATAGTAGCATCTTGTCGGCGAGTTGATGCGTTCAAGGCAAAATTTCGCCTCAATCTGGGGAACGAAACACGCGGGTTCTGGGGCCAGAAAGGTGGGAGACAAATCTGCAATCACGAGACGTCCTGCAGACGTGAGTTCCGTTCCGTGGATGCTGCTGACTCGGGCAATTCTCGTCCTAGGTAACCAGATGAAGGCCTAACGCCTCAGGAGCGAAAGAACAAGACTGCTGTTGAATGGCACCACAACAAGTATGCCTGCAGAGGCTGCACGGACCACTTCTAGGCGAAGTCTTTATTTTGTTCTCTGGGCGGCGCGAGATATCCGGATTCCCGGTGCCACCCAAGAAGGTTCTTGAATTCTCAGTTGACGTGTCTAGTTCGACGTTACACGAGAAAATAGTTACTCTTTCCACTTCTGAGTCTATTTCCATGACTTGAGTTTGAGAAACAGCGTTCACTGACGGTGCTCTCCCATTCTATTTACTTCAATGCTTTCTACTGCAATTTCGGGAAGAAAAACGCCTGACCTTCTCTACTGTGATGAAAATATCTCTTCGGTAATCAATACACTCTCGTACGAATTCTTAATGAATTCAGAAAGGTATTTATTAAAAAGCTGTAACCTCAAGCGTGTTTAATGAATGCGAACAGACAATGCGCTTTCAGCGAACGTGTCAATTCAATTGTTTATTGCATAAAAAACGGCTACGTAGCACTTGTACTGAGATTTAAAAAAAAGGGCACTTATCTCTGTACGTGTACCTTTTTCGCAGCCTTCGCTGTCCCTGCAGCAGTACTACAGTTGTTTCTATCTCATATTTTTTAAACATCAGCCCGAAACTAATTTTTGTTTTTGAATACTCAGCATCGTATCGAGGGACGCCAGTTGCACAGATTGGGAACCACTGCCCACGAAAGGTGAATTTGCATGATTTAGTTTCCGTTACTTGTTAAAATAAATCTGGCGCTATGAATTTCAAAATTCACCGAAGCGCGCTCAGGGATTGAAAGCTGCACCATTTAGAAATGTATATGTATGGCCAAGGAAATGCTTGTTCTTTGGAGAAAAGTTCGGATATGCATATTCTATTAAAAAACTGGAAGCCTTTTTAAGAAGCTCTTATGCAGCAAACAGCCTAGAATAATATACAGTTCATAGAACTGGAGCAATCAGTTTTACCGCACTAAAAGACCGCTGGAAAAAAAGAGAAAGGTGCCATTGCAAAGACATCCATAAAGCATACTGGAATGTTAATCCAAGTGAAATACATGACATTGGTGTAATTAAAGTGGAAAATGTTAAGTTTTCACGACGACTTAATTCTTCAAGTGGTGATGTCATGTATAATTTGCGTTGTGCTTTTTCAAATTCGCAACAAAATTATTCTTGACATTAGCAGAAGTTTAACTAAGCACATTAGAGGAGAGATCCACATCTTTGACTTTAAATTAAACCTTTCGGGGTCAAGGTTCGGTCGCTTCATCCGCAAGCCCTTATCTCATGCGCTTAGTAGATCAACATGTTTAGAATAGTGCAAGTTCTTGTGTCGCAATCATTTAACCTCGGCCCCCAAAGACAAATTCGCAATAATCGATTGATAGGTCGATGGGCCGATAGCGCGTGAGCTTAGCTCGTCCACGACAACACGCGAATTTTGCTCTCGTAGGCATTTATGCATACATACATGATTATTGGGAACAGCACAACGACGACGGACATTCAGCGTGTTATAAAAACAAACTATGGCAGCAGCGTACTGCTACCCAGTAAAAACAAATTACGGAACAGTCTCAAAATTAACTCAAAATATTTACACTATTGTCACAATGTCAGACAGTTTGCAGTTTTTTGCTACGTTTTCTAGTTCTGCAACTTTTCAGTAGTCCGTAGTTCTGCAGTACCTTTTAGTTGTAACAACAAAAATTGGGATGTTACTGCCAAATTTTGTGCTGCCACATAAAATTCGCTGTCAAAAACTGGACACAAATTTTGAGGTGACAACTATTTTTGTAGTTTTTTCGACTGGAAAAAGTGTGCATTTAAGTGTTAACGACAATAAACATCCTAATTATATTTTTTAGTGTCCTTTCAACTAAAAAAAAATGTCGCATTTAGAGTTGAGGACACGAATTGTTCTCGTTATTACATTTTTTTTTTAAGTTCCAATTTAACCGAAGTTCAAGGCAAGGCACACTTGTTTGCATTCTCATCTTCCGTCGTTTTCTCCATTTTGTGCTAGAATGCGTTTTAACAGCCCATGTATTTGTGTATTGGTCTACACACAAATAGAAATTGCACGACGCTAAAAAGTTGGTTACGTTTAAGCATACAAATTCTGTAATTTGTAGGAGTTTGTCGTGCTTGGTAAGTTTGTCTAATCCAAACCCAACAGGCATTCAGACTTTGAGACCTGATAAGCGTACATATTTGGAATGCCGCAATTTAGTTGTGTTATTTTTGACAGTGCTGAGAAGCCGAATAAAATGTTTCAAGAAAATGCAGACCATCTTCAACGCCAGCACGCGCGTCCGTGCAGCCGCGCAAAAAACAAGACGCTGCATACGCGCGAATTGTCGAAGTGAAGTTTTCTATTTGGAACTATGTTAAAAGTGGAACAATTTTTCATTTTTGCGACCTGCGTGCATTGCCGCATTCGGACGTACATCACAGCAGGGCGAAACATTGCGTGGTGGATGTCGCACCACTTGGTCGATTATGCTCTCCAAATATGCGCTTTGCACTCACTATATGCATTACCGTCGCAAACTTGCAATGCAGTTGTTACCAAAGACCACTGCTCTTACAATCTGCTTCAGGAGTAATTTGCTTGCACTTCGGGGTTCGCGCACATATCGGTTTCCACTGTGTCGTGTACCGAGATCATAGCAATAATGCGCCCGCATTTAGAAACGAGATAAACATGACTTCTTTGTGTCCGGTATAGTCAGCACCACGCTGTACTCTAGTATAATCAGTACAAAGAAACGTCTTCGTTTCAATCTATAAATTCTTCGTTTCTGCAGGAATACCACATGGAATTGAACCTCGTGTCCTCCCTAGTGGTGCAGCGACACCTAATCAACAGCAGGTCCGTCGACTTCGCAGTTTTCCAGGATCGACTGCGGGAGCGGAGTCCACATCCGGACGTCTTTCACCACCGCCTCCATATACGGAAATACAACCTCCAGGTTCATCCTCAAGGCGTCGACTGCAGCGCAGCAGAACCGAACCAGTTCTATCACCTCCACCTCCATACCGAGCCCATAGCCTCCCACACTTAAACTCACCCCCTCCCTATCCGGGGCCACCTTCAGCTTCACCACCTCCGTACCCGGGGCCTCCGCTCCCCTCACCCGGTCATCAGTCTCCTAGACAACAAAGGCCGCGTACAAATACTCCGGTGCTTTCGCGCCCAGGTTCCCCTACTGGAGGTCGCTCGGCTGACTGACTGAACGAAATCAAAGCATACCTCTTGGCCCCAGGGCATCTCACGTTCCCTGCCGCACAAACAAGGCACCAGAAATAGGACACAGTGTATGAGAAAATGGAAATGATATAGCACACTATTTATATAAATCCAAACATCAAATGTGAGATGTGGGTTGCATGGTCAAATAAAGGTTTCTTATGATTACAGAAAGAAAGTTTTTCAAGGGGAATATTTTTCTAGGATAAATTGTATATCATGAGCTCAAAACTTAGCTATCGCTCTCGCATTTGCTACAAAAGTGCCAGAAAGAGCTTGAAGTTCGATCTAAAATTTTACTAACAGCGGTAACAGCGCAAGGTTCATATTAGGCAAGAATGTACGTTTATGAAACGTTCTGCTCATGTGCATTGGAACATTTGGGGCCATAAACATGTTAAGTATCGGTGAATTATATTTTATGATATATAGAAGATACTTTGAAGGCTATATTTGGATATTCTTTAGTGGAGTCTTAATAGATACCTTCCAGTGTATACATATTGCTCTTTTCCGTCTTGCCTGCACATTGCCTGTGTGGCAGCAGAGAATATAAATTAGGCTTAAAGTCTGGCGTAATCGATGTTTTCTGTAGAAGTCTCTGCTTCGTTCGCATTTTATCACCTCAATATTTATGTGAACCGGTGTATTCTCGGGAAATATTTACGCATATCTGTGTTTTCCTTTGGATAATATACACGTGAAATGTTCATTATTCTATCAGAAGCTTCTTTATAAAATAGCTTGCAGGCCACGAATGTCAGAGGATAGGTCTGATTTTTTTTTTTTTTTTTTCAATTCATTCACATACACTTTTTTATTTTATCATTATACCGTGGAAGGTCCTGTTTGTCAGATATATAATTTGGATGTCAGCGTCGGCCTTGTTATTGAATAATTTCGTGTCTGGCACTGGCTTGTGCTAGTGACCCAACGAACCCCGACTATTCGACGGTACGTGCTATTTAAAGCGACCACATATTATTAGAAAGATGCAAGGAGCTCTCCACTCAGGTTGCTTTATTAGAGTTGGGAAGTTGGAATAAGATTCAATGTTACAGTCCTCTTGGATGCTCAGTCTGTCACGCTTCACCTCGGCTAAGCAGACAGCCTTCAAGCGGCTTTGTTAAAGGAGGGCTTTATATATGCCTTGTGTTTCCCTACACTATCGTGTTATACCCTTAAACGCGGAGCATATGCAAGCCCATAATTGTTTAGAGTATCGCAGTTTTTCTTAGCACATTTTGAGGTAAATATTATGAGACAACGCGTGCACGTAGAGACGTTATACTCATTTCCTTTTTCAAAGGAGAATATACATAAGGACTTAATTCCAGATTCTAAGCTATAGGCGATCTACGATTACTTGATAATCCTTGCTTTCCACCGACGAATTGCTTCAAAGGCTTTCATCACTTCCTTATACACAGTAGCAGAAATCTTTAATTGTACTGCGCAACTGCGTCAGTATTTATTCCCCTAACTTATTTCAGTACTTTATAAATTTATGCAGAACGCCGCGTTGTACTCAGCTCAATTATAGTGACATGATCACATAAGCTCATCATCTTAGGCATCTGTTTCCCGTTTTTGCGCTAGTTTAATGCTCTGTAAGGTACTGAAGCATTATATGCGACTGCGGATGTGTTTTCAGAATGTTTTCCATAATGTGAATGTTTTCTTGTGCACGAAATAGCAATTGACGTTTGCCGGAGATGCATATGCAGCTATGGGACTTGAGAAATACAGTGGATGCCACTAAAAGAGAATAATTTTAAATATCTTAAAACAAATTGTAAGTACAAAACCTGAAGAAAACTTTTGCGTCTTTGCTTTTGTACTTTTAAATGCCTAAATACTTACTTCAGCCTGCAAACCAGCTGAAGACTACACCCCTTTCTGCTGAAAGAATTGCAGTCGGTGCTGTTTCAAACTTCAACCAATTTTTAGAGCGCAGTTCTTCTCTTCGTACTACAAGTTGCAAAGTTAGGCTCTCGCGAGCTTAAACCTAACCAATCGGATAGGGCCTAGCGCGAGCCCTCGCAGACTTCACTGATCACTTCTTCGTTTTTCTATTCCGTATCACTCTCTGGGGTCACCGAGCGATCATCGTCATCGTGGATACGGAGGTTCTCAGCTTCACACCGCAGGATTAGGCAGATATTTTGACAGCGCTTAGTAGCTCAGTCTCGCCATGATCGATGAGTGTGTTGATTCGAGTGCGCCAATGCTTTAAGGCGCCAAGCTGAGTGTGACCATCCAGCTGATATAGATGGTCGCAAAGCAGCAGCGAAGAAAATTCTGCGGTAACAAGTAGTCTGCTTAGGTGCAGTCATGACCAATCATTGCAAGTTCTGCCACGTCACCTGATGGATCCACCCGACACTGAACTGGCAGACATTAGCCTCACTGGACCAGATGTCATATGCGTATGCCGTGTATACCTTGGATATGGCGTATTTACATAGGTAACATGGAGAAACGACGTAGATGAACTTCAGGATGACATTGGTGTTCACTAGACAACGCGAAACTGTGTTCCTCTTTTGCGTGTTACGTGATCGGCGGCGGCGATAGCATGTTTGCCTCGAGCCTAGTCCAAGGAAGCTAAGCTGCTGGGCTTCCATGAGCCATTGTTTCATTTTTCGCTGTGGCACATTTTTTCTTCTTAGGTGTCATTTCTTGTACATGCTCCGATGGCAGTTTCTTTCCACGCCAATCATGCGGTTAGAAATGCATTCGCATTGAAGAGCGCAGTGTATGCTCTAAGCAGAACAGGAAAATTTGTCATAGAGAAGAAATACCGCTATTCTCATGAAGCCACGTTAGGATAACTAGTTTAACTTTGACCAACCTTCGAAATTTTTATGGCCTTGACAAATAAAGGTAAGTGACATTACAAGAAGTGAAATCTATTTGAGCTAACTTTTGCGTACTTGAGAATTTTATTTTGAGGAAGAAGTCGCAAGAAAAAAAATAGCCAAGAAAATGTAGGAAAGAGTATCCAAGAAGCTAAAATCTTGGGTTTAAATAAACATCATTCAAACTTGTAACAAAATCAGACCCTTCCAATCTCCATTTTTCTTTTACAAGGGTAGCAAATGCTGAAGAAGTTGCTAATGCACATCACTGTGCAAAGCTTATCCTTGCAAACACTCCGGCTGCGTAAATTGCTCTAATTAGCTGAATGCTACCTAATATGATGGAATATTTCACCAATCAAATAAGACTCAATTTGCAAGCTAAACTTTGCTTTCATCATTCGTCAACCGTATCACGAAGAAACCATCTTCAAAAAATATTTTTTTTTACCTTTTCACAAAATGTTTCACGCCTAGATAAAATATTCATGCTTTAAAAAGTTAATCAGTGATACATATTAGTCATTTTGAATGACGATTTCGGTGTTGATCGTAGAAAAGGGCCATTAAGAGAAGTCAGAGTAGAAGTAGAAGACAAATCCGTAAGTCCGAGCCTGAAAATCGCAACACAATCGCAGGCATGCGTTTATAAGAAAAATAAAACAGGTTAAGGGCATAGAAACAAGCCTTTGCAAACAAAGAAGGTAAATTGGCGTACATGGGTGATATGCTTATCTTAAAGGCTGTGGATGCAAAATAACGAGGACGCATAACGTTCGCCTTAAGCATAGACGTGAAAACGACTAACATATTCTTTAAAGTCCATGCTTTTCGTTTCATTTTCGATGCATAAATTGTTTAAATTATTAAAATAGCTACCACTGCACGACCACAGTCATCTCTAAAACAAGTTAAAGGCATACGAGCCTTAATGTTTCCACAAGGTTCTTCTCATAAACATGCTTCGTGGCATATGCGTTACGTTTCCACTTGTCATGAAAAGTTCGTTGCTTCGATCCCAGGCCAACAAATTTAAAATACTGAATTGCGTATTTTTTCGGCATTTTTTCTTAATTCGGGGTTATGGCGACAGCAACATTTTTTTCGAACAAAAAAGCCAAGATACAAGGCAATACGCCAAGCGAAAATTGAATGCAGACTGACCAAATGATGCTCTCATAAATGAAGCTATACGCTTAATATAAAGTATTTAACAGCGTAAGCTCTACTTCTCCCATGCCATACCTCAAGGTCATCTAGCTCTCAGCAAATGGCTTTCAACTAACGCTTTGTGGAGCAAACACCGCTAACTTCATTCTCGAAGGTCAATTAATGGTGCATGATAGGTACTGCGCATGCACCAATGTCACATGCGCCTTCCTACAACTGTGCCGCAAAGACACTGCCGCGGCGGGATTTCGGACATCCGTTAGAACTAACTGATCTGCTATCCTGGCCCTGGCATAAGAACAGTCTGCTATCGCCACTTTTTACTGCTATATTCTGCGAGGCGAAATCTGCTATCATGGCAGCCAATCATGCCTCATATACAACTACAATACACCCTCGTGAAGTGCAGCAATTATCACGGTCTTGATCGACTTGACAGACACATTCGTGAGCTGTACAGTGACCAACATCTTCATGAAGTTCCATCTGCGCTGCTTCATCATTTAAGCTAGTAGATAAGTAATACCCATTTATGTCATCTGGGTAAGTGCGAGCAAGGTCAGCGAATGAAATTTTGGTGGCATCCACGAGGGGAGAGGAAAACGTAGTTTATTGGGTTTAACATCCTAAAGTGATTCAGGCTATGGGAGACACTGTAGTGAAGGGCTTTAGAAGTTTACACCAAATCCGTTCCCTTAACATGCACTGAAATTGCGCAGCATATGGGCTGCACACAGAGGCGGCGTGACGTAGGTGAAAAACACCTTGCTAAGCAGAGCCAGCAGCTGTGCCAGACAAGCTGTCGAGAACA
Source organism: Amblyomma maculatum (assembly GCF_055883805.1). Taxonomy (NCBI): domain Eukaryota; kingdom Metazoa; phylum Arthropoda; class Arachnida; order Ixodida; family Ixodidae; genus Amblyomma; species Amblyomma maculatum. The sequence goes on from NC_139351.1 coordinate 47,280,801, forward strand.
TCGAAAATTTAGTATGTATGAGTCCGCGGGCAGAGAAAGATGATCCAATGAGAGATATAAATCAATAGGTCCTTTGGACAATGGGTTTTTGATTAGAACTTATTGAATAAATGGGGGAGGATACTAAACCGACCCACAGCCGAGGAAGCGGGCCTGGGGAGAGCCCACGTATCTCCCCTCGGAAGTAGAGGAAGGGATAGGTTATAAGGGAAGGGGAAGTAGGAATGAGGGTAGGGTTATAGGATTTTAAGGACAATGTGGGCAGCGGAGGATTTTGGTTGACAGACAATTTGAGTCGAGCTCTTTTACGGGCCTCCATAGAGGGCAAGCACTCGCTCTTAGCTCAAAGAGCGGCCCTCGGCCCCAGGATCATACCACCCCCATTAGGCGTTTGCCGGCGTCTGAAACAGGTTTCCTTCTTAAAGCTGCTTTTGTGGTTCTCTTTCGCCCAAACCTGGTCCCCCCCCCCCCCCCCCCCCCCAGACTCTGTTTGAGGCGCTAGACAGATATATTTCGCTTACCGGTCATCCTTACTCCGAGGCACTAGGCAAGTGACCAGACTTAAATCTGGCGCACACAGATGGATACTCTTCCCCGGTTTTCACCCGACAGTGCAGGTTTGAAGGTGTATTGATGAGGCTGAATCACTTTACTCCCAACCGTTCGAACAATGAGAACCAGGACTAGATCATTTCCGAGATCCATGGTAAGAGCGTAAGGTAGCCAAAATCGAAACGGCAGCTTCTGCCGCTTCGCGCAGCATCGGCTGCGTCTACGACGGATGGCTTGCATTGGTGAAACATGGTTCATAGACAGTGTAATATCTACAATTTTTGCAACAATTTTAGTAGTTAGATTGCATAAACTATTCTGCACATGTGTTTTTCTACAGGCCACATCATGCCGGTTAAGCCTATTTTAATTTCACAGAAATGATTTCACTAGGGTGCTTATGAGCAGTGGGATAGCTTATGGGTATCACTGCATGTGGACAGTACTTCAACAACAATTTTACAGCGGTATAACCTGAGAACGGCAGCTACCAGGAAGGCAGGAATGCTTTCAAAAGGCCACAGTGTATTCTGTATATATGTTTTTTTGAAGATTTGGAAAGATAATCTGCCACTCTCGAGACAGCGAGAAGATCAAATCAGTCAACACTGCCGATCCTAAACCCTGACTGCTCATTGGAGGGTAAAATTCTAAAGTTAAAGCTCAGCTACTTTGGTCATCTGTTGAGAAGAGAGAGGCGCTCGAGAAAACTGATGCTGGGAAAGAGTGAGGGTCACATACAAAAGGGGTGGACAGTGAACGCGATGCTTAGATGGCATCCTTGAGGCGCTGCAGATGAAGCTATGTGATATTAGGCAGACCATGGGAGACCAGAAAGCTTGGCGTGATATGGTCCATAGGGGCACAGAGTCGGACACGACTGAACGACTGAACTGAATTGAACTGAAAGCTGCCCTTCTCGATAGCAAATCTAGTTTTGCTGTGGGCGTTCATACGTAACTTCAAGTCATTCGACAAAGCTGCAGCAAACTAAGTGATATCATAACAGATGCAGCTAGGTTACACTTTCGGAAGGCATGATGAAGGACAAGGTAACAAAAGGCGACAATTAATGGGGGCACACGAAAAAGCGATTTTCAGTTGGCTTTCGACAATCGTGAGGTTACTGCCTTAGCATACACTGGAGATGACTACTCAGTCGTCAGTGGATTATATGCTGGCAGCCTAAGAAAGGAAGAAAGCTGCACGAAGTTCGAGAAAGTGTTGTTGAGAGCTAGTTGGTGTAACATAACTTGTAAGGGTACAGCGCAGGAAGAGTACAACATTGTTACCGGCCACCAGACAATAGCCACAGGTTTGAGGCCGTTCTCACCCTCTCAAAGGCATTACCTGCGACTGTGCCTCATCTTCAGGTCAGAAGAATGGAGGCCGGTTCTGTCCAAAGATTTTCTCCTTACTGCTAGCGCCTGTGAATGCCTCCCCCCACCCTTTCCCCTGGTAGCTATGAGCGCTCCTACTTTAAAGCCTTCAATAGCTGAAGGGGGAGGATCAGACATAAAAATTTATCTGAAGGTGATGATAACTGCCATCTCAAAGAAGGTTTGCCCACGAGCCCTTACAATAAAAATTCGAACAGTAATCGTTCGCACCCACGTGAGCAAAGCGATCAGCCTTAGAAAAATGTTCTGCATCAGCGCCTGTATTGTTCGTTCTATACTCTTTGCTCTGCGCCTGCGCTGTTCCCTTTACAGCTAAGCGGCGTGCACATGTCGTTTCTGTTCCCTGCGGAACTCTGCTTGGACATCCGGTGTATCACAGGTGGCTGACAAAAATACTTTAACCTGCCCTCTCACTCATTCCACTGGTAGTAAAGTATGAGAGTAGTCATCGCGAAAAAACATGAAAAAACAGAGCATGCCCACCCCTATCTATTGTCTTTCGCACTGGCGATTACACGGGAACTGGACCAATCACCTCGCCGTACATTCTTTTTCAGTCTGCCCCTGCAAGGGCGCGGCGCCTGCACTGATTGTTTAGCCTGGCGATGTGTTCAGCAGTAGCATGTACAGATACTAGCTGGGAATGACATCAATAAAATCTTAGCTGGGAATGACATCAATAAAATCTTCTCAAGCCAGCCTCACGTCACTGATGTATCTAGTGACACTGAGTAAATAATGCATCAACGTAGCTAACAACACTTAAAAGTAAAATCGAGTATCACGAACTGTTGCTGTTATTAAACACGACTTAGACTAGCATTTTTGCGATTCAGTTATGCACATAAATGCACTTTCGGCTGGCTTTAAATTAAAAGAGATTTGAGTTCTGAATACGTTTTCTTTTATATTGATATGATACTAATGACTAAAATTTGGAACTCGAATAACTGCATAATAGTAGAGACTGATGAGTATGACCATTTTTTTTTCTAAGCCCGTCAAGTAGGCGAGGTGGAGGTACTTCTATCCTTGTTACATGCTGAAAAAACGTGAATTTTTTTCCGAATTCAGTTTGCTCACTAATGACTATGAAATTCTGATGCGGTGAAGAAAAGTCAAATATTTTCAGTTGTCACCCGCATACCGCATGGCAACAACATGCCTGTTTTTCAGTTTAAAGTAACATTCGCAAACCTTGCTTCACAAAGTGGTCATCAGTTGATCAATTGCGTTAATTTCAACATAAACATTTTAAAAGACAGTATACAAGTAGAAGATTTCAAAGCGCAAATACTCTCTTTCGGTTTCTCAAGTGTGATTGTTTCACCAACTCGCATAACACGTTCTACATCTTCGACACTCGATATTTTGATAGCCAATATACACTCGACCAGTTACAGTGCAAGCACAATTGTCTCCAACATCCGCGACCATTGTCCACTTTTTATGACACGCTGTAGCAATCCAGTAGCAACTGTCTACCCGAACAAGCCTTTACTTACACAACACATCACCGAAAGCAGTTTGGAACTGTTCAAACAAGCAGTCATGTCCGAAGACTGCATTGTCTTCAAAAACCCCAAAGGTGACCCAAATGAAGCAGACAATGAATTCATCAAGCTCTTTGTAATTGTCTATGCTAAACGCATTCTTTCCTAGACTATTAACTTTGTAAGAAGGCTATGACGTCATGGATAACAAAAGAACATCTAAAAAGGAATAAGTCAAAAAAGAGAGTTTATCAACTTTTCTTACGGATATTAGAAGGGCCCCTAAAATTTTTAAAACATTTCGTAATACCGTAAATGCTAAGCTAATATGTTTGAAATTTGCATGCTACGAGCCAATTTTTGCTAATCTAACTCAGCAGTGCCCTAATGCTGCGTGGAAAGTCACTAACAATATCTTAGGCCGTCGAAAAATGAACTCTTTTCCTGATAACGTGCTGGTGGATGGCCCAGCACTTAATTAGATAGAAATAACTGAATACTTAAACCATTACGTTGTTATCATTTCTTTTCCTGCCTCAGAGGCAGTCGGTGCAAGGAATTAATATACGAAAGTAACATTAGTGATAGTTTATTCCTTCAGTCATGAGATGATTCTTATATATTTAATACAGTGATGGCCTCGTCAACAGTAAAGGTTCAGATGCAATATCCAAAATAAGCCCATCAAGGATGTCTGAAGCATTATTGCGCCCATGCTTGTTCATATATTTAACATAGTGATGTAATCAGGAAATTTCCCTATTGCAATGAAAATTCCTAATAAATTGTGAGTAGTTCTTAAACAAGGCAACCGAAACTTGCCAACTAAATACCGACCAAAGTCGTCCTCCCGCTTTTCAGCAAATCACTAGAAAAGATTCATTTCTCAGAGCAACAAAGTTTTTCGAAATCTATAATGTTATAAAAAACGCACAATTTGGTCTATGAAAGCCAGGTCCATAGAGATGGCTTTGTTACCTTTACAGGAACACGTACATTCTCAAAATATAGAAGATAACATGTTCACAGTAGCTCTTTTCGCGAACTTCCGTGAAGTATTTGTCTGTATCGCCCACCACATGCTAATCCACAGGCTTGAGTTATATGGAATTCGTGGGCGATGCAGAGATTAAATAAACTCTCATCTCAGAAATAGAGCTCAGTTGGTAAACATGAACAAATATAACTTATTTCTTTTTTCGGTGTGCCACAGGGTAGCGTAGTAGGCCCACTCCTATTTTTTTGTATTCAATAATAACATTGAAAGCATAGACAGCACAATACAGCTTATTATATATCCTGATGATAATGCATTGTCAATTTCTGGTTTAAACGTCAATAATGTAGTACAGAAGTCCGACGTGGTTTGGGAAAAATTTCAAGGTGGTCAAAGCTAATTCAAATTAAAATTATTGCTGCCAAAACAAAAGTATTGCTTTTTGAGCTAAAAATCAGTGTGCAATTTAACGTGTCATTTCATCATGACCTCCAAGAAATAGAAATTTTTAACGACCATAAACTCTTGGTGTATATTTTTCATCGAACATAGGCCGGAATACTTTTAATAAATTGCTAAGCAAGAAAAACAACTTTCATTACTGGAGATTTATCACGCTATGGTACAATACTTCCTCGGCCCAAAAAAACAAAATCTATCGAGCATTCTTAGCCATTTATTTTATTGCACCTTAGTTTGGAGTACACCCACAAAAGAAAATTTAAACAGATTTCACATGGTACAAAATCTAATATTTCGCCATATTTGAAATATGGAATCGATGGCCTCTACAAATAATGTCTTTAGGTCATTTGAAATGGTATCGTAGAATGCATTTATGAATTAAGCTTGCTAAAAATATGCTATATTTCCTCTCGTACGGTTAAAACCTACATATTTTCATTGGCATGTTTACAGCGCCGAAACACTAATATATCCGCTACGAATTCGGATATATGAAACATTACACGATTCCATACAATTTACAAGCTCCAGTGCTGGCTGACAACCTTCCCGTATTACTCAACAGATCTCTACATATAAATGGGTTGACTGAAAAAGTGCTCTGGTCTCGATTCTTATAGCTCTAAAAATTATATTGTCCGTTATATTGTCACGCTAATGACGACGATGAGGGATGATGATGGTGAGGCAGAAGAAGAAGACGAAGCGTTGGTGCCTGGGGCTAGTAGGCTTCACCTTATCCCACTGCCATATCACTGTAAATAAACACCCCTTTGCTATGTCATCGTAACAACTTGGTGGAAGGTGCTCCGTTCGATCCCCAAGTACGGCGCAGCAAGAACCACTGGAGTTTCGACGTAGTCGCCGCCTTGCTGGACTGCCACCGCTTCCAAACATCATGGACCACAGCGATTCTAACCGCGCCGGCCGCGACGCTGCAAGCCAGGCTGGTGACAGGCCTGCCTCCTCCAGCTCTATTCCCTGCCAGCCTTACCGGGAACCACGACCTTTTGCAGGAGAGGAAGGTGAGGACGTTGAGAAGTGGCTACTTCATTATGAACGAGTTAGTCGGTACAACCGGTGGGACCCTATCACCATGCTCACAAATGTCGTCTTCTTTCTAACTCACACGGCGATGACATGGTTCGAGAATAACGAGGACAATTTGACAACTTGGGAACGGTTTGCCACCGAGATCAAACAGCGTTTTGGTGACTCTGTACCGAGCAAAAAACGGGCTGAGCAGACCCTTGCCCAAAGAGCTCAGTTGCCGGATGAAACTTGTACCACTTATACAGAAGAGATCCTCCGATTGTGCAGATGTGTCAATTTCAACATGCCCGAAGAAGATAGAGTCGGCCACATTTTGAAGGGTATCGCGGCTGACGTATACAACTTTTTAATCGCCAAAGACAGCCTTGAAACCGTCTCCGATGTCATTAAACACATCCGCGCTTTTCAAGCTCTGAGAACGCGTCGTATTGTGCCAAAATTTGGGCGGCTGGCCAACGTGCCTACCGTGGCCAGCCTTGATGACCACGCCCAACTAGATCTTCCGTCGACGATCCGGCAAATCGTGCGGGAAGAACTCCTGCGGCTCAACCCACTTCCCCTGCACGAATCTGCCGAGGTCTCTGTCCAGAGGGTACCTAGACGGCCGGCTTCACCACCACAAGCGATTACCGTTCAGCCTTTCCCACAAGCTCCTGAAGTTGCAGCTTCCATTGACTATCCTCCTATGCATTTCGCCAACCGGAATGCGTCGGTGCCTGACGCCCCAAGGTATGACGTCGCCTCAAGTGCCCATAGATCTTCCATTCGATCTACCAGGATTCCTGAGCAGTATGAGCATTCAGACAGACCTACGACGCACCCAGCTGTTCCCTGCTCTTATTCGCAACAGCATTTTCTACCTTCTCCGCCGATATGCTACCGCTGCGGCGTCGAAGGTCACATCGCCAGATACTGCCGCAGTAGGTTCCCACCTCGCTATAACCGTCCGGCGCTTCCAACAGTACCCAACAATCGGCAATACAATCCCGTTTTTCAACAATCAAATACTCAGCGTGGGTATTACCGCAACATCCATAACCAGAATATCCGCGACCACTCCCCTGCATCTGATAGAAGTGTTACTCCACCACCCGCCTTCCGTGCGCGTCGTTCTCCATCACCACGACGGCGCCCCATGTCGCCTCAGCATCATCAGCAGGAAAACTAACCAGCGCGACCAATGGGGGTGAGGCCGCTGGAAATGTGCTGTGTGCCAACATCCCTCCAACTATAATGCTCAAAAACAAAATTCGTGTGTTTATTGATGGTGTGTATACATTAGCTTTGGTGGATACGGGTGCGACTGTGTCTGTGATGAGTAATCAGTTTAGGCGCTTGTTGGGACGCAAAGTGATGTTTGAATATGACCGTGCTTCAACGTTTTGTGGTGTGAGTGGAGAGGCGTTGCGGCCACTGGGTGTGTGTAGTGCGCAAGTGTCTGTGGGTGGTGCAATTTTTCAAGCCGAATTCGTAGTCTTACCCCACTCTACGCATGACATCATTTTAGGAATGGACTTCTTGAAGTTTTGTGGCGCTACCGTGGACTGCCGAAGTCAAGAGGTTCATTTTGATGGCTCGCATCTGCCGACACTTTTTGAAAGTGGCCGTGATGAAGAAACAGTTTTTAGTATTACCGAAGACACAGTAGTTCCACCCTTGTCTGCCATGTTCGTCCCCGTGTCCGTTCCACTTCTTGAGAAGGTTTCATTCCAGGCCATGGTGCACCCAGTTCACTCAGCATGCCTGAAGAAAAATGTAATTATCCCTCACTGTATGATATCCGTGCATCATGGTAGTGCCTCGTTATGGACCATCAACCCATCGTCCGAGCCCGCAGTTTTACCAACGGGATTGAAGCTTGCCTCTTGTGGACCCGATGCGCCCCACGTCGTTGCTTTGGTCACAGATGCTACGAGTGCCATCGTACCTTTGCCTGCTGATGAAACTTCAATCTCCCGCATGATCAGCGCCGATCTCAGCTCACCTCAACGCCGTACTCTTGTGGATATTCTTCTACCTTTTTCGCCTATGTTTGACTTTTCTGAAACAGATGGACCAACCTCTCGCCCTGCACATCGGACCCATCATAGCATCGACACTGGTTCGGCTCGTCCCATTCGTCAAAAGCCATATCGCGTGTCCCCATCTGAGCGCAAAGTCATTCATGAGCAAGTGGAGGACATGCTACAGAAAAAGGTGATACAGGAGTCATCTAGCCCCTGGGCTGCCCCTGTTATTCTTGTACGCAAGAAAGACGGTTCGTGGCGATTCTGCGTCGATTATCGGCGTTTAAATTCTGTTACGAAAAAGGACGTCTATCCTCTTCCTCGCATAGACGATGCCCTCGACTGCCTCTCTGGTGCGTCCTATTTTTCTTGTCTTGATCTCAGATCTGGCTACTGGCAAATTCCAATGGACCCTGCAGATAAGAAAAAAACAGCCTTCGTAACGCCAGATGGCCTTTATGAGTTTAATGTTATGCCATTCGGGCTGTGTAATGCGCCAGCTACATTCGAACGCTTTATGGACACAGTTTTGCGCGGCTTAAAATGGGACATTTGTCTTTGCTATCTGGACGATGTCGTGATATTTGGGAAATCCTTCCAAGAACACAATGACCGTCTAGTACGTGTCTTGAATTGCCTGCACAACGCCGCCCTAATTCTGAACTCCAAAAAGTGCCGCTTTGGAGAGCGCCAAGCGCTGGTGCTAGGACACCTTGTCAATGATGATGGTGTAATGCCGGATCCCCAGAAAACTGCCGCTGTTGAGTCTTTTAAACCCCCGCAGACAGTGAAGGAGTTGCGCAGTTTTCTAGGGTTGTGCTCGTATTTTAGACGCTTTATACATCGCTTTGCTGACGTTGCTTACCCATTGACGTGCCTTCTCCACAAAAACTCTACTTTTAACTGGACACCAGACTGCGACGCGTCATTCCGTCAACTGAAGTTTCTTTTAATATCGAAACCCATCTTACGTCACTTCGATCCTACTGCAATGACAGAAGTACACACGGACGCTAGTGGAATCGGTCTTGGTGCAGTCCTTGTCCAACGGCACAATGAACGAGAGCATGTTATCGCGTACGCAAGTCGTACCCTGAGCAAGCCGGAGCGAAACTACACAGTCACCGAACAGGAATGCCTAGCTGTAGTTTTCGCTGTGCAGCGTTTCCGTTCATATTTGTACGGACGTTCGTTTACTATCGTAACTGACCATCATTCACTCTGTTGGTTGCGGAACCTTCGAGACCCATGTGGTCGCCTCGCACGCTGGGCCCTCCGGTTACAGGAATATGACTTTGCCGTGGTTTACAAAAGCGGGAGGCGTCATGCAGACGCAGATTGTCTTTCTAGGATGCCAATGGCCACGACTGGACCTGAAAGCGACGATTTCGACAATTATATATCGACCCTCGAGCCAGCGTTCCCCGACACGAATGTTTTCAAAACGGAACAGCAAAATGATACCAGTCTGCAGCCTCTCTTTGCCCAAGCCAACGTACCTACAAGCCGTTTTTGTGTGCATGATGGCCTCCTATGGAAAAAGAGTTATTCGCCTGTCGGCCAGCGATACCTACTCGTAGTTCCCAAGACGTTGTGCACGGACGTATTGCGTGTTATGCATGATAATCCAACTTCTGGGCATTTGGGATCGGTTAGAACACTCCACCGTGCTCAAGAAAGATTTTACTGGCCCAGAATGCGCTCGACGGTTGAACAATACGTTGCCAGTTGCAAGCAATGTCAACGCCACAAACGTCCAACTGCAACTCCGTCTGGCTTGCTGCACCCTGTGAAGACCCCGACAGCACCGTTTGATCAAGTAGGCATTGACCTCGTAGGTCCGTTTCCGAAGTCCGTGGATGGAAATCGCTGGATTGTAATCTGCGTGGACTATCTCACACGTTACTGTGAAACCGCCGCTCTTCCATCTGCTACGGCGCATCAGGTGTCGCTTTTCTTGCTGCACTCAGTCATCTTACGACACGGGCCGCCACGAATTGTCATCACTGACCGGGGCCGACAATTCACTGCTGATGTTGTTGAAGAGCTCATGCGTTTATGCGCCGTAACTTTCCGACACTCGACGCCATACCATCCCCAGACAAATGGCTTGACTGAGCGCGTCAACAGAACGCTTATCAACATGCTAGCCATGTATGTGGACGCAGGGCATAAGAACTGGGACACCATACTGCCCTTCATCACGTATGCGTTTAATACCGCCACGCATGAGACGACTGGATACAGTCCATTTTTTCTGCTTTACGCCAGACCGCCACGCTACTCTCTGGATACTATCCTGCCCTTCACAAGCCGTGAAGACCCCTGCCTGGCTGAGACCCTCTGTCTCGCCGAAGAAGCTCGGAGAATCGCCCGATTACGGTCTGGTGCTTCACAAGAACGTTCCAAAGTGCGATACGATTCCAGTCACCGGCGGGTCACGTACTCTGTAGGTGATTTAGTCTGGCTATGGCGTCCAATTCGGCGCCGTGGCCTACATCAAAAACTCTTGGCCCATTATGACGGCCCATATGGGGTTATCAAACGCCTTAGTGATTTAACTTATGGGATAGCCCGCCTGACAGCATCGGGTCGCCGGTCTGCCAAAACCGAACTGTGTCATGTTGCCCGCTTGAAGCCGTGTCAGCCTCGCACGACTCACGAACACGCCCAGAGGGCTTCGTCTGAGTAGGGGGGAAATGTCACGCTAATGACGACGATGAGGGATGGTGATGGTGAGGCAGAAGAAGAAGACGAAGCGTTGGTGCCTGGGGCTAGTAGGCTTCACCTTATCCCACTGCCATATCACTGTAAATAAACACCCCTTTGCTATTTCATCGTAACAATATATATACTGTTTTAAGCTGTAGATACTGAATTTCAGGATTTAAATACTGAATATATTTGTTCGTCATGCCCAATGTGAATGCCATTTTATGAAATTGTGTTTGCTGGTTTAGGTTGTAATTTATAGATTGTTCAATACTTTTATTATTTTTCTAATGCCGAATGTAAATTCGTTTTGAATAGTCTATCAACCTACTATTTAATGATTGTTAGTGTTATATTATATTCCTGTGCCTCCGTTATGTGTACTACTGCCATCAAGTGGTCTCTTCGGCCTCAGTCAAACTTCAAACCTTTTGAGAAGCTATTAGCCCTAGAGATCATCCAGTGTGCTTTCTGGAAATCCTTTGATAGATAACCGACGCTTATGGGCGTGCCACACTACACTGGTTCCAAGATACATTTTTGTTTTCTCGATAAACACAAGATATCGCTAGTGTTTAAATCGGCCGCTATTTACCATCTGGTACCTTGCAGAATAAAATCGCATGATCCATGCAAGGAATTGAGACATAAATATCAAACTTCAGTCATGGCACAGACCTCAGTACAACGCCCCAAGCGCTGAAACTAATCTCCTAACACTGCTGAGCAGCGTACTCTGGGGCGCATGTGGCCTTGTCGAACCGGCTGCTTTTGAATGAGAGAGTCTATGGAACCAACGTTGAATATTTGCCTGATTATAAAGAGACATTTAGGAATATGTGAGGCGTTTTTGCCTGTGAAATGCACTACTTAAGCATAGAGCCATTGGGCGCATTCTTTCGTTATGTCCCATACATACAATACACATTTGCATCCACAAATGTCGACATATGTAAAGAACGGCGCTAAGATATAGGGAGACATGTGCGTGAGCATTTAAAGAGACAGTTTTTGTTCAACACTTCTGGAAAACGCAGGAACCGTTTAGCACAGTTACTCTAGTGCAGACACGAATTGGAGCACCCTGCAATATAATGTTTCTAACTGCACTGACATAGGCTTTGAAAGATACCGTAGTGTAGGGCATGACTAAAATGTACAAAAAGTTAATGTTTTACCATTTATAACATCGTTACGTATACGGAAGTTTTGCACTTCACATCTATCTAATTGTGCATGCTGCGTCTCGGAACAAACTCGCAATCTTATTCCCACAGACCCACAGCGAGGGGTGAATATTCAACATTCGAAAGGTTCTCAATCTGATGGGTGAGCTTTTCGCCCGTGTCTGCATTGAACCACACTAAACACATATTCATACCTCATATTTCGCGCAGGTACTGTATCACCATGCGTAGAGCATTGCTCTGACGTTAGGGCTTCACAGCATCAAAAAAAATGTTGAACACTACGGGGGCCACTTAAGCCCCACCGTAAAGGGTGGGGCGCGATAACTTGAAGGGCGACTCCGGAGGTTTCTTGACATTCGAATATTCAAATAAAAATTTTACTGTAGATTCTCCTCTCCGTCCTGACGCATTCTACAAAATTTGGGCGCCGTACAATTATCCATTCACTCGCAACACGACTTTAAAATATGCTGTTTTCTTAGCTTAAATTGAGACCATTTCTGACGGCAACACTGAGTTTCTGACGTCATAAACAGTATACCGGCGTTAATGTCCACTTCCCGCATGATTATGAAATTGTGAGGCTTATATTGAACAACCTCGACATCGCATGCAATGCTTCATGATTTCCATACGTTATTTTCACCATCCAACGCGCGTACGTGTGTTTTTCTAATACTGAGTGTGACGTCACCATTTTGTCAAGTGGGACGTCGTTTCTGGCCGTGAAAGAAGTTTCGGTTTCGATTTGCTGTTTTTTCTTTTTAAAAATACTTCTAATTGGAATTTCGAAAAACGGCTTTTTGTGTTAGAGTCAGGACGTGCCGAGGATTGTAATTCAACCAAAAACACAAAATGATGAAATACCCACCGGAGTTGACCTTTAAGCGGCCTGCCCACATATAACGCCCCGATTTAGCGGTGCCGTATGAGCGTGCCTCCTTGGCCGAGGGTTAAAGTGAATTCAAATTCACTGGAGGCTGGTTCTGATATAACCTCCCATATGAATGGAGAAGCTCGATTTTGCATCTCTCCCACACTTAACCACTGACAACCCTAGTTGAGGTCAGTGGGCAGCTATGTTCGCTGCCAGCTACCGGCTGCCAGTGTAATGGTCGTGAGTTTTGCTACACAACGTCAACGACGAGGCTCACCTTTTGGCTAACGGGGTTTCTTACGTCAACCCGTCGAAACTGCAAAATGTAATTAATTGGATCGTCGACATTGTACTTTTCTGCAAAAGTATTGGCAGTTTGAAAAATGGCAGAGGTTTAACCTTACCTTAATCTGGTTGTCGCGAGAGAAACCGTCAGCTGCGGCGGCTGCACGGTTTGGTCCTGTTTGAGTTTGGTCCTGTCAGATCCGAAACCACAGCAATGATACATATTATGAAAGCATTACACGTGAATTAAAAGATTCCACACAGAGAAATTACTGTTCTAATTTGGCCTCATGGTTCTTCAAGATCAATTGTTACCCGAGGTGAACTCCGGTCCCAACTTGCCCATACGAGTCCCAGGTGGGCCACGCAATGTGTGATATATGGGTATGCTCTAAAATCTCTAGTGTAGCACCAATGCACGCTGATATTGTAGACTTGTTAAATAGACAACCTAGGTAAAAGGTCGGTGGTGTGAAAAAGACGAAATACAAAAGAAAAGGACACAAGAGATTCACTTGCTAGTTGAGCGCTCGGCCGGAACATCGACCTGGAATAGAACTTAATCTTACATTTGGTAGAGGTTGCTCTTCGTTTCCTCCTCTCAACTAGAGCTTCGCAACCGCACCCTCGCTTCACCATCCACTGTGCCCGAGGCAACAAGTGAAGCCGCTACTATTGGCTCAAATGCTCAAACACCATCGCCCATTATTCTGTATTCTGGTGGGCTCCGCCAGCGTGATCCCAGCTTTTTCAATGGAGCAGATTACCAGGACGTTGATGATTAGCCTTCATCTTATTACGAACGCGTAAGCGCCTACAATAATTAAGACGATACTACCAAGCTAGGCGACGTCCTCTTCTACCTGACAGATGTAGCCAATCTATGGTTCCCAAATCACGAGCGCGATCTGTCCACTTCGTCGCCCTTCTAGACTAGCTTTTCGGAGGTGTTTGGCCGCCCTATGGCGCGCAGACTGCGCACCAAACAACGGCTTTGCGTCTACGCTAAGCACCCCGAGGAAATATTCACCAGTTAAATAGAGGGCGTCCTGGCTATGTACAAGCCCGTTAACGTTAACCCTTCCATGCTCGAGGCTGAGAAGATTAACATCCTGAAGGGCATGTCCGACGCTGCCTGACAAACGTTGCTTATTAGAAACCCGCAAACCGTCATCGATTGTAATCAGCTGTGCCAAAGTAAAGGCGTCCTCAGGAGGCAATGGGCTGCTACTCAGCGTTCCATACGTTAAGGCCTTTATACAGGCGGAAGTGGCTTGTCAACTCTCGCTTATCTCTGTTTCTGGTGAAACCACATCATCGATCGATCCCGCATTAGCTTCGCCGTATCATCCAGGAGTAAGTCGCAGAAGTCTTGCCGCCAAGCTCTCGTCTCACGCCTGCCCCGCTAGCATACGCCGCAACTGCCGCCTGACCACCGCGCCAAGACACCTATGCTGAGCCGTGTCCACCACAACCGCCAACACACATTCTTGTGTCTACTCAGAGGCTACGCAAATGACGAGGAATATCTAGTGAAGGAAACAACCATACGTAACAAAAACGAGGTGGAGCCTCGTGAAGAGCTAAAGGTCATTCTTAGTATATTGTTTTTGATGTTAACGTCTCCATGTGACTCGCGCTGTGAAAGACACCATTGTGGTGGGCTGCGGAAAATTCAACCATCTGGTGCTCTTTAACGTGCACTTACATCGCACAGTACATATACGCCTGGCTTTTCACCTACGTCAAAACGTGGCCACCTCAAGCCGGAATTTCATCCAGGATCCTTGGGAACAGTAATCGAGCCAAGGGCATTCGCCGACACATGGCCAACTCGGGAGTTTCAGCTTTGAGGGTAGAACTTCTGCTTTAAAACGCTGTCGGAAGTATTGCTGTGTACAAAACTTAGTACATTTAGTTATTTAAATATTTTGATGAATAAAATAAATTTTTTAATTTCACGATATACATTCCGAAAAATGTTCCTCAAAACATGCCTCCTAAACGTAGGCTTGTGACATCATAGAAACGATTTTGCAGAAAACAGCAATCTGGCCCAGTTAGCTAATAAATAGAAGAGAGCCTTTCAAAAAGGTCAAGGGCGACAAAAGAAACCTTTGCGATAACGACTGGAGAAGCAGGGTGCTTTGGTGGAAACAGCAGCCGCCACGAAAGGTAAAAGGTCATGACCAGCACAAGCATCTAGAGCAACTAGGGGCAGCTGATGCACAATAAAATGTCAGCGAGATAATTGCTTGACTTTTCAAAGGAGAAGGAGAGAGGGCCTTCTTATGAAGCGCGGTTTCGAAATGCAAGAACATTAATTTGCGTTCAAGATAATGACAGTCCCCAAAGGACGAGAATTGGAAAGCACTTGCTAAAGGCTGGAAGCGCGGCATACTGTGCGATTTCGGATAGGAAACGAGCATGAATAAACAAGCCAGGATTATTAGGTGAAAAGCCCAGGAGCTTGACTAGTAGGTCCACGCGTTAGAGAACGCTTGCTACGTCTCCTTACCCCCCCCCCCTCCCAATCCTGGATCCTGGCCTCCGTTCCTGCCCCAGTGAGAGGCGTTAGTTCCAGCGATTTTGATAGTGACCTACACTACACTAGTCAGCGGCGGATTTTGGGTAAACGTCGCTAGTCGTCACTACTGCACATACGTCGTAACCATGGCAACGATAGTGCTTCGAGACACATAAGAAGAGAAGAAGAGCAGAGAAAAGAGGAGGGATGAAGGAGCCCGTCAAATGGAACAAGAAGGTTCGAAATGCGCCAAGAAGACGTACTGAATCCCCGATCACACCATACGGTTAGCAGCCAGTTCATCGGCGACGAGAACGTTCGAGTCGGATTGTTGTGACAGCTTTCGCTATGAGTATCCAGGCTTAATCGAGTTGAGCGGCCATCAATGGTTTTAGTGATCAGGTACTAATTATTTAAATCTCAGATTTCGCCGACGTTTACGGTGACAACTCGGAGACTTTCTTTGGCTTAAAATTAAGCTGGAACATTCGTGTCAGCAACTACGATGTGATGCTGTGTCTGTTCCAACATATCAGCTTTGCTGGCCACGGCAGTAATGATCACTACTCCATCACAGTTAAGAGTGAAGCAGAAAGAGCGTCAAGAACTTCGGCTAAGAAGTTAACTTTTTACGACTAAAAGCAGAATGACAATTTAAGGTACGCGTCTTCTCATACGTTGCTTCGCGTGCGCAGTACAGATATTGCGTTAAGTGTGTTCTTTGTGCTTGAAGTATTAAGTAACATGGGCCTTTTCTCTGGTAAATACAAAATTATCGGTTGTGCTGTGAGCTTTGTGAGTTTAATGCATTAAAGACTAACTTGAGCTCGCCTCGCGCAGAAATATGTTGACCCTGCTAACTCTAAACAAGTAACAAATATTTCGAGGCCGAATGCTGTTTTATTCTTGAACTCGTACTTACATCGCCCTGAAAGCGCGGCTTTTTCGTAACAGTACATATAAAGTACACCAGCTGCTTTCGCGAGCTATTTGCTGTATAAGAATACTTCCTAGCTTGTGTATCAACTAAGTCATATAATAGGTTGGATGTAGACGTTTTTGAAAATATCATGCTTAGTCGGTCATACCAGTTTATGCCTGTAACCAGATAATGTTGCTAATTTTACGAGTCTTAAATGCAAAGGCTTCGTCCACAGTACTTAATTTTAAAATCTTTCTTTGCTCTTATTATAATAATGTAGCGTTATAAAACTTTATTACAGCCCATCGCATTTGATTTTCTTCGTCACGTAAATACAGTCGTCTAGCACAAAGCCAGCTCTATTTGCCACATTGAATTGAAAGCATGTAAATTCACAGACTTCATCCTTGCAGAAAAAATCTCTAACAGGAGGTAAGCATACGCCTGATTATTGTCGTCGAAATAAGGGATTTTTCTTAGTTCGTGCAACTTTCTTGGAACTAAGGGATCGGCATGCTGCTGCTTGCAGAGTACCAAGCAACCCGCAACATAAAGACGCGTTTATGTTGTCTTCTAGCTGAAACATACCGAAACTGTCGTATGAGACTTCTTAGATGGACCATATACGCCGCTGCTTTTCGAACCAAAATGCTTATTCGTCAGTGTCGTCATTCGAGGTAGAAAGGATTCCGCAAATATTTCCGTCTAGTTGGCTGAAAAGCAATGGGTACAGGCAAATTACAAATTTCATCCTTAGACAATTGGAAGAAAAAAGGAAGTTTATATTTATGCTAACAAATAAGCTTAACAGATTGATTCAAAATATGTTTTCCGCCATTTCCCTCAATGTATATTTTGCGGAGCTCAACTGGGGTTTAAGGGGTTTAGGTCAGCTTTAATTCGGCAGTTCACAAAGTAATCGTCACTGCTCAAAAAGAGAAAAAGGGATCCGCTGCCAAACATCGTTTTGTACGCGATATTTACTGAGCTTACACCTGTTCTGGAATTGTTGTACTGTAACTTCTGCTGCGACTTTTGTTTGCAAGAAAGAAAAGTCGAATGTTTAACGTTTGTCGCTGGCAGGTGCGCGTCAGAGATCTTATAAATCTAGACATCTTAGCCATTAAAACGCAGCATTCCGAAGAGCCCACTGAGTGTGACCAAAAGGAGGCTATGGTTTGACAAATATCAATGCACTTGTTTAGGAAGGGCTAAAGGGATACATTTATATTCAGATCCCTTTCCATTTGTCAATTCCTAACAGGATTCCTAACAGGCTTTGACTTTCGAAATGTACAGACAGTGTGTTCCTTTATGGAGCCTGGCTAGTCTCACGCTCGTCCACAGAATTGTCAGTCGACACTGGCAATCCCTGTCATAGTGATGGACCTTTACTCGCTGATCGAATGGGCCACGACTGCAGCTACAAGAGGTATTCCAGACCTGCGCTACGTCCCTCAAATACTACCCTGGTGCTTATCACGAAGCTAATCAGCCTAGCCTCTCCACAGGCTAATGAGGAAGAAAATGATGCTCATGCGTCCGAGGGTAATGTGAACAACGCGGCGTCTCAGGCCTTGGACGAGATGTGTCAATCTTCTGACAAGGAGCCAACCGCAAAAAAGCCACCACTCGTTCCCGAAAACCCAGCGAGTGCCTCCGTGATTATTGTGACCCCTTTGGCCATTGCTCTGCAACACCGTTCAGACCCGTGTCCGGTTCCTGTGGCTGACAGGCTCGCTGCTACCAATGAGCCAGTCTTGAAACGCCGTGCATCATGTACCTCCGAGCCAGTGAGGACGATCAAGCTGGCAAAAAGCATCGCCGTCGCGGGTGAGCGTTGAAGCACAAAGGGAAGTGCCGGCGTTCGCGGTTGAGGAGGACTGGTGGGGGTCCGGAGGCGGCTTCGCCGTCTTCCGGCAGGCAAATGGAATTGTAGGCGAACTATTTGCTGTCACCATGGTGGTCTCTGAATAGATAGTGTTTGCAACTCTCAATGTACGGGGTCTTAGGTCTCGCCAGAGACAGATGCAACTTCGCCAACGTTTGCACAGCATGCGTCTAGATATTGTAGCAGTCCAATAGACGAAGATAGAGAGCGACGGGGAGCCCGAGAGGGTGCTACAGACCTTTTTAGTAGATTTTCACGTCAGTTTTGCGCATTCTGTGCGCTTGTCGGAAGGTTGTTTTATGTTTCTGCGAAATACACTGCTTTGTTCTGGCCTAACTTATAACATCGACGCCGAGGGCCGATTGATATGTTGCAACCTTCTACTCTTTAGGAAGCCATGGCGTATAACTAACGTTTACGCTTTCAGTACTGTGACGCAACCACATGCGTTTCTTCAAACACGTAGCCAGCTTACTTTGACTATGATCAACATCTTGTGCTAATTTGTGACTTCAACTGCGTTTGCAACCCCATTATCGTTCTAGTCCAGACGCACGCTGTGACAGCAGCGGTGGACTTTTGTTCCGTGTTACAGAAGATGCAGGACTAGTTAATACAGGGGTATCCTGCCGTGCTTCTATATCATTCACCCATAATCAGGGGCATTGTCACTCTCGTCTTGACCGCATTGATGCATCTTGTACATTAGTTTCCCGCGGAATTGTATGCGACCTTACACTGATTTCGTTTACAGATCATTGCATGGTAGTGGCCGGCTAGGTGGCAATGACCATTCAAAGTTTAGGCTGCATTGGGAACTTTGCAAGTTAAACTCATTGCTAGTAAATGACCATGAATTTATCATTCGTGTGCGCTCACAGCTCCAATCATGTTTTTCCGGAAGTCTACCATTGTTCGCCGCTCGGTAAATGTTCGAGCAGAAGTAGGTGCGATAGGAATTGACTTGGCTCAATTAAATGCTTCTACAGGAAACATCAGGAGCAGTTACTTAACAAAAATGTGTGCAACCTGTACGAAATAGAATGTGAATCCCCTGGCCCGTATACGGACGAAATTGCTTGTGTCAAAATTGAATTACAAAGACATGATGCGGAACGATACCGCGGTGCTTTAATTCGATCACGTGACAAGCGTGGTTTGCACTGCGAACGCCTGACGCGGCAAGCTTTGCTTGATGAACGTGATCATGCGACTGTAAAGCTGATTCCGGGATTAATGCGTAATGGCCCATTGGTTACGAGCACGAATGAGGTTACGAGCGCATTCGTGGTTTATTACTCGATGTTGCTGAGTGCCACTGCTCCTGTGCGACAATCTGACATTATCTCGTGTTCCCCATCCCTGGTGACCCCTTTATCAGAAGATGATTGTTCTGTAATTTGTAGCTCTTTCACGCAGCAGGAGCTACACGGGGCAATTGATCAATTACCTATCTCAAAAACGCCTGATCCTGATGGTATTTGCTCTGAATTGTACAAACATTCTAAAAATAATCTTGCTCCTATCCTGCTAGATGTCTTCGTGATTAGTCTTGATGTAGAAGCCCTTCCCGAGACTTTTACAAAATGTCACACAGTACTGATTTCAAAAAGTACTGGTGAAGAAATATTACGCTCAGTCGAAGGCTATACCAATCACAGTGGCAAATGTGGATTACAAGATTTATGCCAAAATTTTATCAAATCGCATACAGTTCGCAATGCTGGTTCTCATTGGCCCTCACCAGACGTGCGGCTTGAGGGGCCATGCCATTCAAAGTAATGTACATATTGCGCGCACAATTCTCAAATCGTGCTCCTGCTGTAATGACCACGTTAGTTTACTTCAGGTCGACCTCGCAAAAGCATTTAATCGTGTTTTATTTTTTATTCGAGGAGTTCGCCATCAGGCATAGTGAAAAGGGAGCGAGGAGTAAGAGGAAACTAGAAGAGTGCAAGCAGGTCTCCTTAAATAATCACACAGGTTGCTGATAAACTGATTGTTCAGCGTCCACTTCCTGTAATCACACTCACGGACCCACCGCAGGCCTACTTTCCGTAGGTACCACTGTCTCATGGATATCGTAGCTGGACAGGTCCCCAATAGGTGCTTCGCGTAGCTCAGTTCCGGTGAAGAACCACACTGAGGGCGCGTTTCGGTCACATGTAAGCGTTGATCACTCTACCGAGGATGCACAGAAGCGATCCGAGCCGCGTCTTCCAGACTCCGGCGCATAGATACCTCCTCCTCCCGAGTGAGATTAGGGGGGAGAGGGTACGAACACGGAGGAGTTAGAGTGCGTGTTTGCTGGCGCAAAGATTCTTTCTCGGAAACATGAGACATGAGCGGATCTGAGAGAAGAGGGGAAGGAGGCGGGATGTCTGATGTGTCAAGCTGGGTCATTTTATCCACATCGATAATATGTATATCATGTTCATGGCCGCGAATCCAGTGTAGACCCACATGACAAGAATATTTTTTACAGAGCTGGTGAATGGATTATGTCATTTTGAATGTGCGTCGAACAGCCTTAAGCTGCTTAAGGGCGGCTAGGGAGTCAGTGTGAATGTGAGCGGTATGAAATGTGGGTTCGAGCTGCCGAGCCCACATTGTTGTTTTGCGATTGCTTTGGACTGCGGTCGCATTCTTTTCAATGTACTATTGCAATCTGGTGATATTGAAGAAAACCCCGGTCCCAATACCCGCTCTAGTGCTACTAACGAGGCATCTCCTACACAATCATCTGTTTCTGGAGGTTGCCGCGAACTAATTGTAGCCCTCGATGAGTTAAAATCTGGTCAGTCAACTTTGTTAAATGAAATAAGATCCATAAAAGTACAACTTGCAGAGAACGATAAAAAGTTCACAGATATACAAGAAAGGTTAACAAAAATTGAAAAGGAATGTAACGCATTCCATCAAATCAAAGAAAGTGTCAACGTTGTCCAAGAGCTCTCTGCGAGCAACTCAGAGCAGATTGCCGCTTTGACAAGCCGCCTTGACGACGCCGAGGATAGGGCGCGCCGACAAAATCTGGTGTTTTTCGGGCTGACGGACGCCGTAGGCGAAACATGGGCGCAGTCCGAAAAAAAGGTCACCGAATTTTGCTCCACGCAGTTGAAAATCACTATCCAGCCACGCGATATCGAACGTGCGCACAGGCTGGGTCAGTATCAAGACGACAGCAACAGACCTGTAATCGTCAGGTTTTCCCACTTCAAAGATAAGGAGTCAGTTCTTGGGGTAGCCAAAGACTGCAAGGGATCTGGCGTTAGCATCTCCGAAGATTTCTGCCCTCGAACTCGCTCCGCCCGAAGACACCTTCTACAATTTGCAAAATCCCAAAATGCCACCTACAAACTCCGGCACGATGTCTTAAAAATTGGAGACAAAGCTTATAAGTTTGATCATAAAAGCCAGAAAGTATTAGAACGTTTACCATAGCAAACCGTATTAGCTCAACCTTAGTACTGTGGCTACATCTCTTTTCTTTTTACTAACGTTCGAAGCCTCTTGCCGAAAAGTGATGCACTAAACAGCCTTATCAGCACATCCCACGCAAACTTAATAGTGCTAACAGAAACCTGGTTGAACTCATCTAATAACGACTCCGAAGTTGAATCCTGCTTTCCAGATTTCGACATTTTTAGATGCGACCGCTTCAACCGGAGAGGCGGCGGCGTCCTTATAGGTGCTCATCCTACACTGCTGTGCACTCGTGTCCGAATAAATTCTCCGCTGGAAATTCTTTTCATTAAATGCAATGCCGCGCATCCACATTTAATCATCGGTGTTTGCTACCGCCCCCCAGACACAACCAATACTTTTGTTCCCGAGTTTCACGACGCCCTGCAGGCTGTAACGTCCCAATTCCCAAACGCGCCCATCCTCATGTTTGGTGACTTCAATTTTCCGTCAATTATCTGGTCCGATCTCGCAGCTATAACCTCGAAGCAAACCATTGAAAGTCATTTCGTTCACACGTGTTTAACATTTGGATTATCACAAGTGGTCAATTCACCAACTAGAAGCACCGCGAGCGTTTCTAACATACTTGATCTCATATTAACATCGCATCCCGATAATCTCTCTTCCCTCAGTTATCTTGACGCCGTTAGCGACCACATAGTAATCCACGGAACATTTAACTGCATGCGCATACGTCCGAACGCTAGAACTAAAAAAATATCATTATACGACAAAGGTGATTACATATCTATGAACACTGAGCTCGAAGAATTCTGCGACATATTCCTTTCTGAGTTTAAAGAACGTTCAGTTGATGTAAACTGGTCAATGTTTAAAACTAAAATGCAGTACCTAATCAAAAAGTACATACCTGTGAAGATTATTCGCGACCGTCCTTTATCACCATGGTTTACATCATCTCTTAAACGATTAAAAAACAAAACAAAACGACACTTCAGAGCGGCAAAATCTACTAACACCCCATGTGCATGGCAGAAGTATCATTCTACATTAAAACTTTTTCGCTCGCTCCTAGTAAAGTCTAAACGATTATTCTTTTCATCGACACTACCTTTATTAATCCGCAACAACCCTAAACAGTTCTGGAGGATTATTAACCCAAAACGTTCAAATACACGCGTCTTCTTAACTAACGAGTCAGGCATTCCTTTATCTGATGGCGACATTGCTGAGGCCCTCAATCGTACTTTCAGTGCGGTTTTCACTCGAGAGACTAACGCAAACCTCCCTCCCTTTTCCATTTTAACTCATCCGAACATGACGGACATCACATTTACACATCATGGCATAGCAAAAATTATCGACTCTTTGAAGCTCACATCATCGTCAGGAGTTGACGGAATCAACACAAAGGTTTTGAAGAACACCAAGCATATAACTAGCATAATCCTAAGACATATTTTTCAGCAGTCTTTATCATCTGGCACAGTCCCTCAAGACTGGAAAGTGGGCAAGATCGTTCCAGTTCCTAAGAAGGGCTCAGGTACCACTTTTCGCCCCATTTCTCTCACAAGCGTATGTTCTAAAATCATGGAACACGTTATTTACTCACATGTCGTCAACTTCCTAACATCCATCAAATTTTTCCATCCCAATCAGCACGGTTTTCAGAAAGGCCTTTCTTTTGACACGCAACTTGCATTGTTTTTAAACGACATTAGTTCCAACTTAGACCTTAATATTCCTACTGATGCACTCTTCTTAGATTTCGAAAAAGCATTTGACAAGGTTCCCCACAAGCGACTATTACTAAAACTGTCAAGAATTAACTTAAATGCATCTGTATTTAATTGGATCGAAGATTCCCTTACTAACCGCTCCCAGTTTGTTCTCGCTAACGATTACTCTTCCAGCCTCACCCCTGTTCTCTCCGGTGTACCCCAAGGTACCGTACTTGGTCCTCTTTTTTTCCTTATTTATATTAATGACCTACCCAACTCCATCTCTTCTAATATCCGCCTTTTTGCCGATGACTGTGTCATTTACCGTCCCATACATAACCCTAATGATAATTTGGCTCTTCAGGCCGATCTGGCAAAAGTCGAGGAATGGTGTCGAAATTGGTTAATGACCCTAAATGTTAACAAAACGGCCCTAATTACCTTCCACAGACGCCAACACTATTCTTCGTACAACTACTTACTAAACGGAACCACTATCTCCTCGGTATCCTTTTTGAAATATTTAGGTGTCACAATTTCCAGTGACCTTACATGGCATTCTCACGTTACATCCGTCACTAACGATGCTAACCGCACACTTGGCTTTCTTCGGCGTAACCTAGCTCAGGCACCCTCTTCTGTTAAACATCTAGCTTATGTAACCCTTGTAAGGCCCAAATTGGAGTACGCATGCGCATTGTGGGACCCGCATCTTCAAAACTTGATATCTACCATTGAATTAACACAAAACCATGCAGCTAGATTTATCTTCTCTGACTATTCTCGTAATACTAGCGCCACTAATCTAAAAGCTAATGCCGGTCTCCCAAGCTTGCAAGCACGCCGTAAAATATCCAGACTCTGTTTATTTCATAAATTTTATCATGCCTTATCATCTAGCACAGCAGTCATCATGCCGATTCATCGAACATCCAGTCGCATCAGCCACACCTTTGCTGTTTATCCGCCACATGCCCGAACGACAACGCACCTCAACTCATTTTTTGTAAGGACAGCCATCGACTGGAACGATCTTCCCGCTGACATCGTCGCTCACTCTAACCCAAGCCATTTCAGAACCGCCATTGAAAACTTTTTTTGTTAAATACTGTCAAGCCTACCCCTCATGTAAAACCCCGTACTCCTGGGGTCTTTGAGGTATTGGAAATAAATAAATAAATAAACTAATTGCGTTGTCTATCGCCTGAAGCTCCAATGTAAGGGGGGTGCATGTATCCACGCCATACGCTGCGCGAGAGTTAAGACGAGGATGGGGGGACTGTACACAGCGGTTCCCTGCAGAGCTGCGAGTGATGCATCGGTGTATATAATGCACCCTGGAAACAATTGCGCCACTTATATTGGCGGTGAAGCAGTGGAGCAATTGTCTGTGAGTTTACAGTACGACCAAGGAGGAAGAGTGTGTAAGCGATGGAGCTGAAGCGACATTTTCCGTGCTGTGCTTGTCTCACACTGATGTTAAGCTAATGTATTAATTTGAGCATACTCTTGCAGAACGGGTATGGGCGTAAGATGAGGGAGATAGGTTATGGCGCGCATAGCTTCGCGATTGATAGCTTGGAGGGAGTCCCATTGACGACGGGTTAGGCGCTGAAATTGTGCCTGGTACACAATCCGCGGCATATGGATGGAGCGCACGAGCCGACGATCAGTATCATAACGCGCTCTACCTGAGCGCATAGCTATGCGACGAATCAGACCAAGTGTAGCGTGAGCCGATTTACGGGTAGCGTTTAGCCAAGATGTTCCAATCCCAGATGTATGAAGAAGACATAGCATACGAACCCTTTCTACTTGACGAATTTGAGAATTATCCGCCGTAAAAGTAAAAAAGGGCTGCTTTCCGTAAACCAGATTTGTTTCCGGTGCGAATGCAACATGATTTATTACACGATATGGACAGACCCAAAGCGGGGTCTGTCCATATCGGATGTATGAATCCCAGATGTATGAATAAGAAGACCTAGCACACGAACCCTTTCTACTTGACGAGTTTGAGAATTATCCGCCGTAAAAGTGAAAAAGGCCTGCTTTCCGTAAACCAGATTTTTTCCGGTGCGAATACAACATGATTTATTACACAATATGGACAGACCCAAAGCGGGGAACTGAACTGTTAAAACACCAGCGCGCGCTGGAGCGTCGACTCTTGTACGAACGCATCTAGATGGCAGGACCACAGGATGACAGGCGAATGCTTTCGGTGTAGTCAGCTACTTGAAAAGGGTGTTCCAGGGCGTGAAATACCCGCCAAGGATGCCGATTGCCCCGTGTACAGGAGAGGCGTTCACACTATGCAGCCCAGCAGCCCAGCGTTCCCTGCCAGTCGCTTCAAATAGCGCCGCGCGCGTGCAGTAGCCCGATGAAGAACGAGAATAGCTGAAGGGTCATCGGTGGTGGTGGTGACAAACATTTATTTGTACAAGGAGATGTATGAACCGAGGCCCTATTGGCCCAGGCCCTCACAAATCTAGGTGGAGCTCCTATTCCGGAGCCTCAATGGCGTCTAATGCCGCTGGCGCCCTGGCGACTAAGGTCCGCTAGGACTGTAGGTCATGGCAGCTGAGCAGCGCCGTCTCCCAGGCCTCCCTAGAAGGGTGGGTAATTAAGGTTTGGGAACGGTGGGGATAGGATGGACAGGCCCAAACCATGTAGAAAATGTCCGAGAAGGTCGCTCCACACAGGCTGCAGCCCCCCTCAACGTCTGTATTGATCGGGGTTACGAGAAGCGTAAAAATCGGCCTGGCGGCGAAGAGCCCAGAAATTTAAAATTTGCATATCTGGTTTCGGATCATTCTCATTTACAGTAGTGGAGAATGTGTTAGTTGTCAAAAAAGCCGAAAGTGTAGAGAGAGCTGTAGATGGAGTCAATGTAGACAACTGATTATCCGAGCGAACAGCGTTCTAGGATGTGAAACGAACGCTGCCGCGTATTTTTCATTCGCAGACGCGAAGTTGTAATGGAGATTAAGATAGGGCTGTGGTCACTCCCCCAAGTATCTGGTACAACATCCCAATCATCATTCATTCCTGTTTTCTCTTCTGGAGCGAGCGAATGTTGGTTCTGTAGTATACTTAAGGGAGTGCAACTTTGCTATAGGAATTTTTCGACTCGCCTGTTTGTAAATGGCCGCCTATCAAGCCCAATACCAATCAACTCCAGAATAACGGCCTGGGGGGCGAGTTGGTGCATGATGGACTTGAACGGCGGCGCAACACGGAACCGGACACAGACAAGAAGGGGACACCACATGCGCATGTGGTGTCCCCTTCTTGTCTGTGTCCGTTTCCGTGTTGCGCCGCCGTTGAATTCCAATCAACTCGTATGTAAAGCAAGGCTGTCCGATGTCTCAGCTGTTTTTGCTCTTTACTTGGAGCCACTTTGTCTAAGTGTTTTACATAGCAGTAGTATCCATGACTTCGCTCTCCTTGGAAATGAGGTTAGAGTGCTTGCATATGCGGATGACCTTGCCTTTTTCTGCACTGACAAACCAAGCATAGAAAAAGTTATATCCAGCATAGAACAATTTGGCATTGTTTCTGGTGCTCAGATGATTTACTCCAAGAGTTCCGGTCTTTGTTTTGGTTCGTGGGGCTCTAAACCGCCCCTATATCCAGGAGTTGAAGGGTCATGTATGCCCCTTAAATATCTGGGCGTTTCACTGCATGCGTTTATGTCAAGTGCAAATTACTGGAAAGAGCGAGTTTCAGTCGTCCAGCTTTATGCTAATACATTTGTCCCGTATCGGCTCTCAATTTTCGGCCGGGCTCAGGCCTGCAACATGTTTCTGGCTACAAAACTTTATTACGTGCGTCAGGTCCTCCATTGGGCTATACACTACATCCATCGTTTTCACCAAATATTTGCTTCGTTTATTTGATCATCAAATTGTGAATCGATTCGACGTGATAACCTATTCACACCTGTTTGTGCAAGGACGCTCGACTTAGTGCATCTGTATGTAAGGCAGTCAGTTGCCCATTTCTTGTTGTTTCTTGATTGTTCACATCCGATTATTGGAGCATTCCTACAAGTTAATTTCAAGAATCAGCTTCTCGACTTAGTGGTTACTTTAAATTTTACTGACCACCCACAGTTACTAGGATTGCTGCAGGATGTTTATGGCTCGGTGAGATGTTTCGCAGTACGATTCTCCAATGAGTACTTATATTTTGTTTCGCACAAGAGACTAAACAAGCAATTGATAGCAATGCATTTTTCGCCACCACTGCATCGCTCTATATACTTTGGTCATAAGGGTCATGATGTGCTAAAAAGGATGCGCAAAATTCAGATTTTTCCTTGCACGAAAACATCTTTCTTTAATTTATACACCGAAGCTCTACCTGTTAACACATGGCTCTAGAGGCAAAATGTTTTTGTATTTTCTGTTTACAGCCGTCTATGTGCTGTGCCTGAAACAACTGAGAACTGTTTTATTATTTGAAAAGACGCAATTCTCTTTTGTGACGTGTTGCAAACTACTCTAAAAAAAGACTATGTTCTAAGTTCGTACAGTGTGCGGTATCTTGCTGTTACACAATCTGACTACGAAACATATGACATTTTATTCCTTATTGGACTTAATAGCTTGTGGAAGAAACACCGGTTGGATCGCAACGCTGAACCTATTGTTCCACCTAGACTACATTTTAGCGGAATGATGCTACAATTGAAGGACTTTTATGATGAAAATGACTTTCAACCTGATTGGTTTCCGCTTGTGACGCGATGTTTATCTTTGCCTACCTTTTAGTTGTGTTTTCTGTTGTGCAGCTCAGCAACGGCTGAGTGCTTTGCAAATAGGCTGTGTACATAACCCTTTCTGTACATAACCACATTGAATAAATACCATGTCATAAAAAGAAAAAAAAAAGTCCCTACCATAGCGCAGTTCGTTAAAGCGCTAGGCATGGAATCCGAAAGGTGGAGGTTCTATTCCAGGCGGATACAGGATTTTTATTTTTCTTACGACGTATGACGTCATTTGATTGCCAGCTTTAATGTGACCGGCCGGACGCCGACATTATGAGTCATTAAAGCTTTTCACCTTAAAATTTTGATAGTGCGTCCTATGAAAAGATGCGCGATTTCAACGTTTTTTTCCTTTATTGTTTTGTGTAACCTTCGTCGGTGAACTTACTCGTGAAATGGTGGCCGCAGCAACCTCTTCTATTACTATGGTCGCCTCACAGGCACCTATAGCAATAATATAGAATTCGAAACTGCGACGACATCCGTGCTTCTATCCCTTTACACACTGCCACGACAAGCCCGGTCAACATAACTCATATATTGAGTTGCGATTGACAACATTGACACGCTGGTAATTAAAAATTATGTGGAACTGTTATCTCGATATAGCTCTACATACCTCGCATGGTGTGTAGTATATCACGTCTCTTTTGCCTCCTACCAATTACAATAATGTTGACAGATGTAGACGACTGGCAAAGGAAGCGTGCTAATTTGTCACCAACGCTATACAATAATGCCCCTCCGGATGCTTTCTGAGATAGAAATTGCAACAAAATAGTTTCGCATGCATATTCTTCCTCCTGCCCTCTGAATTAACACACAGGACTGTCCCTACTTCCCTCAGCCGTAACACGCTCCTAACACACCTCGATGTCTAGGGGCGAAGTCGACACAGTCGCCTAACACTTCCAGCGCTTTGATACCTATTCTAAACTGCTGTTTCCTTTCCGGGCTGTTCAACTTTAACTATAGTCTTCTGCATATTAACATATAGGCGTACCTCAAGGTTATTATACATTAATTGCAACTGTTTCATGAGTTACTCACCAATGGAATGTTATCAACAAACCTGAGATTACTGAGAAATTCTCCATTAATCCTGTTCCCTAATTGCTCCCACTTTCGTCTCTGAACAGGTCCTCTAAGCAAGCTGCAAATAGCACTAGGAATATACTGTCTCCTCTCCTAACAAGTAATCATAAAGATAATTACAGATATGAACTATTTATAAAATATTCACTTTGCTATAAAATGTTAAAGATAATGGTTATATAATAAAGTATAACATAATTATTTATATAAATTTAGGTATAGGAACTTTGTATAAACGTCAGGGTAACCATAATACTTTCACAATCTCTCGGTGCTATTTCTGCACTGACCTTTAAGCTTTTAATTTATTTCTAAGCTTGGTTCTTTGAAAAAAATGAGCGTGAATATTTAATAAACGTACAGTTATCACATGTCTTATATATACAGGAATAAAATCAGTTGAAGGAGCGACCCTGACTGGCACAAGATTAAGCAATTCAGCCTCTCCGCGCTTTCTGCTGCTCTTCCTGTATGCTTCTTCCCCCCTCCGGAATTATGTGGCAGATATATTCAGAGTGCAAATAGCGGGACCCTAACCAAGCGTGCTGACCTACACTGAAGTAAATGATGCATACATTTCATGCAATGAGTAACATCTGGTGCCACTGAAACTAAATTGAGACACTCAAACTTGTATCTTGCTTTTTCAGGCAAGAAGAGAAGACATCACTGGGGCATGGACAACTAAGGCTATCTCGTTGTAGCAATTGAAGAAGGCCTAACGACCAGGCTGGAACTACAGGACATTCAAGAAAATACAAACCGAGGCATATCATTTGAAATGTGCAAAACCACAAATTATCGACTCCATATGCGCATTATTGAAACAATAGGCTGCTGCCTTTTGCTGTTCACGCAAGTAAGCGAAACATGGGAGCCCGGATATTGCAGGACGGATCCAAAGTCGTCAAGTATCCAGTTTCGTTCATTGTGTCCCTTTTCAAGAATTTACGATGTCGATCCGTACCGACGTCCAGAAGAAATACCTGAGTTAAAGTGCAACTGTGAGGGAAGTATCTGCAGTAGCAGCGGTGACTACAGGTGCACAGCAGTCAAACAGATCATGCGTGTCGCCTACACTGATGGTAAATCCAACACATGGTTAAGGTATGAAAGCGTACCGTATACCACTGCCTGCGTGTGTGCCGCGACAATATCTAGTCCAGGGCATACAGGCGACGAGAGACCAAGCAGAAGACATTTTGAAACAGCGGCTAAAGGAAACAAGAGCCACCCATCTGAGACATAAAATGGAGGTTTGGCGAATACATTTGTTCCTACGATGTTAACCCAAAATCAGGCCGTAAGAAATTTAGTTCTTATAGCGCAGTAAGCAAGTCAGCCTCCCGGTATTGCGAGGCCTGTGCCTTTTATGACCTTCCTCAAAATACAAAGATATAACCATATGATTTCTTTTGTCCATCCTTTCCTGTCATGAACACAAAAAACCTCCGCTTGCTTCTAAATCATGGACACTTTTGTAGGACGAACTTTCCACCTTCTAAGAAATTCTATTTCCTTCAGCTTTTGATTCAAGAGCTCAAAGCATGTGCAAATTGTGGCTAACAACATAAATACATATTCATCTTTAACACTAGATCCACTTCCTAGCAAAAGCGTTTTGCGCCCTTTTAGCAGAAATATTTCCTAAAGTAATTCCGCGTGAATATATTCGTGAATAAAGCGAATATATTGTGTGAATAAAGCGAATATATTCGACCCTAGAGTCAACAACCACTGCATGAAGGTAGCAGTCCATTGCATGAAACAATATGAGCAGTGGGATGTAATATAAAACTATCCCTGACAACATTGATTCGGAAATGATCCGACGTATTATTTTGAAGGCATGGAACTATTAGGGTCCAAATTTCTTTTTAACACAGTAATAGTAAAACGTCGTTAACGCTAAAACCCGAAGTTCGATGCCGATTTTCTTTCTGAGCACTGCGAGCCGGACGAGAGGGAAAAGATCATCAGGAGCGGAAATGAGAAGCCTAGGTTTCCACGATGCCTAGGTGTGCTCTCTTGAACGGCGGAGTCAATCTGTGAAGGGGTGAGTGCCACGTTCTGACCGGTGGCCGCAATTGCGCTCCCCACGTTTCGGCGCCGATTGTGTAGAGATACATCGGCACGATGTATTGTGGGTCAAAATGCCCGAGTGCTGCTTGCCCGCATGCACGACTAAGTCATGAAATGACTAGAACATTTTCCCATTTCTGAAAGAACCAAAAAGACGAATTCTCAGGCTGCTAAAACTAAGCGCTACAGCGTATGCCATTCGCGCATTCGTCAAGTTAGACGTTCATTTGCGGCTCCTTCCCGTAGCGTTTGTGCGGTTTGTATCCTTGACATCTTACACGTAAGCTTGCGTGTTTAACTCATTTATTTGTGGATAACATAAAATGCTTAGT
This sequence comes from Amblyomma maculatum, assembly GCF_055883805.1. NCBI lineage: Eukaryota > Metazoa > Arthropoda > Arachnida > Ixodida > Ixodidae > Amblyomma > Amblyomma maculatum. The sequence goes on from NC_139351.1 coordinate 47,312,607, forward strand.
TAATCTCTTGTTTTACACAGGCTGCGAGTGCGTAAAAATGTACGCACACATTGTGCGCTCTTTGCTATTGGTGCCTTGTGCAGTTTGTGTTTGTGCGCAGTGGAAAACGCATGTGCAAGACGCAGTAGAACGTAAGGTGAGCCCTAAGCTTGCTCTTCATATGATAACTGACGAAACGGGTTGAGCCAGTTTCCCGGTGTTATTCTCGAGCCGCAGTCCAGCTCGGGTGGTGTGCGTGTTCCTGTTTGTGTACGTGTGAAATGAGGTCTATGACAAAGCATGATGCATGTGTGCCCGTGACGAGCATGTTATTTCAGGGCACATTATGTTGTATTTAGTAAAGGTAAATTGGTAATTACTGATATCCAACTGTCTCATATCTGTGTATTGACTATGAAGCATGTTAACACGCACTGTCTAGGCGTTCGCTTTTCTTTGTCAACTCATTGATCGATGCAATATCCGACCACATGACAAGATATGAGTGATGAAAATTTCTTTACTATGTTGCCATTCTATGACCAAACATTCTCATTGGTGACGACAGGGTTCAACGAAAAGGGAATGTGCCGCAGCACCAAATAATCTGGCACGTTTTAAAACGTTTGTTTACCTCCTCTGCATATTTACAGTATGCTAAAGAACCAAAACAAATTCATAATAGTTGTGACAGCCCTTTGCATAGTAGAAAAAATAAAATATTGTGTAATGTAAAGTGAAACAAAATTTTAAATGTAAAAATTTTGTAGCATTAATACGTAATTACCCCCAGCAAAAAAAGTATAAATTACGTTTTCAACTACAATGATACATTAAACGTAGCACGGATGTATTGGCTCGCTGGTATATGACGCTCCAATGCGATCCAGAGGACGTGAGTGCGACTCAACCGCTGCGGACAAGTTTCAATGAACGCCAAAATCCCGGTGCCGTGTACACGTTTGATGTTGTTGCAGGTTAATAAACATCAGGTGATCTACATTTCTGGGGCCCTCCATCACAATTTCACCAAAGCTAATGTCGACAAATCACAAAGGGTCATGAATATGACAGTGGTTGAAATGTACGATGATAAAGATTGCTAACATGTGAGCAGTCGAGAGCTTCAGAGGAAGCGTCGAGTAAAGGTAATAGAGAAAATAAGAAAAGTACGCCGGTGTATTTTCGATCTGCTGGTGTGTTTGACGTTCAACAATAAGCTATCCCAAATCCGTTTTTGCCCTTAAGCATCGGCATACAATGCAACTAATGCGGTCACAAAGAACAAAACTGCCACCATCACTGCGGTTTCAGTAACCCCAGAAAAAATATTTATTATTGCTAGAACGCCACTTACCCACTGCCGAGTGAGACCTCATAAGTAATTGTTTGACGATTACGGTCACTGCCTTCTACTCAGCGTTTCAATATTCATTCCGTAATTGGCAAAGCTGATGTCTGATTAGGAAGTGTTTTTTGAAAGTACGATGTGCGAGCTTTGTTTTGTTTTGTGGCAGGTGATGGGTTGTTTAATCAAACTCTTCTTTGGGTCAGAAGCCAAAGGGTCTTTACGTTTTGCTTAAATGTGTGAAAAACACACATACAATGAGTGATTACGGGACTCTATCCGCCTGTGTATGTCTCGTGCATTTAACCGAGAGGAGTGGTTACGAACTAGCAGGACAAAATGTCCTATTAGGGCATTGATGCGGTCGGCTTGTACTGTAGTTTTCTGCTGCAAGATGACAGTTGAAAATTGGGCATTAAAAACACAGTAAAATCTCATTACAGCAGACATAGTTACTAAAAAAAGTCGGTTATAAAAGACATTCGAAAATAGCTTGGTTGGCTTTCTTTGTTTGCCATGTTAACAACACTGGATACAAGCTATGGACATGGGTAGAACCACGGCTGCTCAATAGAGGCGCACTTGGTGCGGCCCGTCGCGTCGCGCCTCAATGGCTGGGAAGCGCGTATTGGGAGAAGTTACAGTTTCCGCCGCCATTCTCCGCGGGGGCGCCACCACTCCATGACAAGCGCCGCCGGCACGGGCGAGCAGACGACGCGGAAGGAGCGCGCTGGCTGTGTTGGCGCGTGTTTTCGTTTTGACTACTCAGCATAACCGCGTGTTTCTGATAGTTCTGCATGCTTGTGATCGTTGCACGTGTCAACAACGTCCTAAGCGTATGCAGCACCATGCCAGGCAACTGTTGTGTGCCGCTGTGCACCACGAAAGCAAGAAAAGATCGGTTAACGTGAGTTCCCGTGCGATTCATAACGTCTAGCAGCATGGCTGAAAAACACATCTCGGGAGGGCTAGGACGGTAAAGGAAGCCGATGGGAGCCGAGTGAAAAGTCACTGGTATACGCACTGAACTTCACAGATGAGGATTCTAGGAAGAAAATAAAACAGAAGATCCCGCTTCCTTCAGCCGTCCCCTCCGTGTTCCCGAACTGCCCACATTACAAGTTAAGTTACTCACGCGGGCTCATGTCAGACCAATAGATATATTTTCCCCACTTGTTACAGCTGCACTTTCTTTCCTCCTGGACAACCTCCCGTGTCATCCGGAAGCATGTGTGTTTCAAGATAGCTCCGCCACGATCACTTTCATGACAATGAAATCAAAATATCGCAACATCGCATAGGTGAAACCATGGAGATACCAAGAGGAGCAGCTCTCTTTGTCCGATGACGAGCGACTCTCTTGGTTAGAGTTGGACTTTGCCATATCGAAGACATTTAGCTTCAAGAAGGCACGTCAAAGCCAAGGCTAAACAAAAAACCTACGAAGCAAAAATCATGACAACCAGATGCACAGTGGCGCAAATTAAGTACCTTCTTGATCACATCAAGTATCTTACAACAATGCCTTCTGTGTGCCTTACTAGTGCATCGCATTTAACCAAATCTTATTTTCAGCTTCCGATACGCCCTAAAGCAGGCCCTCAACAGAGGGCCTGTAGTATCGCTTTTTAGCAGCCTAAGGCACTTCAAAGGCGTGAAAGACAGAGTTGACGCAAGGAGAAAATACTGAAGCCACCACTAGCGAAAAAAACAATCGACTGAGATTATACACATTTTGCCAAGCTTTGTGCAGGTTGGCATCTTTCAAGCATCAAAGTCTGCAAATGACCTATCAACAATTACGCAGCTATAAAACTTGGCATTCGTGCTTATGAAAGTCGTACCTTCCCAATTGCCACCACGTCTGCTATGTAGATGTGATGGCTATGCAAGCTAAGCTAAGCTATGCAACATGTTAGTTTCATCCCTTCTTCCCTATTTTGTGCAATTTCCGGAGTTGATTTGAGAAAGAGAAGACCGCAGTCACACTAAGAACCTAACCAAACTAAGGCGTCCACTGCTGACCAACTGGACAGGGACCATCAATCTGACAGTGGAAAAAATCACGCTCGCACATAAACCTTTTTCGAGGAAAGTTCTTCGCTAGTAAAATAAGCTTGCGTGTCTTTTGTGCACCACGCGGCCTCACAATCAAAAGGCCTGTAGTAATATTTTTTCAAAACTATAACGAAAAACAGGCAGTCCTTAAAAACACATACAAGCTCAAAGGAAAGAATGTGTCCATTCAAAACGACTATTCGAAAGAAACTCTTAGGAAACGAAAACTTTTATGGGAGAGTGCCAAAGCAGGAAGGGACAAAAAAATGAAAATTAAATTGGTGAGAAATAAATTGGTCGTGGCGGGTCAAATGTTTTCATGGGATGACATCCCAAGCACAAGGGTGAAACTGCCATCGCAACGTACACGACGGAATGACTGACACAGTGAGCAGATAAAAAAAGAATTCAGACTTCTAAACATAAATGCTCGCAGCATTGACAGTAAAAGCAAAAAGCTTGAATCTATTCTTCTTGGTTACAATCCGCATGTTGTTGTCATCACGGAGACGTGGCTACGTGAGCAAATAGAAAATAAAGACATTTTCCCCCCATCTTATCAAGTATTTCGCCGTGACAGATTATCAAGAGGTGGGGGAGTGGCGGTCCTCGTTAAAAACAATATTCAGACGTCTTTTACTCGACAAATCGATGATCACGAAAGCATCTCGCTTAAGCTACTTTTTCGGGGCCGTTCCATCCTTCTAGTCGCGGTTTACCGTGCTCCGGATTCTCCTCAAGCTCTTACGCGATTTGTCGGAACACATGTCATCCTTCAAACACAATAACATATTTCTCGTTGGTGATTTTAACTTACTCGGTATCAATTGGGATCTAGCGGCTGCTGTCTCACGTCACTGCGTACATTCTGGCCATTTGTTTGATATCATGCTGTGTAACAATTTAAAACAAATAGTAGGGCAAGCTACACGTATTCATGGTTCATCTAATTCCGTTCTTGACTTGATTTTTGTGAGCCGTTCTCTTGAAACATTTACTGTTTCGATCCATCAAGGATTGTCTGATCATAAGATGGTGTATTTTACTTGCGATTTTGTTGCTGATAAACTTGCCGCACTGTCGAAAACCGTACTTGTAAAAGATTTCTCGCGTGCCAGGGATGAGAGCGTGCTAGATTATTTAGATCTGTGTCTTAGCAGCTTTGAAGGAAGTGACCCGTCTGTTCTGTGGTCTAAATTTAAACACATGGCCACAAATTGTATCAATTATTTATTCCATCAAGAATAAAGAGAACTGGCAAATCTATTCCCTGGATTACGCGGGATATCTTGCATCAAAAAATAAGACTCAAACGCTTAAGAAGAGCACGTGTTCCCCGCAGCCCCATCGAAATGAAGCAGGTTTCTTTGACTAAAGCAGTAGCAGCGGCTAAGTGCCATTACTTTCAAACTATTTTGCCAAAGTTTATACATAATGCCCCTCAGAAATTCTGGAATTTTCTCAGCAAACAGAAGAAATTCCTACCTTCAATGAGGCACGAGGGGGCGCTGCTCAGCAACAAGACGATATGCAGACGATATTGTGCTGCTAGCTGAGAGTCTGGAAGAATTGCAAACTCTAGTTAAGTATTGCGGAGACGAAGGGGACGCTCTAGGCTTCAGTTTCAGCGCAGTTAAGTCGGGTCTGATGATTTTCAACGGCTCAACTGATCAGGGTCTTAAAATACAAGACCTTGAAATACCTAGAGTAGCAAAATATAAATATTTGGGGGTATGGATAAATGAAGGATTGGCATACATTGGAAAGCATGAGCAATCACTTAAGGCCGAAGGGCGAAGGAATGCCGGGATAATGAAGCATTAGGCATTGTGGGGATACAATAAGTATGAGGTTTTGAGGGGTATTTGAAAAGGAATTATGGTGCCCGGACTTACTTTCGGAAATGCGGTTTTGTGCCTAAAATCAGAGGTAAAGTCGACATTAGGAACAAATCAGAGATCCGTTGGACAATTAGCACTAGGTGCCCACGGCAAAACTACAAATGAGGCGGTACAGGGAGATATGGGCTGGGCATCTTTCGAAGTACGGGAAGCTCAGAGTAAAATATTATATGAGGAACGCCTGAGGAAATTGGACAGTAACAGATGGGCAGCTAAGGTATTTAAATACCTGTACCTAAAAAGCGTTGACTCACAATGGAGGAAAAGAACTAGAAAACTAATTAGTAAGTATGCTAGTAACAAGGACGGAGAAATAAAGAGCAATAAAGAGCATTAAGCAACAGGTGAAAAACGCAGAAGGTAAAAATTGAAAAATTCGATGGAAAAAAAACAGAGTGTGGAATTATACCGAAAGTGGAAAATGCAGATCAGGAAGGAAGATTTCTTTGATAACTCAAGAGGCAGTGCCCTACTTTTTGAAGCTAGATCAGGGTGCCTTAGAACACGCAGCTACAAAAAGAAATTTAACAATAGAGATGACGCATGTGCTGTATGTGGAAACTCCAGTGAAACAATTGACCATATTATACTCGAATGCAATGGTATCCATCCGGAAGTTGATGCAGGCGCAATCACTGTTCCTGAAGCTCTGGGGTTTAGAGATACCAGTGGCCAAGTGAATAAACCGGCGGCGGAAACTAGCAAAAAACGGCTGGAAGATTGGTGGCTTAAAAGCAGAGAAGTGACATAATGTTAGTAATGTAGAAACAAAAATTTAATAAATAGAATGATGGTTTAGTTAAACAATCTGATTCAATAATTGAGATATAGAGATAAAAATGAGCATGATAGCTACTGCTACCACCCCGTTTCAAAGGGGACGCTCCTATATTCCATCCATCCATCCATCCATCCACAGATATTGCTGAAAAGTTTAATTTACATTTTCACAGTGTGTTTTTCACACCTGCAGATAATTTTGTAACTCCTGTTTCTTGTTCAAAGCCCATACATGATCTTGTGTCTCAACCTCGTATGTTTGCAATGTTGTTGAATCTTAAAACAAAAGCAAGTCCTGGCCCTGATAATTTACCTAATTCTTTTTTACATCGTTATGCTGAAATGATTTCTAACTTTCTTACGATCATTTTTCGAGCTTCTCTCTTGTCTTCAAGTCTACCTTCTGACTGGAGGGTTGCCCGTGTAGTACCCATACATACGAAAGGTGATGCCGCATTGTTTAATAATTATCGCCCCATATCGTTGACTTCTTCATGCTGCAAACTTCTTGAACATATTATAGCTAATTACATAAAAACCTTTCTTGACGACAACAACATATTATCGCCATTCCAGCATGGATTTCGGAAAGGCTTTTCCACAGTCACCCAGCTTACATCTGTCATTCACAATTTTGCTCAGGTTCTTGACCATTCCGGCCAAGTAGATGTCATATTTCTAGATTTTAAGAAAGCCTTTGATTTAGTTCCGCACAGTAAACTTATCCATAAACTAGAAACAATTGGTCTCCCTTCATTTATTATTAACTGGGTTTCAGCTTATTTATCCGACCGATTTCAATATGTCAATATCGATGGTCACTGTTCCAGCCAACTTCCAGTAACCTCCGGTGTCCCGCAGGGCAGTGTCCTTGGGCCTCTACTCTTTCTTATCTATATTAATGATATCACCGACGTTATTACTCACCCTGTTCAAATTAGATTGTTTGCCGATGACTGTGCTTTGTATAAGGAAATTAATGGTCCAGGCGACCAGATTTTACCTTATTCTGACTTATATAGTATTAGCGAATGGTGTAATAAATGGGGAATGGAATTAAATGCTGACAAGACAGTATTTGCGCGGATTACGAACAAAAAGTACCGCCATTCTTTTTCATACAGTCTTCCCACCCGGAACCTTTCAGAAGTCGAATATTACAGATACTTTGGTGTAACACTAACGAATAAACTTAGCTGGAACAAACATTGACACTGTATGTTCATCTTCTTTCCGTAACCTTCGTTTTATTAGACATAAGTTAAAACAAGCTCCTTCCGACGTCAAACAGCTAGCATATAACACCATGATTAGACATAAACTTGAGTACGCGTGCACTCTCTGGGATCCATACACTAAAACTAACATTAACGTTCTCGAAAGAATTCAACGCAAGGCTGTTCGGTTTATATATTCTAAATATCCCAGCACTGACTCACCATCTACCCTAATGCTAAAACATAACATACAGTCCCTTGAATCTGGGAGCAGAATACACCGGCTAAAATTCCTCTTTCTACTAAAAAATAATAAATTATCAATGGCTCCTGATTTGTATCTTAAACCGGCATCATCTAGGGCAACAAGAAATACGCACACCGAATCACTAACACCTTACTTTGCCAGAACTAACATTTTCAAATTTTCTTTTTTCCCGCGCACCATAACCGAATGGAATAACCTGCCATTATCATCCCTTCAGGACTTTGATTCCTTAGAAAAGGCCGTGCATTGATTTGCTGTCTTGCTTGTACTCGTGTAAATTTTATGTTCATGTTTTTGCACTTTATGTTTTTCTGTTTTCTTTTGGAATTGTTGCCCCTCCTGCCAGGACCCTTCACTGGGTCTGCAGTATGATCAAATAAATAAATAAAAAGAAATTGCCTGAGCCTGTGGGCGTGTCGCTGAACTGGCTGTCTTGTGTTGTTTCTTTTGCAACAGTTTGTGTTAGCTAGTATGTTTGGGTGGTGGTACCCAAAATTATTTCCAGTGAAGACGGAGGAACAGGCTGAACAATAATATTGAACGCTACATCCTAAATTGTAAGTTTCCAGAAAAGTGCACGCTGAATAAATGGCCCCAAACCTTGTCCCGATTTCAAGATTGTAATATCTAATACGTTATTAGAGGGGTTGAAATGCAACTAAATGGGTTTCCACTCAGCGAAGCACACGACTGCCTCGATTCTCGTTGTAAACGGAAGTCCACGAATGGCTTGGAAAAGCCCAGTGATGATGGCATGCTGCTATCACCTTATCAATAGCAAACTTGCACGCAGCATCACATAATGTGTGAAATGCCGCTCATAAATTCTAAATTGAGCAAGCGCCGACCGAGCGGACGCCGAAACGAAAGCACAGCCGCGGCCGCTGCGCGCAGCTCTCCGCCCGGACTCGTCACGGAGCGGTGGCGCCGCAGCGGTGGCGATGAGAACTAGACACATTACTTCTCTTCCGGGCGACGCGACGGGCCACACCCAAGTGCACCTTCATTGAGCGGCCGTGGTACAACCCAGGTTGCACATGCGATCGGCCTGAAATTGGAATATGACTGACGACGCCTGGTCCGACATTGGCCCGGTGTTGCCAGCGCGCTACCAATAAAGGTACAGCCATGCGAAAGCATTGAACACTCTTGGAGCAGTGATTTACATGTTCCCCCTCTGTCGGCATTAAACTGGCTAACAGCGGGCAATATTGACATGATCTTGCATATAGAATTGCTTTCCAGCCAGCGATGTGTTGCCCATATTGCGGGAATCATGGCATACATTAGTAAATATTTCCTGCTAGTATACATGGCTTGTCAGCATTGAATATATATCTTGGCATTCATTGGTAAATATCATCCCGGCAGTCTTAGTGGCCTCCCAACGTTATGTACATCTTCAGTTCCAGTGGCCAATATTGTCCAATGAGCAGTTGTCACTGGCCAACATTGCACATATCATGGTACACATAGGTAAACATTGTATTCCAGTATTGATGGCTTGTTAACATATAATATAGCTTGGCATACAGTGGTCAATATCCCCCTGCCAACCGTGACGGCTTTCCAACATTATGCATACCTGCAGGTAAAATGGTTGATGATGGCACACAATGGCAAATATTGTCCTTCCATTATAGCTGACTTCTCAACATAAACTTTTTCTTGGCATATATTTTTTGGTTTCATCCAAGCTCTTTTAGTGGCTTCCCAATAAATTTACTTGTTGGTTCCAGTGGATGATATTGCCCAATGAGCTGTGGAGACTGGCCAGCTTTGCTCCTATTATGGCATATATTGGTCAATATTGCAATGCCACGATTGATTGCTTTTCAACATCGAATGTACCTTGACATACATTGGTCAACATCATCCAGCCAGTCGTCATGGCTTCCCAACATTGTGTATATCTGCAGTTACAGTGATTGACAATGTTCCCTGACGAACTGTAATGTCTTGCCGAAATTCCGCACATATTTATATATGTTAATCAATATTATTCTGCCATTATTGATGGGCTGTCAACTCAGGATATTTACTGCCATGTGATGTTCAATATTTTACTTCTGATTTAAATGGTTTCCCAACATTATATCTGTTGTGTGTTATAGTGGTCATTTTATGGGCAGCTGCAATGGCTTGCCAACATTTCACGCTACATTGCATACATTGATCGATATGAACCTTTTAGTATAGATGGCGTATCTACACTGAAGAAATTTTGGCCTAAATTAGTCGATGTTCTCCCGCCAGTTTTGAGGGACTTTTCAACAATATATATTACTTCGGGTTATACTGGTCGATGTTGTCAACTGTGTTTTACGGCGAGAAAAAATATTGCACATATCATTACATGGTTGACCGATATATATTTTTTTAAGTCCCTAACAATGCTGTAGTGTCTTTCGCAATGATGTTTAAGCATACTTTATATGTCGTCAAAGATGCATATAATAATAGCAGTAGGTAACATTTATTCAAGACAAATTCCTTAAGCGGCAAGGGCGGGGTTGGTATATGGTCCTTCCCTATTGCTCCGGTGCTAAACTCCTGCCGGGGTAATTAAGACTTCAATTTCTTAACAAACTGTGCCATGAGATAAACGCCGACATTTTTGAGTCAAAACGTTTTTAAGGCCCTCAAATGCATGATTGGGTGGCACTACGAATTCACGCAGGGCATGCCTCGCGCAGTGTGCACATCAATGCCATCGAGTCGGACGCGTGGCTTATGCTGTCCATGAAGCGCTTAGAAATGCCCGACTGTTGCGCTATTCTCAAATGCGAAGAGTTTAGTACTGAGGTGGAACACGCAGCAGTTACAAACCCTACCATTCTTTCTAAACGCCATCAGCGTGATGCGTGAGCCTTGAGGCCCCTCCTACATCAAAATTTTAAGAATACGTCGTCGCCGTCATGGATAACACCGCAACAAAAGAGACGCATATTTTTTTTCAAGATGACAACGGTCGCTACCTGCGGAAACAATTATGGCGTACTATACAAGCATATACACTTCTGCAATCTTCGAAAGGGCAATCTACAATCTTCTGCAATCTTCAAAACAATATTACTATAGGCTGGCAGCCCGGCTTTATTATTTTGTAGTGATGAGGTTTTACATCCGCATCCTGTAAACTTTTGTCCATGACGTGAAATAGACACATAAATATTTTATTTATGCACTATTTCATTTGTGTGGTGAAAGAAAACGTACTATGATCAAATGACGGAAAACAGAGGTATAAGAGATTGCGATAGTGAAGACAAATACTGCACCGTTTCGCCACGTACGCTAGCTGACTCTGCAACTCGGCGCCAGCAATAGCTGTATTGCGCGTAGGTGGTCTTCTAAGTACAGAAGACGGGCTAGCTGCAGTATATTTTGTATTGTGATATCCACCAGCCATAACCTTGCACTTCATTTCTATATGCCGGTGTGCTCTGCTTTGAGTGCTTAGCAAGGAACGAATGAAGAACAAACCATTTAGGCTTTTGATGTAGCATAGCTCAAGGTCAAAAGGTATATCCGCCCACATAAAAAAAATAAACGCATTCTTTTATTTCGTTCTCTACGCTCGTCTGGCAAAAAAAAAAACAGCATCTAGTTTTAATTCTCAGATGTTCTGGAATGAAGTTTATTTAACTCAACAGCATTGCATGCTGCTTAATGTTTTTGCTAGCAGATGAGGCCACACAGCGCAGGAGCAATACAGGAGCGAATGCAAACACCATCTTTTTGCAGCAATGCCTCTTCATTCTGACGAAGGTTGGCTTCATATGCACGGACAATTAATTTAAGAAACCGTTAAATGAAACTTTAGACTAATTCTGAAAAGCGACAGCACCAAAGCTATGAAGCAGTCTTCGATGCATTCTAAATGCAGCTGATGCGGCAAATAGTAATACAAATCCTTCATATCTACGGAAAAACAATTCTACGCCTTTCTTCTACAGCTCTTTTAAAAAATCACACTTGTTTGGAGCTTATATTCAGAAATTTATTACCAACGCTGAAAAGCTTCAGATATCGTTGCAGAGATAACACTGCTTCCTTCTTCCACAAGCCACGTTCAGATATGATGACGCGATAAAGTGATTCAGGCTTAGACGTCTTGAGCGCAAAAAAAGCATTTCAAAGGCAAATCAGTCATAAACGCAACCTTTTCTCTTGCGTTTTACCGTTCGCAATGACACGCTTCCTAGCTGATTAAAAACTGAATCGACTCCATCACGCACCTTCTCACGGTACAGATTCTACGGAAACGCCTCAAAGTCACATTCTTTGTCAGTAGGAGAGATGTAAATGATTTCGTCCTTTAAATACTTCGTCATTTAAATAATCATACGGCTCACTAAGGTGAGGCATATGATTATGATGATACTTTTCATCAAGAGCAGATTACTGACACGATTTCATCCGTCCTTCCACGGCTGCCTGTCGGCATATCTCTGACTCCGGTCTAAACTTTTACACGACCTGTCGCTGCTACCCTGGGTGACGCTGACATTCCCCAAGATCTGCAGCGGCCCCCTCATTTACGCTGACTTCATCTCACGCCCCCAGATGTCGACCTATCCAGCAGTGTCACTGTCAGTATAAGCGGTGGTGTCTCTTCCTGACCGTCTCGCAGAGCAAGTAATCCCCTGCGTACAAATGACAACCACCCTACACACACACTTGGGGACCGCTGGGCATATCACCCGCTCCAGCTGTCGCGCATCCCAGTGTCAGCTCCACAGACATTCAGCTGCAGTTCAGGGTGCTATGCAGCCCCAACTCGCCCCTCAAGCTGTTAGTCAGCTCCACATAACTGGCCAACATTCCCGGTACTGGCGTTCAACGACTTAGCATTTCTCGCTTGTTGAGCCCCCATCAAGTGTTTGTTTTTCCTCAGAATGTTCAGTGAATCAACCAATCAATCGATCATTTATTTTAAACACTATGGTGTCTTCAATATCCGGCCGCCTCTCACCGTCGTCACGACGTCGCTCTATCTCGTCGATGCGACATCGGCTCAATGCTTCTGGAGAGGAAAACTAGAAGCTGGAGTTCCTGAGGCAAGGACTGCGTTCCTATCAGTCTTTCAAGGACTCGTGTTTACTATACGAACGTTATTTATGTGTCCGTCGAAGGCGTTAGTGCCATGGCTCTTATGAGACTGGCGCTACTATTGTAATTCATTGAAAGAAGTAGGCTAACACGAATATAAAGATATGTCTTTCGATTATGACATCCACCTCTACCGCTCGAACTACGTTTCTACCTGTGTTTGAGAGGCTAGCTTAGTGCTCAGCGCAAATGAATTCCAGCGGTGCACTTACGTCCTCTTACGTGCAGTAATGCGAAGACATTTATCTCACTGTTGGCGATTATGTTACTTCATGTTCGTTTCTTGATACCTTTCCCGTTTCTGATACGTATTCTGAACTGTAAATCCATTATAAATTAAATCTTAAGACTCATTTGCTCCTTCCTGGTGAAAGCCGCATGAGCCGCCTGTGCTTCGGTGATTTGTGAAAACCTTGCCAGATGGCGCGAAACATGTCTGACGTATTGTCGCTGTATGTAGTATATGCAGTAACTCTAGTCAAACGCAGAGAGTCTCGATGCGCGCGCCTTCATAAGTTACTTCAAGAAGGCGCGCTGGTCGAGGGCTCGCGCATCGAGGCTCCCTTGTCTAACGGGAGATCGCATTTCTTGTTCGTTTAGAATTTCCTGTGCACAGATTTTGAAAGGATTTCATTTCGCTCGATACCCTATATCTTGGGGCAAGTTTCTAAGTTTTTGCGCGTTTTATTACTTCTTTTCATACTTCCCGCTCTCCGCAGGCCTTGCACTATACAAGGAGAATTACAAAGCTGTTCTCACTCATTCGGCGTGCAATATCAGTTTGGGCTCTCAACTGAGCAGCTGTAGAGTAGTGTTTCGATAACTGGCGGTGCAATAATGTTTTCCGAAGTGTCAATTCTCGCGGACACGCTCTTTTGAAAGGCTCTTTCCACGCCACTTATGAGTCATGAAATGCCTTCGCTATAAAATGTCGTTTTGCACTGTTAGCGGGCCACGTCATGGCACGTCATTACCAACGAAGGTGTCTCTTCAGACTCTGCCAGACTGCTGTCACTGCCTTTCCCAAGCATTTCACATCGCTGCCTTCACTGCTCCTGCCTTACACATCGGTAAAGACCTGCTAAGCTTTCTGGATCTGTGTTCCTATGCCTGTCACTTGATTTAAAACTTTACTTCAATTGCTGCCCCTGTACACAACCTTATCCAAGTCTATGCACCGACCACTGCTGCTGAAGAAGCTGACGTTGAGAGATTTTATGCGGACCTACAATGCCTTTTAGACCGCACCCCATCATCAGACGTCGTTTTTCTCATAGGAGACTGGAATGCTAAGGTCGGGAGTGAAGAAATATCCGGAATTATAGGCAAGTTCGGTCTTGGCGAGCCAAATGAAGCTGGGCAGAGGATAGTAGAGTTTTGTCAAGAAAACAACCTGACCATAGCGAATACTCAGTTTCAACAGCCCAAGAGGCGCCTGTACACATGGACTTCACCAGACGGTCTGTTCAGGAATCACATCGATTATATTCTTTGCCGGCAGAGATGGAGAAGCGCTATACAAGCAGTAAAAACAAGGCCTGGGGCCGACTGTGGCACCGATCATCAGCCTCTTGTTGCCAAAATTAAGCTTCGATTGAGGAAAACGCAGAAAACTAGGACTTTCAGGTATGATCTGGATCAAATTTCATTAGAATATGCTGTGGAAGTGAGGAATCGATTTCAAGAATTAGATCTGGAAGACAGAGAGCCCGAAGAGATGTGGACTGATGTTCGTGATATAATACAAGAAGTTGCTACTAAGGTAGTTCCAAAGCAAAAGAAATGCAAGAAAGCAAACTGGTTATCTGAAGAGGCTTTGCAAATAGCTGAGGAAAGGAGGATGTCAAAAGTTATGGGGGAAAGAGAAAGATACAAGGTTCTCAATGCGGATTTTCAGAAAATAGCAAGGAGAGATAAGAATGCCTTCCTGAACATACAGTGCCAAGCAGTTGAGGACAACAGCCAATTAAGGAACACTGGAGCTCTGTATAAGACAATCAAAGATATCAAAGGAAGCTTCTGTGCTAAGCTGGGCATGATAAAGGACAAACAAGGCAAGGACCTCACTGAAGCCTCAGAGATAAAGAAGAGGTGGCAGGAATACACAGAAGAACTGTACAAGAAGCACCCGAATGTGCAAACCCAACATAAGACGGTTGTGATTACTGATCTCGAGCCGGGCATCCCGAAGAGGGAAGTTGAATGGGCCTTAGCCAGCCTTGGTAAGAACAAAGCTAGCGGAATTGATGGCATTCCAGCTGAGTTGCTTCAAAACCTCGACCTTGACGCTGTTAACATTCTGCATACATTATGTCAGAAGATTTGGACAAACCTGCAGTGGCCACAGGATTGGAGGAGGTCAGTTTATATCCCCATTCCAAAAACAGGCAGTGCCAAAGATTGTTCCAACTACCGCACGATCGCGCTTATTTCGCATGCTACCAAGGTGATGTTGAAAATCCTCCAAGAAAGGCTGCAGCAGTATGTGGATCGGGAGCTTCCGGATGTGCAAGCTGGGTTTCGCAAGGCAGAGAAACTAGAGACCAAATTGCTAACCTTCGCTGGATCATGGAAAAAACAAGAGAGTTCCAGAAACCCATCTACTTCTGCTTTATTGATTATGCGAAAGCGTTTGACTGCGTAGATCACAGCAGATTGTGGCAAGCTCGCCAAGAGATGGGAGTTCCAATTCGCCTCATCTGTCTCCTCAGGAACCTGTATGAAGGGCAAGAGGCCACAGTCAGAACTGGGCATGGTCTTACTGATTGGTTTCCGATCGAGAAAGGAGTGAGGCAAGGCTGCATACTGTCGCCCTGCCTATTTAACCTATATGCAGAGCGCATCATTAGGAAGGCCGGTCTGGCCGAGTCTTCAGCTGGAGTGAAGATTGCTGGAAAACGTATCAACAACCTTAGATATGCGGATGATACCACTTTAATGGCAGAAAGTGAAGTGGAACTCAAGAGACTTCTGATCCGCGTACAAGAAGAGAGTGAGAAGTTTGGGCTTAAACTGAACATTAAAAAGACAAAGATCATGCCGTCTTGCCCTATCAAGTCCTGGAGCATCAATTGACAAGAAGTGGAAGCTGTGACAGATTTTCTGTTCTTGGGCTCCAAGATTACCTCGGAAAGAGACTGCAGCCATGAAATTAGGAGACGCCTGCTTCTGGGAAAGACAGCAATGGTTAGCCTTGACCGCCTAGTAAAGAGCAGAGACATTAATTAGTCTGCCAACCAAGATCCGTATAACTCGTGCTATGGTCTTTCCAGTTGTATGTATGGATGCGAGAGTTGGACTGTGAAAAAGGCTGACCGCCGAAGAATTGACGCGTTTGAATTGTGGTGCTGGCGAAGACTCTTGAGAGTTCCTTGGACTGCCAAAAGATCAAATCAGTCGATATTGTCGACCATAAACCCTGACTGCTCATTGGAGGGTCAAATTTTAAAGTTAAAGCTCAGCTACTTTGGTCATCTGATGAGAAGAGAGGAGTCGCTGGAGAAAGATTTGATGTTAGGAAAGGTTGAGGGTCGCCGGAGAAGGGGTAGGCAGCGAACGCGTTGGTTAGATGGCATCCTCGAGGCACTGCAGATGAAGTTATGTGATGTTAGGAAGATAGTGAGAGACCGGAAAGCGTGGCGTGACATGGTCCATAGGGTCACGAAGAGTCGGACATGACTGAACGACTAAACTGAACTGACACAACCTTCTCCGGCAGTTACGACTTTTCGCAGTGGTCAGCTGCACGCAATAACGCTTTTATAACGTCTAGCACCGCTTCCTCACAGCACGGCACTTTTTAGTCACCGCCACTACCGAGTTTGACGCCGACGCCAGTGCTGCTAGTCTAGGCGCTGTATTTGCTAAGTGCATATCTGGTTTTGCTGAGTGCACGGTTGCTAAACTAAAGCCACGCGGTGATGAAGGCCTAACCCAACTACTCAGTCAGAAAAGAAGTGTTCGGTTACCATTTGGGGTTTTAGCAGAGACCACCATGCGCTTTTCTGGCTATCATCCCAGTATGACGCCAACGGAAGCGTCGAAAGGTGGGCTCTTCGTATGTAGGAATATGATGTCCGCATCAACTACCGCACAGGCCTCAAGCACCAAGACACCGATGCCATTTTGTGCTGCCCTCTTCCAGCTCAGGTCGCGGGCCTTGCTACATTCGAATAATTCTTGCCACTACTTCACGTCAGGCCATGCCTTTAGCGCTTCACACGGACCCCAGGGTCACTTCTCTTCCTGAATATAACCCTGGCCTTATTTAGCCGCCAGACTTTCTTCTTCGCCACGCGTGACCATCTTTTTATCACCGCAACTACTGCGCGGATGGCCGCAAGTGGTTGTTAGATATTGTCACTCATTTACGCTCACAAATCTATCGTTTCTTTCATGCGTACGCCCAAAGCGTTCGCGCACTTGTTTTAAAGACACATCCACCAGGAGCAGACTTCGATAATCGAAAGGCATGCGCAATTTTTTCATCAAATAAGTGCGTTAATGTCTTGGCTACAACATCGCGAACCCCCCTGCTGCTCGATGTTCTCATCGCGCTCATTCGGCCAAGCTTGCGTTGGTATATACCGACCACTACCGTAAAACGTGACGGAAATATTTTGGACCATGATATCAATTGATCACTTGAGTAGGTATGCAGAATCCGCCGCTTTCCAATCTTCCTCAGCTTCTGACATAGCCTCCTTCATTTTACTAAAATTCGATATTGTGAACTACTAAGTTTCAGAGCACCATGACCTCGGTCGTGTAGCATTTCCAAGTCCTGCCAAACTCAGATTGAAGAGTGGGCGAATATGTTCCAACCAACGGGCCCTACAAAGCTTTTCACGTATTGAAGCAAGGCCAAGTAACGTCATCTCTTTGAAACCGTCAGTGTTTTTGAGGGGTAATATTCAGAGTGCAGTAAAAACTTGTAACGATTCAAAGGACTGATCCTGAAGGCTTTCACTTGCATTCCTTGTGCAAGACATTCCTTGTGCAAGAGCGGATATTTGCTTTTCTGCCCCGTTACGTTCCCTAAAAAAAAAAGCATTTTATAAATGCCTGAAAGTCAGTTGTTTTGTTGTTGAATGCATTTAGTGTGGAAATCCTAAAGAGAGCCACAGAAGATGAGCTTTTTGCTGGGTTGATATAAAACAACTAGAAGCGAGGGTCTCTGTAAACACTGAAACATCTTGTAGAAAACTGCTTTGAAGAAAAATGAAAAGTAAACACGGTACAAGATGTAATAAAGGTTGCCTTTGGAGCCTATAGCGATGACAACAACATTCGGTTATAAGTTTTTGCCATTGACTATATTGTGGTACTATGCAGTTCTGCAGTTCCATGTTGTTACTGAAGCTCTCTCCATGTGTTTATGAGGCTCTTGGAGGACGGCCTCCGGCATCAGGGGGTCAAACTACAAGTAGTGCGCTTCACTAATAAAGTGATGAGTTGTCAATTGTTGTGGGTCGCAAATATTCCTTCCGACCTAGATTCCAACTCCTATAAGGGTGTTTTAGAATCCTGTAAACCTACACTAAGCTAATAAAGAGGATACAAATACGTATTTTTTTACAAATGCTGCCAAACATTGATATTTCAAGCCAACATGGGGAAGATAACAGCTTTATGAAAAAGGTTTTTTTTATTATTTTTCTAAGACTTACTGCTCCGGCGTTTATAGATGAGCCTCTGAAGTGGAACGCTTTCGCAACCTGTAGCCGATAAACAAAGTGATGCACGTTTGTAGGAGCGTATGCACATAAGATGTTTGAACAAATGCTTATAATGAAAAGCTGCGCTTCAACTATGGCTATTTACGAAGAACGAAATTTTAATCTTTACTTAGACAAACGTAAAGACATCTGGTTCTCCCGAGAGTAATATACAATATAAGATCGCTTTTCGTGTGGTTATATCTCCTCAACTGCAGACCTAATAACACGAGCGCATGTAAAGAACTTTTAGAAGAGGATCGAAAAATTCATATTGTCGCCTTTAACCATGCATAACGAACATTTTGAAACCATGAATTAGGGCGTGCAATACACCAGTGCACTGAATAATCCGGATGAGGCAATAAAAGGTTTGGATGTCATTGTATTTCTTGTGCTATATTGCATATTGTCATTATCATATTGTCATTGTATTTCATGTGATTTCTCATAACCATGTAACTGCAGATTTCAATAGTGTGGTGGTATACAAGGCCTTTCTCCTCGTTTAGGGTTCGTCACATGTTTTACTTGTGGGTAGTCCCCCTTCTCTTCCCGAGCAAACAATTTTTCGCGTTAAGGGCATGTGGTATCTCGCCAAGGCATAAATCAAGATTTGGTTTCATTCAAGTTACACGAAGTCATCTTTTGGTTTTCTATGATTTGGTTGTTTGTATACAAGTGCAAAGCGCACTAATGCTATCCTAATGCAAAACTGAAAGCCGCTTGCACTGGTGTGTCAGATGTTTAATATATCTTGAATAGTTCAGCCCTCTTTTAAAATTTTGTAATATATCTAAAGAAATAGCGAAGAAATAGCGACTGGCAGCCTTCGTCATATTGAAGGCGACGATAATGAAGAGCAAAATTGTAGACGAGTGTCTCATTGTAGCAAATAGTTTCTTGAATAAGCATACCAAGACGAAACGCAGAACCCTTGGAAGTACAGACCGTGACAAGAAAAAGTGATTGGGCTACCACCAACTGATCTAAATGTCAGAGGATTTTCAATGAAACCAAACCCAAAATTGTTTGTCTGGTAAGGAAATGCTTAGGTTCTTGATAAGACTAGGGATCCGAATTTAATTTCCTTTGTGGAAAGGCACTTTTTTGCTGAACGATCTTACAAACTTTCCGGCATATTAAACAACCCCATAGATATCGGTGAGCACCGCGCCTACATACTAATAATTACTGATAAAAACAAAGTTTTACTCGAACGCACTCGCCTTTCATAAACACACGTACGCCTCTAACCTCACTCATCACCCACCACAAGGTCTTCTGTGCTTCTCCAGATACGCTTTCCCAACCAGGTCATGCTAGTGGAGCTCTGTTTTCGAAGACAATATATAAAGGAATTTACGAATTTAGGCCCTGCCGGTGCATAGTTTTATTGCTCTGTTCAATCGATTCATGTAGACAGGAAATTCAGGAATGTCTTTTTGTAAAACTAGGTTCACTCATGTGACATCTATCAATATAATATTACTCTGAACAAAGCATATTTATTCAGTACGAACCAGACACTATCAAAATACCAAAATTTTTCCTTTCAAGTTGCACATTGCGTGACTTTGCTACAATCTTTTAGCCTATCAATATAATATTACTCTGGACAAAGCATATTTATTCAGTACGAACCAGACTCTATCAAAATACCAAAATTTTTCCTTTCAAGTTGCACATTGCGTGACTTTGCTACAATCTTTTAGCTTCACAGACTATGCTCCTAGTTTTATCCCCATCTAGGTGGATGTGTATGCGCGGTGCAGCTGTGAATGCAGGATCAGATTATTTCGCAGTCCGAGATGTGATCGCTTTGGAGATTAGACTCCATAGGGCGGCGAGAGCAAGCCACATGTGAAAGCCCTGCTGGGGCAAGGCGTAGCTATTCACAGCCTGCGTGAAGCGGAGCCATTCAAATGCACATGAAGGATGGGGCGGCACATTACCAAGGCAGATGGAAGATGAAGAGGCACCTCAGCGTATCCATTAGTGCTGGGGGCGAGTAATTCCATTTTACAATATTATTTGTCCTTTTGAAGAACTGAAAAAAAAGAGAGGAGAGGGATCCCTGGCCAGCGAACGCTTTGCAGTGCTGAAAGCCAATTAAAAATAGATCAAAGGGAGTAAAAGCTCCAGATTTACAAAAAATTATTTTTAAGACAGCGAAATAAACCTTATAAGAGCAATAAAAAAAAGGAAAAGAATCGAGATCCGAGACATAAGGTTGTCCACGCTGGCCTGAAGAAGAGCACGAACAAGAAAAAACCGAAAGACGGTAGCATCAGCATCCCGACCTGCCAATAAAATAAAAACCGGATAGAAGCGCACAACCAAACAACAGCAGCGAAACAGTGAATATGAAAACAAATGACAAAAGATCATGCGGTAAGAGAGACATGTGTACAGAAAAACACAGAAAAAAAGGCAGACTGGAGAAAAATAGCAAGCAGAACAGTTCACCACAAAAAGAAACTAAATATAAATAAAATCGGGTGAAAAATTGAAATTGGCATTATCTTACAGCATTGTAAGATAATGACAAGTACACAAAGAGACAATGAGGAACAAAAGAATGAAACAGAAACAAATTAGATAAAGTGCTAATAGAGCAAACACAAGATAGAGAAAAAGAGAAAGAAACGCCAAAATATGCAGAACAAAAGAAAAGTAACGAGAACCTAGCCTGAAGCAAACGACGTCCGTCACTACACCAAGTTATAATAACCCGAAAAGGCTCGGTAAAAAAAAAAACGATGGCAATATGTAAATCATAACTACTGCCTACTATACCGACTGGCCTGACAACATCAGCCTAAAAGGCAAGAATTATATCAGAGAGGAGTAAAAAAAAATCGACTCATTTCATAGAATCATGCATGTTGTCCTTGCGGACCTGACTCTGTAGGCAAGAGTGACTGCAAACACGGGCACTGCAGACAAGCTGAAAGGCATGTCTAAAGCACTCTGCTCAACAAAGGAGCACGGAGCCCTCCCCTATCTTGAGCTTGGTAAGGAGTCTTTAGGGTGCTCTGGAGAGCTCGATGGAGGAGAAAAGCAAGGCGCCCGTGTGCTGTGCGATGTCAGTGGACGTTAAAAAACCCCAGGTGGTCGAAATTTCCGAAGTCCTCCACTACGGCGTCTCTAATAGCCTGAGTCGCTTAGGGACGTTAAATCCTTCAAACCAAACGAACCAAACCAAACTCTTGTTCTTTGTTTTTTAGCCTTATTCTTTCGGGAACTAAATGTGTATAGTATGCTCCGCGGCTCCTTTCATGCCGGTACTTTTAATGATTCTATCTAAGGAGGTGTTTCTGTACAGGTTTCATATGCGTTATCTGCGGAACAAACCAATGCCTCTCACAGCGGTTCTCTATAGAAGAGTGCACCTAAACTTCAAATGATTAAACTTAAGGTCGAGTGGTTAGGGCGCTCGACTGCTGGGCGGCAAGATGAGAGATGGAATCCCGCCAGCGGCACCCGCTTTTCGACTGAGGCCAAAAGCAAGGCACATGTGTGCTTCGCGATGTGAGTGCACATTAGAGAACACCAGATGCTCGAAATTTCTAGTGCCATCCATTGTGTCGACTCTCATAGCCTACGTCGTTTTGGACATTAAACCACATACACCAAACAAACAAATCAAATCTTTAAATCTTGTATAGTTTTTATCTGTATCCTTTAACCGCTTCCTTGCTAAGATTCATTCATGATGCGTACAAAATGCATCGCTACTGAAAATTTCTGTATCCATTTCGTACCGGGTTCGGTATGCAGTTTATCATGCAGACTGAATTGGAACGAACCGACACGGACCTCCAGAATTTCCTGTACGTTTGATGCTCCTCGGAAAAACAACACGTCAGGTTGGAGGAAACATGCAGAGCCATACAATAGCACAAGTACATCTAAAAAAAAATACCAGCGGAAAAACTAAACAAAAGAACGTCGGTCCTGACGCTCCACAGACAGGTACTTTTAACTCCCACTCCACGACGGCTTGTGGATGTGGGTTTTTGTTTTCTGTTTATGAAGCGACCTTTGCTATTTCGTACTTTGTATATTCTCTCGGGAGTAAAAGTTGCGGTCGTAATTCCGCGATCGCATATTAAACACGCTGACTCTATCTCCTGGCTCCTGGCAAGGAATTACCAATGTCACACATCTTTATAATGTATCACTTTCTTGCAAGCAAACATCAGAATAACTTCATTTACTAGTGCTGATGTATTCTGTCATTGTCCTCAAACTCATGTAATTTTTGCTACATACTATGATATCCGGTATAGATACAGAGGAACACAAGAGATGTGTATAAGAGAATGAAAGATATCAAAGGAAGCTTCTGTGCTAAGCTGGGCTTGATAAAGGACAAACGAGGCAGAGAGCTCACTGAAGCCTCAGGGATAAAGAAGAGATGACAGGAATATACAGAAGAACAGTACAAGAAGGACCCGGATGTGCAAACCCAACATAAAACGGTTGGGATTACTGATCTCGAGCCGGGCATCCTGAAGAGTCAAGTTGAATGGGCCTTAGGCAGCCTTGCTAAGAACAAAGCTAGCGGAATTGATGGCATTCCAGCTGAGTTGCTTCGAAACCTCAACCATGACGACGCTGTTAACATTCTGTATACATTATATCAGAAGATTTGGACAACCCTGCAGTGGCCACAGGATTGGAGGAGGTAAGTTTACATCCCCATTCCGAAGAAAGACAGAGCCAAAGATTGTTCCAACTACCGCACGATCGCGCCTATTTCGCGTGATAGCAATGTGATGTTGAAATCCTCCAAGGTAGGCTGCAGCAGTATGTGGATCGGGAGCTTCCGGACGTGCAAACTGGGTTTCGCAAGGGCAGATGAACTAGAGACCAGATCGCCAAAACTCGCTGGATAATGGAAAAAGCAAGAGAGTTCCAGAAACCCATCTACTTTAGCTTTATTCATTATACGAAAGCGTTTGACTGTGCAGATCCCAGCAAATTATTGCAAGCTCTCCAAGAGATGGGAGTTCCAGTTCACCTCATCTGTCTCCTAAGGAACCTGTATGAAGAGCAAGAGGCCAGAGTCAGAACTAGGCATAGTCTTACTGATTGGTTTCCGAGTGAGAAAGGAGTGAGACAAGGCTGCGTACTGTCGCCCTGCCTATTTAAGCTATATGCTGAGTGCATCATGAGGAAGGCCGGTCTGGACGAGTCTTCAGCAGGAGTGAAGAGTGCTGAAAAACGTATCAAGAAGCTTAGATATGCGGATGATACCAATTTAATGGCAAAAGGTGAAGTGGAACTCAAGAGACTTCTGATGCGCGTACAAGAAGAGAGTGATAAGTTTGGGCTTAAACTGAACTTTAAAAAAACATAAATCATGGCGTCTTGCCCTATCAAGTCCTGGAGCATCAAGGGACAAGAAGTGGAAGCTGTCACAGATTTTCTCTTCTCGGGCTCCAAGATTACCTCGGAAGGAGATTGCAGCCATGAAATTAGGAGACTCCTGCTTCTGGGAAAGACAGTCATGGCTAGCATTGACCGCCTTGTAAACAGCAGACACATTACACTGCCAACCAAGATCCGTATAATTCGTGCTATGGTCTTTCCAGTTGTTATGTATGGATGCGTGAGTTGGACTGTGAAGAAGGCTGACCGCCGAAGAATCGAGCTTTTGAATTTTTTTGTTGGCGGAGACTCTTGAGAGCTCCTTGGACGGCCAAAACATCAAATCAGTCGATATTGACGATCATAAACCCTGACTGCTCATTGGAGGGTCCAATTCTAAAGTTAAAGCTCAGCTGCTTTGGTCATGTGATGAGAAGAGTGGAGGCGCTGGAGAAAGATTTGATGTTGGGAAAGGTTGAGGGTCACCGGAGGAGGGGTAGACAGCGAACGCGATGGTTAGATGGCATCCTCGAGATGCTGCAGATGAAGTTATGCGATGTTAAGATGATAGTGAGAGACCGGAAAGCGTGGCGTGATATGGTCCATAGCGTCACGAAGAGTCGGACATGACTGAACGACTGAACTGAGCTGACGATATCCGGTCCAATAATGCTTGTGATACTGCGTATTTTAACTTCACATGCTGCCAGCCGAGCAGCCACGTCAATGAATTCACTTCCGACCAAGTATTTTGCATACGTCAACACTCAAGAAATCATAGCCCGATATGCGACTATCTGTGCATATTTCAATGCTCAGCGATGTGTTTCATTTATTCTAGAGCGTGATTGTCCTCGCTAACAGAATGTTACGTTCTTCCTTGCACGTTCCCTTTGAAGGAAGCTGTTCTCCAGTTGCAGATACAGTTGAAACTCGATATAACGAAGTTGAGGGGAGCTGTGAATTATTTCGTTAAAACGGGAACTTCGCTAAATCGAGTGAGCCATTTCTCAGTCCTCTAATTTGGTACATTCGGTTATAAGGTGCTGCGGCACCCAAAAGGCAGCTGCGGCATCACATTTGCGAAGCCTTAATGTCCCCAAAATGAAATGCGGTCAGCAGAAATTACCGGCGCCGTTAGCGCACAAGGAACAAAAATTGTTACTCGTCAAGAAGAGCCCGAGAGGACTACAAATTTATTTTCCAGCAATCAAGACAGTGATCGTTGCCTGTGCAAGCTTCTCGTAGGTCTGAAGTGCTGCGTATAGCACTGTAGGCCTAACAAGCTGAGCTTGAGAAGCATACACTCAAAGGCACGGGAAAATATCCGCAGAAGCACAGTTGCGAACGAACCACCACATGAAGCACGCCACAAAAAAAAAAAGAAAAAAAAGCACCGAACAGCAACACCGCCCCTTGGAATGCGACACGGGACTTTTTTTACCACTTGTCGGCATCTGGTGAATTCAACTGAATACTACAACTCTTGTTTTGCGCCGCGCAGTTTGAATAAAGCGAGACGAAGGTGTCGTGGGCTCGAAATCTGTAAATTTTGGGGGTACTCTCTACAAAATAGACCAAAAATAGCCCCTTTCCACCTTCATTTTTCGAAAAAGGGTTCGTTAAATCGGGACAGATCACGGAATCGGTTTCGTTATTTCGGGTTAGTCAAAGCATTGAACCCTATGGGTGTCTGAGGGGGAATTAGGATACCTTCGTTAAATCGAGATTTTCGTTAAATCGGGTTTCGTTAAATCGAGTCTTGACTCTATGAGGATGTGCCGCAAGATCGCACCAGCTGCAGCAGACTATTGCACGCGCAAATGCGAAGCGATGCGCGATGTACTTGCTAACGCACATTCCAATGGCTCCATATCTTCGAGATATTTGTGAAACAACGCCTACTCCATACATACAGGAAAGTTGTAACGTTTATTATGTACGGATTCATGCTTATTTAGCATGCTGGCATCCTCCAGGATAGCCATTCTGGTCGAGCTTCCCCGATCGGCCGGCCTTAAGTTGAGAATCGGAGATACTCTGTCCGGTACAAGTTCCATGAGTGTCGGTTGTTAAACTGGAAGTGGTGTGTCCTGTATAGAAACTCCATACAGGACAGTGCCATCAGGTTTCACATCATGCCGTACTGGGAGGCCCTGTTTGAGATATACACAGTAAATGGTTTCTCTGATATTAGATTCATACCGTACCAGTCCATCCGGATTGAGATTCACACCGGGCACCGCCCGGTATAAACCTATTTGAACTCATACAGAACTGGTCACATTGGTGTGAATATTATATAGGATGATACAGGACCAGTGAACGCCAATTTATCGCGATATGGGAGTTTTCACAAGGGATTTCCTACATATGAATGCAATTGCCGCACGCATCTGACATTTACAAGCATCCATAGTTGTATAAAGGCTGCAGCATTACACGATACCTTCTACTGCTTCTGGTGCATTGCCTAGACCATTTTTAATTCGCTTTGGTTAAATGCATTGAGCCTGTGTTTTGAGACCCTTTTATATTGATACAAAAGGCCACCTTAAATTTTGCTAGATAGCCATTCTTTCCAATTTATTTTTATTTATGCGCACAGACCAGAAAGATTTACTTCGCTCGCTGAATTTGTCCGCTTGTGCATGAATGCGTTACCAGTTTGAGCGAGGCATTTGTTGTGTATTGTTTGAGTAAAGCATGATACACGAAGGGAAGAACCCAAGAGTCGACGAGTCCAAGGAAGGTGCAGGGAACTTTTCTCTAACTTTATTTATGCTTTTCACCTGAATTACTACTGTAATGAGTTTAGTGATAAAGATAATGGGATACAAAGTAGAAGAAAAAACAAAACGCCCATAGTCAGAACCGAACCCACGACCTCCGAAACCACATTCGGTGCTCTTACCAACTCAGATACACGACTACTGTCCAACCTTCTGTATTTTGAGCAAAAATGTTTCCTGTAACTGAACCTTGAGAGTGTTTACAGAGGTGTGGCATCACCACGAACAAGCAAACGGCTGACTCATTAAACCAACTTCCCCCCCACCCCCTTACCTGACATGGCTTGAACACATATGCCCTTGGTTGATGGCGTGGTTTTCTTTGGTGCGAAATGCAGCAAGCTCATAAAAACGAAAAGTGGCGAACGTCTGATGCTGTTCCTACAAAATTTGATCAGAGAGAGAGAGAGAGAACACTATATTTGCCAGAATGATTTAGATGTGTTTCGCATTGGGTGCATTCAACATCATGCAATTGGGTGCAACTGGGCACTATGTTGCCTATGTCGCATTTTATTTTCGTCCGTTTGTTTATTTCTTGGTTTCTTCGACTATTTCATTTCTATTTTGGTATACTTCTGGAAGTTTTGGCAAAACTTAGTGTGCGTGAAGAGGTACTTGACACTTTGTTCTGCACCCGTTCTGGAAAACATTATTCGTAGCCGTCATTCTGTTGCTTTCTTTTATTCATGTAATGCTTTTCATGCTGTTCATTTTGTTGTGCTCTTAATATTCTCCCCAATGATGTCAACCGCCTGAAAGGGAATGAGACTGGCAGTACCTTTTAAATAAATAGGTAAATTATGCAGTGTGTTTTCTGCGGTGTTCATGCAGATATTAAGGAAAGGGACATCGTCAACATCGCCATTTCCAATGCAGTCTTGTACCAGCATCAAAAGGCCAGTGAAGCTGTCGAAGAAACTGGCTAAAAGATTTTTGTTCACAAAAGTCATACCACTCGGCGCCTGGTACTCATTTTTAGGTACCATATGCAGCTGAAGCATGTCACCAATGCAAATGTTTCATTGCATGCAAGCAGCAAGCATGCGACAGGAATCCTGTGCGGTCATCTTGGACAGGCGAGTGCACAGTTCACTCAGCCTTGAAGGTCTGATGGTTCTGTACTATGCCTAGCACACTTTTGATGTGTAGGCGGGCGAGTGTCGATAAATACGCTGGGAGGCAGTCAAAAGTCCTCGCCATGGTGTCCAGCAAAAGTCTTCTAAGACCGCTCTGCGACGCAACAAGTGCTCCTTAAGCTCGCTATGGTTGGACACAATCTTACTCCCATTAAAACGATTTTCGGAGGTACTCTTGCAATTAGTCATCAGCTGAGCAAGGAATATTTGCTTGCGGTGCAGCACTCTTTCACAGTTGCTCCTGTAGTTTGCTCCAATTTTCGCTTCTATGACTCTGAGCGGTCGGCGTCCCAGGTACGCAGTACGCACGTGCTGTATTTTCAAGTCCTAACGCACACCATACCAAACACTGGACAGCGCAGATAATGAAAAAAGTTGCGCTGACTCGCCAGAATACAACGACAGCTGCTAAGTGACAACATCAGCCCACTTCGCTACCGCCCGCCCTATAACTCTAGATAAAGTCGCAATGCCCTATACCGCTGCATTGCCGTGGCCGTTGTTTGGTAGCGTTCAAAGCTCCCCGACAATATCAATAGCTCCCCAAAGCTCCTGAAATTGTAATGGAAATCAAAGGGAAGAAATGGGCATGAGCAGGACATGCAGTACGAAGAGATGATAACAGATGGTCGCTAATGGCACCAAATTGGGTTCCAAGGGAAAGGAAGCAATGCAGGTGGCGGCAGAATGTTAGGTGGGCGGAAGAGGTTAAGACGTTCGCAGGGGTCAAGTGGATGAAGCTTGCACAGGACCGCGTTAATTGAAGGAGCATGAGAGAGGCCATCGAAATGCAATGGGTATCATCATCCTCCTCCTCCTTCTCAGCCTGTCTATACCCACTACAAGGCGAAGGCCTCTCCCATATTCCTCCAATTAACCCGATCCTGTGCGAGCTGCATCCACTTTATCCCTGCGAACTTCTTAATCTCATTCGCCCACCTAATTTTCTGCTGCCCCCTGCTACGCTTTCCTTCCCTTGAAATCCAATTTGTTACCCTAAAAGACCATCGGTTATCCGTTCTTCGCTCTACATGTCCTGCCGATGCCCATTTCTTCTTCTTGATTTCTATTAGAATGTAACTTGATTTATTTCTCTCACCCACTCTGCACGTTTCCTATCTCATAACGTTATCCCTATCATTTTTCTTTCCATAGCCCTATGCGTTGTCCTTAACTTAAGTAGAACCCTCTGTGTTAGCTTCCACGTTTCAGCTCTATAGGTAAGTACAGGTAAGATGTAAATGTTGTATACTTTGCTCTTGAGCGATACCAGTAAGCTGCTAGTCATAATCTGGGAGTGCTTGCCTAATGCGCTACAGCGCAGTCTTATTCTCCTTGTTACATCCCCTTCATGCTCTGGATCTGCATTTACTGCCTGTCCTAAATAGATATATTCGTCTACTACTTCCAGTGCTTCGCTACCTAACGTAAACTGCTGTTCCTTTCCTAGGCTATTGAACATTACCTTAATCTTCTGCATATTGATTTTCAAGCCTACTTTTTTACTTTTCCTATCTAGGTCATCAATCATTCTCAGTCAGTGGGTATAGTCCGCCTGATTATGATGATGATGATGATAAAAGCTCCCCCTTAAAGTTATGGTGAAATTTCATAAGTAGCAAAAAGTAATAAAAGTCTGCTCTACATGGTTATCCATGTCGTGTCTAAACTGACACAGTTGGCTTGCCGTTCCTGTGGCCTATGATAACGATACTGTTTGTCAGCATTTTCGGTCGGCTCCATGGTAGCCTCTATGCTAAACCGAGAAGCACAGCCACTATGTACTGTACGGCGTATCGATGGTAATGCCAAATGGATGCGAGTTTCTTCTTAAACTCGGAGCCGAAGCAACTAAGGAGGATCATTTGGTGTCGCCTCCCCTACGAGAAGTCTGCTTGGCTTTGCAGCTGTAACATCACGCATGGCTAGAACCGCTGCTGGGCTTCTTCTTGCCTCTCCTGATTTCCTTCTCTTCTCTCCCGTCAGGGCTCGCAGGGCTCAATGCGAAATTTTCTTCAAACTTCGGGTTTGAGTATTAACGAAGGCAGTGTTTCTACTGCACTAAAAGCGAATGTTTGCTCCAAAGCTTCCCTGCCGTCAAAATAATGAGTCGGATGATTTCCTAATCAGTGTTGCAATGAATAGATTTAGAGGGCACCACACTACGCATGTTTTTGAACAGAAGTTTACCGGCTATAGAATTTGTTAAATCTTTGATAAAATTTATTTCACATGAAATTGTTTTAGCAAGTATTCCTGACAAAACGCGGCGGCTTGTTCTTTCTAGGGAGTGGATCTAGCGTTAAAAAGAAATATTGGTTTAATTTATTTCGCAAAATCTGCCTAGGTTGGAGCTCTAGTACAAAAAGCTAAAGACAGTACTGGAATTGCTCAAAAGGTCGACATTCGTCCAACAATAATGGCCCCACTTGTGAATTTGTCGCTTGTGTTAATTACAAAAAAGGATAAGTAGAACAATAACCTGGTTTTACCTCTTTATTTCCAGCAACGTTATGTCCAACACAAGTTTTGCAAGTTAGGAAAACTAAGAAGTTCATTGAAGTTGAAAGTTTATTTTTGTTTGTGCTTCAAAAACTAATAATCTTTATCGGCGTGCTGTTTTGGTCATCGGAGTGGCAACAAAATTATCCAGTTAACGTTCATTTTATGTCTCAGAAGGGTAGCTCGTGTTTCCTGCCGCAGGTCGTTTAAAATATTTGAGCCGTCTTTGGTCTGTCGTCCCCCGTATGCCCTGGACTAGTATCTGCTGCCGCGCACACGCAGGCACTGGTATACCAGACGCTTTCATATCTAAAACCCTTGATATAGTCATCGTCAGGATAGGCCACTCGAATGATGTCTTTTACCGGTGTGCACCTGTAGCCACTGCTGCCACCGCAGATACGTCCGTTGCAGTTGCACTTCAACTCGGGTATTTCTGCCGGGATTCTGGTGGGATCCTTGTTGTAACTTACTGAAAAAGGGCACATTGAACGCCTCTCGATATCTGGGGAGTTTGGATCCGTCTTGCAATCTCCAGATTGCCATGTTTCGCTTACTTGCAGGAAAAGCAGAAGACAGCAACGTATTCTTCCAATAAGTGCCATATGCAGTCGATATTTTCGTGTAGTGATTGCTTCTCGTGATATTTACACTCCCTCGCTGACGCAACCGAGACGCCCTCTTCTGTTCCTTCACTTATACGCCTAGCAGTTGTCGATTCCCCAGTAGCGCCCTCCTCTTCTTCCCTAAAAAGGCAAGATCAAACCGGAGTGTTCTAGTTTAGTTTCAGTGATGCCAGATGTTACTTATTACATAACATGTATGCATAATATACTCATGTGTGGGTCAGCGCGCTTGATCACAGTCCCGTTATTTGCACTCGAGGTTGACATTTATGCGAATCCTTTCAGGCACAATAAACGTGGAGGTAGAGCAGCAGAAATCGGCGAGAGGAAAACTTGCATAAGAATACGCCACTGAGTGTCGCGCCTTCAAATGTTTTCAGTCCTTCACTCATAATATCATGATCACTTCTACTCTAATCAATATTCAAGCTCACTTTTGAAGCAAACTCTTGACTGCGTCATGTAAAGTCAATGTCGCTGGGAGGAGCCGGAGCCGCTACTGCGCATGCGCCGTAATAACGTCACCCAGCGGCGCCGTTCCACAAGTGTTCTGCCGTTGCGCTCGCAAGAAGCAGCGGGAGGTTAGGACCCCACAGCCGATGCACGCGCCGCCGCGGAGGGAAGAAGGAGGGTAGTTTCCGCACTGCACATGCGCGCACAACCAATTACAGATGACCAACTGGAGCAGGAAAGCGTCTGCCTTCTTCGCATCCGGAAGGCATGAAAGTGGATTCTGCCTAGAACGCCGATCAACTTAGATGCTTTCAACGGTCCGCTGGTTGTTTTAGATACAATGGCAGGCCGCCCAAAGCCAAACCTTTCACTCTGCACTCTGTTCAGCAGTATTGATCTCCTCTAACTTTATAAATGCGGAAGCATTATCTGGATATGTCGGCAGATTCGTGCCATCACGACTTTCTGCCGACGATTGCGTTCGAACAAAACGAGTTACACGAAAAGAATGGCACGGTGGGTATAATGCGGGGAAGTCAAGCCACCTTCGCACTGAATAAAATGATCTGGTCTGATAGCTCTCTATCTACGCAAATATCAGACCACCGATGCAAACAGGTTCCAAGGCATCAAGGATAGCTTCATGGGCCATGTTGTTGTAGGCACCTTTTACATGACGCAGTACTGCCACGCACAGATGTTTCATTCGTTTTTGTTGCACCGTGGACACAAAGTCCACGACGCTGTCAGTAGAGAAGCGACCCCGCCGAAAGCCAGCCATTACTTTGGGGTATATTTCACAGCGTTCGAGGTACCCCTCAAGGTGTATCACAATAGTTCATTCCATGACGTTTAGCACGCAAATCGCCAAAGCTATTCGCCTGTAAAATGTGAGCTTAAGCGGAGATTTTCCTAGTTTTAGTGGGGGATCGTTCGAATAGCTTTCCATCCCTGAGAAACAACACCATCGAGCCAAGAGTGTTTTAACCGCTCAGGAGCTCTTCTCGCATGCCGTGGCCAAGATGGAACAGCACAGCTTACGTAACTCCGTCTGGCCCTGGTGAAGACGGTGGGGGTGGTGAAAGCATTTTGTTGTACATTTGAGAGGTTTGTTTGACGCGGACCTTTAAGGGCCTCGGCCTTACAATACTGGGTGGAGGCCCTAGTCAGGGACCCCATCGGCGGTTGCCGCCGCCCGCGCACGCCGCGTTAAGGCCCTTTGGGCCTTTAGATCGCAGCATCCGAGAAGGGTCACCTCCCAGTCTTCCCAGGCTACATCCCGCAACAGCAGAGCGTTTTTTACGAGAAAACATGACATCCATTGCTGGTTCTCTTGAGGCAGGAGGAACACGCTGGGAGCTCGATGAAGTCGTTGTATCAGCAATTTTCTTAACCTACTTACTACCTTGATATACAGCCAAAACACAGAATGTTTGTCTTTGCCCAGAAGTCACACAAAGGCCCCGTACAGTCCCCCAGATGAGAGGACATGGGCTTCTGGGGATCCAATTGCTGCAGGACTTGCAGCGCTGGTCCGCCTCTATCCATTCTTGACTTCATTTTTTCTGCATACGTATAGCCACTCTCAGATCCGTTAAGCACTTGATTGGTCTGTATCGCCTTTCTGCTCGCCGGCGAACAGAATCTTTCAGCTTGTGACTCCCCTTCATACCGAGCTCCATTTGTGTATATGACAACAGCAAGATATATATGTGAAGCTATTCCAAGCGTGCAAACAATCTGAGTTTTAAGGCTATTTTTCCATCATCTTTCGGTTGACTATATATATTTGTATGTTCTAACTCTGCATCATGATGCAATTCAAACTGTCATATAAAAGAAGGGAAGAAACTGTGAAAACCGTTTATGAGAACGCTGGCTGATAGTTGCTTGCGATAAATGTTATGCGATCAACTTTCCTTCCTTACAAACATAAAAATGACGTCTCAGGAGAAATCGTATGGTGGAAAATATGATTTGATTTGAAAATGCGATACGACGAAATTCATTATAGAGCGGTGGATCGTAGCCCTCCGCAAACGGTACCTCTATCTCAATCTCTTCTTTCCCTCCCACCTTCTTCCCTCCCTTTACTGCGTGATACGTGTGTCCGCAGAGAAAGGAGAACAGAAGAAAAGAGAACCGCAGAGAATTGTGAGGAGGAGGAGGAAAAACTTTATTTAGTCCTATATTATTTGGCGGTTTTTGGACGTCTTCAGAGATGTCTGCTTGTTGTATCCACAAGAGTCTTCTCCGTCGACTTCGTCCACTTTTTACAATGGTCGGTTGCCCTCAGTCCAGGGCTCCGCTGGCTGCTGCCGCCCGTTGGGCTCGCTGTACCAGACCTTTCTGGTCTTCGCAGCGGTCGCTGGACAGCAGAGTCTCCCATTGCTCCGCACTCGGGTTTCGAATTTTGGGGACCACATCTATGTTTTGACATGCCCATGTGATGTGATACAGTGTTGGTTTTTCATAGCACCACGGACATCTGTCAGCGTATAAGGTAGGGTGCATTTTGTTTAGTATGTGTAGGTTTCGGTATGAACCCGTCTGTAATTGTCTCCATATGACAGTTTCCTCTCTGGTGAGAGAACTGTGCGGTGGGGGATATCGCATTCTTCTTCCTCTATAGTTTTCTAGTATGGCCGAGTATGCCTTGGGTGCTGGGAAAAGTTCCGCGGACCCGTCGGATGCTCGGAAAGTAGTGTATGCTCGAGCTATCCTGTCAGCCTCTTGGTTCCCTGCCACCCCCATGTGCCCCGGTACCCATATAATTTTGTGTCTGGTCTTGTTTTCTTCGTGGTTTTTAAATCTGTCGCTCGCTTCGCTCGCTTCGAGGAGTATACGAAGCGCGTGACGACCAATCCTACCATTCATGAAATTTCGACAGGCTGTTTGAGAGTCCGTGAGTATCGTTAGCGACCGCCCAGCTCTATAGCCCTCCGCCACCGCTAGAGAAATGGCTACTTCCTCGGCCTCTGCTGCTGTGCAGTGTCGGATAGAGGCGCTGGTCACTTCGCGTAGAGACGAATTGACCACCGTGGCCACTGCAATTTTGTTCTGTCCTCCTCTCGAGGACGCGTCTGCATACACAGTCGTGTCTTCAGGAGCGTATGTTTTTTGAATAAAATTGGCCCTTGCTTCTCTTCTACCTTGGTGGAGGTTAGGGTCCATGTTTCTCGGGATTGGAGCTACCTTGAGGGACTTGCGAAGTTCGTCGGGGATCGTTACCGTCCTCGCTATTTCTCGCATCTGCTCACAGTATCCGAGTCTCTGTAAAAGCGCTCTTCCAGTCTTTGTCTGCAGCAGCCTGAGTTTTTGCGACTCAAGCTGCGCCTCGCGTAGTTCTTCGAATGTGTTTTGCAATCCAAGCGCCATGAGCTTTTCTGTAGACGTGTTGCGCGGTAATCGGAGCGCCGTCTTATACGCTTTGCGTAGCAGGGCATCAGCTTGTTGTATTTCACTCTTGTTGAGGCACTGGTAGGGCAGGCTGTACATAATTCGGCTCACTACCAGGTTTCTAACTAGTTTTAGTGTGTCCTCTTCGCGCATGCCATGCCGCCTGTTGGTGATGCGGGTGATCATGCGTGTCACTTGTAGCGTTGTAGTTTTGAGCATGGTAAAAGTGTGACTACTGCGTTGGTTCGATTGAACCCACATACCTAATATTCTTATTTTTGTCTTTTCAGGGATGGGCATTCCTTCCAGGTAGATGTTGAGTTTCAGGCTCTCACTGGTTGGGACGGTCCGGTTTTGTTTGCCTCTCCACACTCGAAGCAGTTCCGATTTCTCGGTCGAGCATGCGAGTCCTCTTTCTCCGAGATATTTCTGTACACAGGAGGCCGCTTCCTGTAGTTTTCCTTCCTTCTCCCCGAGGGAACCGGTGTTCGTCCAGACTGTTATGTCGTCTGCATACCCTCATGATCGAAAATCACAGGGTAATGCGACCGGCTGCAACAAGACCGGAGAGGTGGAGCAGAGGAGGCCTAGGCGAAGACTGCCGCCACTCCCCAAAAATGACATCAAAATAATTTTTCGACCCAAGAAAGGACTCATGGTGAAATCACTCACCCCACACCAAGTAGCGCGCGCCGTTATCATGGCGTGCGGCCAACAATGCAAGGACGAGGACATACTTGTAAGGCTTCGCACAGGATCAAATATCATTATCGTTAGCACCCCACATGAAGAAACGGCTCACCTGGTGCGGCGCATTACCCGCCTTAAGTTCGCCGGAAAGTCGTACGAGGTCAACGCTTACGTGGCAGCTCCGGAGGACGTCTTTCGCGGCGTAATTCACGGTGTTGACCCAGGTACGTCTCCCGAAGAGCTGAAAGCACACCTACGAGTCAGAACTCAAGGAGTAACCATTCTCCAGGCAAGGATGCTTGGAAAATCCAAGACCGCCGTGATCACGTTCGACGGCCCGATCTTGCCGAAATTCGTAATATACTACGGAGGTGAACTACCGTGCTACCAGTACCGCCCCACGAGGCAAGTGTGCTACGTCTGTTTCCAGCAAGGACACCGCTCCGACGTGTGCCCCACACCGGACATTATTGTGTGCGGACTGTGCGGGGATAAAAATCCGACGAAAGACCATGTGTGTGAGCTCAAGTGCCTAATATGCGGTGAGGCACATCGCACCGGATCCAAAGAGTGCCCCGAGAGACTGAAAAAAGCAAGACCAAAGCCCAGCGGGGAAAGAGGGCGCAGTGGCCAACGCGGGCGACCACGCAAGCGATGGTTCAGCTCAGAAGGAGAGACCTCAAGGAGCCGATCAAGGTCCAATTCCTTCCCACCTCTGTCGCCGGCCGGTTCACAGGAGGGGAACAAAGAAGAAAAGCAGAAAACGAAGCTTTCCCAGAAAGGCGGCAGCAAGGTAAGCTGGGCATCTACCATTGATCCGCACTCGGTAGAAAATAGTAACACAAACAATACAAACAACAAAAATATTCCTGTCAAAGAAGCTAAAGACGCGAGCAGTGATGCACTCAGACGCGAGCTTGAACTCGCTCGACTCAAACAAAATGAGCTCGAACGCAAGGTCGAGGAACAAACAAAAACACTAAAGGCACAACAGCGGGAGCTTGAAATCACTAGAGCCTTTCCAAAACAGCCACAAGCATCCAACAATGGAGAACTTGAATCACGAAT
Source organism: Amblyomma maculatum (assembly GCF_055883805.1). Taxonomy (NCBI): domain Eukaryota; kingdom Metazoa; phylum Arthropoda; class Arachnida; order Ixodida; family Ixodidae; genus Amblyomma; species Amblyomma maculatum. The sequence continues at coordinate 47,349,038 of NC_139351.1, forward strand.
GCAACAGATGATGCAGCAGATGATGCAGGATATGATGCGGCAAATCCAATCTCAAATGCAACAGATGCAAGCACAATTTCAGGGGCAGATCTCAGAAATCAAAAGTGCTTTTCGAAAACAAAGACATAACGAAAACATTAGGGAAAGAGCGTACAACCGTCCAGCGTTAACGGCGTTCGCTGTCGAACAAGGCAATAGCACGAACACGTAAACATGACCAAGACGCGTCAGCAAGACCAAGAAAACTTAGAAATTTGGCAATGGAACTGCAGAGGCTACCGCAAAAAACAGGCCCTACTAAAACAATACATAAACACACAGCTCACACCCCCCGATGTGATTGCGCTCCAAGAGACTGGAACCAGGCCCTCTCTACAGGGGTACGATGTTTACGAGAGCCAAAACGGAGGTAAAGCAGCCGTTCTAGTCATCAAAGCCATCACCGCAATCAGGCACGATACCATCGCCGACACGGACATCGAGCACGCGCTTGTCGAAATCATTCCGAAAAAGCGAAAGGAAAGGAGCACATTCGTACTAAACGTGTACAGCCCGCCAAGACAAAGAAAAGCCAAATTCTTCGAACTCTTCCACGGAGCGCACAAGCTGGCCAAAGAAAATGCACTCATTATCGTGGGAGATTTCAACGCCATGGACACGAGTTGGGGATACCGGAAACAAGATATCAAGGGAAGAACATTAGCGGACGTAGCCGAATATTTTGGCTGTAAGCTAATCACAGATCCCGCGACCCCAACGAGAATCGGTAATAGTGTGAGCACGGACACTTGCCCGGACCTCACGTTCGTAAGGAAGAGCAAGGAGTCACAGTGGGAAAACATGATGGAAAACCTAGGTAGCGATCATTTTATCCTCCGCACGCGAATAGCATCGGAAAGGGTAAGATGCCGGATCGGACAAGCAAAACTCACGGACTGGAACGCGTTCCGCGGGGCTTGCAAAAAATCTGAAGGCGGCATTCAATCACTAGAAGACTGGAGCGGCATGTTGACAGAAACGCGAGACAAATGCACAAAAAGTGTAAGACGAACAACAACGCCCGAAGTAGACGGGTACCTTCTGCGACTATGGGAAGCCAGACGCTGTCTCACCAAAAGATGGCGGAAGCAAAAACACAACAGGAAACTAAAACTAAAGATAGCAGAAGTTACGGCAAAAGCTGAAGAATACGCAGCGCAACTCGCGAGACAAAATTGGGAACAATTCAGCGACTCGCTTAAGGGAACCTTAGGTACGGCCAGAACCTGGAATCTCCTAAGAGCATTAATCGATCCGACCAAAACAAAATCAGAAAACAATAAAAGCATCCACAGATTCATCCACTCCTTCAAGGGCTCGGACACCGACCTTTTAGAGAAGGCACGAAAAAAATGTTTCGGTGATCGCAACCCCTCACGATACCAAGGAAACTATCGCGGAGCCGAAAACGAGAGACTCGACCGCCCAATAACTGTGGAAGAAGTTTATGCGGCCATAAGGAATACGACCAGAAACACGGCAGCAGGAGCCGACAGAATCGACAATGCCCTGATCCGAAACCTGAGTGACGACCTCATACAAGAGCTCGTAAGTTTTCTAAACAAACACTGGGAGGCGGAGACGGTTCCCGAAGAGTGGAAACACGCCGAAGTAATTATGATACCTAAACCTGGCAAACAGCTCCAAATTGAAAATCTCAGGCCCATATCGCTCACGTCGTGCCTCGGCAAGCTTTACGAGCGGGTGGTGCTGCAAAGACTGCAAAATTTCATGGAAGATAATGAACATGTACCCCATACCATGTTCGACTTCAGAGCAAAACTCTCGACGCAGGACGTGCTGCTTCAAATACAAGAAGATGTGCTCCGCAACGTACCCCGAACAGGTGAAAATGTCATAATGGCCCTTGACATCAAGGGAGCATTTGATAACGTCAGTCACGAAGCGATCCTTACAGGTCTAGACGACCTGAACTGCGGACGCAGAATCCACGGGTACGTCAAAGCCTTCCTGTCAGATAGAACTGCCACCATCGGCATGGGAGACCTTCGATCGAACAAAATTCACGCGCCAAACAAAGGAACACCACAAGGATCAGTCAGAGAATTGTGAGAAATTTGAGGTTGCTTCTGGCCATACGGGGCTGGGACTGGCAGATCCTTGCCGCTTGCAGCGGGGGGGATAGTCACTCTGTTGGACAAATAAAAGCGATCTCTCTCTCTCTTGCAGCGGGGGCTAGCCTGCCTCAGAATTTTTATCTGTTGTAGGCCGTCATTGCACGTGCTACAGTTTCGGTGGTTGACGATGGCTGTTGCGACGCGCCTCTTTCTCCCCCTCTTCTATTTCTTTCTTCTCTATTTGGATCTTTAACGTGCGCTGACATCGCACAGCACACGAAGAGGCGTCCGTGTGCTGTGCGATGTCAGCGCACGTTAAAGATCTCCAGGTGGTCGAAATTACTTCGCAGCCCTCCACTACGGCTGCTCTTTCTCTCTTTCCACTTTCACTCCCATCTTCCTTCCTTCCCTAAAGGCGCGGTTGCGGTGTCCACAGAAAACAAGTGAGACAGTTACCGCGGCTTTCCCTTCCTATAAATAAATCAGTTTCTCTTCTGCACTAGGCAGTGGAAGTAGCTCAGCTACAAATTCACTAGCAGGCTCTTGCATTTTTTTTTTCTTCTTCTTTCAGTTGCAACAACAATTGTGAACGACACTGAGCCTTTTCTATCCTGTAAATCAAATTCAAACGCCGCTGATACCTGATGTTGATGCTGATGATAATACCTGATGCCGCTGATGAAGGGTACATCGCGCGCCCGTTTTCGAACACAACCAGCATTTCATTGAATTAGTTAAATTCATCGGCATTCTATGATTCGTTTACAGGAAAGGGAAGGCGCAGTATCTGTAACCCGCGGAATCCCGCTATCATCCTCACGGTAGACAAGGGGAATTAGCAAACGCGTTTCGTGATCCGTGGCGTGGTGCAGTTGGTAAAGCGCTGGGCTCCAAGCTGGCTCTAAGGTATGGAGGCTCGATTTCCAGACAATACAAAGTTTTTTAATTTATTTTTAACTCTAGCTTTCAGAACCATGACACTTCTGCTGACAACCTTTTGCGTGGCCTCCCAGATCACCTGTGCGAGCGCGTCTCGAGACAAACAGGCCCGAGCGGGGGTGATCTCGGTGGCCATTCCTTCTGCAACAAGCTTTTGTAGACAAAGATGGGGCATTAAAGGCTTTTGTCTTAATATTGTGCCCAAAACTAAGTGCGTGAGCAGATTCCTTTCCTTCTTGAAAAGTTAGGGTGATTTGGTTAGCCGAACAAAAGCCCCCTAAGCACTAAGGCCGCGACCAATGCTTCGCAAAATATACACAAGAATATGTTGAGGAGAGCGTACTTGAGCGAGACTGTTACGATCAGCTGGTAGCACAAAAATACCCTCACTTTTTGTAGCAAATGTTAACATTGTTTTTTATTTATTTATTTATTTGTTGAATCCTCAAAGGCCCTATTTAAAGGGTATTACATGAGGGGTGGGCCTTGAGTACGGCGGTTACAATAAAAAATTTCTTTCGATGGCAGTCTTGAAATGATGAATGTCGGTTAGTGAGTATATTGTGATCGGGGGGGGGGGGGGGGGGGACAAATTCCTCTTACTCATTCCTTTCCCGCTACAACAGGCCTACCTAATCGCCGAACCCTTTCTATCTAGAACGACAATACTCAAAGCATAGACAGCGTTTTGGCAAACGTGCAGCTTTTATGTTGCATCTGGCAGGTTTCTGGTGATGAGAGTTTCAGTGTGTTTAACCAGGAAAAGGACGTTGCCAAGCTGTGGATAATTTTGTAGTCTGCAAGCAGCAGCATGCCGATTCAATAGGCCCCAGAAGTACAAAATTAGAAAATTCACTTTCACCGACGGCGACAATTATGCGCATACTTACCACGTGATTGGATCCCTTGCTCAAAGATGACGTCTGTGTGTTTCCAGACTTTCGATTTTATGTGGCAAAGAAAGATGGCTTTGTGCTACACGATTGTAATTACATGGGGGGAGGGGGGTAGTTTAATGGGCTGAGCTGTAATGAAGCTCTCTATACCTACTTTTTTTATATCCTGAGAACAAACACCGTCGAAACTTCATAAAACTTTTGCGACTATGAATCCTAAATTTTGCAACTTTATTTTGTTAAGTGTTTCAACTCGAACAATCGCCTAAGGAGCATATTTCTAACAACGCCTACATCCAACCTATTTACATGCATGCGCTGTTACAAAAGTTTCAACATATTTTTTTAGCAGGCAGCTTGCGAAAGCAGCTGGTGTACTTTTAACACACTGTTGCGAAAGAGACATACATTGGGAGTGATGTATGAACGAGTTTATGCATAAGCGAGATGTTCGCCCTGGGAAGGTTCGTTACTCTTTTGAGTAAAGAGGCTCAACAGGTTCCCCCAAGAGGCAAGCTCGAGTTAGCCTTCAGTGCTAAAATCTCAAAAAGGTCGCAGAACAACAGTTACTTATACGTAACTAAGGAAAAACGAATACGCTGCTTATTATTTCAAGCACAAACCACGAACTTATATCAAATCTAAACTGTGCATGAGAAGCAGAAGTAAAAAATATACCTAGGATAATCAATAATTCTGCTACCAACCTTTCCTAAAATAGGAACGGAATTTAAATGAGATTATATCTCACTTCCACGAATCCTACTTAAAGCAACCACAGCAAATTAGTACGTGCGTCGTAATAAGTTTACCTCTAAACGTGTTTATATATATATATATATATATATATATTGAAAAAGAGGGATAGCAGAAAGTTGAAGGCGAAATGAGGGTATGGCTATGATCCATAAATGAAGTAGCCGACAGTCGGCAGGCTGAGGAAATGTTGGGGTTCTTTTCTTACGGACCTTAATTAGTGCTGTAAAAAATTTAGAGGCAAAAATATTTAAAAACAGAGCAGAAGAAACAACTACGCGCCCATATTAGGCCCGAATCCACGATCTCCGAATATCACGTCCGGTGCTCTTACCAACGGAGCTACATCGATGGCTGTCCAATATTCTAATTTCTTCGATATCAATGTTTAATGTAACCGAATATTCAGATTAGAGTTACTGTATATGCTACCAAAGATAGCAGAGTTGTGTATCTGTTTTCAGAATCCCGTTAGTACCTTCATTGGTAGAGCGCCGTCACGTGGTTTCCTGCAACCATGCAGTGCAGAGAAGGTAATCAAGGGGAACTTTTCGTAATTTCCGCCATCGCATCTGCAGCAAACGGGATTGACAGCCGGCCAAGTTCGAAGCGTGTCCACTATATTACCGCTGTTCACGTTCGCTGCTGCTGACGTGCATATCAGTCGCGTTGCAGCCAGTGTATATATAACATGATGAGGGGTTCAGCTCCAAACTGCAGCAATCGCTCTGAAAGCGGGAAATTGTTTTATTTGATAACGTACGGAAGAACTGTCATCCGCGACCGACTGCAGCGGTTGTTAAGTATGCGCCGCGACAATCCTAGATGAAGAGGGTCAAGGATATGCGAGCTAAGCTTATCCTTTGATCAACTTTTGGAAGTGTTGTTGATATGAAGTAATCGACAGAGAAAACTGTCGATGTCGTTCAAAAGCTTAGGCTGTATATTATATGCGCTGTTTATAAGAGGAGCAATGATATATGCTCGACATCGTGCATCGGTGCGGCCTCTAAAGCAAATCAATTAGGCGAGCAAGCCTATTAAACTAATCAACCGTATTATCCACGGGCCTCAAACTGCTGCGCCGGCCTAGGCACTGTTTGGGCACGTAATATGAAAAGCGGTCATATAGGCTTCGTGATAGCGCCGCGTGGAGAGCAAGGGCACTACGAGCGAAAGTGTGGAAAAGTCTTTTTTTTACTGCGCACAACGTGGTTTCAGGAGAATACACGTAAGACTCTAAACAGTGTAGTTCTATGGAAATGGTAGTCATGGAGGGTGCCCGCTAGGAGTCCTGTATTATCACTGCTGTATAGCATGGCTTACGTACAAGACTTAGCCCTTTAACATGGTAGCTTACAGGGAGCCACATAAAACTTGAGAAAGGAAAACTGAGGTACCTTTAACGTATTCCTTTGTGGCATGCGTTACGTGCACCAAAAGTAATCGAGTTGGTGAACGAACACTGTAATACGTCTAGGTCTGTGCATTTCAAGCGTTTTTAATCATCGGTTTGCTTAGAGTTACATAATATTAGTACTGATTTTCACTGTTTGCAATTTCCACCGAAGTGGTGTGTCCTCACTTGCCCTTCACTGTTAGTTGGCATGCAGGATCACTTCACACCAAATCAATTTCTGCAAGAAAAGATGAATGGAAAAAAACGATTGAAACAAGATTCTGTCCCAAGCATATTTTCTTATAAATCACAGAAGATTGTTTTAATGCTTATGTTGCTAAAAGCGACGCTGCCGTACCTTGACTGGATATTGACCAAAAACTTTCAATAATTTTGCCGATAGATTCACCTTTGCATGTACCACCTGGCGGAGCACCTCTTGGTGTCACCTCAACAAGATCAGGTCAGACCAGAATGAAACCACGAATTCTCACTACCAATGATCCAGGGGTTCCTGGTTCAAGCAACATTTGTTTTCTCGGTTCTCTTGACGTGTGCCTCTTTATCATGCAGATTGCTCGGTGCTGGAAATATCGCAAGAGACCTCTGATACCTTTCCAGCTGCTTCGGTAGCTTTAGGTGAGATAGTGTTCTTTCTGACTGTCTTGTTCATTTACCATAGTCTGTACTCCACTTCTCGAGAAAGCAGACAAATACTTACTAGTGGTAAATTGCGTACCGAATTGAGAGTGCACCAGCCACTGAGAGTGCCGCCGATGTTGTGGTTTCTTCTGGAAGCGACACTTGTTCTCTTCTTCAGCATGTATGATTCTTTATCACGCAGACTACACGGCCATAGAAGTGCTGCAGGAAGTGTCCCTTGTCACCTTTCAGGCTGTTTCAGCATACTCAGGTGAGATTATGCTCTTGGTTAACACCTCATAGGTCATGGCCCGGTTTGTTCACTTTATAAAACCTGTGGTCTAGTCATCACGTCACTTGTGTAGACAAATGTTTTAAACTGTTAAAAAGCATTTTACGTTTTATGTATTACACATCTCAGCACCGCCAAAACACCTTCAATAATTAATTCGTACCACACTAGTTGTTTTCTCTGTTTTCTTGAAAAATGCTTCTTTATTGCGCATATTACTCCGTACATCGAGAGCCGCAAGAAGATGCACCTGCTATGCCCCAGGCTTATTTGGCACCTTAAGGTGAAGTAGTATTATTTCTGGGTACCTGAAGTTTTTCTAAGCACCTGAGGGCATGTATACGTATTATCAGTAGCTTTTCTTTATTCATGCAGCACTTTTTTTCTTTTTCAAATATATCATTCTTTATCATACACACAATTCTGTGGCTGCAGTGCCAAACGCAAGTGCACCTGCTGGTCCTGGCTGCTTCGGCAAGTTCAGTTTTCATGTTTGGATGACAATATTTGTTAGCATTCCGAATGCAGCAGATATCCACAAAGAAGCGACTTAGGAGTTTCTAGTTCAAGAGATGCTTGTTCTCTGTTTTTCTGATGAGTGCTCCTTTTATCATGCAGAGTGCACAACACTGAAAGTTTCGCAAGAGGAGACCCCTGGCACCATACAAGAGGCTTAGGTGAGATTCTCTTAGATGAGGCAGGTCATGGGCAGGTATCGTCACTTTCCAAAGCCTGCGCTACAATTGCCGAGGACCTCTATCGCCGGAATATTCATTGGGCTCCTGCACACATGGTTGTTGATGGAAATGAGGCAACTGGCGCCGCAGCGCGCAAGCTCTCTCACCGGACATTCCCCTCCAACCCTGACAATCAAGAATTGCAATTGACTTCTGCCCACTCTTTTAAAGCTATCGTTCTTCACTACCATAGTCTTTATCCCCGCCCATATAAAGGCCTCGCAAAGGCGGATGAGCTGCTTCTGCTCCGCCTTTATCCTAATACTTTGCGGTACCCGGCAGCGCTAACACACCTTGACCCTTCTTTCTCGGGCCGCTGTTCGCACTGTGCGGAGAAGTATTCAGACATATCCCCCCACATAGTGTGGGCCTGCCGAAGCGATCCTGCTATCTCCTCTAACCCCAAACCTACCCGGGTGGACTGGGAGGCGACCCTGCTTGGCGGCTCTGACCTACAGGCCCAAAAGGCCTTCGTGGAGTGCGCCCGGGCAGCGGCCGATGCCACTGTGATCTCGTACTAGGGCCTACGCCTAGTGCTTGCGAGGACCAGCCCCTTAAGGGTTGATCCAATCAAACCTCATGCTTTACTTTTTTTCGAGTTAATAAATCTATTTCTCCTCCTCACGTCCGCGGTCACCGTGAGCATAGAAATGCCTTAGCAGAGCTTACATATATTAAACCAGCAGTGTTCGCTAACATGAAGCACATCGCATTGTTTCGTCTTTGTAAGGTGGTTTTGCCCTGGAGATGAGCGTCGTATGCAAGGTGCGTTGCTATTCTAAGTGGCATTTGCTTCAATATGTCTACTTTATAAGTTGAGGTGAAACTGTAAATTGGGAGACCATAATGTAAGACAGATTCTCCCAAACTTTGTCAACCAAATTTTTTACAAGCATTGCAAGGCATCTTAAGGCATATAACTCCACACGTACCAGACGCAATCGTCTTTCAAGCACCTCAAGATGCATTTGCCAAGTGTTCGTGTCATCAAAAATAAGGCCAAGGTATTTGATGCAGTGTAAGAGACTCAATTTAAGACATGCACAGGACTGTGATTCATTAATTACTTTATGTAGGCTTAGGAAGCAACTTGCTTTTGTTTTGTTTTTGAAAATGTGTTATTTTTATACAAGAATTCAACAGGCATTATATGTCATTTTTGCAGGATTTCGACGACTTGGCTGTAAGTTTTTCTGGGCAAAGCGGGGTCTGTATTATTTGCATTAGGTATAACTTTTATCACAACAGCAGTTTTCCCAACTCATTACCATCAATGCTACATAATAAAGCACAAAATATGCGATAGGCCATAGTTCACAGTCAGTAGCTTCCTAAAAGTTTGATTAACTCGGATGCACTGCGTTCGTCTAGAAAAGTAATTCTTGAGGCAGCATTAGCATGCGTCTCTACAAATACAGGCATTTATTTTGCTAATGATAAAAATTGTGTCAAGTGCTTTTGAAGACCAACGAATACTGTGAGAACCATATTGTTATCAATCTCCTTATAAATTAGGGCGCCGAGGTTTTTTAAACATCGGTGGTAGACTAACTGTTCCGAAGCCAAATTGTCCACGGTTTAGGAGATTATATTCACTACAAACAGAACCGGGTTAAGTGGAGAAATATGGGAGACCTTCGCCCTGCAGTGGGTATAGTCAGGCTGATGAGGATGATGATGATGATGATTCATTACAAAACGAAATCATACATTGGCAGGCGACGCTCTCTGCGCTTATCTCTTCAGCCTGTTTATGTGTGATCGAATACTCGCTTGGTATACGAGCAGAAAATTAAAAGGCTGCCCTAAACAAATCTGTGGCACGAATGCGTTTCACTTTTTCGTTAGTTCATGTTTCACTTGCTCGGCTCGCGGTGCTTGCTTCAACCGTGTTCGTACCTTGTTGCATCTGTATGCTACTGCTTGCTTTGTTGTTTCCGCGCTGCGTTATTTCCGTAAAGAATGCTGGATTGTAAGATCATTCTCATCGCACAGGTGTCGATCAGCAGGTGCTTGCGCCGGTAGCGGAAGCCATCGCGAGGAAGGCTAATTGCCATCAAATCGTCGCGGACAGATGCGCAAGCCGCTAGGCAAGGGGTTTTTCAGTGAGTGTGCCAATATTGAGATTTTGGTTTTGGTTTCGTGTGTTTGGCCACAAGTTCTGTCAGTCATAGTACACTTGTACTGCGCCTGTTTTATCTGAGGTCTACGACGCCAACATGCGGACTCATGACCCTAGCTACCTCGCCGGACCAACGCCTTCTCTCCGACTCGTTCGTCTAGCGGTACTCCTGTGCGCCGAAAGGTGAAATAATCCTACCGAACGCCTGCGATATTTTCCGGCGTGAGCTCTACAATACCCGTGTCAGCGATGGAATGATCCTAATTATATGCATTGATATGTGCAATGGACCTCTTGCTCTACGTCGGCTTCTCTCCAAGGTTTGTTTTCGAACCGAAAGGTCTTGTTCCCTATTTCAGATTGTTTGAAGAGACGAACAGAGACAAGTTCTCTTTTCTTTGCAGCAATTGTCTTCAATATGACTCAGCAGAAGCTGTTGAAAGGAATTAATAGCTGCATACCTCCATTTATATGTAGAGGATGAAGATACTAGAGATGTCTAACACCTAGCTCCTGGAGCGGGACTGGTTTGGTCCATTCATCACGCTCCCTCCCTGCGGTACGCTTGCGACTAGAAAGTGTTAAGCGCTGTAAAAAGCGCCTGCTTCTTTTCCTTTAAGAAAAGACTGGTAGAGTGTTCTCTGGTAACGACACCTTTTGATTGGAACACGAGCCTTGCATAGAAGCTGGCTTCGATTTCAGTAAGTGATCGGTTGCGCTAATTCGCTGAAGCTGCATGAATAAGACGGGCTAGTTATACATAGAGATGCATGTTACAGTGCAAGTTTGGTGTTATGGCAGCAGCAAAAGAAATCAAATAGTCATTGTTTAGATCTATTTCCTGTCTAGAAGACTGTGTCGCTTGTGGTGTGCAGATAAATTTAGCACATTTTGTACCAGTACGAAGCTGAAAGGCTGTCCCTACATGAGGCTCGCTTGAACAGTCCCGTCATAGGTTACCAGTATTCCTGTGAGTGTTTACGATCTCGGTGTTGGTTAGTTTGTGTGGACATTCGATTGTATGCTAGAACATGCAAAAGGCGGACATTAATGTTTGGTAATGCAGGAGACAGTGACTACACGCTGGATTCATGCCTGCTTACACCACTGCCAAGCCATTCCAGACGTAACTTGCTGTCCCTTTTCTGCTATCACCTTGCAGGCTCGTGCTTTTGTCTGTGGTCGCTATCTGTGTGGTAAACATACCTTAACGACAAAGCGCCTAATTACATCAAGGAAGAAAATGTCCATAATGCTGGTTGGAATCGGAAAATGCCACCAAAGCTTTTTACTCTCATATATATTCCGTAAAATCACTCTTATTACTTGGCCGCTACATTTCAATCGGATGTCTTATTGAAATGGAGGCAGAATACGTACCAGCACAAGTACCTTGATGCACAGTGACCCTACAAAATTGGCATGTGTATTGCAGAATAATTAATGGACTCAAATAAGTCGTTCCCTTTTATCATATTGAAGCTACATATCTGATTAAGGGTTCGGCAGAAAATATCAAAGACGCACCCTAAGCAGAAGGTTTCATGACGTTGTCATGAAAACTGTATCAGGCTACTGAATATTAATGCTTGTAGTATTGCGAATAAAGCAGACCAACTCGAATCGATTCTTTTAACTTACTGCCCTCACATTCTTGTGATTACCGAAACCTGGCTTCATAGTTCAATCTGCGACGAGGATTTAATTATACCATCGTATAAAATATTCCGTAGGGACAGGGAAACTCGAGGTGGTGGCGTTGCTATTGGGATTAAATCTGATATTGAGGCCTCCCTCTTACCACGAGTTCAATCTAGCGAATGTTTGTGCATGAAAATTAATCTTTTTGGCCATTTTTTTGTACTGTATGCTGTATACAGGCCACCAGATTCGGCGCCTGACTTCTAATCAGAACTAAAAACGCATATGGCTGATTACCAGAAATTTAAAATCATTTTAGCTGGCGATTTCAACCTTCCATCTATAGACTGGGACCACTTACAATCAGGTTCCGATTCTACTAACAATTCTAGTCTTATGTTCGACATTTTGTTTTATCATGATCTTGTACACGTTGTGCATGAACCAACGCGTGTCATCGATTCCTCATCGTCACTCTTAGACCTTGTTTTTATTCCTCGTTGCATTGCTGATTATGAAGTGTCTGTTGAGCCGGGCATATCTGATCATCGCATGGTCGCGGTGCTATTTCCTCGGAATGTCAAAAATTCTTCGGATACATCTGCGCTGATAACAGTTAAAGGTTACACGCATGCTGATGATATTGCAGTATTAGATCACCTTAATACCGAGCTCGATAACTTCGATAGCGAAAACGATGTTCATGCTTTTTGGAATAAGTTCAAAAATATAAGTCTTTTTTGTTTAGATAACTTCGTACCAAACAAAATTAAAAAGGCTGCAAAGTACACGCCATGGATGACAAGAGATATAATTCACCTCATAAGAAAATCTAAACGCCTAAGAAGAAAGAAAGGGTCATCATGTGACGGTCTCAGTGACATTCGACGTACCTTATCGCAGGCTATTCACCAGGCGAAAAGTTTTTACTTCAATAAAACTCTGCCTAGTTTCATTCAAAATGACCCCCCAAAATTTTGGAACTTTTTAAGCGACCGAAAGAAACAGGTTGAGCGGATTTTAGACAATGGTACTATGATTGAAGACCCCGAGCTTATCGCGCATCAGTTTAATACTTACTTTAGTAGCGTCTTTTCTGATTCATCCGATCTTCAACGTGAGAGTTCATCAC